>NW_027116841.1:0-1200000 GCF_024137725.1 Prorops nasuta | reverse complement strand
TCACTTGGGGTCTGGGAGTACATATAAAGCGGCTAGGGTAACTCACTTGGACTCTAAGAGCACATATAAAGGGGCTAGGGTAACTCACTTGGGGTCTGGGAGTACATATAAAGCGGCTAGGGTAACTCACTTGGACTCTAAGAGCACATATAAAGGGGCTAGGGTAACTCACTTGGACTCTAAGAGCACATATAAAGGGACTAGGGTAAGTCACTTGGAGTCTAAGAGTACATATAAAGGGGTTAGGATAACTCACTTGGGGTCAGGGAGTTCTTATATAAGGGGCTGGGGTAACTCACTTGGTGTCAGGGAGTACTTCTATGGGACTAGGGTAACTCACTTGGGGTCTGGGAGTACTTATATGGGATTAGGGTAACTCACTTGGGGTCAGGGAGTACTTATAAAGGGGCTAGGGTAACTAACTGTGGGTCAAGGAGTACTTATATGGGACTAGGGTAACTCACTTGGGGTCAGGGAGTACTTATAAAAGGGGCTAGGGTAACTCACTTGGAGTTTAAGAGTACATATAAAGGGGCTAGGATAACTCACTTGAGGTCAGGGAGTACTTATAAAGGGGATAGTGTAACTCACTTGGGGTCAGGGAATACTTCTATGGGAATAGGGTAACTCACTTGGGGTCAGGGAGTACTTATAAAGGGGCTAGGGTAACTCACTGTGGGTCAAGGAGTACTTTTATGGGACTAGGGTAACTCACTTGGTTTCTGTGAGTACTTATTTGGGACCAGGGTAACTCACTTGGGGTCAGAAAGTACTTATAAGGGACTAGGGTATATCACTTGGGGTCTGGGAGTACATATAAAGCGACTAGGGTAACTCACTTGGAGTCTAAGAGTACATATAAAGGGGCTAGGATAACTCACTTGGGGTCTGGGAGTACTTATATGGGATTAGGGTAACTCACTTGGGGTCAGGGAGTACTTATAAAGGGGCTAGGGTAACTCACTGTGGGTCAAGGAGTACTTTATGGGACTAGGGTAACCCACTTGGTGTCTGTGAGTACTTATTTGGGACCAGGGTAACTCACTTGGGGCCAGGGGGTACTTATTAAGGGGCTAGGGTAACTCACTTGGTTTCTGTGAGTACTTATTTGGGACCAGGGTAACTCACTTGGGGTCAGAAAGTACTTATAAGGGACTAGGGTATCTCACTTGGGGTCAGAAAGTACTTATAAGGGACTAGGGTATCTCACTTGGGGTCTGGGAGTACTTATAAAGCTGCTAGGGTAACTCAATTGGAGTCTAAATGTACATATAAAGGGGCTAGGATAACTCACTTGGGGTCAGGGAGTACTTATAAAAGGGCCTAGGGTAACTCACTTGGTGTCATTGAGTACTTATAAGGGATTAGGGTAACTCACTTCGAGTCTAAGAGTACATATAAAGGGGATAAGATAAATCACTTGGGGTCAGGGAGTACTTATAAAGGGGCAAGGGTAACTCACTGTTGGTCAAGGAGTACTTTTATGGGACTAGGGTAACTCACTTGGTGTCTGTGAGTACTTATGTGGGACCAGGGTAACTCACTTGGGGCCAGGGTGTACTTATTAAGGGGCTAGGGTAACTCACATGGGGTCTGGGAGTACTTATAATGGGGCTAGGGTAACTCACTTGGTGTCTGTGAGTACTTATATGGGACCAGGGTAACTCACTTGGGGCCAGGGTGTACTTATTAAAGGGCTAGGGTAACTCACTTGGGGTCTGAGAGTACTTATAAAGGGGCTAGGGTAACTCACTTGGTGTCTGTGAGTACTTATATGGGACCAGGGTAACTCACTTGGGGCCAGGGTGTACTTATTATGGGGCTAGGGTAACTCACTTGGGATCTGGGAGTACATATAAAGCGGCTAGGGTAACTCACTTGGAGTCTAAGAGTACATATAAAGGGGCTAGGATAACTCAATTGGGGTCAGGGAGTACTTATAAAGGGACTAGGGTAACTCACTTGGGGTCTGGGAGTACTTATATGGGATTAGGGTATCTCACTTGGGGTCTGGGAGTACATATAAAGCGGCTAGGGTAACTCACTTGGACTCTAAGAGTACATATAAAGGGGCTAGGGTAACTCACTTGGGGTCTGGGAGTACTTATAAAGGGGCTATGGTAACTCACTTGGGGTCAGGGAGAACTTATATGGGACTAGGGTAACTCACATGCGTTCAGAGAGTACATATAAAGGGGGTAGGATAACTCACTTGGTGTCAGGGAGTACTCATAAAGGGGCTGTGGTAACTCACTTGGGGTGAGGGAGACTTCTATGGGAATAGGGTAACTCACTTGCGGTCAGAGAGTACATATAAGGGGGCTAGGATAACTCACTTGGGGTCAGGGAGTACTTATAAAGGGGATAGGATAACTCACTTGGGGTCGGGGAGTACTTATAAAGGGGCTAAGGTAACACACTTGGGTTTAGGGAGTACTTATATGAGACTAGGGTAACACACTTGGGGTCAGTGAGTACTTATAAAGGGGTTTGAATAATTCACTTGCGGTCAGAGAGTACATATAAAGGGGATAGGATAACTCACTTGGGGTCAGGGAGTACTTCTATGGGACTAGGGTAACTCACTTGGGGTCAGGGGGTACCTATATAGGGGCTAGGGTAACTCACTTGGGATCAGGGATTACTTCTTTGGAAATAGGGTAACTCACTTGGGGTCAGGGAGTAATTCATTGAGACTAGGGTAACTCACTTGGGGTCTGGGAGTACTTATATGGGACTAGGGTAAGTCACTTGGAGTCTAAGAGTACATATAAAGGGGCAAGGATAACTCACTTGGGGTCAGGGAGTTCTTATATAAGGGGCTGGGGTAACTCACTTGGTGTCAGGGAGTACTTCTATGGGACTAGGGTAACTCACTTGGGGTCTGGGAGTACTTATATGGGATTAGGGTAACTCACTTGGGGTCAGGGAGTACTTATAAAGGGGCTAGGGTAACTAACTGTGGGTCAAGGAGTACTTATATGGGACTAGGGTAACTCACTTGGGGTCAGGGAGTACTTATAAAAGGGGCTAGGGTAACTCACTTGGTGATATGGAGTACTTATAAGGGACTAGGGTAACTCACTTGGGGTCAGGGAGTACTTATAAAGGGGCTATGGTAACTCACTTGGGGTCAGGGAGTACTTATATGGGACTAGGGTAACACACTTGGGGTCAGGGAGTACATATAAAGGGGCTAGAATAACTCACTTGGGGTCAGGGATTACTTCTATGGGACTAGGGTAACACACTTGCGGTCAGAGAGTACATATAAAGGGGCTAGGATAACTCACTTGAGGTCAGGGAGTACTTATAAAGGGGATAGGGTAACTCACTTGGGGTCAGGGAATACTTCTATGGGAATAGGGTAACTCACTTGGGGTCAGGGAGTACTTCTCTGGGACTAGGGTAACTCACTTGGGGTCTTGGAGTACTTATATGGGATTAGGGTAACTCACTTGGGGTCAGGGAGTACTTATAAAGGGGCTAGGGTAACTCACTGTGGGTCAAGGAGTACTTTTATGGGACTAGGGTAACTCACTTGGTTTCTGTGAGTACTTATTTGGGACCAGGGTAACTCACTTGGGGTCAGGGAGAACTTATATGGGACTGGGGTAACTCACTTGCGTTCAGAGAGTACATATAAAGGGGATAGGATAACTCACTTGGTGTCAGGGAGTACTCATAAAGGGGGTAGGATAACTCACTTGGTGTCAGGGAGTACTCATAAAGGGGCTATGGTAACTCACTTGCGGTGAGGGAGTACTTCTATGGGAATAGTGTAACTCACTTGCGGTCAGAGAGTACATATAAGGGGGCTAGGATAACTCACTTGGGGTCAGGGAGTACATATAAAGGGGCTAGGATAACTCACTTGGGGTCAGGGAGTACTTATAAAGGGGCTAGGGTAACTCACTTGGGGTCTGGGAGTCCTTATAAAGGGGCTATGGTAACTCACTTGGGGTCAGGGAGTACTTATATGGGACTAGGGTAACTCAGTTACCGCCAGAGAGTACATATAAAGGGGCTAGGATAACTCACTTGGGGTCAGGGAGTACTCATAAAGGGGCTATGTTAACTCACTTGGGGTGAGGGAGTACTTCTATGGGAATAGTGTAACTCACTTGCGGTCAGAGAGTACATATAAGGGGGCTAGGGTAACTCACTTGCGGTCAGGGAGTACTTATAAAGGGGATAGTATAACTCACTTGGGGTCGGGGAGTACTTATAAAGGGGCTTAGGTAACACACTTGGGTTCAGGGAGTACTTATATGAGACGAGGGTAACACACTTGGGGTCAGTGAGTACTTATAAAGGGGTTTGAATAACTCACTTGCGGTCAGAGAGTACATATAAAGGGGATAGGATAACTCACTTGGGGTCAGGGAGTACTTCTATGGGACTAGGGTAACTCACTTGGGGTCAGGGGGTACTTATATAGGGGCTAGGGTAACTCACTTGGGATCAGGGTTTACTTCTTTGGAACTAGGGTAACTCACTTGGGGTCAGGGAGTAATTCTATGAGACTAGGGTAACTCACTTGGGGTCTGGGAGTACTTATATGGGACTAGGGTAAGTCACTTGGAGTCTAAGAGTACATATAAAGGGGCTAGGATAACTCACTTGGGGTCAGGGAGTTCTTATATAAGGGGCTGGGGTAACTAACTTGGGGTCAGGGAGTACTTCTATGGGACTAGGGTAACTCACTTGGGGTCTGGGAGTACTTATATGGGATTAGGGTAACTCACTTGGGGTCAGGGAGTACTTATAAAGGGGCTAGGGTAACTCACTGTGGGTCAAGGAGTACTTTATGGGACTAGGGTAACCCACTTGGTGTCTGTGAGTACTTATATGGGACCAGGGTAACTCACTTGGGGCCAGGGTGTACTTATTAAGGGGCTAGGGTAACTCACTTGGGGTCAGGAAGTACTTATAAGGGACTAGGGTATCTCACTTGGGGTCTGGGAGTACTTATAAAGCTGCTAGGGTAACTCACTTGGTGTCTGTGAGTACTTATATGGGACTAGGGTATCTCACTTGGGGTCTGGGAGTACTTATAAAGCTGCTAGGGTAACTCACTTGGTGTCTGTGAGTACTTATATGGGACCAGGGTAACTCACTTGGGGCCAGGGTGTTCTTATTAAAGGGCTAGGGTAACTCACTTGGGGTCTGAGAGTACTTATAAAGGGGCTAGGGTAACTCACTTGGTGTCTGTGAGTACTTATATGGGACCAGGGTAACTCACTTGGGGCCAGGGTGTACTTATTAAGGGGCTAGGGTAACTCACTTGGGATCTGGGAGTACATATAAAGCGGCTAGGGTAACTCACTTCGACTCTAAGAGTACATATAAAGGGGCTAGGATTACTCACTTGGGGTCAGGGAGTACTTATAAAGGGGCTAGGATAACTCAATTGGGGTCAGGGAGTACTCATAAAGGGGCTAGGATAACTCACTTGCGGTCAGGGAGTACTTATATAAGGGCTAGGGTAACTCACTTGGTGTCTGTGAGTACTTATATGGGACCAGGGTAACTCACGTGGGGCCAGGGTGTACTTATTTAGGGGCTAGGGTAACTCACTTGGGGTCTGGGAGTACATATAAAGCGGCTAGGGTAACTCACTTGGACTCTAAGAGTACATATAAAGGGGCTAGGATTACTCACTTGGCGTCAGGGAGTACTTATAAAGGGACTAGGGTAACTCACTTGGGGTCTGGGAGTACTTATATGGGATTAGGGTAACTCACTTGGGGTCTGGGAGTACATATAAAGCGGCTAGGGTAACTCACTTGGACTCTAAGAGTACATATAAAGGGGCTAGGGTAACTCACTTGGGGTCTGGGAGTACTTATAAAGGGGCTATGGTAACTCACTTGGGGTCAGGGAGAACTTATATGGGACTAGGGTAACTCACATGCGTTCAGAGAGTACATATAAAGGGGGTAGGATAACTCACTTGGTGTCAGGGAGTACTCATAAAGGGGCTATGGTAACTCACTTGGGGTGAGGGAGACTTCTATGGGAATAGGGTAATTCACTTGCGGTCAGAGAGTACATATAAGGGGGCTAGGATAACTCACTTGGGGTCAGGGAGTACTTATAAAGGGGATAGGATAACTCACTTGGGGTCGGGGAGTACTTATAAAGGGGCTAAGGTAACACACTTGGGTTTAGGGAGTACTTATATGAGACTAGGGTAACACACTTGGGGTCAGTGAGTACTTATAAAGGGGTTTGAATAACTCACTTGCGGTCAGAGAACTACATATATAGGGGATAGGATAACTCACTTGGGGTCAGGGAGTACTTCTATGGGACTAGGGTAACTCACTTGGGGTCAGGGGGTACTTATATAGGGGCTAGGGTAACTCACTTGGGATCAGGGATTACTTCTTTGGAACTAGGGTAACTCACTTGGGGTCAGGGAGTAATTCTATGAGACTAGGGTAACTCACTTGGGGTCTGGGAGTATTTATATGGGACTAGGGTAAGTCACTTGGAGTCTAAGAGTACATATAAAGGGGCTAGGATAACTCACTTGGGGTCAGGGAGTTCTTATATAAGGGGCTGGGGTAACTCACTTGGTGTCAGGGAGTACTTCTATGGGACTAGGGTAACTCACTTGGGGTCTGGGAGTACTTCTCTGGGACTAGGGTAACTCACTTGGGGTCTGGCAGTACTTATATGGGATTAGGATAACTCACTTGGGGTCAGGGAGTACATATAAAGGGGCTAGAATAACTCACTTGGGGTCAGGGATTACATATAAAGGGGCTAGAATAACTCACTTGGGGTCAGGGATTACTTCTATGGGACTAGGGTAACACACTTGCGGTCAGAGAGTACATATAAAGCGGCTAGGGTAACTCACTTGGAGTTTAAGAGTACATATAAAGGGGCGAGGATAACTCACTTGAGGTCAGGGAGTACTTATAAAGGGTATAGGGTAACTCACTTGGGGTCAGGGAATACTTCTATGGGAATAGGGTAACCCACTGGGGGTCAGGGAGTACTTCTCTGGGACTAGGGTAACTCACTTGGGGTCTGGCAGTACTTATATGGGATTAGGGTAACTCACTTGGGGTCTGGGAGTACATATAAAGCGGCTAGGGTAACTCACTTGGACCCTAAGAGTACATATAAAGGGGCTAGGGTAACTCACTTGGGGTCTGGGAGTACTTATAAAGGGGCTATGGTAACTCACTTGGGGTCAGGGAGAACTTATATGGGACTAGGGTAACTCACATGCGTTCAGAGAGTACATATAAAGAGGGTAGGATAACTCACTTGGTGTCAGGGAGTACTCATAAAGGGGCTGTGGTAACTCACTTGGGGTGAGGGAGACTTCTATGGGAATAGGGTAACTCACTTGCGGTCAGAGAGTACATATAAGGGGGCTAGGATAACTCACTTGGGGTCAGGGAGTACTTATAAAGGGGATAGGATAACTCACTTGGGGTCGGGGAGTACTTATAAAGGGGCTAAGGTAACACACTTGGGTTTAGGGAGTACTTATATGAGACTAGGGTAACACACTTGGGGTCAGTGAGTACTTATAAAGGGGTTTGAATAACTCACTTGCGGTCAGAGATAACATATAAAGGGGATAGGATAACTCACTTGGGGTCAGGGAGTACTTCTATGGGACTAGGGTAACTCACTTGGGGTCAGGGGGTACCTATATAGGGGCTAGGGTAACTCACTTGGGATCAGGGACTACTTCTTTGGAAATAGGGTAACTCACTTGGGGTCAGGGAGTAATTCATTGAGACTAGGGTAACTCACTTGGGGTCTGGGAGTACTTATATGGGACTAGGGTAAGTCACTTGGAGTCTAAGAGTACATATAAAGGGGCAAGGATAACTCACTTGGGGTCAGGGAGTTCTTATATAAGGGGCTGGGGTAACTCACTTGGTGTCAGGGAGTACTTCTATGGGACTAGGGTAACTCACTTGGGGTCTGGGAGTACTTATATGGGATTAGGGTAACTCACTTGGGGTCAGGGAGTACTTATAAAGGGGCTAGGGTAACTAACTGTGGGTCAAGGAGTACTTATATGGGACTAGGGTAACTCACTTGGGGTCAGGGAGTACTTATAAAAGGGGCTAGGGTAACTCACTTGGTGATATGGAGTACTTATAAGGGACTAGGGTAACTCACTTGGGGTCAGGGAGTACTTAAAAAGGGGCTATGGTAACTCACTTGGGGTCAGGGAGTACTTATATGGGACTAGGGTAACACACTTGGGGTCAGGGAGTACATATAAAGGGGCTAGAATAACTCACTTGGGGTCAGGGAGTACTTCTATGGGACTAGGGTAACTCACTTGGGGTCTGGGAGTACTTCTCTGGGACTAGGGTAACTCACTTGGGGTCTGGCAGTACTTATATGGGATTAGGATAACTCACTTGGGGTCAGGGAGTACATATAAAGGGGCTAGAATAACTCACTTGGGGTCAGGGATTACATATAAAGGGGCTAGAATAACTCACTTGGGGTCAGGGATTACTTCTATGGGACTAGGGTAACACACTTGCGGTCAGAGAGTACATATAAAGCGGCTAGGGTAACTCACTTGGAGTTTAAGAGTACATATAAAGGGGCGAGGATAACTCACTTGAGGTCAGGGAGTACTTATAAAGGGGATAGGGTAACTCACTTGGGGTCAGGGAATACTTCTATGGGAATAGGGTAACTCACTGGGGGTCAGGGAGTACTTCTCTGGGACTAGGGTAACTCACTTGGGGTCTGGCAGTACTTATATGGGATTAGGGTAACTCACTTGGGGTCTGGGAGTACATATAAAGCGGCTAGGGTAACTCACTTGGACTCTAAGAGTACATATAAAGGGGCTAGGGTAACTCACTTGGGGTCTGGGAGTACTTATAAAGGGGCTATGGTAACTCACTTGGGGTCAGGGAGAACTTATATGGGACTAGGGTAACTCACATGCGTTCAGAGAGTACATATAAAGGGGGTAGGATAACTCACTTGGTGTCAGGGAGTACTCATAAAGGGGCTGTGGTAACTCACTTGGGGTGAGGGAGACTTCTATGGGAATAGGGTAACTCACTTGCGGTCAGAGAGTACATATAAGGGGGCTAGGATAACTCACTTGGGGTCAGGGAGTACTTATAAAGGGGATAGGATAACTCACTTGGGGTCGGGGAGTACATATAAAGGGGATAGGATAACTCACTTGGGGTCAGGGAGTACTTCTATGGGACTAGGGTAACTCACTTGGGGTCAGGGGGTACCTATATAGGGGCTAGGGTAACTCACTTGGGATCAGGGATTACTTCTTTGGAAATAGGGTAACTCACTTGGGGTCAGGGAGTAATTCATTGAGACTAGGGTAACTCACTTGGGGTCTGGGAGTACTTATATGGGACTAGGGTAAGTCACTTGGAGTCTAAGAGTACATATAAAGGGGCAAGGATAACTCACTTGGGGTCAGGGAGTTCTTATATAAGGGGCTGGGGTAACTCACTTGGTGTCAGGGAGTACTTCTATGGGACTAGGGTAACTCACTTGGGGTCTGGGAGTACTTATATGGGATTAGGGTAACTCACTTGGGGTCAGGGAGTACTTATAAAGGGGCTAGGGTAACTAACTGTGGGTCAAGGAGTACTTATATGGGACTAGGGTAACTCACTTGGGGTCAGGGAGTACTTATAAAAGGGGCTAGGGTAACTCACTTGGTGATATGGAGTACTTATAAGGGACTAGGGTAACTCACTTGGGGTCAGGGAGTACTTAAAAAGGGGCTATGGTAACTCACTTGGGGTCAGGGAGTACTTATATGGGACTAGGGTAACACACTTGGGGTCAGGGAGTACATATAAAGGGGCTAGAATAACTCACTTGGGGTCAGGGATTACTTCTATGGGACTAGGGTAACACACTTGCGGTCAGAGAGTACATATAAAGCGGCTAGGGTAACTCACTTGGAGTTTAAGAGTACATATAAAGGGGCTAGGATAACTGACTTGAGGTCAGGGAGTACTTATAAAGGGGATAGGGTAACTCACTTGGGGTCAGGGAATACTTCTATGGGAATAGGGTAACTCACTTGGGGTCAGGGAGTACTTCTCTGGGACTAGGGTAACTCACTTGGGGTCTTGGAGTACTTATATGGGATTAGGGTAACTCACTTGGGGTCAGGGAGTACTTATAAAGGGGCTAGGGTAACTCACTGTGGGTCAAGGAGTACTTTTATGGGACTAGGGTAACTCACTTGGTTTCTGTGAGAACTTATTTGGGACCAGGGTAACTCACTTGGGGTCAGGGAGAACTTATATGGGACTGGGGTAACTCACTTGCGTTCAGAGAGTACATATAAAGGGGATAGGATAACTCACTTGGTGTCAGGGAGTACTCATAAAGGGGCTATGGTAACTCACTTGCGGTGAGGGAGTACTTCTATGGGAATAGTGTAACTCACTTGCGGTCAGGGATTACTTCTATGGGACTAGGGTAACACACTTGCGGTCAGAGAGTACATATAAAGCGGCTAGGGTAACTCACTTGGAGTTTAAGAGTACATATAAAGGGGCGAGGATAACTCACTTTAGGTCAGGGAGTACTTATAAAGGGGATCCGGTAACTCACTTGGGGTCAGGGAATACTTCTATGGGAATAGGGTAACTCACTGGGGGTCAGGGAGTACTTCTCTGGGACTAGGGTAACTCACTTGGGGTCTGGCAGTACTTATATGGGATTAGGGTAACTCACTTGGGGTCTGGGAGTACATATAAAGCGGCTAGGGTAACTCACTTGGACTCTAAGAGTACATATAAAGGGGCTAGGGTAACTCACTTGGGGTCTGGGAGTACTTATAAAGGGGCTATGGTAACTCACTTGGGGTCAGGGAGAACTTATATGGGACTAGGGTAACTCACATGCGTTCAGAGGGTACATATAAAGGGGGTAGGATAACTCACTTGGTGTCAGGGAGTACTCATAAAGGGGCTGTGGTAACTCACTTGGGGTGAGGGAGACTTCTATGGGAATAGGGTAACTCACTTGCGGTCAGAGAGTACATATAAGGGGGCTAGGATAACTCACTTGGGGTCAGGGAGTACTTATAAAGGGGATAGGATAACTCACTTGGGGTCGGGGAGTACTTATAAAGGGGCTAAGGTAACACACTTGGGTTTAGGGAGTACTTATATGAGACTAGGGTAACACACTTGGGGTCAGTGAGTACTTATAAAGGGGTTTGAATAACTCACTTGCGGTCAGAGAGTACATATAAAGGGGATAGGATAACTCACTTGGGGTCAGGGAGTACTTCTATGGGACTAGGGTAACTCACTTGGGGTCAGGGGGTACCTATATAGGGGCTAGGGTAACTCACTTGGGATCAGGGATTACTTCTTTGGAAATAGGGTAACTCACTTGGGGTCAGGGAGTAATTCATTGAGACTAGGGTAACTCACTTGGGGTCTGGGAGTACTTATATGGGACTAGGGTAAGTCACTTGGAGTCTAAGAGTACATATAAAGGGGCAAGGATAACTCACTTGGGGTCAGGGAGTTCTTATATAAGGGGCTGGGGTAACTCACTTGGTGTCAGGGAGTACATCTATGGGACTAGGGTAACTCACTTGGGGTCTGGGAGTACTTATATGGGATTAGGGTAACTCACTTGGGGTCAGGGAGTACTTATAAAGGGGCTAGGGTAACTAACTGTGGGTCAAGGAGTACTTATATGGGACTAGGGTAACTCACTTGGGGTCAGGGAGTACTTATAAAAGGGGCTAGGGTAACTCACTTGGTGATATGGAGTACTTATAAGGGACTAGGGTAACTCACTTGGGGTCAGGGAGTACTTAAAAAGGGGCTATGGTAACTCATTTGGGGTCAGGGAGTACTTATATGGGACTAGGGTAACACACTTGGGGTCAGGGAGTACATATAAAGGGGCTAGAATAACTCACTTGGGGTCAGGGATTACTTCTATGGGACTAGGGTAACACACTTGCGGTCAGAGAGTACATATAAAGCGGCTAGGGTAACTCACTTGGAGTTTAAGAGTACATATAAAGGGGCTAGGATAACTCACTTGAGGTCAGGGAGTACTTATAAAGGGGATAGGGTAACTCACTTGGGGTCAGAGAATACTTCTATGGGAATAGGGTAACTCACTTGGGGTCAGGGAGTACTTCTCTGGGACTAGGGTAACTCACTTGGGGTCTTGGAGTACTTATATGGGATTAGGGTAACTCACTTGGGGTCAGGGAGTACTTATAAAGGGGCTAGGGTAACTCACTGTGGGTCAAGGAGTACTTTTATGGGACTAGGGTAACTCACTTGGTTTCTGTGAGTACTTATTTGGGACCAGGGTAACTCACTTGGGGTCAGGGAGAACTTATATGGGACTGGGGTAACTCACTTGCGTTCAGAGAGTACATATAAAGGGGATAGGATAACTCACATGGTGTCAGGGAGTACTCATAAAGGGGCTATGGTAACTCACTTGCGGTGAGGGAGTACTTCTATGGGAATAGTGTAACTCACTTGCGGTCAGAGAGTACATATAAGGGGGCTAGGATAACTCACTTGGGGTCAGGGAGTACATATAAAGGGGCTAGGATAACTCACTTGGGGTCAGGGAGTACTTATAAAGGGGCTAGGGTAACTCACTTGGGGTCTGGGAGTCCTTATAAAGGGGCTATGGTAACTCACTTGGGGTCAGGGAGTACTTATATGGGACTAGGGTAACTCAGTTACCGCCAGAGAGTACATATAAAGGGGCTAGGATAACTCACTTGGGGTCAGGGAGTACTCATAAAGGGGCTATGTTAACTCACTTGGGGTGAGGGAGTACTTCTATGGGAATAGTGTAACTCACTTGCGGTCAGAGAGTACATATAAGGGGGCTAGGGTAACTCACTTGCGGTCAGGGAGTACTTATAAAGGGGATAGTATAACTCACTTGGGGTCGGGGAGTACTTATAAAGGGGCTTAGGTAACACACTTGGGTTCAGGGAGTACTTATATGAGACGAGGGTAACACACTTGGGGTCAGTGAGTTCTTATAAAGGGGTTTGAATAACTCACTTGCGGTCAGAGAGTACATATAAAGGGGATAGGATAACTCACTTGGTGTCAGGGAGTACTCATAAAGGGGCTATGGTAACTCACTTGCGGTGAGGGAGTACTTCTATGGGAATAGTGTAACTCACTTGCGGTCAGGGATTACTTCTATGGGACTAGGGTAACACACTTGCGGTCAGAGAGTACATATAAAGCGGCTAGGGTAACTCACTTGGAGTTTAAGAGTACATATAAAGGGGCGAGGATAACTCACTTTAGGTCAGGGAGTACTTATAAAGGGGATCCGGTAACTCACTTGGGGTCAGGGAATACTTCTATGGGAATAGGGTAACTCACTGGGGGTCAGGGAGTACTTCTCTGGGACTAGGGTAACTCACTTGGGGTCTGGCAGTACTTATATGGGATTAGGGTAACTCACTTGGGGTCTGGGAGTACATATAAAGCGGCTAGGGTAACTCACTTGGACTCTAAGAGTACATATAAAGGGGCTAGGGTAACTCACTTGGGGTCTGGGAGTACTTATAAAGGGGCTATGGTAACTCACTTGGGGTCAGGGAGAACTTATATGGGACTAGGGTAACTCACATGCGTTCAGAGGGTACATATAAAGGGGGTAGGATAACTCACTTGGTGTCAGGGAGTACTCATAAAGGGGCTGTGGTAACTCACTTGGGGTGAGGGAGACTTCTATGGGAATAGGGTAACTCACTTGCGGTCAGAGAGTACATATAAGGGGGCTAGGATAACTCACTTGGGGTCAGGGAGTACTTATAAAGGGGATAGGATAACTCACTTGGGGTCGGGGAGTACTTATAAAGGGGCTAAGGTAACACACTTGGGTTTAGGGAGTACTTATATGAGACTAGGGTAACACACTTGGGGTCAGTGAGTACTTATAAAGGGGTTTGAATAACTCACTTGCGGTCAGAGAGTACATATAAAGGGGATAGGATAACTCACTTGGGGTCAGGGAGTACTTCTATGGGACTAGGGTAACTCACTTGGGGTCAGGGGGTACCTATATAGGGGCTAGGGTAACTCACTTGGGATCAGGGATTACTTCTTTGGAAATAGGGTAACTCACTTGGGGTCAGGGAGTAATTCATTGAGACTAGGGTAACTCACTTGGGGTCTGGGAGTACTTATATGGGACTAGGGTAAGTCACTTGGAGTCTAAGAGTACATATAAAGGGGCAAGGATAACTCACTTGGGGTCAGGGAGTTCTTATATAAGGGGCTGGGGTAACTCACTTGGTGTCAGGGAGTACATCTATGGGACTAGGGTAACTCACTTGGGGTCTGGGAGTACTTATATGGGATTAGGGTAACTCACTTGGGGTCAGGGAGTACTTATAAAGGGGCTAGGGTAACTAACTGTGGGTCAAGGAGTACTTATATGGGACTAGGGTAACTCACTTGGGGTCAGGGAGTACTTATAAAAGGGGCTAGGGTAACTCACTTGGTGATATGGAGTACTTATAAGGGACTAGGGTAACTCACTTGGGGTCAGGGAGTACTTAAAAAGGGGCTATGGTAACTCATTTGGGGTCAGGGGGTACTTATATGGGACTAGGGTAACACACTTGGGGTCAGGGAGTACATATAAAGGGGCTAGAATAACTCACTTGGGGTCAGGGATTACTTCTATGGGACTAGGGTAACACACTTGCGGTCAGAGAGTACATATAAAGCGGCTAGGGTAACTCACTTGGAGTTTAAGAGTACATATAAAGGGGCTAGGATAACTCACTTGAGGTCAGGGAGTACTTATAAAGGGGATAGGGTAACTCACTTGGGGTCAGAGAATACTTCTATGGGAATAGGGTAACTCACTTGGGGTCAGGGAGTACTTCTCTGGGACTAGGGTAACTCACTTGGGGTCTTGGAGTACTTATATGGGATTAGGGTAACTCACTTGGGGTCAGGGAGTACTTATAAAGGGGCTAGGGTAACTCACTGTGGGTCAAGGAGTACTTTTATGGGACTAGGGTAACTCACTTGGTTTCTGTGAGTACTTATTTGGGACCAGGGTAACTCACTTGGGGTCAGGGAGAACTTATATGGGACTGGGGTAACTCACTTGCGTTCAGAGAGTACATATAAAGGGGATAGGATAACTCACATGGTGTCAGGGAGTACTCATAAAGGGGCTATGGTAACTCACTTGCGGTGAGGGAGTACTTCTATGGGAATAGTGTAACTCACTTGCGGTCAGAGAGTACATATAAGGGGGCTAGGATAACTCACTTGGGGTCAGGGAGTACATATAAAGGGGCTAGGATAACTCACTTGGGGTCAGGGAGTACTTATAAAGGGGCTAGGGTAACTCACTTGGGGTCTGGGAGTCCTTATAAAGGGGCTATGGTAACTCACTTGGGGTCAGGGAGTACTTATATGGGACTAGGGTAACTCAGTTACCGCCAGAGAGTACATATAAAGGGGCTAGGATAACTCACTTGGGGTCAGGGAGTACTCATAAAGGGGCTATGTTAACTCACTTGGGGTGAGGGAGTACTTCTATGGGAATAGTGTAACTCACTTGCGGTCAGAGAGTACATATAAGGGGGCTAGGGTAACTCACTTGCGGTCAGGGAGTACTTATAAAGGGGATAGTATAACTCACTTGGGGTCGGGGAGTACTTATAAAGGGGCTTAGGTAACACACTTGGGTTCAGGGAGTACTTATATGAGACGAGGGTAACACACTTGGGGTCAGTGAGTTCTTATAAAGGGGTTTGAATAACTCACTTGCGGTCAGAGAGTACATATAAAGGGGATAGGATAACTCACTTGGGGTCAGGGAGTACTTCTATGGGACTAGGGTAACTCACTTGGGGTCAGGGGGTACTTATATAGGGGCTAGGGTAACTCACTTGGGATCAGGGATTACTTCTTTGGAACTAGGGTAACTCACTTGGGGTCTGGGAGTACTTATATGGGACTAGGGTAAGTCACTTGGAGTCTAAGAGTACATATAAAGGGGCTAGGATAACTCACTTGGGGTCAGGGAGTTCTTATATAAGGGGCTGGGGTAACTCGCTTGGGGTCAGGGAGTACTTCTATGGGACTAGGGTAACTCACTTGGGGTCTGGGAGTACTTATATGGGATTAGGGTAACTCACTTGGGGTCAGGGAGTACTTATAAAGGGGCTAGGTTAACTCACTGTGGGTCAAGGAGTACTTTATGGGACTAGGGTAACCCACTTGGTGTCTGTGAGTACTTATATGGGACCAGGGTAACTCACTTGGGGCCAGGGTGTACTTATTAAGGGGCTAGGGTAACTCACTTGGGGTCAGGAAGTACTTATAAGGGACTAGGGTATCTCACTTGGGGTCTGGGAGTACTTATAAAGCTGCTAGGGTAACTCACTTGGTGTCTGTGAGTACTTATATGGGACCAGGGTAACTCACTTGGGGCCAGGGTGTTCTTATTAAAGGGCTAGGGTAACTCACTTGGGGTCTGAGAGTACTTATAAAGGGGCTAGGGTAACTCACTTGGTGTCTGTGAGTACTTATATGGGACCAGGGTAACTCACTTGGGGCCAGGGTGTACTTATTAAGGGGCTAGGGTAACTCACTTGAGATCTGGGAGTACATATAAAGCGGCTAGGGTAACTCACTTCGACTCTAAGAGTACATATAAAGGGGCTAGGATTACTCACTTGGGGTCAGGGAGTACTTATAAAGGGGCTAGGATAACTCAATTGGGGTCAGGGAGTACTCATAAAGGGGCTAGGATAACTCACTTGCGGTCAGGGAGTACTTATATAAGGGCTAGGGTAACTCACTTGGTGTCTGTGAGTACTTATATGGGACCAGGGTAACTCACGTGGGGCCAGGGTGTACTTATTTAGGGGCTAGGGTAACTCACTTGGGGTCTGGGAGTACATATAAAGCGGCTAGGGTAACTCACTTGGACTCTAAGAGTACATATAAAGGGGCTAGGATTACTCACTTGGCGTCAGGGAGTACTTATAAAGGGACTAGGGTAACTCACTTGGGGTCTGGGAGTACTTATATGGGATTAGGGTAACTCACTTGGGGTCTGGGAGTACATATAAAGCGACTAGGGTAACTCACTTGGACTCTAAGAGTACATATAAAGGGGCTAGGGTAACTCACTTGGGGTCGGGGAGTACTTATAAAGGGGCTATGGTAACTCACTTGGGGTCAGGGAGAACTTATATGGGACTAGGGTAACTCACATGCGTTCAGAGAGTACATATAAAGGGGGTAGGATAACTCACTTGGTGTCAGGGAGTACTCATAAAGGGGCTATGGTAACTCACTTGGGGTGAGGGAGACTTCTATGGGAATAGGGTAATTCACTTGCGGTCAGAGAGTACATATAAGGGGGCTAGGATAACTCACTTGGGGTCAGGGAGTACTTATAAAGGGGATAGGATAACTCACTTGGGGTCGGGGAGTACTTATAAAGGGGCTAAGGTAACACACTTGGGTTTAGGGAGTACTTATATGAGACTAGGGTAACACACTTGGGGTCAGTGAGTACTTATAAAGGGGTTTGAATAACTCACTTGCGGTCAGAGAGTACATATATAGGGGATAGGATAACTCACTTGGGGTCAGTGAGTACTTCTATGGGACTAGGGTAACTCACTTGGGGTCAGGGGGTACTTATATAGGGGCTAGGGTAACTCACTTGGGATCAGGGATTACTTCTTTGGAACTAGGGTAACTCACTTGGGGTCAGGGAGTAATTCTATGAGACTAGGGTAACTCACTTGGGGTCTGGGAGTACTTATATGGGACTAGGGTAAGTCACTTGGAGTCTAAGAGTACATATAAAGGGGCTAGGATAACTCACTTGGGGTCAGGGAGTTCTTATATAAGGGGCTGGGGTAACTCACTTGGTGTCAGGGAGTACTTCCATGGGACTAGGGAAACTCGCTTGGGGTCTGGGAGTACTTCTCTGGGACTAGGGTAACTCACTTGGGGTCTGGCAGTACTTATATGGGATTAGGGTAACTCACTTGGGGTCAGGGAGTACATATATAGGGGCTAGAATAACTCACTTGGGGTCAGGGATTACATATAAACGGGCTAGAATAACTCACTTGGGGTCAGGGATTACTTCTATGGGACTAGGGTAACACACTTGCGGTCAGAGAGTACATATAAAGCGGCTAGGGTAACTCACTTGGAGTTTAAGAGTACATATAAAGGGGCGAGGATAACTCACTTGAGGTCAGGGAGTACTTATAAAGGGGATAGGGTAACTCACTTGGGGTCAGGGAATACTTCTATGGGAATAGGGTAACTCACTGGGGGTCAGGGAGTACTTCTCTGGGACTAGGGTAACTCACTTGGGGTCTGGCAGTACTTATATGGGATTAGGGTAACTCACTTGGGGTCAGGGAGTACTTATAAAGGGGCTAGGGTAACTCACTGTGGGTCAAGGAGTACTTTTATGGAACTAGGGTAACTCACTTGGTTTCTGTGAGTACTTATTTGGGACCAGGGTAACTCACTTGGGGTCAGAAAGTACTTATAAGGGACTAGGGTATCTCACTTGGGGTCTGGGAGTTCATTAAAGCGACTAGGGTAACTCACTTGGAGTCTAAGAGTACATATAAAGGGGCTAGGATAACTCACTTGGGGTCTGGGAGTATTTATATGGGATTAGGGTAACTCACTTGGGGTCAGGGAGTACTTATAAAGGGGCTAGGGTAACTCACTGTGGGTCAAGGAGTACTTTTATGGGACTAGGGTAACTCACTTGGTTTCTGTGAGTACTTATTTGGGACCAGGGTAACTCACTTGGGGTCAGAAAGTACTTATAAGGGACTAGGGTATCTCACTTGGGGTCAGGGAGTACTTATAAAGGGGCTAGGGTAACTCACTGTGGGTCAAGGAGTACTTTATGGGACTAGGGTAACCCACTTGGTGTCTGTGAGTACTTATATGGGACCAGGGTAACTCACTTGGGGCCAGGGTGTACTTATTAAGGGGCTAGGGTAACTCACTTGGTTTCTGTGAGTACTTATTTGGGACCAGGGTAACTCACTTGGGGTCAGAAAGTACTTATAAGGGACTAGGGTATCTCACTTGGGGTCAGAAAGTACTTATAAGGGACTAGGGTATCTCACTTGGGGTCTGGGAGTACTTATAAAGCTGCTAGGGTAACTCAATTGGAGTCTAAGTGTACATATAAAGGGGCTAGGATAACTCACTTGGGGTCAGGGAGTACTTATAAAAGGGGCTAGGGTAACTCACTTGGTGTCATTGAGTACTTATAAGGGATTAGGGTAACTCACTTCGAGTCTAAGAGTACATATAAAGGGGATAAGATAAATCACTTGGGGTCAGGGAGTACTTATAAAGGGGTTAGGGTAACTCACTTGCGGTCAGAGAGTAATTCTATGGGACTAGGGTACCTCACTTGGGGTCTGGGAGTAGTTATATGGGACTAGGGTAGCTCACTTTGGGTCAAGGAGTACTTTTATGGGACTAGGCTAACTCACTTTGTGTCTGTGAGTACTGGTATGGGACCAGGGTAACTCACTTGAGGCCAGGGTGTACTTATTAAGGGGCTACGGTAACTCACTTGGGGTAAGGGAGTACATATAAAGGGGCTATGGTAACTCAATTGGGGTCAGGGAGTACTTATAAAGGGGCAAGGGTAACTCACTGTGGGTCAAGGAGTACTTTTATGGGACTAGGGTAACTCACTTGGTGTCTGTGAGTACTTATGTGGGACCAGGGTAACTCACTTGGGGCCAGGGTGTACTTATTAAGGGGCTAGGGTAACTCACTTGGGGTCTGGGAGTACTTATAAAGGGGCTAGGGTAACTCACTTGGTGTCTGTGAGTACTTATATGGGACCAGGGTAACTCACTTGGGGCCAGGGTGTACTTATTAAAGGGCTAGGGTAACTCACTTGGGGTCTGAGAGTACTTATAAAGGGGCTAGGGTAACTCACTTGGTGTCTGTGAGTACTTATATGGGCCCAGGGTAACTCACTTGGGGCCAGGGTATACTTATTAAGGGGCTAGGGTAACTCACTTGGTTTCTGTGAGTACTTATTTGGGACCAGGGTAACTCACTTGGGGTCAGAAAGTACTTATAAGGGACTAGGGTATCTCACTTGGGGTCAGAAAGTACTTATAAGGGACTAGGGTATCTCACTTGGGGTCTGGGAGTACTTATAAAGCTGCTAGGGTAACTCAATTGGAGTCTAAGTGTACATATAAAGGGGCTAGGATAACTCACTTGGGGTCAGGGAGTACTTATAAAAGGGGCTAGGGTAACTCACTTGGTGTCATTGAGTACTTATAAGGGATTAGGGTAACTCACTTCGAATCTAAGAGTACATATAAAAGGGATAAGATAAATCACTTGGGGTCAGGGAGTACTTATAAAGGGGTTAGGGTAACTCACTTGCGGTCAGAGAGTAATTCTATGGGACTAGGGTACCTCACTTGGGGTCTGGGAGTAGTTATATGGGACTAGGGTAGCTCACTTTGGGTCAAGGAGTACTTATATTGGACTAGGCTAACTCACTTTGTGTCTGTGATTACTGGTATGGGACCAGGGTAACTCACTTGAGGCCAGGGTGTATTTATTAAGGGGCTACGGTAACTCACTTGGGGTAAGGGAGTACATATAAAGGGGCTATGGTAACTCAATTGGGGTCAGGGAGTACTTATAAAGGGGCAAGGGTAACTCACTGTGGGTCAAGGAGTACTTTTATGGGACTAGGGTAACTCACTTGGTGTCTGTGAGTACTTATGTGGGACCAGGGTAACTCACTTGGGGCCAGGGTGTACTTATTAAGGGGCTAGGGTAACTCACTTGGGGTCTGGGAGTACTTATAAAGGGGCTAGGGTAACTCACTTGGTGTCTGTGAGTACTTATATGGGACCAGGGTAACTCACTTGGGGCCAGGGTGTACTTATTAAAGGGCTAGGGTAACTCACTTGGGGTCTGAGAGTACTTATAAAGGGGCTAGGGTAACTCACTTGGTGTCTGTGAGTACTTATATGGGCCCAGGGTAACTCACTTGGGGCCAGGGTATACTTATTAAGGGGCTAGTGTAACTCACTTGGGATCTGGGAGTACATATAAAGCTGCTAGGGTAACTCACTTGGAGTCTAAGAGTACATATAAAGGGGCTAGGATAACTCAATTCGGGTCAGGGAGTACTCATAAAGGGGCTAGGATAACTCACTTGCGGTCAGGGAGTACTTATATAAGGGCTAGGGTAACTCACTTGGTGTCTGTGAGTACTTATATGGGACCAGGGTAACTCACGTGGGGCCAGGGTGTACTTATTTAGGGGCTAGGGTAACTCACTTGGGGTCTGGGAGTACATATAAAGCGGCTAGGGTAACTCACTTCGACTCTAAGAGTACATATAAAGGGGCTAGGATTACTCACTTGGCGTCAGGGAGTACTTATAAAGGGACTAGGGTAACTTACTTGGGGTCTGGGAGTACTTATATGGGATTAGGATAACTCACTTGGGGTCTGGGAGTACATATAAAGCGGCTAGGGTAACTCACTTGGACTCTAAGAGTACATATAAAGGGGCTAGGGTAACTCACTTGGGGTCTGGGAGTACTTATAAAGGGGCTATGGTAACTCACTTGGGGTCAGGGAGAACTTATATGGGACTAGGGTAACTCACATGCGTTCAGAGAGTACATATAATGGGGGTAGGATAACTCACTTGGTGTCAGGGAGTACTCATAAAGGGGCTATGGTAACTCACTTGGGGTGAGGGAGACTTCTATGGGAATAGGGTAACTCACTTGCGGTCAGAGAGTACATATAAGGGGGCTAGGATAACTCACTTGGGGTCAGGGAGTACTTATAAAGGGGATAGGATAACTCACTTGGGGTCGGGGAGTACTTATAAAGGGGCTAAGGTAACACACTTGGGTTTAGGGAGTACTTATATGAGACTAGGGTAACACACTTGGGGTCAGTGAGTACTTATAAAGGGGTTTGAATAACTCACTTGCGGTCAGAGAGTACATATATAGGGGATAGGATAACTCACTTGGGGTCAGGGAGTACTTCTATGGGACTAGGGTAACTCACTTGGGGTCAGGGGGTACTTATATAGGGGGTAGAGTAACTCACTTGGGATCAGGGATTACTTCTTTGGAACTAGGGTAACTCACTTGGGGTCAGGGAGTAATTCTATGAGACTAGGGTAACTCACTTGGGGTCTGGGAGTACTTATATGGGACTAGGGTAAGTCACTTGGAGTCTAAGAGTACATATAAAGGGGCTAGGATAACTCACTTGGGGTCAGGGAGTTCTTATATAAGGGGCTGGGGTAACTCACTTGGTGTCAGGGAGTACTTCTATGGGACTAGGGTAACTCACTTGGGGTCTGGGAGTACTTATATGGGATTAGGGTAACTCACTTGGGGTCTGGCAGTACTTATATGGGATTAGGGTAACTCACTTGGGGTCAGGGAGTACATATAAAGGGGCTAGAATAACTCACTTGGGGTCAGGGAGTACTTATATGGGACTAGGGTAACACACTTGGGGTCAGGGAGTACATATAAAGGGGCTAGAATAACTCACTTGGGGTCAGGGATTACTTCTATGGGACTAGGGTAACACACTTGCGGTCAGAGAGTACATATAAAGCGGCTAGGGTAACTCACTTGGAGTTTAATAGTACATATAAAGGGGCTAGGATAACTCACTTGAGGTCAGGGAGTACTTATAAAGGGGATAGGGTAACTCACTTGGGGTCAGGGAATACTTCTATGGGAATAGGGTAACTCACTTGGGGTCAGGGAGTACTTCTCTGGGACTAGGGTAACTCACTTGGGGTCTGGGAGTACTTATATGGGATTAGGGTAACTCACTTGGGGTCAGGGAGTACTTATAAAGGGGCTAGGGTAACTCACTGTGGGTCAAGGAGTACTTTTATGGGACTAGGGTAACTCACTTGGTTTCTGTGAGTACTTATTTGGGACCAGGGTAACTCACTTGGGGTCAGAAAGTACTTATAAGGGATTAGGGTATCTCACTTGGGGTCTGGGAGTACATATAAAGCGACTAGGGTAACTCACTTGGAGTCTAAGAGTACATATAAAGGGGCTAGGATAACTCACTTGGGGTCTGGGAGTACTTATATGGGATTAGGGTAACTCACTTGGGGTCAGGGAGTACTTATAAAGGGGCTAGGGTAACTCACTGTGGGTCAAGGAGTACTTTTATGGGACTAGGGTAACTCACTTGGTTTCTGTGAGTACTTATTTGGGACCAGGGTAACTCACTTGGGGTCAGAAAGTACTTATAAGGGACTAGGGTATCTCACTTGGGGTCAGGGATTACTTATGAAGGGGCTAGGGTAACTCACTGTGGGTCAAGGAGTACTTTATGGGACTAGGGTAACCCACTTGGTGTCTGTGAGTACTTATTTGGGACCAGGGTAACTCACTTGGGGCCAGGGTGTACTTATTAAGGGGCTAGGGTAACTCACTTGGTTTCTGTGAGTACTTATTTGGGACCAGGGTAACTCACTTGGGGTCAGAAAGTACTTATAAGGGACTAGGGTATCTCACTTGGGGTCAGAAACTACTTATAAGGGACTAGGGTATCTCACTTGGGGTCTGGGAGTACTTATAAAGCTGCTAGGGTAACTCAATTGGAGTCTAAGTGTACATATAAAGGGGCTAGGATAACTCACTTGGGGTCAGGGAGTACTTATAAAAGGGCCGAGGGTAACTCACTTGGTGTCATTGAGTACTTATAAGGGATTAGGGTAACTCACTTCGAGTCTAAGAGTACATATAAAGGGGATAAGATAAATCACTTGGGGTCAGGGAGTACTTATAAAGGGGTTAGGGTAACTCACTTGCGGTCAGAGAGTAATTCTATGGGACTAGGGTACCTCACTTGGGGTCTGGGAGTACTTATATGGGACTAGGGTAGCTCACTTTGGGTCAAGGAGTACTTATATTGGACTAGGCTAACTCACTTTGTGTCTGTGAGTACTGGTATGGGACCAGGGTAACTCACTTGAAGCCAGGGTGTACTTATTAAGGGGCTAGGGTAACTCACTTGGGGTCAGGGAGTACATATAAAGGGGCTATGGTAACTCAATTGGGGTCAGGGAGTACTTATAAAGGGGCAAGGGTAACTCACTGTGGGTCAAGGAGTACTTTTATGGGACTAGGGTAACTCACTTGGTGTCTGTGAGTACTTATGTGGGACCAGGGTAACTCACTTGGGGCCAGGGTGTACTTATTAAGGGGCTAGGGTAACTCACTTGGGGTCTGGGAGTACTTATAAAGGGGCTAGGGTAACTCACTTGGTGTCTGTGAGTACTTATATGGGACCAGGGTAACTCACTTGGGGCCAGGGTGTACTTATTAAAGGGCTAGGGTAACTCACTTGGGGTCTGAGAGTACTTATAAAGGGGCTAGGGTAACTCACTTGGTGTCTGCGAGTACTTATATGGGACCAGGGTAACTCACTTGGGGCCAGGGTGTACTTATTATGGGGCTAGGGTAACTCACTTGGGATCTGGGAGTACATATAAAGCGGCTAGGGTAACTCACTTGGAGTCTAAGAGTACATATAAAGGGGCTAGGATAACTCAATTGGGGTCAGGGAGTACTCATAAAGGGGCTAGGATAACTCACTTGCGGTCAGGGAGTACTTATATAAGGGCTAGGGTAACTTACTTGGTGTCTGTGAGTACTTATATGGGACCAGGGTAACTCACGTGGGGCCAGGGTGTACTTATTTAGGGGCTAGGGTAACTCACTTGGGGTCTGGGAGTACATATAAAGCGGCTAGGGTAACTCACTTGGACTCTAAGAGTACATATAAAGGGGCTAGGATTACTCACTTGGGGTCAGGGAGTACTTATAAGGGGACTAGGGTAACTCACTTGGGGTCTGGGAGTACTTATATGGGATTAGGGTAACTCACTTGGTGTCTGGGAGTACTTATATGGGACTAGGGTAACTCACTTGGGGTCAGGGAGTACATATAAAGGGGCTAGAATACCTCACTTGGGGTCAGGGATTACTTCTGTGGGACTAGGGTAACACACTTGCGGTCAGAGAGTTCATATAAAGGGGCTAGGATAACTCACTTGCGGTCAGGGAGTTCTTATATAAGGGGCTAGGGTAACTCACTTGGGGTCAGGGAGTACTTCTCTTGGACTAGGGTAACTCACTTGGGGCCAGGGTGTACTTATTAAGGGGCTAGGGTAACTCACTTGGGGTAAGGGAGTACATATAAAGGGGCTAGGATAACTCACTTGCGGTCAGGGAGTACTTATATAAGGGGCTAGGGTAACTCACTTGGTTTCTGTGAGTACTTATATGGGACCAGGGTAACTCACTTGGGGTCAGGGAGTACATATAAAGGGGCTATGGTAACTCAATTGGGTCAGGGAGTACTTATAAAGGGGCAAGGGTAACTCACTGTGTGTCAAGGAGTACTTTTATGGGACTAGGGTAACTCACTTGGTGTCTGTGAGTTCTTATGTGGGACCAGGGTAACTCACTTGGTGTCTGTGAGTACTTATATGGGACCAGGGTAACTCACTTGGTGCCAGGGTGTACTTATTAAGGGGCTAGGGTAACTCACTTGGGTTCAGGGAGTATTCTCTTGGACTAGGGTAACTCACTTGGGGTCTGGGAGTACTTATATGGGATTAGGGTAACTCACTTGGGGTCAGGGAGTACTTATAAAGGGGCTAGGGTAACTCACTGTGGGTCAAGGAGTACTTTTATGGGACTAGAGTAACTCACTTGGTTTCTGTGAGTACTTATTTGGAACCAGGGTAACTCACTTGGGGTCAGAAAGTACTTATAAGGGACTAGGGTATCTCACTTGGGGTCTGGGAGTACATATAAAGCGACTAGGGTAACTCACTTGGAGTCTAAGAGTACATATAAAGGGGCTAGGATAACTCACTTGGGGTCAGGGAGTACTTATAAAAGGGGCTAGGGTAACTCACTTGGTGTCATGGAGTACTTATAAGGGACTAGGGTAACTCACTTGGGGTCTAGTAGTACTTATAAAGGGGCTATGGTAACTCACTTGGGGTCAGGGAGAACTTATATGGGACTAGGGTAACTCACTTGCGTTCAGAGAGTACATATAAAGGGGATAGGATAACTCACTTGGTGTCAGGGAGTACTCATAAAGGGGGTAGGATAACTCACTTGGTGTCAGGGAGTACTCATAAAGGGGCTATGGTAACTCACTTGGTGTCTGTGAGTACTTCTATGGGAATAGTGTAACTCACTTGCGGTCAGAGAGTACATATAAGGGGGCTAGGATAACTCACTTGGGGTCAGGGAGTACATATAAAGGGGCTAGGATAACTCACTTGGGGTCAGGGAGTACTTATAAAGGGGCTATGGTAACTCACTTGGGGTCAGGATGTACTTCTATGGGACTAGGGTAACTCACTTGGGGTCTGGGAGTACTTATAAAGGGGCTAGGGTAACTCACTTTGTGTCTGTGAGTACTGGTATGGGACTAGGGTAACTCACTTGGGGCCAGGGTGTACTTATTAAGGGGGTAGGGTAACTCACTTGGGATCTGGGAGTACATATAAAGCGGCTATGGTAACTCACTTGGAGTCTAAGAGTACATATAAAGGGGCTAGGATAACTCACTTGGGTTCAGGGAGTACTCATAAAGGGGCTAGGATAACTCACTTGCGGTCAGGAAGTACTTATATAAGGGGCTAGGGTAACTCACTTGGTGTCTGTGAGTACTTATATGGGACCAGGGTAACTCACTTGGGGTCAGGGTGTACTTATTAAGGGGCTAGGGTTACTCACTTGGGGTCAGGGAGTACATATAAAGGGGCTATGGTAACTCAATTGGGGTCAGGGAGTACTTATAAAGGGGCAAGGGTAACTCACTGTGGGTCAAGGAGTACTTTTATGGGACTAGGGTAACTCACTTGGTGTCTGTGAGTACTTATGTGGGAGCAGGGTAACTCACTTGGGGCCAGGGTGTACTTATTAAGGGGCTAGGGTAACTCACTTGGGGTCTGTGAGTACTTATATGGGACCAGGGTAACTCACTTGGGGCCAGGGTGTACTTATTAAGGGGCTAGGGTAACTCACTTGGGGTCTGATAGTACTTATAAAGGGGCTATGGTAACTCAATTGGGGTCAGGGAGTACTTATAAAGGGGCAAGGGTAACTCACTGTGGGTCAAGGAGTACTTTTATGGGACTAGGGTAACTCACTTCGTGTCTGTGAATACTTATGTGGGACCAGGGTAACTCACTTGGGGCCAGGGTGTACTTATTAAGGGGCTAGGGTAACTCACTTGGGATCTGGGAGTACATATAAAGCGGCTAGGGTAACTCACTTGGAGTCTAAGAGTATATATAAAGGGGCTAGGATAACTCACTTGGGGTCAGGGAGTACTCATAAAGGGGCTAGGATAACTCACTTGGGGTCAGGGAGAACTCATAAAGGGGCTAGGATAACTCACTTGCGGTCAGGGAGTACTTATATAAGGGGCTAGGGTAACTCACTTGGGGTCTGGGAGTACATATAAAGCGGCTAGGGTAACTCACTTGGACTCTAAGAGTACATATAG
The DNA here is from genome assembly GCF_024137725.1 of Prorops nasuta. NCBI lineage: Eukaryota > Metazoa > Arthropoda > Insecta > Hymenoptera > Bethylidae > Prorops > Prorops nasuta. The sequence continues at coordinate 1,172,359 of NW_027116841.1, read as the reverse complement.
AGGGGCTAGGATTACTCACTTGGGGTCAGGGAATACTTATAAAGGGACTAGGGTAACTCACTTGGGGTCTGGGAGTACTTATATGGGATTAGGGTAACTCACTTGGGGTCTGGGAGTACATATAAAGCGGCTAGGGTAACTCACTTGGACTCTAAGAGTACATATAAAGGGGCTTGGGTAACTCACTTGGGGTCTGGGAGTACTTATAAAGGGGCTATGGTAACTCACTTGGGGTCAGGGAGAACTTATATGGGACTAGGGTAACTCACTTGCGTTCAGAGAGTACATATAAAGGGGGTAGGATAACTCACTTGGTGTCAGGAAGTACTCATAAAGGGGCTATGGTAACTCACTTGGGGTGAGGGAGTACTTCTATGGGAATAGGGTAACTCACTTGCGGTCAGAGTGTACATATAAGGGGGCAAGGATAACTCACTTGGGGTCAGGGAGTACATATAAAGAGGCTAGGATAACTCACTTGGGGTCAGGGAGTACTTATAAAGGGGCTAGGGTAACTCACTTGGTGTCTGTGAGTACTTATATGGGACCAGGGTAACTCACTTGGGGCCAGGGTGTACTAATTAAGGGGCTAGGGTAACTCACTTGGGGTCAGGGAGTAGATATAAATGGGCTATAGTAACTATATTGGGGTCAGGGAGTACTTATAAAGGGGCAAGGGTAACTCACTGTGGGTCAAGGAGTACTTTAGGGGACTAGGGTAACTCACTTGGTGTCTGTGAGTACTTATGTGGGACCAGGGTAACTCACTTGGGGCCAGGGTGTACTTATTAAGGGGCTAGAGTAACTCACTTGGGATCTGGGAGTACATATACAGCGGCTAGGGTAACTCACTTGGAGTCTAAGAGTACATATAAAGGGGCTAGGATAACTCACTTGGGGTCAGGGAGTACTCATGAAGGGGTTAGGATAACTCACTTGGGGTCAGGAAGTACTTATAAAGGTGATATGTTAACTCACTTGGGGTCAGGAAGTACTTCTATGAAGCTAGGGTAACTCTCTTGCGGAAAGAGAGTACATATAAAGGGGCTAGGATAACTCACTTGCGGTCAGGGGGTTCTTATATAAGGGGCTAGGGTAACTCACTTGGGGTCATGGAGTACTTCTTTGGGAATAGGGTAACTCACTTGGGGTCTGGGAGTACTTATTTGGGTTTAGGGTAACACACTTAGGGTCAGGGAGTACTTATAAAGGGGCTAGGGTAATTTACTGTGGGTCAAGGAGTACTTTTATGGGACTAGGGTAACTCACTTGGTTTCTGTGAGTACTTATTTGGGACCAGGGTAACTCACTTGGGGTCAGAAAGTACTTATAAGGGACTAGGGTATCTCACTTGGGGTCAGGGAGTACTTATAAGGGACTAGGGTATCTCACTTGGGGTCAGAAACTACTTATAAGGGACTAGGGTATCTCACTTGGGGTCTGGGAGTACTTATAAAGCTGCTAGGGTAACTCAATTGGAGTCTAAGTGTACATATAAAGGGGCTAGGATAACTCACTTGGGGTCAGGGAGTACTTATAAAAGGGCCGAGGGTAACTCACTTGGTGTCATTGAGTACTTATAAGGGATTAGGGTAACTCACTTCGAGTCTAAGAGTACATATAAAGGGGATAAGATAAATCACTTGGGGTCAGGGAGTACTTATAAAGGGGTTAGGGTAACTCACTTGCGGTCAGAGAGTAATTCTATGGGACTAGGGTACCTCACTTGGGGTCTGGGAGTACTTATATGGGACTAGGGTAGCTCACTTTGGGTCAAGGAGTACTTATATTGGACTAGGCTAACTCACTTTGTGTCTGTGAGTACTTATGTGGGACCAGGGTAACTCACTTGGGGCCAGGGTGTACTTATTAAGGGGCTAGGGTAACTCACTTGGGGTCTGGGAGTACTTATAAAGGGGCTAGGGTAACTCACTTGGTGTCTGTGAGTACTTATATGGGACCAGGGTAACTCACTTGGGGCCAGGGTGTACTTATTAAAGGGCTAGGGTAACTCACTTGGGGTCTGAGAGTACTTATAAAGGGGCTAGGGTAACTCACTTTGTGTCTGTGAGTACTGGTATGGGACTAGGGTAACTCACTTGGGGCCAGGGTGTACTTATTAAGGGGGTAGGGTAACTCACTTGGGATCTGGGAGTACATATAAAGCGGCTATGGTAACTCACTTGGAGTCTAAGAGTACATATAAAGGGGCTAGGATAACTCACTTGGGTTCAGGGAGTACTCATAAAGGGGCTAGGATAACTCACTTGCGGTCAGGAAGTACTTATATAAGGGGCTAGGGTAACTCACTTGGTGTCTGTGAGTACTTATATGGGACCAGGGTAACTCACTTGGGGTCAGGGTGTACTTATTAAGGGGCTAGGGTAACTCACTTGGGGTCAGGGAGTACATATAAAGGGGCTATGGTAACTCAATTGGGGTCAGGGAGTACTTATAAAGGGGCAAGGGTAACTCACTGTGGGTCAAGGAGTACTATTATGGGACTAGGGTAACTCACTTGGTGTCTGTGAGTACTTATGTGGGACCAGGGTAACTCACTTCCTGGGGCGGTTTACCACGCTACCAGGCGCGTCCCCGGGTGGTGGATAGGGGGACGGCCGGCAGATATGCCGGTTAGCTGCGAAATAAGCCGTTTCATACGGACGAATAAGCAGTCGCGAACCAAAATGGTATTCTCACCCTCGCCTCATTTCATTCTCATGTGTCATCTGCCGTCGTACGAATTCCGGACGAGGGCCCCATAACATCACTTTTCTCATTTCACCCATTTCAGGGGACACGGGTACGGCCTCTGTGTTGACACTGCCCGAAAGGGATGTGTGGATGATTCCAGTAAGGTCGTGCTCGTGTCGGATCCCGGTGTCTACGCACCGTCCTCCCACGGAGGTATGCGGAATGCCAGTGATGGAAGAAGGTGTAAGGCGGCCTGGATGTTTGTCCCCGGGCTTGAGCCCCAAGCCATGGTGTCTGATGGAGGTAGGCATCATGGTGATCACCCCTCCACTTCCTGAGGCGGCGCGTTCGGAGACGCTCCGCATGCTGGTGATTATTTATTAATTTATGGAAAACCAAACTTCTTCTTATTCTTCCCCTACAGGTAACGGCGTTAGCGCAGGAACGGGCTCCAGAGCCATGGACTTGGAGGAGGTGCGGCTGCGCCTGGAGGCCCGTGACAGAAGTGCGCAGGAACTGCATACGCTCATCCAGCGTATGTCAGTAGCAATGACGGAGCTTCTTGGACTCACGGACGGGAGAAAGGGCGTCAAGAGGAGCATCCAGGGAAAAGTGAGGGACCTGCGGGATCTCGTCGTCTCCGCTGTGCAGGAGGTGCAGGGAGCTGCGACCCAGGATTGTGGGTCACTTCTCCCTGTGCTTCTTGAGACGAGGGAGCGGGACGAAGCGCGAGAAGAGGTGCAACGGCCAGCGCTGAAGAATAAGGGTACGCAGACGTCGCTTCCGCTTCCACCGACTTCTAAAGGGGGGAGGGGGGTTTCGATTAAGTCGGGTGGAAGCGGCAATAGGGAAAGGGGCGCGAAAAGGGGAGCTGCCCTGGGGACGCCTTCTCCGCCGAAGGAGGGGGCCTCTGGGGCAGCTGGCCCGCCACCAGTGGCTACGGCATCTCCTCCGCGGGAGGAGGGGGTGCAATGGTCGGTCGTGGCTGGGCGGAAGGGAAGGGGGAGGAGGGATTTGGGGCCGGCCCCGATATACCGTCCTCCTCATTCGGGTAGGGTTGGGGCACCTCCTCGTCGCCCCCGTGCCCAGGCCGTGCTCGTAGCGTGCGGGTCGGATGGGTATGGGGGGGCGATGAGGTTGCTGAAGGAAAGGGTGGACCCCGGTAAGGTCGGGGTTGAGGTCAGGTCGATCAGGAGGACTCGCAGGGGAGACCTCCTGATTGAGCTGAACAAAGGAGGGGGCTCCGCGTCCACGCTCGCGGGGGCGGTCGCGGAGGCGTTGGGTAACGGGATTCCGGTCTCTGCTCTCTCTCCGATGGAGAGGGTGGAGATCCGGGACCTCGATGGGGTTTCGTCCGGGGAGGATGTGCGTGCGGCCCTTCTGGCCGCACTGGGCGAGGAGGCAGCCGGGGTTAGAGTCTCCGCGCCGCGAAGAACTGGTGGGGGCTCCTGGGCCGTCGGCGCTTCCATGCCACCCGAGGTGGCTGGCAAGTTGTTGCGGCTTGGGCGCGTTCGCGTTGGGTGGGTGGTCTGCAGGGTTCGCCCTGCGACCAGTATCGTGCGGTGCAAGAGGTGTCACCACTTCGGTCACACCTCGGGTAGCTGCAAATTCAGCACAGACCGTTCGGGGCTGTGTTGGAGATGCGGGGAGGGGGGTCATGCCTCTGCCAGTTGTAGGGGTTCTCCTTGTTGTCTCGCCTGTAGGGACTCGGGGCTTGCGCATGATCACGCTGGGGGCTCTTCAGCGTGCGGATCGATCGGGGTGTGGAGAGGATCGAGACGTACATGAAGGGTCTCCAGATCAATGTCAATCGTTCGCGATCTGCTCAGGACTTGGCCGTCCATTGCACGTACTCTGGCGAGTACACGGTCTGCCTTGTCTCAGAGCAGCATAGGAATAGTAATTTCCCAAGCACCGGCTTGGAGGATGTCGGGGGGGATTCGGCTATGCTGCCCGGTGCTTCGTGCAAAATGGCATCCGTCTCGTCCGGTCGGGGGTTTTGTTCGTCTCTCGTTGGGGGCATTAGGGTGTACAGTGTTTACTTTACCCCTAATGCCCCCATCGGGGAGTTCGAGGCTTTCCTGGAGGACTTGGCGGGGAGTGTCAGGGAGCATGGGGTGCCGGTCCTCATTGGTGGAGACTTCAACTCGTGGTCGACATCATGGGGATCCGGTTGCACTAACCGACGTGGAGAGCTTGTTGAGGAATGGGGCGGTCAGCTCGGGTTGACATTGCTCAACCGAGGTCGTTCTCCGACCTTCGTCTCAGGCGACCGTGGTAGTATAATAGATCTCACCTGGGTATCGTCGTCGATCGCCTCGAGAGTAGTCTCTTGGGAGGTGCTCGATGACGAGACTCTGAGCGATCACCGCTTCATCCAGTGGATTCTCACGGATGGGGGTCCTGGCCCTGCCTCGCCGGAGCGGGGGGTGCGCTGGGTTCGCTCGAGGTTCGACCCACTCTTATGCGAATTGGCATTTGCGTGGGGAATAGCCTCGAGCAGCTCAGCTTCCCCTCCGTCCGGGCGGGGGAGGGCCGGGGCGGACGTCGGCGGTGACGGCTCGGGCGTCTCGCCGGAGGGTTATCTCCGGAGACTCGTCGGGGCGTCCGACGCTTCTATGCCCAGGGCTCACGGAACTGCCAAGCGCTGGAAAGCAGCGTATTGGTGGTGTGAGGACCTCGACCGTCTCCGTAAGGCAGCGAATGCTGCCCGCAGGAGGTGGTCGAGGTCGAGGGGTGCCAATACGGAAGTTCACTTGCGCGAAGCCTATAAGACGGCGAGAACCGCTTTCTCCTCCGCTATACGCGAGAGGAAGCGGGCCGCATGGTTGGCGCTGGTGAATGAAGTGGAGGCAGATCCTTGGGGTCGCCCCTTCTGGGTGGCCTACAAGAGATTGAAGAGACAGACATCTGCTAGTCTGACGGAGTCTGAGACGGTGGTTGCGATTGAGAGTCTTTTCTCGACGTCGCAAGTGAGGCCTGGGGGCGTTCCATTCGTGTTTCGCGGTAACACCAGGCCGATCTTGGAGTCTGATCTCATCACGGAAGCAGAGATTGTCATGGCTGCCGGGAGGTCCCCTGCAAAGGGGGCCCCTGGTGTCGATGGCATTCTCCCGGAAGTGGTTAAGGTTGCAGCAATGAGCTGCCCCGCTGATTTTGCCCGGTTGTTCAACCGCTGCCTGGAACTCGGCGACTTTCCCGCTATCTGGAGGAGGGCGAGGGTTGTCCTAATCCCGAAAGGGATCGGGGGCTTCAGACCCATATCTCTCCTACCGGTGGTGGGGAAGTTGTTCGAGAGGGTAGTTGTCGCTCGTCTTACGGAGGTTTATGAGGGGGTCGCACCTCTCGCGGACGGTCAATACGGGTTCCGTCCTGGTAGAAGTACCATGGATGCCGTATCGGCTGTCCAGAATTTTATTCGGATCGCCCTTCGGGGGTCTGTGTACCGGAGCAAACGCGTGGCCGTAATCCTTCTCGACATTAAGAACGCGTTCAATTCTGTGTCGCATGCGGCCATCTTGGAGGCCCTGGCCGCCAATGGCGCGGTCCCGGGGGTGATTGTGGATATAGTCCGCAGTTACCTGGGGGACCGGGTCATTGAGTGCGCTGGACGGCAGTGGCGCGTTGGGGCGGGTGTTCCGCAGGGATCGGTCTTAGGACCTCTCCTGTGGAACATTTGTTTCGACGGTCTGCTGCGGTTGAGTCTCCCGGAGGGCTGCACGTTGACTTGTTACGCGGACGATACGGCATTGTGTGTGTCTGCGGGAAGCGTCGGGTCCTTGCAGTTGAAGGCTAACAGGGCTTTGTCGCGTATCGTTCTGTGGCTTGAGGGGAGGAACCTGGAGGTGAACGTCTCCAAATCGGAGGCTGTTTTCTTCTCTAGGAGGCGGTCTGATCGGGCTCCGCGGTTTTCGGTCGGGGGCGAGACGGTTTCCGTCTCCCCGCGGGCGAAATACCTCGGTGTGTGGTTGGATCGTCGTCTTTCCTTCAAGTTTCACATTGATTGCATGGTGGGAAAAGCCAAAAAGGCTGGGTGGGCGTTGAGTAATTTATTGCCGAACGTGGGTGGGTCGGGGGTCTCGGGAAGGATGTTGTACACGAATTTAGTGCACAGCATTCTTCTTTACGGGGCGCCTTGCTGGGCTGAGGCTGCCTCTCGCCCAACCATTGCGAGGTCCCTAATCTCCGCGCAGAGGGTCATGGCGCTGAGGGTTTCCCGCGCGTGTCGTACGGCTTCGTCCTGTGCGCTATTAGTAATCTCGGGCATACCACCGGCCCATCTTTTAGCTTTGGAGCGCAGGGAGGTGTACGATGCGTCGCGTGCGGGTGGCTCCTCGGCTGGCGTGGCCGAAGCGCGGAGATTGGCGAGGGCTAATTTAGTAGAGAGATGGCAGGCAGCATGGGACTCGGATGGTCGGGGTAGGTGGACCCACCGCCTCATCCCGGACATCCGGTCCTGGCTGGCTGCTAATTGTAGAAGCTTGAACTACCATGTTTCCCAGATGCTCCTGGGGCATGGTAGTTTCATGAGTCATCGCGCGAGGGTGGGCCGCAGGGCGACTCCCGACTGCTGGTGCTCCCCGAATCCGGTCGCGGATACGGCGGAGCACACGCTGTTGTGGTGTCCCCTGTGGGAATGCGAAAGAGCAGAACTCTGTGATGCTTTAGGTGTGCCCTCGTTGGAGGTGGAGACCCTTGTGTCCCATGTTACGAGTACGCCGAGAGCTTGGAATGCATTTTCCAGCTTCTCGGTTAGGGTCCTCACCTCCAAGGACAGTAGAGTCCGAGCTTAGGAGTCTGCTGCTCTCTCCTCTGGGGTGGGGTAGAGTCTGGGGTTTTTGTTTGTCTTGGGATGACCGCATACGGTCGTAGAGTAGAGCGTATACCCTCCTACCTGATGTTATAAGCTATGCTTGGTACCGGGTAGGGGGGCAGGTAGGGGGTTTTGGTGGGTTAGAATCCCACATAACCTCTGGCCAAAACATCGGCCGCCGGAGGTACTTAACAAGCCGTAAGGCTTTAAGAAGTTTCCCCCTACCTCGCAAAGCGTCGGAAAAAAAAAAAAAAAAAAAAAAAAAAAAAGGGTAACTCACTTGGGGCCAGGGTGTACTTATTAAAGGGCTAGGGTAACTCACTTGGGGTCTGTGAGTACTTATATGGGACCAGGGTAACTCACTTGGGGCCAGGGTGTACTTATTAAGGGGCTAGGGTAACTCACTTGGGGTCTGATAGTACTTATAAAGGGGCTATGGTAACTCAATTGGGGTCAGGGAGTACTTATAAAGGGGCAAGGGTAACTCAATGTGGGTCAAGGAGTACTTTTATGGGACTAGGGTAACTCACTTCGTGTCTGTGAATACTTATGTGGGACCAGGGTAACTCACTTGGGGCCAGGGTGTACTTATTAAGGGGCTAGGGTAACTCACTTGGGATCTGGGAGTACATATAAAGCGGCTAGGGTAACTCACTTGGAGTCTAAGAGTACATATAAAGGGGCTAGGATAACTCACTTGGGGTCAGGGAGTACTCATAAAGGGGCTAGGATAACTCACTTGGGGTCAGGGAGAACTCATAAAGGGGCTAGGATAACTCACTTGCGGTCAGGGAGTACTTATATAAGGGGCTAGGGTAACTCACTTGGGGTCTGGGAGTACATATAAAGCGGCTAGGGTAACTCACTTGGACTCTAAGAGTACATATAAAGGGGCTAGGATTACTCACTTGGGGTCAGGGAATACTTATAAAGGGACTAGGGTAACTCACTTGGGGTCTGGGAGTACTTATATGGGATTAGGGTAACTCACTTGGGGTCTGGGAGTACATATAAAGCGGCTAGGGTAACTCACTTGGACTCTAAGAGTACATATAAAGGGGCTTGGGTAACTCACTTGGGGTCTGGGAGTACTTATAAAGGGGCTATGGTAACTCACTTGGGGTCAGGGAGAACTTATATGGGACTAGGGTAACTCACTTGCGTTCAGAGAGTACATATAAAGGGGGTAGGATAACTCACTTGGTGTCAGGAAGTACTCATAAAGGGGCTATGGTAACTCACTTGGGGTGAGGGAGTACTTCTATGGGAATAGGGTAACTCACTTGCGGTCAGAGTGTACATATAAGGGGGCTAGGATAACTCACTTGGGGTCAGGGAGTACATATAAAGAGGCTAGGATAACTCACTTGGGGTCAGGGAGTACTTATAAAGGGGCTAGGGTAACTCACTTGGTGTCAGGGAGTACTTATAAAAGGGGCTAGGGTAACTCACTTGGTGATATGGAGTACTTATATGGGACTAGGGTAACTCACATGGGGTCAGGGAGTACTTATAAAGGGGCTATGGTAACTCACTTGGGGTCAGGGAGTACTTATATGGGACCAGGGTAACTCACTTGGTGTCTGTGAGTACTTATATGGGACCAGGGTAACTCACTTGGGGCCAGGGTGTACTTATTAAGGGGCTAGGGTAACTCACTTGGGTTCAGGGAGTATTCTCTTGGACTAGGGTAACTCACTTGGGGTCTGGGAGTACTTATATGGGATTAGGGTAACTCACTTGGGGTCAGGGAGTACTTATAAAGGGGCTAGGGTAACTCACTGTGGGTCAAGGAGTACTTTTATGGGACTAGAGTAACTCACTTGGTTTCTGTGAGTACTTATTTGGGACCAGGGTAACTCACTTGGGGTCAGAAAGTACTTATAAGGGACTAGGGTATCTCACTTGGGGTCTGGGAGTACATATAAAGCGACTAGGGTAACTCACTTGGAGTCTAAGAGTACATATAAAGGGGCTAGGATAACTCACTTGGGGTCAGGGAGTACTTATAAAAGGGGCTAGGGTAACTCACTTGGTGTCATGGAGTACTTATAAGGGACTAGGGTAACTCACTTGGGGTCTAGGAGTACTTATAAAGGGGCTATGGTAACTCACTTGGGGTCAGGGAGAACTTATATGGGACTAGGGTAACTCACTTGCGTTCAGAGAGTACATATAAAGAGGATAGGATAACTCACTTGGTGTCAGGGAGTACTCATAAAGGGGGTAGGATAACTCACTTGGTGTCAGGGAGTACTCATAAAGGGGCTATGGTAACTCACTTGGTGTCTGTGAGTACTTCTATGGGAATAGTGTAACTCACTTGCGGTCAGAGAGTACATATAAGGGGGCTAGGATAACTCACTTGGGGTCAGGGAGTACATATAAAGGGGCTAGGATAACTCACTTGGGGTCAGGGAGTACTTATAAAGGGGCTATGGTAACTCACTTGGGGTCAGGAAGTACTTCTATGGGACTAGGGTAACTCACTTGGGGTCTGGGAGTACTTATAAAGGGGCTAGGGTAACTCACTTTGTGTCTGTGAGTACTGGTATGGGACTAGGGTAACTCACTTGGGGCCAGGGTGTACTTATTAAGGGGGTAGGGTAACTCACTTGGGATCTGGGAGTACATATAAAGCGGCTATGGTAACTCACTTGGAGTCTAAGAGTACATATAAAGGGGCTAGGATAACTCACTTGGGTTCAGGGAGTACTCATAAAGGGGCTAGGATAACTCACTTGCGGTCAGGAAGTACTTATATAAGGGGCTAGGGTAACTCACTTGGTGTCTGTGAGTACTTATATGGGACCAGGGTAACTCACTTGGGGTCAGGGTGTACTTATTAAGGGGCTAGGGTAACTCACTTGGGGTCAGGGAGTACATATAAAGGGGCTATGGTAACTCAATTGGGGTCAGGGAGTACTTATAAAGGGGCAAGGGTAACTCACTGTGGGTCAAGGAGTACTTTTATGGGACTAGGGTAACTCACTTGGTGTCTGTGAGTACTTATGTGGGACCATGGTAACTCACTTGGGGCCAGGGTGTACTTATTAAGGGGCTAGGGTAACTCACTTGGGGTCTGTGAGTACTTATATGGGACCAGGGTAACTCACTTGGGGCCAGGGTGTACTTATTAAGGGGCTAGGGTAACTCACTTGGGGTCTGATAGTACTTATAAAGGGGCTATGGTAACTCAATTGGGGTCAGGGAGTACTTATAAAGGGGCAAGGGTAACTCACTGTGGGTCAAGGAGTACTTTTATGGGACTAGGGTAACTCACTTCGTGTCTGTGAATACTTATGTGGGACCAGGGTAACTCACTTGGGGCCAGGGTGTACTTATTAAGGGGCTAGGGTAACTCACTTGGGATCTGGGAGTACATATAAAGCGGCTAGGGTAACTCACTTGGAGTCTAAGAGTACATATAAAGGGGCTAGGATAACTCACTTGGGGTCAGGGAGTACTCATAAAGGGGCTAGGATAACTCACTTGGGGTCAGGGAGAACTCATAAAGGGGCTAGGATAACTCACTTGCGGTCAGGGAGTACTTATATAAGGGGCTAGGGTAACTCACTTGGGGTCTGGGAGTACATATAAAGCGGCTAGGGTAACTCACTTGGACTCTAAGAGTACATATAAAGGGGCTAGGATTACTCACTTGGGGTCAGGGAATACTTATAAAGGGACTAGGGTAACTCACTTGGGGTCTGGGAGTACTTATATGGGATTAGGGTAACTCACTTGGGGTCTGGGAGTACATATAAAGCGGCTAGGGTAACTCACTTGGACTCTAAGAGTACATATAAAGGGGCTTGGGTAACTCACTTGGGGTCTGGGAGTACTTATAAAGGGGCTATGGTAACTCACTTGGGGTCAGGGAGAACTTATATGGGACTAGGGTAACTCACTTGCGTTCAGAGAGTACATATAAAGGGGGTAGGATAACTCACTTGGTGTCAGGAAGTACTCATAAAGGGGCTATGGTAACTCACTTGGGGTGAGGGAGTACTTCTATGGGAATAGGGTAACTCACTTGCGGTCAGAGTGTACATATAAGGGGGCTAGGATAACTCACTTGGGGTCAGGGAGTACATATAAAGAGGCTAGGATAACTCACTTGGGGTCAGGGAGTACTTATAAAGGGGCTAGGGTAACTCACTTGGTGTCTGTGAGTACTTATATGGGACCAGGGTAACTCACTTGGGGCCAGGGTGTACTAATTAAGGGGCTAGGGTAACTCACTTGGGGTCAGGGAGTACATATAAAGGGGCTATAGTAACTATATTGGGGTCAGGGAGTACTTATAAAGGGGCAAGGGTAACTCACTGTGGGTCAAGGAGTACTTTAGGGGACTAGGGTAACTCACTTGGTGTCTGTGAGTACTTATGTGGGACCAGGGTAACTCACTTGGGGCCAGGGTGTACTTATTAAGGGGCTAGGGTAACTCACTTGGGATCTGGGAGTACATATAAAGCGGCTAGGGTAACTCACTTGGAGTCTAAGAGTACATATAAAGGGGCTAGGATAACTCACTTGGGGTCAGGGAGTACTCATGAAGGGGTTAGGATAACTCACTTGGGGTCAGGAAGTACTTATAAAGGTGATATGTTAACTCACTTGGGGTCAGGAAGTACTTCTATGAAGCTAGGGTAACTCTCTTGCGGAAAGAGAGTACATATAAAGGGGCTAGGATAACTCACTTGCGGTCAGGGGGTTCTTATATAAGGGGCTAGGGTAACTCACTTGGGGTCATGGAGTACTTCTTTGGGACAAGGGTAACTCACTTGGGGTCTGGGAGTACTTATTTGGGTTTAGGGTAACACACTTAGGGTCAGGGAGTACTTATAAAGGGGCTAGGGTAATTTACTGTGGGTCAAGGAGTACTTTTATGGGACTAGGGTAACTCACATGGTGTCTGTGAGTACTTATATGGGACCAGGGTAAATCACTTGGGTCCAGGGTGTACTTATTAAGGGGCTAGGGTAACTCACTTGGGGTCAGGAAGTACTTATAAGGGACTAGGGTACCTCACTTGGGGTCTGGGAGTACATATAAAGCGGCTAGGGTAACTCACTTGGAGTCTAAGAGTACATATAAAGGGGCTAGGGTAACTCACTTGGGTTCAGGGAGTACTTATAAAAGGGGCTAGGGTAACTCACTTGGTGATATGGAGTACTTATATGGGACTAGGGTAACTCACTTGGGGTCAGGGAGTACTTATAAAGGGGCTATGGTAACTCACTTGGGGTCAGGGAGTACTTATATGGGACTAGGGTAACTCACTTGGGGTCAGGGAGTACTTCTATGGGACTAGGGTAACACACTTGCGGTCAGAGAGTACATATAAAGGGGCTAGGATAACTCACTTGCGGTCAGGGAGTTCTTATATAAGGGGCTAGGGTAACTCACTTGGGGTCAGGGAGTACTTCTCTGGGACTAGGGTAACTCACTTGGGGTCTGGGAGTACTTATATGGGATTAGGGTAACTCACTTGGGGTCAGGGAGTACTTATAAAGGGGCTAGGGTAACTCACTGTGGGTCAAGGAGTACTTTTATAGGACTAGGGTATCTCACTTGGGGTCTGGGAGTACATATAAAGCGGCTAGGGTAACTCACTTGGAGTTTAAGAGTACATATAAAGGGGCTAGTATAACTCACTTGAGGTCAGGGAGTACTTATATAAGGGGCTAGGGTAACTCACTTGGGGTCAGGGAATACTTCTATGGGAATAGGGTAACTCACTTGCGGTCAGGGAGTACTTCTCTGGGACTAGGGTAACTCACTTGGGATCTGGGAGTACTTATATGGGATTAGGGTAACTCACTTGGGGTCTGGGAGTACATATAAAGCGGCTAGGGTAACTCACTTGGACTCTAAGAGTACCTATAAAGGGGCTTGGGTAACTCACTTGGGGTCTGGGAGTACTTATAAAGGGGCTATGGTAACTCACTTGGGGTCAGGGAGAACTTATATGGGACTAGGGTAACTCACTTGCGTTCAGAGAGTACATATAAAGGGGGTAGGATAACTCACTTGGGGTCAGGGAGTACATATAAAGAGGCTAGGATAACTCACTTGGGGTCAGGGAGTACTTATAAAGGGGCTAGGGTAACTCACTTGGTGTCTGTGAGTACTTATATGGGACCAGGGTAACTCACTTGGGGCCAGGGTGTACTAATTAAGGGGCTAGGGTAACTCACTTGGGGTCAGGGAGTACATATAAAGGGGCTATAGTAACTATATTGGGGTCAGGGAGTACTTATAAAGGGGCAAGGGTAACTCACTGTGGGTCAAGGAGTACTTTAGGGGACTAGGGTAACTCACTTGGTGTCTGTGAGTACTTATGTGGGACCAGGGTAACTCACTTGGGGCCAGGGTGTACTTATTAAGGGGCTAGGGTAACTCACTTGGGATCTGGGAGTACATATAAAGCGGCTAGGGTAACTCACTTGGAGTCTAAGAGTACATATAAAGGGGCTAGGATAACTCACTTGGGGTCAGGGAGTACTCATGAAGGGGTTAGGATAACTCACTTGGGGTCAGGAAGTACTTATAAAGGTGATATGTTAACTCACTTGGGGTCAGGAAGTACTTCTATGAAGCTAGGGTAACTCTCTTGCGGAAAGAGAGTACATATAAAGGGGCTAGGATAACTCACTTGCGGTCAGGGGGTTCTTATATAAGGGGCTAGGGTAACTCACTTGGGGTCATGGAGTACTTCTTTGGGACAAGGGTAACTCACTTGGGGTCTGGGAGTACTTATTTGGGTTTAGGGTAACACACTTAGGGTCAGGGAGTACTTATAAAGGGGCTAGGGTAATTTACTGTGGGTCAAGGAGTACTTTTATGGGACTAGGGTAACTCACATGGTGTCTGTGAGTACTTATATGGGACCAGGGTAAATCACTTGGGTCCAGGGTGTACTTATTAAGGGGCTAGGGTAACTCACTTGGGGTCAGGAAGTACTTATAAGGGACTAGGGTACCTCACTTGGGGTCTGGGAGTACATATAAAGCGGCTAGGGTAACTCACTTGGAGTCTAAGAGTACATATAAAGGGGCTAGGGTAACTCACTTGGGGTCAGGGAGTACTTATAAAAGGGGCTAGGGTAACTCACTTGGTGATATGGAGTACTTATATGGGACTAGGGTAACTCACTTGGGGTCAGGGAGTACTTATAAAGGGGCTATGGTAACTCACTTGGGGTCAGGGAGTACTTATATGGGACTAGGGTAACTCACTTGGGGTCAGGGAGTACTTCTATGGGACTAGGGTAACACACTTGCGGTCAGAGAGTACATATAAAGGGGCTAGGATAACTCACTTGCGGTCAGGGAGTTCTTATATAAGGGGCTAGGGTAACTCACTTGGGGTCAGGGAGTACTTCTCTGGGACTAGCGTAACTCACTTGGGGTCTGGGAGTACTTATATGGGATTAGGGTAACTCACTTGGGGTCAGGGAGTACTTATAAAGGGGCTAGGGTAACTCACTGTGGGTCAAGGAGTACTTTTATAGGACTAGGGTATCTCACTTGGGGTCTGGGAGTACATATAAAGCGGCTAGGGTAACTCACTTGGAGTTTAAGAGTACATATAAAGGGGCTAGGATAACTCACTTGAGGTCAGGGAGTACTTATATAAGGGGCTAGGGTAACTCACTTGGGGTCAGGGAATACTTCTATGGGAATAGGGTAACTCACTTGCGGTCAGGGAGTACTTCTCTGGGACTAGGGTAACTCACTTGGGGTCTGGGAGTACTTATATGGGATTAGGGTAACTCACTTGGGGTCTGGGAGTACATATAAAGCGGCTAGGGTAACTCACTTGGACTCTAAGAGTACATATAAAGGGGCTTGGGTAACTCACTTGGGGTCTGGGAGTACTTATAAAGGGGCTATGGTAACTCACTTGGGGTCAGGGAGAACTTATATGGGACTAGGGTAACTCACTTGCGTTCAGAGAGTACATATAAAGGGGGTAGGATAACTCACTTGGTGTCAGGAAGTACTCATAAAGGGGCTATGGTAACTCGCTTGGGGTGAGGGAGTACTTCTATGGGAATAGGGTAACTCACTTGCGGTCAGAGTGTACATATAAGGGGGCTAGGATAACTCACTTGGGGTCAGGGAGTACATATAAAGGGGCTAGGATAACTCACTTGGGGTCAGGGAGTACTTATAAAGGGGCTAGGGTAACTCACTTGGTGTCTGTGAGTACTTATATGGGACAAGGGTAACTCACTTGGGGCCAGGGTGTACTTATTAAGGGGCTAGGGTAACTCACTTGGGGTCAGGGAGTACATATAAAGGGGCTATAGTAACTATATTGGGGTCAGGGAGTACTTATAAAGGGGCAAGGGTAACTCACTGTGGGTCAAGGAGTACTTTTATGGGACTAGGGTAACTCACTTGGTGTCTGTGAGTACTTTTGTGGGACCAGGGTAACTCACTTGGGGCCAGGGTGTACTTATTAAGGGGCTAGGGTACCTCACTTGGGGTCTGGGAGTACATATAAAGCGGCTAGGGTAACTCACTTGGAGTCTATGAGTACATATAAAGGGGCTAGGGTAACTCACTTGGGGTCAGGGAGTACTTATAAAAGGGGCTAGGGTAACTCACTTCGTGATATGGAGTACTTATATGGGACTAGGGTAACTCACTTGGGGTCAGGGAGTACTTATAAAGGGGCTATGGTAACTCACTTGGGGTCAGGGAGTACTTATATGGGACTAGGGTAACTCACTTGGGTTCAGGGAGTACTCATAAAGGGGCTAGGATAACTCACTTGCGGTCAGGAAGTACTTATATAAGGGGCTAGGGTAACTCACTTGGTGTCTGTGAGTACTTATATGGGACCAGGGTAACCCACTTGGGGTCAGGGTGTACTTATTAAGGGGCTAGGGTAACTCACTTGGGGTCAGGGAGTACATATAAAGGGGCTATGGTAACTCAATTGGGGTTAGGGAGTACTTATAAAGGGGCAAGGGTAACTCACTGTGGGTCAAGGAGTACTTTTATGGGACTAGGGTAACTCACTTGGTGTCTGTAAGTACTTATGTGGGACCAGGGTAACTCACTTGGGGCCAGGGTGTACTTATTAAGGGGCTAGGGTAACTCACTTGGGGTCTGTGAGTACTTATATGGGACCAGGGTAACTCACTTGGGGCCAGGGTGTACTTATTAAGGGGCTAGGGTAACTCACTTGGGGTCTGATAGTACTTATAAAGGGGCTATGGTAACTCAATTGGGGTCAGGGAGTACTTATAAAGGGGCAAGGGTAACTCACTGTGGGTCAAGGAGTACTTTTATGGGACTAGGGTAACTCACTTCGTGTCTGTGAATACTTATGTGGGACCAGGGTAACTCACTTGGGGCCAGGGTGTACTTATTAAGGGGCTAGGGTAACCCACTTGGGATCTGGGAGTATATATAAAACGGCTAGGGTAACTCACTTGGAGTCTAAGAGTACATATAAAGGGGCTAGGATAACTCACTTGGGGTCAGGGAGTACTCATAAAGGGGCTAGGATAAGTCACTTGGGGTCAGGGAGAACTCATAAAGGGGCTAGGATAACTCACTTGCGGTCAGGGAGTACTTATATAAGGGGCTAGGGTAACTCACTTGGGGTCTGGGAGTACATATAAAGCGGCTAGGGTAACTCACTTGGACTCTAAGAGTACATATAAAGGGGCTAGGATTACTCACTTGGGGTCAGGGAATACTTATAAAGGGACTAGGGTAACTCACTTGGGGTCTGGGAGTACTTATATGGGATTAGGGTAACTCACTTGGGGTCTGGGAGTACATATAAAGCGGCTAGGGTAACTCACTTGGACTCTAAGAGTACATATAAAGGGGCTTGGGTAACTCACTTGGGGTCTGGGAGTACTTATAAAGGGGCTATGGTAACTCACTTGGGGTCAGGGAGAACTTATATGGGACTAGGGTAACTCACTTGCGTTCAGAGAGTACATATAAAGGGGGTAGGATAACTCACTTGCGTTCAGAGAGTACATATAAAGGGGGTAGGATAACTCACTTGGTGTCAGGAAGTACTCATAAAGGGGCTATGGTAACTCACTTGGGGTGAGGGAGTACTTCTATGGGAATAGGGTAACTCACTTGCGGTCAGAGTGTACATATAAGGGGGCTAGGATAACTCACTTGGGGTCAGGGAGTACATATAAAGAGGCTAGGATAACTCACTTGGGGTCAGGGAGTACTTATAAAGGGGCTAGGGTAACTCACTTGGTGTCTGTGAGTACTTATATGGGACCAGGGTAACTCACTTGGGGCCAGGGTGTACTAATTAAGGGGCTAGGGTAACTCACTTGGGGTCAGGGAGTACATATAAAGGGGCTATAGTAACTATATTGGGGTCAGGGAGTACTTATAAAGGGGCAAGGGTAACTCACTGTGGGTCAAGGAGTACTTTAGGGGACTAGGGTAACTCACTTGGTGTCTGTGAGTACTTATGTGGGACCAGGGTAACTCACTTGGGGCCAGGGTGTACTTATTAAGGGGCTAGGGTAACTCACTTGGGATCTGGGAGTACATATAAAGCGGCTAGGGTAACTCACTTGGAGTCTAAGAGTACATATAAAGGGGCTAGGATAACTCACTTGGGGTCAGGGAGTACTCATGAAGGGGTTAGGATAACTCACTTGGGGTCAGGAAGTACTTATAAAGGTGATATGTTAACTCACTTGGGGTCAGGAAGTACTTCTATGAAGCTAGGGTAACTCTCTTGCGGAAAGAGAGTACATATAAAGGGGCTAGGATAACTCACTTGCGGTCAGGGGGTTCTTATATAAGGGGCTAGGGTAACTCACTTGGGGTCATGGAGTACTTCTTTGGGACTAGGGTAACTCACTTGGGGTCTGGGAGTACTTATTTGGGTTTAGGGTAACACACTTAGGGTCAGGGAGTACTTATAAAGGGGCTAGGGTAATTTACTGTGGGTCAAGGAGTACTTTTATGGGACTAGGGTAACTCACTTGGTGTCTGTGAGTACTTATATGGGACCAGGGTAAATCACTTGGGTCCAGGGTGTACTTATTAAGGGGCTAGGGTAACTCACTTGGGGTCAGGAAGTACTTATAAGGGACTAGGGTACCTCACTTGGGGTCTGGGAGTACATATAAAGCGGCTAGGGTAACTCACTTGGAGTCTAAGAGTACATATAAAGGGGCTAGGGTAACTCACTTGGGGTCAGGGAGTACTTATAAAAGGGGCTAGGGTAACTCACTTGGTGATATGGAGTACTTATGTGGGACTAGGGTAACTCACTTGGGGTCAGGGAGTACTTATAAAGGGGCTATGGTAACTCACTTGGGGTCAGGGAGTACTTATATGGGACTAGGGTAACTCACTTGGGGTCAGGGAGTACTTCTATGGGACTAGGGTAACACACTTGCGGTCAGAGAGTACATATAAAGGGGCTAGGATAACTCACTTGCGGTCAGGGAGTTCTTATATAAGGGGCTAGGGTAACTCACTTGGGGTCAGGGAGTACTTCTCTGGGACTAGGGTAACTCACTTGGGGTCTGGGAGTACTTATATGGGATTAGGGTAACTCACTTGGGGTCAGGGAGTACTTATAAAGGGGCTAGGGTAACTCACTGTGGGTCAGGGAGTACTTTTATAGGACTAGGGTATCTCACTTGGGGTCTGGGAGTACATATAAAGCGGCTAGGGTAACTCACTTGGAGTTTAAGAGTACATATAAAGGGGCTAGGATAACTCACTTGAGGTCAGGGAGTACTTATATAAGGGGCTAGGGTAACTCACTTGGGGTCAGGGAATACTTCTATGGGAATAGGGTAACTCACTTGCGGTCAGGGAGTACTTCTCTGGGACTAGGGTAACTCACTTGGGGTCTGGGAGTACTTATATGGGATTAGGGTAACTCACTTGGGGTCTGGGAGTACATATAAAGCGGCTAGGGTAACTCACTTGGACTCTAAGAGTACATATAAAGGGGCTTGGGTAACTCACTTGGGGTCTGGGAGTACTTATAAAGGGGCTATGGTAACTCACTTGGGGTCAGGGAGAACTTATATGGGACTAGGGTAACTCACTTGCGTTCAGAGAGTACATATAAAGGGGGTAGGATAACTCACTTGGTGTCAGGAAGTACTCATAAAGGGGCTATGGTAACTCGCTTGGGGTGAGGGAGTACTTCTATGGGAATAGGGTAACTCACTTGCGGTCAGAGTGTACATATAAGGGGGCTAGGATAACTCACTTGGGGTCAGGGAGTACATATAAAGGGGCTAGGATAACTCACTTGGGGTCAGGGAGTACTTATAAAGGGGCTAGGGTAACTCACTTGGTGTCTGTGAGTACTTATATGGGACCAGGGTAACTCACTTGGGGCCAGGGTGTACTTATTAAGGGGCTAGGGTAACTCACTTGGGGTCAGGGAGTACATATAAAGGGGCTATAGTAACTATATTGGGGTCAGGGAGTACTTATAAAGGGGCAAGGGTAACTCACTGTGGGTCAAGGAGTACTTTTATGGGACTATGGTAACTCACTTGGTGTCTGTGAGTACTTTTGTGGGACCAGGGTAACTCACTTGGGGCCAGGGTGTACTTATTAA
Source organism: Prorops nasuta (assembly GCF_024137725.1). NCBI lineage: Eukaryota > Metazoa > Arthropoda > Insecta > Hymenoptera > Bethylidae > Prorops > Prorops nasuta. The sequence continues at coordinate 1,152,246 of NW_027116841.1, read as the reverse complement.
GGGGCTAGGGTAACTCACTTGGGATCTGGGAGTACATAAAAAGCGGCTAGGGTAACACACTTGGAGTCTAAGAGTACATATAAAGGGGCTAGGATAACTCACTTGGGGTCAGGGAGTACTCATGAAGGGGTTAGGATAACTCACTTGGGGTCAGGAAGTACTTATAAAGGTGATATGTTAACTCACTTGGGGTCAGGGAGTACTTCTATGAAGCTAGGGTAACTCTCTTGCGGAAAGAGAGTACATATAAAGGGGCTAGGATAACTCACTTGCGGTCAGGGAGTTCTTATATAAGGGGCTAGGGTAATTCACTTGGGGTCTGGGAGTACTTATTTGGGTTTAGGGTAACACACTTAGGGTCAGGGAGTACTTATAAAGGGGCTAGGGTAATTTACTGTGGGTCAAGGAGTACTTTTATGGGACTAGGGTAACTCACTTGGTGTCTGTGAGCACTTATATGGGACCAGGTTAACTCACTTGTGTCCAGGGTGTACTTATTAAGGGGCTAGGGTAACTCACTTGGGGTCAGGAAGTACTTATAAGGGACTAGGGTACCTCACTTGGGGTCTGGGAGTACATATAAAGCGGCTAGGGTAACTCACTTGGAGTCTATGAGTACATATAAAGGGGCTAGGGTAACTCACTTGGGGTCAGGGAGTACTTATAAAAGGGGCTAGGGTAACTCACTTCGTGATATGGAGTACTTATATGGGACTAGGGTAACTCACTTGGGGTCAGGGAGTACTTATAAAGGGGCTATGGTAACTCACTTGGGGTCAGGGAGTACTTATATGGGACTAGGGTAACTCACTTGGGGTCAGGGAGTACATATAAAGGGGCTAGAATAACTCACTTGGGGTCAGGGAGTACTTCTATGGGACTAGGGTAACACACTTGCGGTCAGAGGGTACATATAAAGGGGCTAGGATAACTCACTTGCGGTCAGGGAGTTCTTATATAAGGGGCTAGGGTAACTCACTTGGGGTCAGGGAGTACTTCTCTGGGACTAGGGTAACTCACTTGGGGTCTGGGAGTACTTATATGGGATTAGGGTAACTCACTTGGGGTCAGGGAGTACTTATAAAGGGGTTAGGGTAACTCACTGTGGGTCAAGGAGTACTTTTCTGGGACTAGGGTAACTCACTTGGTTTCTGTGAGTACTTATTTGGGATCAGGGTAACTCACTTGGGGCCAGGGTGTACTTATTAAGGGACTAGGGTATCTCACTTGGGGTCTGGTAGTACATATAAAGCGGCTAGGGTAACTCACTTGGAGTTTAAGAGTACATATAAAGGGGCTAGGATAACTCACTTGAGGTCAGGGAGTACTTATAAAGGGGATAGGGTAACTCATTTGGGGTCAGGGAATACTTCTATGGGAATAGGGTAACTCACTTGCGGTCAGGGAGTACTTCTCTGGGACTAGGGTAACTCACTTGGGGTCTGGGAGTACTTATATGGGATTAGGGTAACTCACTTGGGGTCAGAGAGTACTTATAAAGGGGCTAAGGTAACTCACTGTGGGTCAAGGAGTACTTTTATGGGACTAGGGTAACTCACTTGGTTTCTGTGAGTACTTATTTGGGACCAGGGTAACTCACTTGGGGTCAGAAAGTACTTATAAGGGACTAGGGTATCTCACTTGGGGTCTGGGAGTAGATATAAAGCGGCTAGGGTAACTCACTTGGAGTCTAGAGTACATATAAAGTGGCTAAGATAACTCACATGGGGTCAGGGAGTACTTATAAAAGGGGCTAGGGTAACTCACTTGGTGTTATGGAGTACTTATAACGGACTAGGGTAACTCACTTGGGGTCTAGGAGTACTTATAAAGGGGCTATGGTAACTCACTTGGGGTCAGGGAGTACTTATATGGGACTAGGGTAACACACTTGGGGTCAGGGAGTACATATAAAGGGGCTAGAATAACTCACTTGGGGTCAGGGATTACTTCTATGGGACTAGGGTAACACACTTGCGGTCAGAGAGTACATATAAAACGGCTAGGGTAACTCACTTGGAGTTTAAGAGTACATATAAAGGGGCTAGGATAACTCACTTGAGGTCAGGGAGTACTTATAAAGGGGATAGGGTAACTCACTTGGGGTCAGGGAATACTTCTATGGGAATAGGGTAACTCACTTGGGGTCAGGGAGTACTTCTCTGGGACTAGGGTAACTCACTTGGGGTCTTGGAGTACTTATATGGGATTAGGGTAACTCACTTGGGGTCAGGGAGTACATATAAAGGGGCAAGGATAACTCACTTGGGGTCAGGGAGTACTTATAAAGGGGCTAGGATAACTCACTTGGGGTCAGGGAGTACTCATAAAGGGGCTATGTTAACTCACTTGGGGTGAGGGAGTACTTCTATGGGAATAGTGTAACTCACTTGCGGTCAGAGAGTACATATAATGGGGCTAGGGTAACTCACTTGCGGTCAGGGAGTACTTATAAAGGGGATAGGATAACTCACTTGGGGTCGGGGAGTACTTATAAAGGGGCTTAGGTAACACACTTGGGTTCAGGGAGTACTTATATGAGACGAGGGTAACACACTTGGGGTCAGGGAGTACTTCTATGGGACTAGGATAACTCACTTGGGGTCAGGGGGTACTTATATAGGGGCTAGGGTAACTCACTTGGGATCAGGGATTACTTCTTTGGAACTAGGGTAACTCACTTGGGGTCAGGGAGTATTTCTATGAGACTAGGGTAACTCACTTGGGGTCTGGGAGTACTTATATGGGACTAGGGTAAGTCACTTGGAGTCTAAGAGTACATATAAAGGGGCTAGGATAACTCACTTGGGGTCAGGGAGTTCTTATATAAGGGGCTGGGGTAACTCACTTGGGGTCAGGGAGTACTTCTATGGGACTAGGGTAACTCACTTGGGGTCTGGGAGTACTTATATGGGATTAGGGTAACTCACTTGGGGCCAGGGTGTACTTATTAAGGGGCTAGGGTAACTCACTTGGGGTCAGGAAGTACTTATAAGGGACTAGGGTATCTCACTTGGGGTCTGGGAGTACTTATAAAGCTGCTAGGGTAACTCAATATGAGTCTAAGAGTACATATAAAGGGGCTAGGATAACTCACTTGGGGTCAGGGAGTACTTATAAAAGGGGCTAGGGTAACTCACTTGGTGTCATTGAGTACTTATAAGGGATTAGGGTAACTAACTTCGAGTGTAAGAGTACATATAAAGGGGATAAGATAAATCACTTGGGGTCAGGGAGTACTTATAAAGGGGTTAGGGTAACTCACTTGCGGTCAGAGAGTAATTCTATGGGACTAGGGTACCTCACTTGGGGTCTGGGAGTACTTATATGGGACTAGGGTAGCTCACTTTGGGTCAAGGAGTACTTATATTGGACTAGGCTAACTCACTTGGTGTCTGGGAGTACTTATAAAGGGGCTAGGGTAAATCACTTGGGGTCAGGGAGTATTTATATGGGACCAGGGTAACCCACTTGCGGTCAGAGAGTACATATAAAGGGGTTAGGATAACTCACTTGGGGTCAGAGAATACATATAAAGGGGTTAGGATAACTCACTTGGGGTCAGGGAGTACTTATAAAGGTGATATGTTAACTCACTTGGGGTCAGGGAGTACTTCTATGAAGCTAGGGTAACTCTCTTGCGGAAAGAGAGTACATATAAAGGGGCTAGGATAACTCACTTGCGGTCAGGGAGTTCTTATATAAGGGGCTAGGGTAACTCACTTGGCGTCTGTGAGTAGTTATATGGGACCAGGGTAACTCACTTGAGGCCAGGGTGTACTTATTAAGGGGCTAGTGTAACTCACTTGGGGTCAGGGAGTACTCATAAAGGGGCTAGGATAACTCACTTGCGGTCAGGGAGTACTTATATAAGGGGCTAGGGTAACTCACTTGGTGTCTGTGAGTACTTATATGGGACCAGGGTAACTCACTTGAGGCCAGGGTGTACTTATTAAGGGGCTAGGGTAACTCACTTGGGGTCAGGGAGTACATATAAAGGGGCTATGGTAACTCAATTGGGGTCAGGGAGTACTTATAAAGGGGCAAGGGTAACTCACTGTGGGTCAAGGAGTACTTTTATGGGGCTAGGGTAACTCACTTGGGGTCTGGGAGTACTTATATGGGACCAGGGTAACTCACTTGAGGCCAGGGTGTACTTATTAAGGGGCTAGGGTAACTCAATTGGGGTCAGGGAGTACATATAAAGGGGCTATGGTAATTCAATTGGGGTCAGGGAGTACTTATAAAGGGGCAAGGGTAACTCACTGTGGGTCAAGGAGTACTTTTATGGGACTAGGGTAACTCACTTGGTGTCTGTGAGTACTTATGTGGGACCAGGGTAACTCACTTGGGGCCAGGGTGTACTTATTAAGGGGCTAGGGTAACTCACTTGGGGTCTGAGAGTACTTATAAAGGGGCTATGGTAACTCACTTGGAGTCTAAGAGTACATATAAAGGGGCTAGGATAACTCACTTGGGGTCAGGGAGTACTCATAAAGGGGCTAGGATAAATCACTTGCGGTCAGGGAGTACTTATATAAGGGGCTAGGGTAACTCACTTGGTGTCTGTGAGTACTTATATGGGACCAGGGTAACTCACTTGGGGCCAGGGTGTACTTATTAAGGGGCTAGGGTAACTCACTTGGGTTCAGGGAGTATTCTCTTGGACTAGGGTAACTCACTTGGGGTCTGGGAGTACTTATATGGGATTAGGGTAACTCACTTGGCGTCTAAGAGTACATATAAAGGGGCTAGGATAACTCACTTGGGGTCAGGGAGTTCTTATATAAGGGGCTGGGGTAACTCACTTGGGGTCAGGGAGTACTTCTATGGGACTAGGGTAACTCACTTGGGGTCTGGGAGTACTTATATGGGATTAGGGTAACTCACTTGGGGCCAGGGTGTACTTATTAAGGGGCTAGGGTAACTCACTTGGGGTCAGGAAGTACTTATAAGGGACTAGGGTATCTCACTTGGGGTCTGGGAGTACTTATAAAGCTGCTAGGGTAACTCAATATGAGTCTAAGAGTACATATAAAGGGGCTAGGATAACTCACTTGGGGTCAGGGAGTACTTATAAAAGGGGCTAGGGTAACTCACTTGGTGTCATTGAGTACTTATAAGGGATTAGGGTAACTAACTTCGAGTGTAAGAGTACATATAAAGGGGATAAGATAAATCACTTGGGGTCAGGGAGTACTTATAAAGGGGTTAGGGTAACTCACTTGCGGTCAGAGAGTAATTCTATGGGACTAGGGTACCTCACTTGGGGTCTGGGAGTACTTATATGGGACTAGGGTAGCTCACTTTGGGTCAAGGAGTACTTATATTGGACTAGGCTAACTCACTTGGTGTCTGGGAGTACTTATAAAGGGGCTAGGGTAAATCACTTGGGGTCAGGGAGTATTTATATGGGACCAGGGTAACCCACTTGCGGTCAGAGAGTACATATAAAGGGGTTAGGATAACTCACTTGGGGTCAGAGAATACATATAAAGGGGTTAGGATAACTCACTTGGGGTCAGGGAGTACTTATAAAGGTGATATGTTAACTCACTTGGGGTCAGGGAGTACTTCTATGAAGCTAGGGTAACTCTCTTGCGGAAAGAGAGTACATATAAAGGGGCTAGGATAACTCACTTGCGGTCAGGGAGTTCTTATATAAGGGGCTAGGGTAACTCACTTGGCGTCTGTGAGTAGTTATATGGGACCAGGGTAACTCACTTGAGGCCAGGGTGTACTTATTAAGGGGCTAGTGTAACTCACTTGGGGTCAGGGAGTACTCATAAAGGGGCTAGGATAACTCACTTGCGGTCAGGGAGTACTTATATAAGGGGCTAGGGTAACTCACTTGGTGTCTGTGAGTACTTATATGGGACCAGGGTAACTCACTTGAGGCCAGGGTGTACTTATTAAGGGGCTAGGGTAACTCACTTGGGGTCAGGGAGTACATATAAAGGGGCTATGGTAACTCAATTGGGGTCAGGGAGTACTTATAAAGGGGCAAGGGTAACTCACTGTGGGTCAAGGAGTACTTTTATGGGGCTAGGGTAACTCACTTGGGGTCTGGGAGTACTTATATGGGACCAGGGTAACTCACTTGAGGCCAGGGTGTACTTATTAAGGGGCTAGGGTAACTCAATTGGGGTCAGGGAGTACATATAAAGGGGCTATGGTAATTCAATTGGGGTCAGGGAGTACTTATAAAGGGGCAAGGGTAACTCACTGTGGGTCAAGGAGTACTTTTATGGGACTAGGGTAACTCACTTGGTGTCTGTGAGTACTTATGTGAGACCAGGGTAACTCACTTGGGGCCAGGGTGTACTTATTAAGGGGCTAGGGTAACTCACTTGGGGTCTGAGAGTACTTATAAAGGGGCTATGGTAACTCACTTGGAGTCTAAGAGTACATATAAAGGGGCTAGGATAACTCACTTGGGGTCAGGGAGTACTCATAAAGGGGCTAGGATAAATCACTTGCGGTCAGGGAGTACTTATATAAGGGGCTAGGGTAACTCACTTGGTGTCTGTGAGTACTTATATGGGACCAGGGTAACTCACTTGGGGCCAGGGTGTACTTATTAAGGGGCTAGGGTAACTCACTTGGGTTCAGGGAGTATTCTCTTGGACTAGGGTAACTCACTTGGGGTCTGGGAGTACTTATATGGGATTAGGGTAACTCACTTGGCGTCAGGGAGTACTTATAAAGGGGCTAGGGTAACTCACTGTGGGTCAAGGAGTACTTTTATGGGACTAGAGTAACTCACTTGGTTTCTGTGAGTACTTATTTGGGACCAGGGTAGTTCACTTGGGGTCAGAAAGTACTTATAAGGGACTAGGGTATCTCACTTGGGGTCTGGGAGTACATATAAAGCGACTAGGGTAACTCACTTGGAGTCTAAGAGTACATATAAAGGGGCTAGGATAACTCACTTGGGGTCAGGGAGTACTTATAAAAGGGGCTAGGGTAACTCACTTGGTGTCATGGAGTACTTATAAGGGACTAGGGTAACTCACTTGGGGTCTAGGAGTACTTATAAAGGGGCTATGGTAACTCACTTGGGGTCAGGGAGAACTTATATGGGACTAGGGTAACTCACTTGCGTTCAGAGAGTACATATAAAGGGGATAGGATAACTCACTTGGTATCAGGGAGTACTCATAAAGGGGGTAGGATAACTCACTTGGTGTCAAGGAGTACTCATAAAGGGGCTATGGTAACTCACTTGGGGTGAGGGAGTACTTCTATGGGAATAGTGTAACTCACTTGCGGTCAGAGAGTACATATAAGGGGGCTAGGATAACTCACTTGGGGTCAGGGAGTACATATAAAGGGGTTAGGATAACTCACTTGGGGTCAGGGAGTACTTATAAAGGGGCTATGGTAACTCACTTGGGGTCAGGAAGTACTTCTATGGGACTAGGGTAACTCACTTGGGGTCTGGGAGTACTTATAAAGGGGCTAGGGTAACTCACTTTGTGTCTGTGAGTACTGGTATGGGACTAGGGTAACTCACTTGGGGCCAGGGTGTACTTATTAAGGGGGTAGGGTAACTCACTTGGGATCTGGGAGTACATATAAAGCGGCTATGGTAACTCACTTGGAGTCTAAGAGTACATATAAAGGGGCTAGGATAACTCACTTGGGTTCAGGGAGTACTCATAAAGGGGCTAGGATAACTCACTTGCGGTCAGGAAGTACTTATATAAGGGGCTAGGGTAACTCACTTGGTGTCTGTGAGTACTTATATGGGACCAGGGTAACTCACTTGGGGTCAGGGTGTACTTATTAAGGGGCTAGGGTAACTCACTTGGGGTCAGGGAGTACATATAAAGGGGCTATGGTAACTCAATTGGGGTCAGGGAGTACTTATAAAGGGGCAAGGGTAACTCACTGTGGGTCAAGGAGTACTTTTATGGGACTAGGGTAACTCACTTGGTGTCTGTGAGTACTTATGTGGGACCAGGGTAACTCACTTGGGGCCAGGGTGTACTTATTAAGGGGCTAGGGTAACTCACTTGGGGTCTGTGAGTACTTATATGGGACCAGGGTAACTCACTTGGGGCCAGGGTGTACTTATTAAGGGGCTAGGGTAACTCACTTGGGGTCTGATAGTACTTATAAAGGGGCTATGGTAACTCAATTGGGTTCAGGGAGTACTTATAAAGGGGCAAGGGTAACTCACTGTGGGTCAAGGAGTACTTTTATGGGACTAGGGTAACTCACTTCGTGTCTGTGAATACTTATGTGGGACCAGGGTAACTCACTTGGGGCCAGGGTGTACTTATTAAGGGGCTAGGGTAACTCACTTGGGATCTGGGAGTACATATAAAGCGGCTAGGGTAACTCACTTGGAGTCTAAGAGTACATATAAAGGGGCTAGGATAACTCACTTGGGGTCAGGGAGTACTCATAAAGGGGCTAGGATAACTCACTTGGGGTCAGGGAGTACTCATAAAGGGGCTAGGATAACTCACTTGCGGTCAGGGAGTACTTATATTAGGGGCTAGGGTAACTCACTTGGGGTCTGGGAGTACATATAAAGCGGCTAGGGTAACTCACTTGGACTCTAAGAGTACATATAAAGGGGCTAGGATTACTCACTTGGGGTCAGGGAATACTTATAAAGGGACTAGGGTAACTCACTTGGGGACTGGGATTACTTATATGGGATTAGGGTAACTCACTTGGGGTCTGGAAGTACATATAAAGCGGCTAGGGTAACTCACTTGGACTCTAAGAGTACATATAAAGGGGCTTGGGTAACTCACTTGGGGTCTGGGAGTACTTATAAAGGGGCTATGGTAACTCACTTGGGGTCAGGGAGAACTTATATGGGACTAGGGTAACTCACTTGCGTTCAGAGAGTACATATAAAGGGGGTAGGATAACTCACTTGGTGTCAGGAAGTACTCATAAAGGGGCTATGGTAACTCACTTGGGGTGAGGGAGTACTTCTATGGGAATAGGGTAACTCACTTGCGGTCTGAGTGTACATATAAGGGGGCTAGGATAACTCACTTGGGGTCAGGGAGTACATATAAAGAGGCTAGGATAACTCACTTGGGGTCAGGGAGTACTTATAAAGGGGGTAGGGTAACTCACTTGGTGTCTGTGAGTACTTATATGGGACCAGGGTAACTCACTTGGGGCCAGGGTGTACTTATTAAGGGGCTAGGGTAACTCACTTGGGGTCAGGGAGTACATATAAAGGGGCTATAGTAACTATATTGGGGTCAGGGAGTACTTATAAAGGGGCAAGGGTAACTCACTGTGGGTCAAGGAGTACTTTTATGGGACTAGGGTAACTCACTTGGTGTCTGTGAGTACTTATGTGGGACCAGGGTAACTCACTTGGGGCCAGGGTGTACTTATTAAGGGGCTAGGGTAACTCACTTGGGATCTGGGAGTACATATAAAGCGGCTAGGGTAACTCACTTGGAGTCTAAGAGTACATATAAAGGGGCTAGGATAACTCACTTGGGGTCAGGGAGTACTCATGAAGGGGTTAGGATAACTCACTTGGGGTCAGGAAGTACTTATAAAGGTGATATGTTAACTCACTTGGGGTCAGGGAGTACTTCTATGAAGCTAGGGTAACTCTCTTGCGGAAAGAGAGTACATATAAAGGGGCTAGGATAACTCACTTGCGGTCAGGGGGTTCTTATATAAGGGGCTAGGGTAACTCACTTGGGGTCATGGAGTACTTCTTTGGGACTAGGGTAACTCACTTGGGGTCTGGGAGTACTTATTTGGGTTTAGGGTAACACATTTAGGGTCAGGGAGTACTTATAAAGGGGCTAGGGTAATTTACTGTGGGTCAAGGAGTACTTTTATGGGACTAGGGTAACTCACTTGGTGTCTGTGAGTACTTATATGGGACCAGGGTAACTCACTTGGGTCCAGGGTGTACTTATTAAGGGGCTAGGGTAACTCACTTGGGGTCAGGAAGTACTTATAAGGGACTAGGGTACCTCACTTGGGGTCTGGGAGTACATATAAAGCGGCTAGGGTAACTCACTTGGAGTCTAAGAGTACATATAAAGGGGCTAGGGTAACTCACTTGGGGTCAGGGAGTACTTATAAAAGGGGCTAGGGTAACTTACTTCGTGATATGGAGTACTTATATGGGACTAGGGTAACTCACTTGGGGTCAGGGAGTACTTATAAAGGGGCTATGGTAACTCACTTGGGGTCAGGGAGTACTTATATGGGACTAGGGTAACTCACTTGGGGTCAGGGAGTACATATAAAGGGGCTAGAATAACTCACTTGGGGTCAGGGAGTACTTCTATGGGACTAGGTTAACACACTTGGGTCCAGGGTGTACTTATTAAGGGGCTAGGGTAACTCACTTGGGGTCAGGGAGTACTTATATGGGACTAGGGTAACTCACTTGGGGTCAGAGGGTACATATAAAGGGGCTAGGATAACTCACTTGCGGTCAGGGAGTTCTTATATAAGGGGCTAGGGTAACTCACTTGGGGTCAGGGAGTACTTCTCTGGGACTAGGGTAACTCACTTGGGGTCTGGGAGTACTTATATGGGATTAGGGTAACTCACTTGGTTTCTGTGAGTACTTATTTGGGACCAGGGTAACTCACTTGGGGTCAGAAAGTACTTATAAGGGACTAGGGTATCTCACTTGGGGTCTGGGAGTAGATATAAAGCGGCTAGGGTAACTCACTTGGAGTCTAGAGTACATATAAAGGGGCTAAGATAACTCACATGGGGTCAGGGAGTACTTATAAAAGGGGCTAGGGTAACTCACTGTGGGTCAAGGAGTACTTTTCTGGGACTAGGGTAACTCACTTGGTTTCTGTGAGTACTTATTTGGGACCAGGGTAACTCACTTGGGGCCAGGGTGTACTTATTAAGGGACTAGGGTATCTCACTTGGGGTCTGGGAGTACATATAAAGCGGCTAGGGTAACTCACTTGGAGTTTAAGAGTACATATAAAGGGGCTAGGGTAACTCACTTGGGGTCAGGGAATACTTCTATGGGAATAGGGTAACTCACTTGCGGTCAGGGAGTACTTCTCTGGGACTAGGGTAACTCACTTGGGGTCTGGGTGTACTTATATGGGATTAGGGTAACTCACTTGGGGTCAGAGAGTACTTATAAAGGGACTAAGGTAACTCACTGTGGGTCAAGGAGTACTTTTATGGGACTAGGGTAACTCACTTGGTTTCTGTGAGTACTTATTTGGGACCAGGGTAACTCACTTGGGGTCAGAAAGTACTTATAAGGGACTAGGGTATCTCACTTGGGGTCTGGGAGTAGATATAAAGCGGCTAGGGTAACTCACTTGGAGTCTAGAGTACATATAAAGGGGCTAAGATAACTCACATGGGGTCAGGGAGTACTTAAAAAAGGGGCTAGGGTAACTCGCTTGGTGTTATGGAGTACTTATAACGGACTAGGGTAACTCACTTGGGGTCTAGGAGTACTTATAAAGGGGCTATGGTAACTCACTTGGGGTCAGGGAGAACTTATATGGGATTAGGATAACTCACTTGGGGTATGGGAGTACTCATAAAGGGGGTAGGATAACTCACTTGGTGTCAGGGAGTACTCATAAAGGGGTTATGGTAACTCACTTGGTGTGAGGGAGTACTTCTATGGGAATAGTGTAACTCACTTGCGGTCAGAGAGTACATATAAGGGGGCTAGGATAACTCACTTGGGGTCAGGGAGTACATATAAAGGGGCTAGGATAACTCACTTGGGGTCAGGGAGTACTTATAAAGGGGCTATGGTAACTCACTTGGGGTCATGAAGTACTTCTATGGGACTAGGGTAACTCACTTGGGGTATGGGAGTACTTATAAAGGGACTAGGGTAACTCACTTTGTGTCTGTGAGTACTGATATGGGACCAGGTTAACTCACTTGGGGCCAGGGTGTACTTATTAAGGGGCTAGGGTAACTCACTTGGGATCTGGGAGTACATATAAAGCGGCTATGGTAACTCTTTTGGAGTCTAAGAGTACATATAAAGGGGCAAGGGTAACTCACTTTGTGTCTGTGAGTACTGATATGGGACCAGGTTACCTAACTTGGGGCCAGGGTGTACTTATTAAGGGGGTAGGATAACTCACTTGGTGTCAGGGAGTACTCATAAAGGGGTTATGGTAACTCACTTGGTGTGAGGGAGTACTTCTATGGGAATAGTGTAACTCACTTGCGTTCAGAGAGTACATATAAGGGGGCTAGGATAACTCACTTGGGGTCAGGGAGTACATATAAAGGGGCTAGGATAACTCACTTGGGGTCAGGGAGTACTTATAAAGGGGCTAGGGTAACTCACTTGGGGTCAGGGAGTACTCATAAAGGGGCTAGGATAACTCACTTGCGGTCAGGGAGTACTTATATAAGGGGCTAGGGTAACTCACTTGGTGTCTGTGAGTACTTATATGGGACCAGGGTAACTCACTTGGGGCCAGGGTGTACTTATTAAGGGGCTAGGGTAACTCACTTGGGGTCTGGGAGTACATATAAAGCGGTTAGGGTAACTCACTTGGACTCTAAGAATACATATAAAGGGGCTAGGATTACTCACTTGGGGTCAGGGAGTACTTATAAAAGGATTAGGGTAACTCACTTGGGGTCTGGGAGTACTTATATGGGATTAGGGTAACTCACTTGGGGTCTGGGAGTACTTATATGGGATTAGGGTAACTCACTTGGGGTCTGGGAGTACATATAAAGCGGCTAGGGTAATTCACTTGGGGCCAGGGTGTACTTATTAAGAGGCTAGGGTAACTCACTTGGGGTCAGGGAGTACATATAATGGGGCTATGGTAACTCAATTGGGGTCAGGGAGTACTTATAAAGGGGCAAGGGTAACTCACTTGCGGTCAGAGAGTACATATAAGGGGGCTAGGATAACTCACTTGGGGTCAGGGAGTACATATAAAGGGGCTAGGATAACTCACTTGGGGTCAGGGAGTACTTATAAAGGGGCTATGGTAACTCACTTGGGGTCAGGGAGAACTTATATGGGACTAGGATAACTCACTTGCGTTCAGAGAGTACATATAAAGGGGGTAGGATAACTCACATTGTGTCAGGGAGTACTCATAAAGGGGCTATGGTAACTCACTTGGGGTGAGGGAGTACTTCTATGGGAATAGGGTAACTCACTTGCGGTCAGAGTGTACATATAAGGGGGCTAGGATAACTCACTTGGGGTCAGGGAGTACATATAAAGGGGCTAGGATAACTCACTTGGGGTCAGGGAGTACTTATAAAGGGGCTATGGTAACTCACTTGGGGTCATGAAGTACTTCTATGGGACTAGGGTAACTCACTTGGGGCCAGGGTGTACTTATTAATTGGCTAGGGTAACTCACTTGGGAACTGGGAGTACATATAAAGCGGCTAGGGTAACTCACTTGGAGTCTAAGAGTACATATAAAGGGGCTAGGATAACTCACTTGGGGTCAGGGAGTACTCATGAAGGGGCTAGGATAACTCACTTGCGGTCAGGGAGTACTTATATAAGGGGCAAGGGTAACTCACTTGGTGTCTATGAGTACTTATATGGGACCAGGGTAACTCACTTGGGGCCAGGGTGTACTTATTAAGGGGCTAGGGTAACTCACTTGGGGTCTGGGAGTACATATAAAGCGGCTAGGGTAACTCACTTGGACTCTAAGAGTACATATAAAGGGGCAAGGATTACTCACTTGGTGTCAGGGAGTACTTATAAAGGGACTAGGTTAACTCACTTGGGGTCTGGGAGTACTTATATGGGATTAGGGTAACTCACTTGGGGTCTGGGAGTACATATAAAGCGGCTAGGGTAATTCACTTGGGGCCAGGGTGTACTTATTAAGAGGCTAGGGTAACTCACTTGGGGTCAGGGAGTACATATAATGGGGCTATGGTAACTCACTTGGGCTCAGGAAGTACTTCTATGGGACTAGGGCAACTCACTTGGGGTCTGGGAGTACTTATAAAGGGGCTAGGGTAATTCACTTGGGGCCAGGGTGTACTTATTAAGGGGCTAGGGTAACTCACTTGGGGTCAGGGAGTACATATAATGGGGCTATGGTAACTCAATTGGGGTCAGGGAGTACTTATAAAGGGGCAAGGGTAACTCACTTGCGGTCAGAGAGTACATATAAGGGGGCTATGGTAACTCACTTGGGGTCATGAAGTACTTCTATGGGACTAGGGTAACTCACTTGGGGTCTGGGAGTACTTATAAAGGGGCTATGGTAACTCACTTGGGGTCTGGGAGTACATATAAATCGGTTAGGGTAACTCACTTGAACTCTAAGAGTACATATAAAGGTGCTAGGATTACTCACTTGGGGTCAGGGAGTACTTATAAAAGGATTAGGGTAACTCACTTGGGGTCTGGGAGTACTTATATGGGATTAGGGTATCTCACTTGGGGTCTGGGAGTAGATATAAAGCGGCTAGGGTAACTCACTTGGAGTCTAGAGTACATATAAAGGGGCTAAGATAACTCACATGGGGTCAGGGAGTACTTATAAAAGGGGCTAGGGTAACTCACTTGATGTTATGGAGTACTTATAACGGACTAGGGTAACTCACTTGGGGTCTAGGAGTACTTATAAAGGGGCTATGGTAACTCACTTGGGGTCAGGGAGAACTTATATGGGACTAGGATAACTCACTTGGGGTCAGGGAGTACATATAAAGGGGCTAGGATAACTCACTTGGGGTCAGGGAGTACTTATAAAGGGGCTAGGGTAACTCACTTGGGGTCTGGGAGTACTTATAAAGGGGCTATGGTAACTCACTTGGGGTCAGGGAGTACTTATAAAGGGGCTATGGTAACTCACTTGGGGTCAGGGAGTACTTATATGGGACTAGGGTAACACACTTGGGGTCAGGGAGTACATATAAAGGGGCTAGATTAACTCACTTGGGGTCGAAAGTACTTATAAAGGGGCTTAGGTAACACACTTGGGTTCAGGGAGTACTTATAAAAGGGGCTAGGGTAACTCACTTGGTGATATGGAGTACTTATAAGGGACTAGGGTAACTCACTTGGGGTCAGGGAGTACTTATAAAGGGGCTATGGTAACTCACTTGGGGTCAGGGAGTACTTATATGGGACTAGGGTAACTCACTTGGGGTCAGGGAGTACATATAAAGGGGCTAGAATACCTCACTTGGGGTCAGGGATTACTTCTGTGGGACTAGGGTAACACACTTGCGGTCAGAGAGTTCATATAAAGGGGCTAGGATAACTCACTTGCGGTCAGGGAGTACTTCTCTTGGACTAGGGTAACTCACTTGGGGCCAGGGTGTACTTATTAA
Source organism: Prorops nasuta (assembly GCF_024137725.1). Taxonomy (NCBI): domain Eukaryota; kingdom Metazoa; phylum Arthropoda; class Insecta; order Hymenoptera; family Bethylidae; genus Prorops; species Prorops nasuta. Next base: position 1,136,946 of record NW_027116841.1, on the reverse strand, counting down.
GGGGCTAGGGTAACTCACTTGGGGTAAGGGAGTACATATAAAGGGGCTAGGATAACTCACTTGCGGTCAGGGAGTACTTATATAAGGGGCTAGGGTAACTCACTTGGTGTCTGTGAGTACTTATATGGGACCAGGGTAACTCACTTGGGGTCAGGGAGTACATATAAAGGGGCTATGGTAACTCAAATGGGTCAGGGAGTACTTATAAAGGGGCAAGGGTAACTCACTGTGTGTCAAGGAGTACTTTTATGGGACTAGAGTAACTCACTTGGTGTCTGTGAGTTCTTATGTGGGACCAGGGTAACTCACTTGGTGTCTGTGAGTACTTATATGGGACCAGGGTAACTCACTTGGGGCCAGGGTGTACTTATTAAGGGGCTAGGGTAACTCACTTGGGTTCAGGGAGTATTCTCTTGGACTAGGGTAACTCACTTGGGGTCTGGGAGTACTTATATGGGATTAGGGTAACTCACTTGGGGTCAGGGAGTACTTATAATGGGGCTAGGGTAACTCACTGTGGGTCAAGGAGTACTTTTATGGGACTAGAGTAACTCACTTGGTTTCTGTGAGTACTTATTTGGGACCAGGGTAACTCACTTGGGGTCAGAAAGTACTTATAAGGGACTAGGGTATCTCACTTGGGATCTGGGAGTACATATAAAGCGACTAGGGTAACTCACTTGGAATCTAAGTGTACATATAAAGGGGCTAGGATAACTCACTTGGGGTCAGGGAGTACTTATAAAAGGGGCTAGGGTAACTCACTTGGTGTCATGGAGCACTTATAAGGGACTAGGGTAACTCACTTGGGGTCTAGGAGTACTTATAAAGGGGCTATGGTAACTCACTTGGGGTCAGGGAGAACTTATATGGGACTAGGGTAACTCACTTGCGTTCAGAGAGTACATATAAAGGGGATAGGATAACTCACTTGGTGTCAGGGAGTACTCATAAAGGGGGTAGGATAACTCACTTGGTGTCAGGGAGTACTCATAAAGGGGCTATGGTAACTCACTTGGGGTGAGGGAGTACTTCTATGGGAATAGTGTAACTCACTTGCGGTCAGAGAGTACATATAAGGGGGCTAGGATAACTCACTTGGGGTCAGGGAGTACATATAAAGGGGCTAGGATAACTCACTTGGGGTCAGGGAGTACTTATAAAGGGGCTATGGTAACTCACTTGGGGTCAGGAAGTACTTCCATGGGACTAGGGTAACTCACTTGGGGTCTGGGAGTACTTATTAAGGGGCTAGGGTAACTCACTTGGGGTCAGGGAGTACATATAAAGGGGCTATGGTAACTCAATTGGGGTCAGGGAGTACTTATAAAGGGGCAAGGGTAACTCACTGTGGGTCAAGGAATACTTTTATGGGACTAGGGTAACTCACTTTGTGTCTGTGAGTACTGGTATGGGACTAGGGTAACTCACTTGGGGTCAGAGAATACATATAAAGGGGTTAGGATAACTCACTTGGGGTCAGGGAGTACTTATAAAGGTGATATGTTAACTCACTTGGGGTCAGGGAGTACTTCTATGAAGCTAGGGTAACTCTCTTGCGGAAAGAGAGTACATATAAAGGGGCTAGGATAACTCACTTGCGGTCAGGGAGTTCTTATATAAGGGGCTAGGGTAACTCACTTGGTGTCTGTGAGTAGTTATATGGGACCAGGGTAACTCACTTGAGGCCAGGGTGTACTTATTAAGGGGCTAGTGTAACTCACTTGGGGTCAGGGAGTACTCATAAAGGGGCTAGGATAACTCACTTGCGGTCAGGGAGTACTTATATAAGGGGCTAGGGTAACTCACTTGGTGTCTGTGAGTACTTATATGGGACCAGGGTAACTCACTTGAGGCCAGGGTGTACTTATTAAGGGGCTAGGGTAACTCACTTGGGGTCAGCTAGTACATATAAAGGGGCTATGGTAACTCAATTGGGGTCAGGGAGTACTTATAAAGGGGCAAGGGTAACTCACTGTGGGTCAAATAGTACTTTTATGGGGCTAGGGTAACTCACTTGGGGTCTGGGAGTACTTATATGGGACCAGGGTAACTCACTTGGGGTCTGGGAGTACTTATTAAGGGGCTAGGGTAACTCAATTGGGGTCAGGGAGTACATATAAAGGGGCTATGGTAATTCAATTGGGGTCAGGGAGTACTTATAAAGGGGCAAGGGTAACTCACTGTGGGTCAAGGAATACTTTTATGGGACTAGGGTAACTCACTTTGTGTCTGTGAGTACTGGTATGGGACTAGGGTAACTCACTTGTGGCCAGGGTCTACTTATTAAGGGGGTAGGGTAACTCACTTGGGATCTGGGAGTACATATAAAGCGGCTATGGTAACTCACTTGGAGTCTAAGAGTACATATAAAGGGGCTAGGATAACTCACTTGGGTTCAGGGAGTACTCATAAAGGGGCTAGGATAACTCACTTGCGGTCAGGAAGTACTTATATAAGGGGCTAGGGTAACTCACTTGGTGTCTGTGAGTACTTATATGGGACCAGGGTAACTCACTTGGGGTCAGGGTGTACTTATTAAGGGGCTAGGGTAACTCACTTGGGGTCAGGGAGTACATATAAAGGGGCTATGGTAACTCAATTGGGGTCAGGGAGTACTTATAAAGGGGCAAGGGTAACTCACTGTGGGTCAAGGAATACTTTTATGGGACTAGGGTAACTCACTTGGTGTCTGTGAGTACTTATGTGGGACCAGGGTAACTCACTTGGGGCCAGGGTGTACTTATTAAGGGGCTAGGGTAACTCACTTGGGGTCTGTGAGTACTTATATGGGACCAGGGTAACTCACTTGGGGCCAGGGTGTACTTATTAAGGGGCTAGGGTAACACACTTGGGGTCTGATAGTACTTATAAAGGGGCTATGGTAACTCAATTGGGTTCAGGGAGTACTTATAAAGGGGCAAGGGTAACTCACTGTGGGTCAAGGAGTACTTTTATGGGACTAGGGTAACTCACTTCGTGTCTGTGAATACTTATGTGGGACCAGGGTAACTCACTTGGGGCCAGGGTGTACTTATTAAGGGGCTAGGGTAACTCACTTGGGATCTGGGAGTACATATAAAGCGGCTAGGGTAACTCACTTGGAGTCTAAGAGTACATATAAAGGGGCTAGGATAACTCACTTGGGGTCAGGGAGTACTCATAAAGGGGCTAGGATAACTCACTTGGGGTCAGGGAGTACTCTTAAAGGGGCTAGGATAACTCACTTGCGGTCAGGGAGTACTTATATAAGGGGCTAGGGTAACTCACTTGGGGTCTGGGAGTACATATAAAGCATCTAGGGTAACTCACTTGGACTCTAAGAGTACATATAAAGGGGCTAGGATTACTCACTTGGGGTCAGGGAATACTTATAAAGGGACTAGGGTAACTCACTTGGGGTCTGGGAGTACTTATATGGGATTAGGGTAACTCACTTGGGGTCTGGGAGTACATATAAAGCGGCTAGGGTAACTCACTTGGACTCTAAGAGTACATATAAAGGGGCTTGGGTAACTCACTTGGGGTCTGGGAGTACTTATAAAGGGGCTATGGTAACTCACTTGGGGTCAGGGAGAACTTATATGGGACTAGGGTAACTCACTTGCGTTCAGAGAGTACATATAAAGGGGGTAGGATAACTCACTTGGTGTCAGGAAGTACTCATAAAGGGGCTATGGTAACTCACTTGGGGTGAGGGAGTACTTCTATGGGAATAGGGTAACTCACTTGCGGTCAGAGTGTACATATAAGGGGGCTAGGATAACTCACTTGGGGTCAGGGAGTACATATAAAGAGGCTAGGATAACTCACTTGGGGTCAGGGAGTACTTATAAAGGGGCTAGGGTAACTCACTTGGTGTCTGTGAGTACTTATATGGGACCAGGGTAACTCACTTGGGGCCAGGGTGTACTTATTAAGGGGCTAGGGTAACTCACTTGGGGTCAGGGAGTACATATAAAGGGGCTATAGTAACTATATTGGGGTCAGGGAGTACTTATAAAGGGGCAAGGGTAACTCACTGTGGGTCAAGGAGTACTTTTATGGGACTAGGGTAACTCACTTGGTGTCTGTGAGTACTTATGTGGGACCAGGGTAACTCACTTGGGGCCAGGGTGTACTTATTAAGGGGCTAGGGTAACTCACTTGGGATCTGGGAGTACATATAAAGCGGCTAGGGTAACTCACTTGGAGTCTAAGAGTACATATAAAGGGGCTAGGATAACTCACATGGGGTCAGGGAGTACTCATGAAGGGGTTAGGATAACTCACTTGGGGTCAGGAAGTACTTATAAAGGTGATATGTTAACTCACTTGGGGTCAGGGAGTACTTATTAAGGGGCTAGGGTAACTCACTTGGGGTCAGGAAGTACTTATAAGGGACTAGGGTATCTCACTTGGGGTCTGGGAGTACTTATAAAGCTGCTAGGGTAACTCAATATGAGTCTAAGAGTACATATAAAGGGGCTAGGATAACTCACTTGGGGTCAGGGAGTACTTATAAAAGGGGCTAGGGTAACTCACTTGGTGTCATTGAGTACTTATAAGGGATTAGGGTAACTAACTTCGAGTGTAAGAGTACATATAAAGGGGATAAGATAAATCACTTGGGGTCAGGGAGTACTTATAAAGGGGTTAGGGTAACTCACTTGCGGTCAGAGAGTAATTCTATGGGACTAGGGTACCTCACTTGGGGTCTGGGAGTACTTATATGGGACTAGGGTAGCTCACTTTGGGTCAAGGAGTACTTATATTGGACTAGGCTAACTCACTTGGTGTCTGGGAGTACTTATAAAGGGGCTAGGGTAAATCACTTGGGGTCAGGGAGTATTTATATGGGACCAGGGTAACCCACTTGCGGTCAGAGAGTACATATAAAGGGGTTAGGATAACTCACTTGGGGTCAGAGAATACATATAAAGGGGTTAGGATAACTCACTTGGGGTCAGGGAGTACTTATAAAGGTGATATGTTAACTCACTTGGGGTCAGGGAGTACTTCTATGAAGCTAGGGTAACTCTCTTGCGGAAAGAGAGTACATATATAAGGGGCTAGGGTAACTCACTTGGCGTCTGTGAGTAGTTATATGGGACCAGGGTAACTCACTTGAGGCCAGGGTGTACTTATTAAGGGGCTAGTGTAACTCACTTGGGGTCAGGGAGTACTCATAAAGGGGCTAGGATAACTCACTTGCGGTCAGGGAGTACTTATATAAGGGGCTAGGGTAACTCACTTGGTGTCTGTGAGTACTTATATGGGACCAGGGTAACTCACTTGAGGCCAGGGTGTACTTATTAAGGGGCTAGGGTAACTCACTTGGGGTCAGGGAGTACATATAAAGGGGCTATGGTAACTCAATTGGGGTCAGGGAGTACTTATAAAGGGGCAAGGGTAACTCACTGTGGGTCAAGGAGTACTTTTATGGGGCTAGGGTAACTCACTTGGGGTCTGGGAGTACTTATATGGGACCAGGGTAACTCACTTGAGGCCAGGGTGTACTTATTAAGGGGCTAGGGTAACTCAATTGGGGTCAGGGAGTACATATAAAGGGGCTATGGTAATTCAATTGGGGTCAGGGAGTACTTATAAAGGGGCAAGGGTAACTCACTGTGGGTCAAGGAGTACTTTTATGGGACTAGGGTAACTCACTTGGTGTCTGTGAGTACTTATGTGAGACCAGGGTAACTCACTTGGGGCCAGGGTGTACTTATTAAGGGGCTAGGGTAACTCACTTGGGGTCTGAGAGTACTTATAAAGGGGCTATGGTAACTCACTTGGAGTCTAAGAGTACATATAAAGGGGCTAGGGTAACTCACTTGGGGTCAGGGAGTACTTATAAAAGGGGCTAGGGTAACTTACTTCGTGATATGGAGTACTTATATGGGACTAGGGTAACTCACTTGGGGTCAGGGAGTACTTATATGGGACTAGGGTAACTCACTTGGGGTCAGGGAGTACATATAAAGGGGCTAGAATAACTCACTTGGGGTCAGGGAGTACTTCTATGGGACTAGGTTAACACACTTGGGTCCAGGGTGTACTTATTAAGGGGCTAGGGTAACTCACTTGGGGTCAGGGAGTACTTATATGGGACTAGGGTAACTCACTTGGGGTCAGAGGGTACATATAAAGGGGCTAGGATAACTCACTTGCGGTCAGGGAGTTCTTATATAAGGGGCTAGGGTAACTCACTTGGGGTCAGGGAGTACTTCTCTGGGACTAGGGTAACTCACTTGGGGTCTGGGAGTACTTATATGGGATTAGGGTAACTCACTTGGTTTCTGTGAGTACTTATTTGGGACCAGGGTAACTCACTTGGGGTCAGAAAGTACTTATAAGGGACTAGGGTATCTCACTTGGGGTCTGGGAGTAGATATAAAGCGGCTAGGGTAACTCACTTGGAGTCTAGAGTACATATAAAGGGGCTAAGATAACTCACATGGGGTCAGGGAGTACTTATAAAAGGGGCTAGGGTAACTCACTGTGGGTCAAGGAGTACTTTTCTGGGACTAGGGTAACTCACTTGGTTTCTGTGAGTACTTATTTGGGACCAGGGTAACTCACTTGGGGCCAGGGTGTACTTATTAAGGGACTAAGGTAACTCACTGTGGGTCAAGGAGTACTTTTATGGGACTAGGGTAACTCACTTGGTTTCTGTGAGTACTTATTTGGGACCAGGGTAACTCACTTGGGGTCAGAAAGTACTTATAAGGGACTAGGGTATCTCACTTGGGGTCTGGGAGTAGATATAAAGCGGCTAGGGTAACTCACTTGGAGTCTAGAGTACATATAAAGGGGCTAAGATAACTCACATGGGGTCAGGGAGTACTTAAAAAAGGGGCTAGGGTAACTCGCTTGGTGTTATGGAGTACTTATAACGGACTAGGGTAACTCACTTGGGGTCTAGGAGTACTTATAAAGGGGCTATGGTAACTCACTTGGGGTCAGGGAGAACTTATATGGGATTAGGATAACTCACTTGGGGTATGGGAGTACTCATAAAGGGGGTAGGATAACTCACTTGGTGTCAGGGAGTACTCATAAAGGGGTTATGGTAACTCACTTGGTGTGAGGGAGTACTTCTATGGGAATAGTGTAACTCACTTGCGGTCAGAGAGTACATATAAGGGGGCTAGGATAACTCACTTGGGGTCAGCGAGTACATATAAAGGGGCTAGGATAACTCACTTGGGGTCAGGGAGTACTTATAAAGGGGCTATGGTAACTCACTTGGGGTCATGAAGTACTTCTATGGGACTAGGGTAACTCACTTGGGGTATGGGAGTACTTATAAAGGGACTAGGGTAACTCACTTTGTGTCTGTGAGTACTGATATGGGACCAGGTTAACTCACTTGGGGCCAGGGTGTACTTATTAAGGGGCTAGGGTAACTCACTTGGGATCTGGGAGTACATATAAAGCGGCTATGGTAACTCTTTTGGAGTCTAAGAGTACATATAAAGGGGCAAGGGTAACTCACTTTGTGTCTGTGAGTACTGATATGGGACCAGGTTACCTAACTTGGGGCCAGGGTGTACTTATTAAGGGGGTAGGATAACTCACTTGGTGTCAGGGAGTACTCATAAAGGGGTTATGGTAACTCACTTGGTGTGAGGGAGTACTTCTATGGGAATAGTGTAACTCACTTGCGTTCAGAGAGTACATATAAAGGGGCTAGGATAACTCACTTGGGGTCAGGGAGTACTTATAAAGGGGCTAGGGTAACTCACTTGGGGTCAGGGAGTACTCATAAAGGGGCTAGGATAACTCACTTGCGGTCAGGGAGTACTTATATAAGGGGCTAGGGTAACTCACTTGGTGTCTGTGAGTACTTATATGGGACCAGGGTAACTCACTTGGGGCCAGGGTGTACTTATTAAGGGGCTAGGGTAACTCACTTGGGGTCTGGGAGTACATATAAAGCGGTTAGGGTAACTCACTTGGACTCTAAGAATACATATAAAGGGGCTAGGATTACTCACTTGGGGTCAGGGAGTACTTATAAAAGGATTAGGGTAACTCACTTGGGGTCTGGGAGTACTTATATGGGATTAGGGTAACTCACTTGGGGTCTGGGAGTACTTATATGGGATTAGGGTAACTCACTTGGGGTCTGGGAGTACATATAAAGCGGCTAGGGTAATTCACTTGGGGCCAGGGTGTACTTATTAAGAGGCTAGGGTAACTCACTTGGGGTCAGGGAGTACATATAATGGGGCTATGGTAACTCAATTGGGGTCAGGGAGTACTTATAAAGGGGCAAGGGTAACTCACTTGCGGTCAGAGAGTACATATAAGGGGGCCAGGATAACTCACTTGGGGTCAGGGAGTACATATAAAGGGGCTAGGATAACTCACTTGGGGTCAGGGAGTACTTATAAAGGGGCTATGGTAACTCACTTGGGGTCAGGGAGTACTTATAAAGGGGCTATGGTAACTCACTTGGGGTCAGGAAGTACTTCTATGGGACTAGGGTAACTCACTTGGGGTCTGGGAGTACTTATAAAGGGGCTAGGGTAACTCACTTGGTGTCTGTGAGTACTTATAAACGGGCTATGGTAACTCACTTGGGGTCAGGGAGAACTTATATGGGACTAGGATAACTCACTTGCGTTCAGAGAGTACATATAAAGGGGGTAGGATAACTCACATTGTGTCAGGGAGTACTCATAAAGGGGCTATGGTAACTCACTTGGGGTGAGGGAGTACTTCTATGGGAATAGGGTAACTCACTTGCGGTCAGAGTGTACATATAAGGGGGCTAGGATAACTCACTTGGGGTCAGGGAGTACATATAAAGGGGCTAGGATAACTCACTTGGGGTCAGGGAGTACTTATAAAGGGGCTATGGTAACTCACTTGGGGTCATGAAGTACTTCTATGGGACTAGGGTAACTCACTTGGGGCCAGGGTGTACTTATTAATTGGCTAGGGTAACTCACTTGGGAACTGGGAGTACATATAAAGCGGCTAGGGTAACTCACTTGGAGTCTAAGAGTACATATAAAGGGGCTAGGATAACTCACTTGGGGTCAGGGAGTACTCATGAAGGGGCTAGGATAACTCACTTGCGGTCAGGGAGTACTTATATAAGGGGCAAGGGTAACTCACTTGGTGTCTATGAGTACTTATATGGGACCAGGGTAACTCACTTGGGGCCAGGGTGTACTTATTAAGGGGCTAGGGTAACTCACTTGGGGTCTGGGAGTACATATAAAGCGGCTAGGGTAACTCACTTGGACTCTAAGAGTACATATAAAGGGGCAAGGATTACTCACTTGGGGTCAGGGAGTACTTATAAAGGGACTAGGTTAACTCACTTGGGGTCTGGGAGTACTTATATGGGATTAGGGTAACTCACTTGGGGTCTGGGAGTACATATAAAGCGGCTAGGGTAATTCACTTGGGGCCAGGGTGTACTTATTAAGAGGCTAGGGTAACTCACTTGGGGTCAGGGAGTACATATAATGGGGCTATGGTAACTCACTTGGGCTCAGGAAGTACTTCTATGGGACTAGGGCAACTCACTTGGGGTCTGGGAGTACTTATAAAGGGGCTAGGGTAATTCACTTGGGGCCAGGGTGTACTTATTAAGGGGCTAGGGTAACTCACTTGGGGTCAGGGAGTACATATAATGGGGCTATGGTAACTCAATTGGGGTCAGGGAGTACTTATAAAGGGGCAAGGGTAACTCACTTGCGGTCAGAGAGTACATATAAGGGGGCTATGGTAACTCACTTGGGGTCATGAAGTACTTCTATGGGACTAGGGTAACTCACTTGGGGTCTGGGAGTACTTATAAAGGGGCTATGGTAACTCACTTGGGGTCTGGGAGTACATATAAAGCGGTTAGGGTAACTCACTTGAACTCTAAGAGTACATATAAAGGTGCTAGGATTACTCACTTGGGGTCAGGGAGTACTTATAAAAGGATTAGGGTAACTCACTTGGGGTCTGGGAGTACTTATATGGGATTAGGGTATCTCACTTGGGGTCTGGGAGTAGATATAAAGCGGCTAGGGTAACTCACTTGGAGTCTAGAGTACATATAAAGGGGCTAAGATAACTCACATGGGGTCAGGGAGTACTTATAAAAGGGGCTAGGGTAACTCACTTGATGTTATGGAGTACTTATAACGGACTAGGGTAACTCACTTGGGGTCTAGGAGTACTTATAAAGGGGCTATGGTAACTCACTTGGGGTCAGGGAGAACTTATATGGGACTAGGATAACTCACTTGGGGTCAGGGAGTACATATAAAGGGGCTAGGATAACTCACTTGGGGTCAGGGAGTACTTATAAAGGGGCTAGGGTAACTCACTTGGGGTCTGGGAGTACTTATAAAGGGGCTATGGTAACTCACTTGGGGTCAGGGAGTACTTATAAAGGGGCTATGGTAACTCACTTGGGGTCAGGGAGTACTTATATGGGACTAGGGTAACACACTTGGGGTCAGGGAGTACATATAAAGGGGCTAGATTAACTCACTTGGGGTCGGGGAGTACTTATAAAGGGGCTTAGGTAACACACTTGGGTTCAGGGAGTACTTATAAAAGGGGCTAGGGTAACTCACTTGGTGATATGGAGTACTTATAAGGGACTAGGGTAACTCACTTGGGGTCAGGGAGTACTTATAAAGGGGCTATGGTAACTCACTTGGGGTCAGGGAGTACTTATATGGGACTAGGGTAACTCACTTGGGGTCAGGGAGTACATATAAAGGGGCTAGAATACCTCACTTGGGGTCAGGGATTACTTCTGTGGGACTAGGGTAACACACTTGCGGTCAGAGAGTTCATATAAAGGGGCTAGGATAACTCACTTGCGGTCAGGGAGTTCTTATATAAGGGGCTAGGGTAACTCACTTGGGGTCAGGGAGTACTTCTCTTGGACTAGGGTAACTCACTTGGGGCCAGGGTGTACTTATTAAGGGGCTAGGGTAACTCACTTGGGGTAAGGGAGTACATATAAAGGGGCTAGGATAACTCACTTGCGGTCAGGGAGTACTTATATAAGGGGCTAGGGTAACTCACTTGGTGTCTGTGAGTACTTATATGGGACCAGGGTAACTCACTTGGGGTCAGGGAGTACATATAAAGGGGCTATGGTAACTCAAATGGGTCAGGGAGTACTTATAAAGGGGCAAGGGTAACTCACTGTGTGTCAAGGAGTACTTTTATGGGACTAGAGTAACTCACTTGGTGTCTGTGAGTTCTTATGTGGGACCAGGGTAACTCACTTGGTGTCTGTGAGTACTTATATGGGACCAGGGTAACTCACTTGGGGCCAGGGTGTACTTATTAAGGGGCTAGGGTAACTCACTTGGGTTCAGGGAGTATTCTCTTGGACTAGGGTAACTCACTTGGGGTCTGGGAGTACTTATATGGGATTAGGGTAACTCACTTGGGGTCAGGGAGTACTTATAATGGGGCTAGGGTAACTCACTGTGGGTCAAGGAGTACTTTTATGGGACTAGAGTAACTCACTTGGTTTCTGTGAGTACTTATTTGGGACCAGGGTAACTCAATTGGGGTCAGAAAGTACTTATAAGGGACTAGGGTATCTCACTTGGGATCTGGGAGTACATATAAAGCGACTAGGGTAACTCACTTGGAATCTAAGTGTACATATAAAGGGGCTAGGATAACTCACTTGGGGTCAGGGAGTACTTATAAAAGGGGCTAGGGTAACTCACTTGGTGTCATGGAGCACTTATAAGGGACTAGGGTAACTCACTTGGGGTCTAGGAGTACTTATAAAGGGGCTATGGTAACTCACTTGGGGTCAGGGAGAACTTATATGGGACTAGGGTAACTCACTTGCGTTCAGAGAGTACATATAAAGGGGATAGGATAACTCACTTGGTGTCAGGGAGTACTCATAAAGGGGGTAGGATAACTCACTTGGTGTCAGGGAGTACTCATAAAGGGGCTATGGTAACTCACTTGGGGTGAGGGAGTACTTCTATGGGAATAGTGTAACTCACTTGCGGTCAGAGAGTACATATAAGGGGGCTAGGATAACTCACTTGGGGTCAGGGAGTACATATAAAGGGGCTAGGATAACTCACTTGGGGTCAGGGAGTACTTATAAAGGGGCTATGGTAACTCACTTGGGGTCAGGAAGTACTTCCATGGGACTAGGGTAACTCACTTGGGGTCTGGGAGTACTTATTAAGGGGCTAGGGTAACTCACTTGGGGTCAGGGAGTACATATAAAGGGGCTATGGTAACTCAATTGGGGTCAGGGAGTACTTATAAAGGGGCAAGGGTAACTCACTGTGGGTCAAGGAATACTTTTATGGGACTAGGGTAACTCACTTTGTGTCTGTGAGTACTGGTATGGGACTAGGGTAACTCACTTGGGGTCAGAGAATACATATAAAGGGGTTAGGATAACTCACTTGGGGTCAGGGAGTACTTATAAAGGTGATATGTTAACTCACTTGGGGTCAGGGAGTACTTCTATGAAGCTAGGGTAACTCTCTTGCGGAAAGAGAGTACATATAAAGGGGCTAGGATAACTCACTTGCGGTCAGGGAGTTCTTATATAAGGGGCTAGGGTAACTCACTTGGTGTCTGTGAGTAGTTATATGGGACCAGGGTAACTCACTTGAGGCCAGGGTGTACTTATTAAGGGGCTAGTGTAACTCACTTGGGGTCAGGGAGTACTCATAAAGGGGCTAGGATAACTCACTTGCGGTCAGGGAGTACTTATATAAGGGGCTAGGGTAACTCACTTGGTGTCTGTGAGTACTTATATGGGACCAGGGTAACTCACTTGAGGCCAGGGTGTACTTATTAAGGGGCTAGGGTAACTCACTTGGGGTCAGCTAGTACATATAAAGGGGCTATGGTAACTCAATTGGGGTCAGGGAGTACTTATAAAGGGGCAAGGGTAACTCACTGTGGGTCAAATAGTACTTTTATGGGGCTAGGGTAACTCACTTGGGGTCTGGGAGTACTTATAAAGGGGCTGTGGTAACTCACTTGGGGTCTGGGAGTACATATAAAGCGGTTAGGGTAACTCACTTGGACTCTAAGAGTACATATAAAGGGGCTAGGATTACTCACTTGGGGTCAGGGAGTACTTATTAAAGGATTAGGGTAACTCACTTGGGGTCTGGGAGTACTTATATGGGATTAGGGTAACTCACTTGGGGTCTGGGAGTACATATAAAGCGGCTAGGGTAATTCACTTGGGGCCAGGGTGTACTTATTAAGAGGCTAGGGTAACTCACTTGGGGTCAGGGAGTACATATAATGGGGCTATGGTAACTCAATTGGGGTCAGGGAGTACTTATAAAGGGGCAAGGGTAACTCACTTGCGGTCAGAGAGTACATATAAGGGGGCTAGGATAACTCACTTGGGGTCAGGGAGTACATATAAAGGGGCTAGGATAACTCACTTGGGGTCAGGGAGTACTTATAAAGGGGCTATGGTAACTCACTTGGGGTCAGGGAGTACTTATAAAGGGGCTATGGTAACTCACTTGGGGTCAGGAAGTACTTCTATGGGACTAGGGTAACTCACTTGGGGTCTGGGAGTACTTATAAAGGGGCTAGGGTAACTCACTTGGTGTCTGTGAGTACTTATAAACGGGCTATGGTAACTCACTTGGGGTCAGGGAGAACTTATATGGGACTAGGATAACTCACTTGCGTTCAGAGAGTACATATAAAGGGTGTAGGATAACTCACATTGTGTCAGGGAGTACTCATAAAGGGGCTATGGTTACTCACTTGGGGTGAGGGAGTACTTCTATGGGAATAGGGTAACTTACTTGCGGTCAGAGAGTACATATAAGGGGGCTAGGATAACTCACTTGGGGTCAGGGAGTACATATAAAGGGGCTAGGATAACTCACTTGGGGTCAGGGAGTACTTATAAAGGGGCTATGGTAACTCACTTGGGGTCAGGGAGTACTTATAAAGGGGCTATGGTAACTCACTTGGGGTCAGGAAGTACTTCTATGGGACTAGGGTAACTCACTTGGGGTCTGGGAGTACTTATAAAGGGGCTAGGGTAACTCACTTGGTGTCTGTGAGTACTTATAAACGGGCTATGGTAACTCACTTGGGGTCAGGGAGAACTTATATGGGACTAGGATAACTCACTTGCGTTCAGAGAGTACATATAAAGGGGGTAGGATAACTCACATTGTGTCAGGGAGTACTCATAAAGGGGCTATGGTAACTCACTTGGGGTGAGGGAGTACTTCTATGGGAATAGGGTAACTCACTTGCGGTCAGAGTGTACATATAAGGGGGCTAGGATAACTCACTTGGGGTCAGGGAGTACATATAAAGGGGCTAGGATAACTCACTTGGGGTCAGGGAGTACTTATAAAGGGGCTATGGTAACTCACTTGGGGTCATGAAGTACTTCTATGGGACTAGGGTAACTCACTTGGGGCCAGGGTGTACTTATTAATTGGCTAGGGTAACTCACTTGGGAACTGGGAGTACATATAAAGCGGCTAGGGTAACTCACTTGGAGTCTAAGAGTACATATAAAGGGGCTAGGATAACTCACTTGGGGTCAGGGAGTACTCATGAAGGGGCTAGGATAACTCACTTGCGGTCAGGGAGTACTTATATAAGGGGCAAGGGTAACTCACTTGGTGTCTATGAGTACTTATATGGGACCAGGGTAACTCACTTGGGGCCAGGGTGTACTTATTAAGGGGCTAGGGTAACTCACTTGGGGTCTGGGAGTACATATAAAGCGGCTAGGGTAACTCACTTGGACTCTAAGAGTACATATAAAGGGGCAAGGATTACTCACTTGGGGTCAGGGAGTACTTATAAAGGGACTAGGTTAACTCACTTGGGGTCTGGGAGTACTTATATGGGATTAGGGTAACTCACTTGGGGTCTGGGAGTACATATAAAGCGGCTAGGGTAATTCACTTGGGGCCAGGGTGTACTTATTAAGAGGCTAGGGTAACTCACTTGGGGTCAGGGAGTACATATAATGGGGCTATGGTAACTCACTTGGGCTCAGGAAGTACTTCTATGGGACTAGGGCAACTCACTTGGGGTCTGGGAGTACTTATAAAGGGGCTAGGGTAATTCACTTGGGGCCAGGGTGTACTTATTAAGGGGCTAGGGTAACTCACTTGGGGTCAGGGAGTACATATAATGGGGCTATGGTAACTCAATTGGGGTCAGGGAGTACTTATAAAGGGGCTATGGTAACTCACTTGGGGTCTGGGAGTACATATAAAGCGGTTAGGGTAACTCACTTGAACTCTAAGAGTACATATAAAGGTGCTAGGATTACTCACTTGGGGTCAGGGAGTACTTATAAAAGGATTAGGGTAACTCACTTGGGGTCTGGGAGTACTTATATGGGATTAGGGTATCTCACTTGGGGTCTGGGAGTAGATATAAAGCGGCTAGGGTAACTCACTTGGAGTCTAGAGTACATATAAAGGGGCTAAGATAACTCACATGGGGTCAGGGAGTACTTATAAAAGGGGCTAGGGTAACTCACTTGATGTTATGGAGTACTTATAACGGACTAGGGTAACTCACTTGGGGTCTAGGAGTACTTATAAAGGGGCTATGGTAACTCACTTGGGGTCAGGGAGAACTTATATGGGACTAGGATAACTCACTTGGGGTCAGGGAGTACATATAAAGGGGCTAGGATAACTCACTTGGGGTCAGGGAGTACTTATAAAGGGGCTAGGGTAACTCACTTGGGGTCTGGGAGTACTTATAAAGGGGCTATGGTAACTCACTTGGGGTCAGGGAGTACTTATAAAGGGGCTATGGTAACTCACTTGGGGTCAGGGAGTACTTATATGGGACTAGGGTAACACACTTGGGGTCAGGGAGTACATATAAAGGGGCTAGATTAACTCACTTGGGGTCGGGGAGTACTTATAAAGGGGCTTAGGTAACACACTTGGG
Source organism: Prorops nasuta (assembly GCF_024137725.1). Classification (NCBI taxonomy): domain Eukaryota; kingdom Metazoa; phylum Arthropoda; class Insecta; order Hymenoptera; family Bethylidae; genus Prorops; species Prorops nasuta. The sequence continues at coordinate 1,121,025 of NW_027116841.1, read as the reverse complement.
TTCAGGGAGTACTTATAAAAGGGGCTAGGGTAACTCACTTGGTGATATGGAGTACTTATAAGGGACTAGGGTAACTCACTTGGGGTCAGGGAGTACTTATAAAGGGGCTATGGTAACTCACTTGGGGTCAGGGAGTACTTATATGGGACTAGGGTAACTCACTTGGGGTCAGGGAGTACATATAAAGGGGCTAGAATACCTCACTTGGGGTCAGGGATTACTTCTGTGGGACTAGGGTAACACACTTGCGGTCAGAGAGTTCATATAAAGGGGATAGGATAACTCACTTGCGGTCAGGGAGTTCTTATATAAGGGGCTAGGGTAACTCACTTGGGGTCAGGGAGTACTTCTCTTGGACTAGGGTAACTCACTTGGGGCCAGGGTGTACTTATTAAGGGGCTAGGGTAACTCACTTGGGGTAAGGGAGTACATATAAAGGGGCTAGGATAACTCACTTGCGGTCAGGGAGTACTTATATAAGGGGCTAGGGTAACTCACTTGGTGTCTGTGAGTACTTATATGGGACCAGGGTAACTCACTTGGGGTCAGGGAGTACATATAAAGGGGCTATGGTAACTCAAATGGGTCAGGGAGTACTTATAAAGGGGCAAGGGTAACTCACTGTGTGTCAAGGAGTACTTTTATGGGACTAGAGTAACTCACTTGGTGTCTGTGAGTTCTTATGTGGGACCAGGGTAACTCACTTGGTGTCTGTGAGTACTTATATGGGACCAGGGTAACTCACTTGGGGCCAGGGTGTACTTATTAAGGGGCTAGGGTAACTCACTTGGGTTCAGGGAGTATTCTCTTGGACTAGGGTAACTCACTTGGGGTCTGGGAGTACTTATATGGGATTAGGGTAACTCACTTGGGGTCAGGGAGTACTTATAATGGGGCTAGGGTAACTCACTGTGGGTCAAGGAGTACTTTTATGGGACTAGAGTAACTCACTTGGTTTCTGTGAGTACTTATTTGGGACCAGGGTAACTCACTTGGGGTCAGAAAGTACTTATAAGGGACTAGGGTATCTCACTTGGGATCTGGGAGTACATATAAAGCGACTAGGGTAACTCACTTGGAATCTAAGTGTACATATAAAGGGGCTAGGATAACTCACTTGGGGTCAGGGAGTACTTATAAAAGGGGCTAGGGTAACTCACTTGGTGTCATGGAGCACTTATAAGGGACTAGGGTAACTCACTTGGGGTCTAGGAGTACTTATAAAGGGGCTATGGTAACTCACTTGGGGTCAGGGAGAACTTATATGGGACTAGGGTAACTCACTTGCGTTCAGAGAGTACATATAAAGGGGATAGGATAACTCACTTGGTGTCAGGGAGTACTCATAAAGGGGGTAGGATAACTCACTTGGTGTCAGGGAGTACTCATAAAGGGGCTATGGTAACTCACTTGGGGTGAGGGAGTACTTCTATGGGAATAGTGTAACTCACTTGCGGTCAGAGAGTACATATAAGGGGGCTAGGATAACTCACTTGGGGTCAGGGAGTACATATAAAGGGGCTAGGATAACTCACTTGGGGTCAGGGAGTACTTATAAAGGGGCTATGGTAACTCACTTGGGGTCAGGAAGTACTTCCATGGGACTAGGGTAACTCACTTGGGGCCTGGGAGTACTTATTAAGGGGCTAGGGTAACTCACTTGGGGTCAGGGAGTACATATAAAGGGGCTATGGTAACTCAATTGGGGTGAGGGAGTACTTATAAAGGGGCAAGGGTAACTCACTGTGGGTCAAGGAATACTTTTATGGGACTAGGGTAACTCACTTTGTGTCTGTGAGTACTGGTATGGGACTAGGGTAACTCACTTGGGGTCAGAGAATACATATAAAGGGGTTAGGATAACTCACTTGGGGTCAGGGAGTACTTATAAAGGTGATATGTTAACTCACTTGGGGTCAGGGAGTACTTCTATGAAGCTAGGGTAACTCTCTTGCGGAAAGAGAGTACATATAAAGGGGCTAGGATAACTCACTTGCGGTCAGGGAGTTCTTATATAAGGGGCTAGGGTAACTCACTTGGTGTCTGTGAGTAGTTATATGGGACCAGGGTAACTCACTTGAGGCCAGGGTGTACTTATTAAGGGGCTAGTGTAACTCACTTGGGGTCAGGGAGTACTCATAAAGGGGCTAGGATAACTCACTTGCGGTCAGGGAGTACTTATATAAGGGGCTAGGGTAACTCACTTGGTGTCTGTGAGTACTTATATGGGACCAGGGTAACTCACTTGAGGCCAGGGTGTACTTATTAAGGGGCTAGGGTAACTCACTTGGGGTCAGCTAGTACATATAAAGGGGCTATGGTAACTCAATTGGGGTCAGGGAGTACTTATAAAGGGGCAAGGGTAACTCACTGTGGGTCAAATAGTACTTTTATGGGGCTAGGGTAACTCACTTGGGGTCTGGGAGTACTTATAAAGGGGCTGTGGTAACTCACTTGGGGTCTGGGAGTACATATAAAGCGGTTAGGGTAACTCACTTGGACTCTAAGAGTACATATAAAGGGGCTAGGATTACTCACTTGGGGTCAGGGAGTACTTATTAAAGGATTAGGGTAACTCACTTGGGGTCTGGGAGTACTTATATGGGATTAGGGTAACTCACTTGGGGTCTGGGAGTACATATAAAGCGGCTAGGGTAATTCACTTGGGGCCAGGGTGTACTTATTAAGAGGCTAGGGTAACTCACTTGGGGTCAGGGAGTACATATAATGGGGCTATGGTAACTCAATTGGGGTCAGGGAGTACTTATAAAGGGGCAAGGGTAACTCACTTGCGGTCAGAGAGTACATATAAGGGGGCTAGGATAACTCACTTGGGGTCAGGGAGTACATATAAAGGGGCTAGGATAACTCACTTGGGGTCAGGGAGTACTTATAAAGGGGCTATGGTAACTCACTTGGGGTCAGGGAGTACTTATAAAGGGGCTATGGTAACTCACTTGGGGTCAGGAAGTACTTCTATGGGACTAGGGTAACTCACTTGGGGTCTGGGAGTACTTATAAAGGGGCTAGGGTAACTCACTTGGTGTCTGTGAGTACTTATAAACGGGCTATGGTAACTCACTTGGGGTCAGGGAGAACTTATATGGGACTAGGATAACTCACTTGCGTTCAGAGAGTACATATAAAGGGTGTAGGATAACTCACATTGTGTCAGGGAGTACTCATAAAGGGGCTATGGTTACTCACTTGGGGTGAGGGAGTACTTCTATGGGAATAGGGTAACTCACTTGCGGTCAGAGAGTACATATAAGGGGGCTAGGATAACTCACTTGGGGTCAGGGAGTACATATAAAGGGGCTAGGATAACTCACTTGGGGTCAGGGAGTACTTATAAAGGGGCTATGGTAACTCACTTGGGGTCAGGGAGTACTTATAAAGGGGCTATGGTAACTCACTTGGGGTCAGGAAGTACTTCTATGGGACTAGGGTAACTCACTTGGGGTCTGGGAGTACTTATAAAGGGGCTAGGGTAACTCACTTGGTGTCTGTGAGTACTTATAAACGGGCTATGGTAACTCACTTGGGGTCAGGGAGAACTTATATGGTACTAGGATAACTCACTTGCGTTCAGAGAGTACATATAAAGGGGGTAGGATAACTCACATTGTGTCAGGGAGTACTCATAAAGGGGCTATGGTTACTCACTTGGGGTGAGGGAGTACTTCTATGGGAATAGGGTAACTCACTTGCGGTCAGAGTGTACATATAAGGGGGCTAGGATAACTCACTTGGGGTCAGGGAGTACATATAAAGGGGCTAGGATAACTCACTTGGGGTCAGGGAGTACTTATAAAGGGGCTATGGTAACTCACTTGCGTTCAGAGAGTACATATAAAGGGGGTAGGATAACTCACTTGGTGTCAGGAAGTACTCATAAAGGGGCTATGGTAACTCACTTGGGGTGAGGGAGTACTTCTATGGGAATAGGGTAACTCACTTGCGGTCAGAGTGTACATATAAGGGGGCTAGGATAACTCACTTGGGGTCAGGGAGTACATATAAAGGGGCTAGGATAACTCACTTGGGGTCAGGGAGTACTTATATAGGGGCTATGGTAACTCACTTGGGGTCAGGAAGTACTTCTATGGGAGTAGGGTAACTCACTTGGGGTCTGGGTGTACTTATTAAGGGGCTAAGGTAACTCACTTGGGGTCAGGGAGTACATATAAAGGGGCTATGGTAACTCAATTGGGGTCAGGGAGTACTTATAAAGGGGCAAGGGCAACTCACTGTGGGTCAAGGAGTACTTTTATGGGACTAGGGTAACTCACTTGGTGTATGTGAGTACTTATGTGGGACCAGGGTAACTCACTTGGGGCCAGGGTGTACTTATTAATTGGCTAGGGTCACTCACTTGGGATCTGGGAGTACATATAAAGCGGCTAGGGTAACTCACTTGGAGTCTAAGAGTACATATAAAGGTGCTAGGATAACTCACTTGGGGTCAGGGAGTACCCATGAAGGGGCTAGGATAACTCACTTGCGGTCAGGGAGTACTTATATAAGGGGCTAGGGTAACTCACTTGGTGTCTATGAGTACTTATATGGGACCAGGGTAACTCACTTGGGGCCAGGGTGTACTTATTAAGGGGCTAGGGTAACTCACTTGGGGTCTGGGAGTACATATAAAACGGCTAGGGTAACTCACTTGGACTCTAAGAGTACATATAAAGGGGCAAGGATTACTCACTTGGTGTCAGGGAGTACTTATAAAGGGACTAGGGTAACTCACTTGGGGTCTGGGAGTACATATAAAGCGGCTAGGGTAACTCACTTGGACTCTAAGAGTACATATAAAGGGGCTAGGGTAACTCACTTTGGGTCTGGGAGTACTTATAAAGGGGCTATCGTAACTCACTTGGGGTCAGGGAGAACTTATATGGGACTAGGGTAACTCATTTGCGTTCAGACAGTACATATAATAGGGGTAGGATAACTCACTTGATGTCAGGGAGTACTCATAAAGGGGTTATGGTAACTCACTTGGGGTGAGGGAGTACTTCTATGGGAATAGGGTAACTCACTTGCGGTCAGAGAGTACATATAAGGGGGCTAGGATAACTCACTTGGGGTCAGGGAGTACATATAAAGGGGCTAGGATAACTCACTTGGGGTCAGGGAGTACTTATAAAGGGGCTATGGTAACTCACTTGGGGTCAGGAAGTACTTCTATGGGACTAGGGTAACTCACTTGGGGTCTGGGAGTACTTATAAAGGGGCTAGGGTAATTCACTTGGGGCCAGGGTGTACTTATTAAGGGGCTAGGGTAACTCACTTGGGGTAAGGGAGTACATATAATGGGGCTATGGTAACTCAATTGGGGTCAGGGAGTACTTATAAAGGGGCAAGGGTAACTCACTTGCGGTCAGAGAGTACATATAAGGGGGCTAGGATAACTCACTTGGGGTCAGGGAGTACATATAAAGGGGCTAGGATAACTCACTTGGGGTCAGGGAATACTTACAATGGGGCTATGGTAACTCATTTGGGGTCATGAAGTACTTCTATGGGACTAGGGTAACTCACTTGGGGTCTGGGATTACTTATAAAGGGGCTATGGTAACTCACTTGGGGTCTGGGAGTACATATAAAGCGGTTAGGGTAACTCACTTGGACTCTAAGAGTACATATAAAGGGGCTAGGATTACTCACTTGGGGTCAGGGAGTAGTTATAAAAGGATTAGGGTAACTCGGGGTCTGGGAGTACTTATATGGGATTAGGGTAACTCACTTGGGGTCTGGGAGTACATATAAAGCGGCTAGGGTAATTCACTTGGGGCCAGGGTGTACTTATTAAGAGGCTAGGGTAACTCACTTGGGGTCAGGGAGTACATATAATGGGGCTATGGTAACTCAATTGGGGTCAGGGAGTACTTATAAAGGGGCAAGGGTAACTCACTTGCGGTCAGAGAGTACATATAAGGGGGCTAGGATAACTCACTTAGGGTCAGGGAGTACATATAAAGGGGCTAGGATAACTCACTTGGGGTCAGGGAGTACTTATAAAGGGGCTATGGTAACTCACTTGGGGTCAGGAAGTACTTCTATGGGACTAGGGTAACTCACTTGGGGTCTGGGAGTACTTATAAAGGGGCTAGGGTAATTCACTTGGGGTCAGGGTGTACTTATTAAGGGGCTAGGGTAACTCACTTGGGGTCAGGGAGTACCTATAATGGGGCTATGGTAACTCAATTGGGGTCAGGGAGTACTTATAAAGGGGCAAGGGTAACTCACTTGCGGTCAGAGAGTACATATAAGGGGGCTAGGATAACTCACTTGGGGTCAGGGAGTACATATAAAGGGGCTAGGATAACTCACTTGGGGTCAGGGAGTACTTATAAAGGGGCTATGGTAACTCACTTGGGGTCATGAAGTACTTCTATGGGACTAGGGTAACTCACTTGGGGTCTGGGAGTACTTATAAAGGGGCTATGGTAACTCACTTGGGGTCTGGGAGTACATATAAAGCGGTTAGGGTAACTCACTTGGACTCTAAGAGTACATATAAAGGGGCTAGGATTACTCACTTGGGGTCAGGGAGCACTTATAAAAGGATTAGGGTAACTCACTTGGGGTCTGGGAGTACTTATATGGGATTAGGGTAACTCACTTGGGGTCTGGGAGTACATATAAAGCGGCTAGGGTAATTCATTTGGGGCCAGGGTGTACTTATTAAGAGGCTAGGGTAACTCACTTGGGGTCAGGGAGTACATATAATGGGGCTATGGTAACTCAATTGGGGTCAGGGAGTACTTATAAAGGGGCAAGGGTAACTCACTTGCGGTCAGAGAGTACATATAAGGGGGCTAGGATAACTCACTTGGGGTCAGGGAGTACATATAAAGGGGCTAGTATAACTCACTTGGGGTCAGGGAGTACTTATAAAGGGGCTATGGTAACTCACTTGGGGTCTGGGAGTACTTATAAAGGGGCTATGGTAACTCACTTGGGGTCAGGAAGTACTTCTATGGGACTAGGGTAACTCACTTGGGGTCTGGGAGTACTTATAAAGGGGCTAGGGTAACTCACTTGGTGTCTGTGAGTACTTATAAACGGGCTATGGTAACTCACTTGGGGTCAGGGAGAACTTATATGGGACTAGGATAACTCACTTGCGTTCAGAGAGTACATATAAAGGGGGTAGGATAACTCACATTGTGTCAGGGAGTACTCATAAAGGGGCTATGGTTACTCACTTGGGGTGAGGGAGTACTTCTATGGGAATAGGGTAACTCACTTGCGGTCAGAGAGTACATATAAGGGGCCTAGGATAACTCACTTGGGGTCAGGGAGTACATATAAAGGGGCTAGGATAACTCACTTGGGGTCAGGGAGTACTTATAAAGGGGCTATGGTAACTCACTTGGGGTCAGGGAGTACTTATAAAGGGGCTATGGTAACTCACTTGGGGTCAGGGAGTACTTATAAAGGGGCTATGGTAACTCACTTGGGGTCAGGAAGTACTCCTATGGGACTAGGGTAACTCACTTGGGGTCTGGGAGTACTTATAAAGGGGCTAGGGTAACTCACTTGGTGTCTGTGAGTACTTATAAACGGGCTATGGTAACTCACTTGGGGTCAGGGAGAACTTATATGGGACTAGGATAACTCACTTGCGTTCAGAGAGTACATATAAAGGGGGTAGGATAACTCACATTGTGTCAGGGAGTACTCATAAAGGGGCTATGGTTACTCACTTGGGGTGAGGGAGTACTTCTATGGGAATAGGGTAACTCACTTGCGGTCAGAGTGTACATATAAGGGGGCTAGGATAACTCACTTGGGGTCAGGGAGTACATATAAAGGGGCTAGGATAACTCACTTGGGGTTAGGGAGTACTTATAAAGGGGCTATGGTAACTCACTTGGGGTCATGAAGTACTTCTATGGGACTAGGGTAACTCACTTGGGGTCTGGGAGTACTTATAAAGGGGCTATGGTAACTCAATTGGGGTCAGGTAGTACTTATATGGGGCTAGGGTAACTCACTTGGGGACAGGGAGTACTTATAAAGGGGCTAGGGTAACTCACTGTGGGTCATGGAGTACTTCTTTGGGACTAGGGTAACTCACTTGGGGTCTGGGAGTACATATAAAGGGGCTAGAATAACTCACTTGGGGTCAGGGAGTACTTCTATGGGACTAGTGTAACACACTTGCGGTCAGAGAGTACATATAAAGGGGCTAGGATAACTCACTTGCGGTCAGGGAGTTCTTATATAAGGGGCTAGGGTAACTCACTTGGGGTCAGGGAGTACTTCTCTGGGATTAGGTTAACTCACTTGGGGTCTGGGAGTACTTATATGGGATTAGGGTAACTCACTTGGGGTCAGGGAGTACTTATAAAGGGGTTAGGGTAACTCACTGTGGGTCAAGGAGTACTTTTATGGGACTAGGGTAACTCACTTGGTTTCTGGGAGTACTTATTTGGGACCAGGGTAACTCACTTGGGGCCAGGGTGTACTTATTAAGGGACTAGGGTATCTCACTTGGGGTCTGGGAGTACATATAAAGCGGCTAGGGTAACTCACTTGGAGTTTAAGAGTACATATAAAGGGCTAGGATAACTTACTTGAGGTCAGGGAGTACTTATAAAGGGGATAGGGTAACTCACTTGGGGTCAGGGAATACTTCTATAGGATTAGGGTAACTCACTTGGGGTCAGGGAGTACTTATAAAGGGGCTAGGGTAACTCACTGTGGGTCAAGGAGTACTTTTATGGGACTAGGGAAACTCACTTGGTTTCTGTGAGTAATTATTTGGGACCAGGGTAACTCACTTGGGGTCAGAAAGTACTTATAAGGGACTAGGGTATCTCACTTGGTGTCTGGGAGTAGATATAAAGCGGCTAGGGTAACTCACTTGGACTCTAAGAGTACAAATAAAGGGGCTAGGATTACTCACTTGGGGTCAGGGAATACTTATAAAGGGACTAGGGTAACTCACTTGGGGTCTGGGAGTACTTATATGGGATTAGGGTAACTCACTTGGGGTCTGGGAGTACATATAAAGCGGCTAGGGTAACTCACTTGGACTCTAAGAGTACATATAAAGGGGCTTGGGTAACTCACTTGGGGTCTGGGAGTACTTATAAAGGGGCTATGGTAACTCACTTGGGGTCAGGGAGAACTTATATGGGACTAGGGTAACTCACTTGCGTTCAGAGAGTACATATAAAGGGGGTAGGATAACTCACTTGGTGTCAGGAAGTACTCATAAAGGGGCTATGGTAACTCACTTGGGGTGAGGGAGTACTTCTATGGGAATAGGGTAACTCACTTGCGGTCAGAGTGTACATATAAGGGGGCTAGGATAACTCACTTGGGGTCAGGGAGTACATATAAAGGGGCTAGGATAACTCACTTGGGGTCAGGGAGTACTTATAAAGGGGCTATGGTAACTCACTTGCGTTCAGAGAGTACATATAAAGGGGGTAGGATAACTCACTTGGTGTCAGGAAGTACTCATAAAGGGGCTATGGTAACTCACTTGGGGTGAGGGAGTACTTCTATGGGAATAGGGTAACTCACTTGCGGTCAGAGTGTACATATAAGGGGGCTAGGATAACTCACTTGGGGTCAGGGAGTACATATAAAGGGGCTAGGATAACTCACTTGGGGTCAGGGAGTACTTATAAAGGGGCTATGGTAACTCACTTGGGGTCAGGAAGTACTTCTATGGGACTAGGGTAACTCACTTGGGGTCTGGGAGTACTTATAAAGGGGCTAGGGTAACTCACTTGGGGTCATGAAGTACTTCTATGGGACTAGGGTAACTCAGTTGGGGTCTGGGAGTACTTATAAAGGGGCTGTGGTAACTCACTTGGGGTCTGGGAGTACATATAAAGCGGTTAGGGTAACTCACTTGGACTCTAAGAGTACATATAAAGGGGCTAGGATTACTCACTTGGGGTCAGGGAGTACTTATTAAAGGATTAGGGTAACTCACTTGGGGTCTGGGAGTACTTATATGGGATTAGGGTAACTCACTTGGGGTCTGGGAGTACATATAAAGCGGCTAGGGTAATTCACTTGGGGCCAGGGTGTACTTATTAAGAGGCTAGGGTAACTCACTTGGGGTCAGGGAGTACATATAATGGGGCTATGGTAACTCAATTGGGGTCAGGGAGTACTTATAAAGGGGCAAGGGTAACTCACTTGCGGTCAGAGAGTACATATAAGGGGGCTAGGATAACTCACTTGGGGTCAGGGAGTACATATAAAGGGGCTAGGATAACTCACTTGGGGTCAGGGAGTACTTATAAAGGGGCTATGGTAACTCACTTGGGGTCAGGGAGTACTTATAAAGGGGCTATGGTAACTCACTTGGGGTCAGGAAGTACTTCTATGGGACTAGGGTAACTCACTTGGGGTCTGGGAGTACTTATAAAGGGGCTAGGGTAACTCACTTGGTGTCTGTGAGTACTTATAAACGGGCTATGGTAACTCACTTGGGGTCAGGGAGAACTTATATGGGACTAGGATAACTCACTTGCGTTCAGAGAGTACATATAAAGGGTGTAGGATAACTCACATTGTGTCAGGGAGTACTCATAAAGGGGCTATGGTTACTCACTTGGGGTGAGGGAGTACTTCTATGGGAATAGGGTAACTCACTTGCGGTCAGAGAGTACATATAAGGGGGCTAGGATAACTCACTTGGGGTCAGGGAGTACATATAAAGGGGCTAGGATAACTCACTTGGGGTCAGGGAGTACTTATAAAGGGGCTATGGTAACTCACTTGGGGTCAGGGAGTACTTATAAAGGGGCTATGGTAACTCACTTGGGGTCAGGAAGTACTTCTATGGGACTAGGGTAACTCACTTGGGGTCTGGGAGTACTTATAAAGGGGCTAGGGTAACTCACTTGGTGTCTGTGAGTACTTATAAACGGGCTATGGTAACTCACTTGGGGTCAGGGAGAACTTATATGGGACTAGGATAACTCACTTGCGTTCAGAGAGTACATATAAAGGGGGTAGGATAACTCACATTGTGTCAGGGAGTACTCATAAAGGGGCTATGGTTACTCACTTGGGGTGAGGGAGTACTTCTATGGGAATAGGGTAACTCACTTGCGGTCAGAGTGTACATATAAGGGGGCTAGGATAACTCACTTGGGGTCAGGGAGTACATATAAAGGGGCTAGGATAACTCACTTGGGGTCAGGGAGTACTTATAAAGGGGCTATGGTAACTCACTTGCGTTCAGAGAGTACATATAAAGGGGGTAGGATAACTCACTTGGTGTCAGGAAGTACTCATAAAGGGGCTATGGTAACTCACTTGGGGTGAGGGAGTACTTCTATGGGAATAGGGTAACTCACTTGCGGTCAGAGTGTACATATAAGGGGGCTAGGATAACTCACTTGGGGTCAGGGAGTACATATAAAGGGGCTAGGATAACTCACTTGGGGTCAGGGAGTACTTATATAGGGGCTATGGTAACTCACTTGGGGTCAGGAAGTACTTCTATGGGAGTAGGGTAACTCACTTGGGGTCTGGGTGTACTTATTAAGGGGCTAAGGTAACTCACTTGGGGTCAGGGAGTACATATAAAGGGGCTATGGTAACTCAATTGGGGTCAGGGAGTACTTATAAAGGGGCAAGGGCAACTCACTGTGGGTCAAGGAGTACTTTTATGGGACTAGGGTAACTCACTTGGTGTATGTGAGTACTTATGTGGGACCAGGGTAACTCACTTGGGGCCAGGGTGTACTTATTAATTGGCTAGGGTCACTCACTTGGGATCTGGGAGTACATATAAAGCGGCTAGGGTAACTCACTTGGAGTCTAAGAGTACATATAAAGGTGCTAGGATAACTCACTTGGGGTCAGGGAGTACCCATGAAGGGGCTAGGATAACTCACTTGCGGTCAGGGAGTACTTATATAAGGGGCTAGGGTAACTCACTTGGTGTCTATGAGTACTTATATGGGACCAGGGTAACTCACTTGGGGCCAGGGTGTACTTATTAAGGGGCTAGGGTAACTCACTTGGGGTCTGGGAGTACATATAAAACGGCTAGGGTAACTCACTTGGACTCTAAGAGTACATATAAAGGGGCAAGGATTACTCACTTGGTGTCAGGGAGTACTTATAAAGGGACTAGGGTAACTCACTTGGGGTCTGGGAGTACATATAAAGCGGCTAGGGTAACTCACTTGGACTCTAAGAGTACATATAAAGGGGCTAGGGTAACTCACTTTGGGTCTGGGAGTACTTATAAAGGGGCTATCGTAACTCACTTGGGGTCAGGGAGAACTTATATGGGACTAGGGTAACTCATTTGCGTTCAGACAGTACATATAATAGGGGTAGGATAACTCACTTGATGTCAGGGAGTACTCATAAAGGGGCTATGGTAACTCACTTGGGGTGAGGGAGTACTTCTATGGGAATAGGGTAACTCACTTGCGGTCAGAGTGTACATATAAGGGGGCTAGGATAACTCACTTGGGGTCAGGGAGTACATATAAAGAGGCTAGGATAACTCACTTGGGGTCAGGGAGTACTTATAAAGGGGCTAGGGTAACTCACTTGGTGTCTGTGAGTACTTATATGGGACCAGGGTAACTCACTTGGGGCCAGGGTGTACTTATTAAGGGGCTAGGGTAACTCACTTGGGGTCAGGGAGTACATATAAAGGGGCTATAGTAACTATATTGGGGTCAGGGCGTACTTATAAAGGGGCAAGGGTAACTCACTGTGGGTCAAGGAGTACTTTTATGGGACTAGGGTAACTCACTTGGTGTCTGTGAGTACTTATGTGGGACCAGGGTAACTCACTTGGGGCCAGGGTGTACTTATTAAGGGGCTAGGGTAACTCACTTGGGATCTGGGAGTACATATAAAGCGGCTAGGGTAACTCACTTGGAGTCTAAGAGTACATATAAAGGGGCTAGGATAACTCACATGGGGTCAGGGAGTACTCATGAAGGGGTTAGGATAACTCACTTGGGGTCAGGAAGTACTTATAAAGGTGATATGTTAACTCACTTGGGGTCAGGGAGTACTTATTAAGGGGCTAGGGTAACTCACTTGGGGTCAGGAAGTACTTATAAGGGACTAGGGTATCTCACTTGGGGTCTGGGAGTACTTATAAAGCTGCTAGGGTAACTCAATATGAGTCTAAGAGTACATATAAAGGGGCTAGGATAACTCACTTGGGGTCAGGGAGTACTTATAAAAGGGGCTAGGGTAACTCACTTGGTGTCATTGAGTACTTATAAGGGATTAGGGTAACTAACTTCGAGTGTAAGAGTACATATAAAGGGGATAAGATAAATCACTTGGGGTCAGGGAGTACTTATAAAGGGGTTAGGGTAACTCACTTGCGGTCAGAGAGTAATTCTATGGGACTAGGGTACCTCACTTGGGGTCTGGGAGTACTTATATGGGACTAGGGTAGCTCACTTTGGGTCAAGGAGTACTTATATTGGACTAGGCTAACTCACTTGGTGTCTGGGAGTACTTATAAAGGGGCTAGGGTAAATCACTTGGGGTCAGGGAGTATTTATATGGGACCAGGGTAACCCACTTGCGGTCAGAGAGTACATATAAAGGGGTTAGGATAACTCACTTGGGGTCAGAGAATACATATAAAGGGGTTAGGATAACTCACTTGGGGTCAGGGAGTACTTATAAAGGTGATATGTTAACTCACTTGGGGTCAGGGAGTACTTCTATGAAGCTAGGGTAACTCTCTTGCGGAAAGAGAGTACATATAAAGGGGCTAGGATAACTCACTTGCGGTCAGGGAGTTCTTATATAAGGGGCTAGGGTAACTCACTTGGCGTCTGTGAGTAGTTATATGGGACCAGGGTAACTCACTTGAGGCCAGGGTGTACTTATTAAGGGGCTAGTGTAACTCACTTGGGGTCAGGGAGTACTCATAAAGGGGCTAGGATAACTCACTTGCGGTCAGGGAGTACTTATATAAGGGGCTAGGGTAACTCACTTGGTGTCTGTGAGTACTTATATGGGACCAGGGTAACTCACTTGAGGCCAGGGTGTACTTATTAAGGGGCTAGGGTAACTCACTTGGGGTCAGGGAGTACATATAAAGGGGCTATGGTAACTCAATTGGGGTCAGGGAGTACTTATAAAGGGGCAAGGGTAACTCACTGTGGGTCAAGGAGTACTTTTATGGGGCTAGGGTAACTCACTTGGGGTCTGGGAGTACTTATATGGGACCAGGGTAACTCACTTGAGGCCAGGGTGTACTTATTAAGGGGCTAGGGTAACTCAATTGGGGTCAGGGAGTACATATAAAGGGGCTATGGTAATTCAATTGGGGTCAGGGAGTACTTATAAAGGGGCAAGGGTAACTCACTGTGGGTCAAGGAGTACTTTTATGGGACTAGGGTAACTCACTTGGTGTCTGTGAGTACTTATGTGAGACCAGGGTAACTCACTTGGGGCCAGGGTGTACTTATTAAGGGGCTAGGGTAACTCACTTGGGGTCTGAGAGTACTTATAAAGGGGCTATGGTAACTCACTTGGAGTCTAAGAGTACATATAAAGGGGCTAGGGTAACTCACTTGGGGTCAGGGAGTACTTATAAAAGGGGCTAGGGTAACTTACTTCGTGATATGGAGTACTTATATGGGACTAGGGTAACTCACTTGGGGTCAGGGAGTACTTATAAAGGGGCTATGGTAACTCACTTGGGGTCAGGGAGTACTTATATGGGACTAGGGTAACTCACTTGGGGTCAGGGAGTACATATAAAGGGGCTAGAATAACTCACTTGGGGTCAGGGAGTACTTCTATGGGACTAGGTTAACACACTTGGGTCCAGGGTGTACTTATTAAGGGGCTAGGGTAACTCACTTGGGGTCAGGGAGTACTTATATGGGACTAGGGTAACTCACTTGGGGTCAGAGGGTACATATAAAGGGGCTAGGATAACTCACTTGCGGTCAGGGAGTTCTTATATAAGGGGCTAGGGTAACTCACTTGGGGTCAGGGAGTACTTCTCTGGGACTAGGGTAACTCACTTGGGGTCTGGGAGTACTTATTTGGGACCAGGGTAACTCACTTGGGGCCAGGGTGTACTTATTAAGGGACTAGGGTATCTCACTTGGGGTCTGGGAGTACATATAAAGCGGCTAGGGTAACTCACTTGGAGTTTAAGAGTACATATAAAGGGGCTAGGATAACTCACTTGAGGTCAGGGAGTACTTATAAAGGGGATAGGGTAACTCACTTGGGGTCAGGGAATACTTCTATGGGAATAGGGTAACTCACTTGCGGTCAGGGAGTACTTCTCTGGGACTAGGGTAACTCACTTGGGGTCTGGGTGTACTTATATGGGATTAGGGTAACTCACTTGGGGTCAGAGAGTACTTATAAAGGGGCTAAGGTAACTCACTGTGGGTCAAGGAGTACTTTTATGGGACTAGGGTAACTCACTTGGTTTCTGTGAGTACTTATTTGGGACCAGGGTAACTCACTTGGGGTCAGAAAGTACTTATAAGGGACTAGGGTATCTCACTTGGGGTCTGGGAGTAGATATAAAGCGGCTAGGGTAACTCACTTGGAGTCTAGAGTACATATAAAGGGGCTAAGATAACTCACATGGGGTCAGGGAGTACTTAAAAAAGGGGCTAGGGTAACTCGCTTGGTGTTATGGAGTACTTATAACGGACTAGGGTAACTCACTTGGGGTCTAGGAGTACTTATAAAGGGGCTATGGTAACTCACTTGGGGTCAGGGAGAACTTATATGGGATTAGGATAACTCACTTGGGGTATGGGAGTACTCATAAAGGGGGTAGGATAACTCACTTGGTGTCAGGGAGTACTCATAAAGGGGTTATGGTAACTCACTTGGTGTGAGGGAGTACTTCTATGGGAATAGTGTAACTCACTTGCGGTCAGAGAGTACATATAAGGGGGCTAGGATAACTCACTTGGGGTCAGGGAGTACATATAAAGGGGCTAGGATAACTCACTTGGGGTCAGGGAGTACTTATAAAGGGGCTATGGTAACTCACTTGGGGTCATGAAGTACTTCTATGGGACTAGGGTAACTCACTTGGGGTATGGGAGTACTTATAAAGGGACTAGGGTAACTCACTTTGTGTCTGTGAGTACTGATATGGGACCAGGTTAACTCACTTGGGGCCAGGGTGTACTTATTAAGGGGCTAGGGTAACTCACTTGGGATCTGGGAGTACATATAAAGCGGCTATGGTAACTCTTTTGGAGTCTAAGAGTACATATAAAGGGGCAAGGGTAACTCACTTTGTGTCTGTGAGTACTGATATGGGACCAGGTTACCTAACTTGGGGCCAGGGTGTACTTATTAAGGGGGTAGGATAACTCACTTGGTGTCAGGGAGTACTCATAAAGGGGTTATGGTAACTCACTTGGTGTGAGGGAGTACTTCTATGGGAATAGTGTAACTCACTTGCGTTCAGAGAGTACATATAAAGGGGCTAGGATAACTCACTTGGGGTCAGGGAGTACTTATAAAGGGGCTAGGGTAACTCACTTGGGGTCAGGGAGTACTCATAAAGGGGCTAGGATAACTCACTTGCGGTCAGGGAGTACTTATATAAGGGGCTAGGGTAACTCACTTGGTGTCTGTGAGTACTTATATGGGACCAGGGTAACTCACTTGGGGCCAGGGTGTACTTATTAAGGGGCTAGGGTAACTCACTTGGGGTCTGGGAGTACATATAAAGCGGTTAGGGTAACTCACTTGGACTCTAAGAATACATATAAAGGGGCTAGGATTACTCACTTGGGGTCAGGGAGTACTTATAAAAGGATTAGGGTAACTCACTTGGGGTCTGGGAGTACTTATATGGGATTAGGGTAACTCACTTGGGGTCTGGGAGTACTTATATGGGATTAGGGTAACTCACTTGGGGTCTGGGAGTACATATAAAGCGGCTAGGGTAATTCACTTGGGGCCAGGGTGTACTTATTAAGAGGCTAGGGTAACTCACTTGGGGTCAGGGAGTACATATAATGGGGCTATGGTAACTCAATTGGGGTCAGGGAGTACTTATAAAGGGGCAAGGGTAACTCACTTGCGGTCAGAGAGTACATATAAGGGGGCTAGGATAACTCACTTGGGGTCAGGGAGTACATATAAAGGGGCTAGGATAACTCACTTGGGGTCAGGGAGTACTTATAAAGGGGCTATGGTAACTCACTTGGGGTCAGGGAGTACTTATAAAGGGGCTATGGTAACTCACTTGGGGTCAGGAAGTACTTCTATGGGACTAGGGTAACTCACTTGGGGTCTGGGAGTACTTATAAAGGGGCTAGGGTAACTCACTTGGTGTCTGTGAGTACTTATAAACTGGCTATGGTAACTCACTTGGGGTCAGGGAGAACTTATATGGGACTAGGATAACTCACTTGCGTTCAGAGAGTACATATAAAGGGGGTAGGATAACTCACATTGTGTCAGGGAGTACTCATAAAGGGGCTATGGTAACTCACTTGGGGTGAGGGAGTACTTCTATGGGAATAAGGTAACTCACTTGCGGTCAGAGTGTACATATAAGGGGGCTAGGATAACTCACTTGGGGTCAGGGAGTACATATAAAGGGGCTAGGATAACTCACTTGGGGTCAGGGAGTACTTATAAAGGGGCTATGGTAACTCACTTGGGGTCATGAAGTACTTCTATGGGACTAGGGTAACTCACTTGGGGCCAGGGTGTACTTATTAATTGGCTAGGGTAACTCACTTGGGAACTGGGAGTACATATAAAGCGGCTAGGGTAACTCACTTGGAGTCTAAGAGTACATATAAAGGGGCTAGGATAACTCACTTGGGGTCAGGGAGTACTCATGAAGGGGCTAGGATAACTCACTTGCGGTCAGGGAGTACTTATATAAGGGGCAAGGGTAACTCACTTGGTGTCTATGAGTACTTATATGGGACCAGGGTAACTCACTTGGGGCCAGGGTGTACTTATTAAGGGGCTAGGGTAACTCACTTGGGGTCTGGGAGTACATATAAAGCGGCTAGGGTAACTCACTTGGACTCTAAGAGTACATATAAAGGGGCAAGGATTACTCACTTGGGGTCAGGGAGTACTTATAAAGGGACTAGGTTAACTCACTTGGGGTCTGGGAGTACTTATATGGGATTAGGGTAACTCACTTGGGGTCTGGGAGTACATATAAAGCGGCTAGGGTAATTCACTTGGGGCCAGGGTGTACTTATTAAGAGGCTAGGGTAACTCACTTGGGGTCAGGGAGTACATATAATGGGGCTATGGTAACTCACTTGGGCTCAGGAAGTACTTCTATGGGACTAGGGCAACTCACTTGGGGTCTGGGAGTACTTATAAAGGGGCTAGGGTAATTCACTTGGGGCCAGGGTGTACTTATTAAGGGGCTAGGGTAACTCACTTGGGGTCAGGGAGTACATATAATGGGGCTATGGTAACTCAATTGGGGTCAGGGAGTACTTATAAAGGGGCAAGGGTAACTCACTTGCGGTCAGAGAGTACATATAAGGGGGCTATGGTAACTCACTTGGGGTCATGAAGTACTTCTATGGGACTAGGGTAACTCACTTGGGGTCTGGGAGTACTTATAAAGGGGCTATGGTAACTCACTTGGGGTCTGGGAGTACATATAAAGCGGTTAGGGTAACTCACTTGAACTCTAAGAGTACATATAAAGGTGCTAGGATTACTCACTTGGGGTCAGGGAGTACTTATAAAAGGATTAGGGTAACTCACTTGGGGTCTGGGAGTACTTATATGGGATTAGGGTATCTCACTTGGGGTCTGGGAGTAGATATAAAGCGGCTAGGGTAACTCACTTGGAGTCTAGAGTACATATAAAGGGGCTAAGATAACTCACATGGGGTCAGGGAGTACTTATAAAAGGGGCTAGGGTAACTCACTTGATGTTATGGAGTACTTATAACGGACTAGGGTAACTCACTTGGGGTCTAGGAGTACTTATAAAGGGGCTATGGTAACTCACTTGGGGTCAGGGAGAACTTATATGGGACTAGGATAACTCACTTGGGGTCAGGGAGTACATATAAAGGGGCTAGGATAACTCACTTGGGGTCAGGGAGTACTTATAAAGGGGCTAGGGTAACTCACTTGGGGTCTGGGAGTACTTATAAAGGGGCTATGGTAACTCACTTGGGGTCAGGGAGTACTTATAAAGGGGCTATGGTAACTCACTTGGGGTCAGGGAGTACTTATATGGGACTAGGGTAACACACTTGGGGTCAGGGAGTACATATAAAGGGGCTAGATTAACTCACTTGGGGTCGGGGAGTACTTATAAAGGGGCTTAGGTAACACACTTGGGTTCAGGGAGTACTTATAAAAGGGGCTAGGGTAACTCACTTGGTGATATGGAGTACTTATAAGGGACTAGGGTAACTCACTTGGGGTCAGGGAGTACTTATAAAGGGGCTATGGTAACTCACTTGGGGTCAGGGAGTACTTATATGGGACTAGGGTAACTCACTTGGGGTCAGGGAGTACATATAAAGGGGCTAGAATACCTCACTTGGGGTCAGGGATTACTTCTGTGGGACTAGGGTAACACACTTGCGGTCAGAGAGTTCATATAAAGGGGCTAGGATAACTCACTTGCGGTCAGGGAGTTCTTATATAAGGGGCTAGGGTAACTCACTTGGGGTCAGGGAGTACTTCTCTTGGACTAGGGTAACTCACTTGGGGCCAGGGTGTACTTATTAAGGGGCTAGGGTAACTCACTTGGGGTAAGGGAGTACATATAAAGGGGCTAGGATAACTCACTTGCGGTCAGGGAGTACTTATATAAGGGGCTAGGGTAACTCACTTGGTGTCTGTGAGTACTTATATGGGACCAGGGTAACTCACTTGGGGTCAGGGAGTACATATAAAGGGGCTATGGTAACTCAAATGGGTCAGGGAGTACTTATAAAGGGGCAAGGGTAACTCACTGTGTGTCAAGGAGTACTTTTATGGGACTAGAGTAACTCACTTGGTGTCTGTGAGTTCTTATGTGGGACCAGGGTAACTCACTTGGTGTCTGTGAGTACTTATATGGGACCAGGGTAACTCACTTGGGGCCAGGGTGTACTTATTAAGGGGCTAGGGTAACTCACTTGGGTTCAGGGAGTATTCTCTTGGACTAGGGTAACTCACTTGGGGTCTGGGAGTACTTATATGGGATTAGGGAAACTCACTTGGGGTCAGGGAGTACTTATAATGGGGCTAGGGTAACTCACTGTGGGTCAAGGAGTACTTTTATGGGACTAGAGTAACTCACTTGGTTTCTGTGAGTACTTATTTGGGACCAGGGTAACTCACTTGGGGTCAGAAAGTACTTATAAGGGACTAGGGTATCTCACTTGGGATCTGGGAGTACATATAAAGCGACTAGGGTAACTCACTTGGAATCTAAGTGTACATATAAAGGGGCTAGGATAACTCACTTGGGGTCAGGGAGTACTTATAAAAGGGGCTAGGGTAACTCACTTGGTGTCATGGAGCACTTATAAGGGACTAGGGTAACTCACTTGGGGTCTAGGAGTACTTATAAAGGGGCTATGGTAACTCACTTGGGGTCAGGGAGAACTTATATGGGACTAGGGTAACTCACTTGCGTTCAGAGAGTACATATAAAGGGGATAGGATAACTCACTTGGTGTCAGGGAGTACTCATAAAGGGGGTAGGATAACTCACTTGGTGTCAGGGAGTACTCATAAAGGGGCTATGGTAACTCACTTGGGGTGAGGGAGTACTTCTATGGGAATAGTGTAACTCACTTGCGGTCAGAGAGTACATATAAGGGGGCTAGGATAACTCACTTGGGGTCAGGGAGTACATATAAAGGGGCTAGGATAACTCACTTGGGGTCAGGGAGTACTTATAAAGGGGCTATGGTAACTCACTTGGGGTCAGGAAGTACTTCCATGGGACTAGGGTAACTCACTTGGGGTCTGGGAGTACTTATTAAGGGGCTAGGGTAACTCACTTGGGGTCAGGGAGTACATATAAAGGGGCTATGGTAACTCAATTGGGGTCAGGGAGTACTTATAAAGGGGCAAGGGTAACTCACTGTGGGTCAAGGAATACTTTTATGGGACTAGGGTAACTCACTTTGTGTCTGTGAGTACTGGTATGGGACTAGGGTAACTCACTTGGGGTCAGAGAATACATATAAAGGGGTTAGGATAACTCACTTGGGGTCAGGGAGTACTTATAAAGGTGATATGTTAACTCACTTGGGGTCAGGGAGTACTTCTATGAAGCTAGGGTAACTCTCTTGCGGAAAGAGAGTACATATAAAGGGGCTAGGATAACTCACTTGCGGTCAGGGAGTTCTTATATAAGGGGCTAGGGTAACTCACTTGGTGTCTGTGAGTAGTTATATGGGACCAGGGTAACTCACTTGAGGCCAGGGTGTACTTATTAAGGGGCTAGTGTAACTCACTTGGGGTCAGGGAGTACTCATAAAGGGGCTAGGATAACTCACTTGCGGTCAGGGAGTACTTATATAAGGGGCTATGGTAACTCACTTGGGGTCAGGAAGTACTTCCATGGGACTAGGGTAACTCACTTGGGGTCTGGGAGTACTTATTAAGGGGCTAGGGTAACTCACTTGGGGTCAGGGAGTACATATAAAGGGGCTATGGTAACTCAATTGGGGTCAGGGAGTACTTATAAAGGGGCAAGGGTAACTCACTGTGGGTCAAGGAATACTTTTATGGGACTAGGGTAACTCACTTTGTGTCTGTGAGTACTGGTATGGGACTAGGGTAACTCACTTGGGGTCAGAGAATACATATAAAGGGGTTAGGATAACTCACTTGGGGTCAGGGAGTACTTATAAAGGTGATATGTTAACTCACTTGGGGTCAGGGAGTACTTCTATGAAGCTAGGGTAACTCTCTTGCGGAAAGAGAGTACATATAAAGGGGCTAGGATAACTCACTTGCGGTCAGGGAGTTCTTATATAAGGGGCTAGGGTAACTCACTTGGTGTCTGTGAGTAGTTATATGGGACCAGGGTAACTCACTTGAGGCCAGGGTGTACTTATTAAGGGGCTAGTGTAACTCACTTGGGGTCAGGGAGTACTCATAAAGGGGCTAGGATAACTCACTTGCGGTCAGGGAGTACTTATATAAGGGGCTAGGGTAACTCACTTGGTGTCTGTGAGTACTTATATGGGACCAGGGTAACTCACTTGAGGCCAGGGTGTACTTATTAAGGGGCTAGGGTAACTCACTTGGGGTCAGCTAGTACATATAAAGGGGCTATGGTAACTCAATTGGGGTCAGGGAGTACTTATAAAGGGGCAAGGGTAACTCACTGTGGGTCAAATAGTACTTTTATGGGGCTAGGGTAACTCACTTGGGGTCTGGGAGTACTTATAAAGGGGCTGTGGTAACTCACTTGGGGTCTGGGAGTACATATAAAGCGGTTAGGGTAACTCACTTGGACTCTAAGAGTACATATAAAGGGGCTAGGATTACTCACTTGGGGTCAGGGAGTACTTATTAAAGGATTAGGGTAACTCACTTGGGGTCTGGGAGTACTTATATGGGATTAGGGTAACTCACTTGGGGTCTGGGAGTACATATAAAGCGGCTAGGGTAATTCACTTGGGGCCAGGGTGTACTTATTAAGAGGCTAGGGTAACTCACTTGGGGTCAGGGAGTACATATAATGGGGCTATGGTAACTCAATTGGGGTCAGGGAGTACTTATAAAGGGGCAAGGGTAACTCACTTGCGGTCAGAGAGTACATATAAGGGGGCTAGGATAACTCACTTGGGGTCAGGGAGTACATATAAAGGGGCTAGGATAACTCACTTGGGGTCAGGGAGTACTTATAAAGGGGCTATGGTAACTCACTTGGGGTCAGGGAGTACTTATAAAGGGGCTATGGTAACTCACTTGGGGTCAGGAAGTACTTCTATGGGACTAGGGTAACTCACTTGGGGTCTGGGAGTACTTATAAAGGGGCTAGGGTAACTCACTTGGTGTCTGTGAGTACTTATAAACGGGCTATGGTAACTCACTTGGGGTCAGGGAGAACTTATATGGGACTAGGATAACTCACTTGCGTTCAGAGAGTACATATAAAGGGTGTAGGATAACTCACATTGTGTCAGGGAGTACTCATAAAGGGGCTATGGTTACTCACTTGGGGTGAGGGAGTACTTCTATGGGAATAGGGTAACTCACTTGCGGTCAGAGAGTACATATAAGGGGGCTAGGATAACTCACTTGGGGTCAGGGAGTACATATAAAGGGGCTAGGATAACTCACTTGGGGTCAGGGAGTACTTATAAAGGGGCTATGGTAACTCACTTGGGGTCAGGGAGTACTTATAAAGGGGCTATGGTAACTCACTTGGGGTCAGGAAGTACTTCTATGGGACTAGGGTAACTCACTTGGGGTCTGGGAGTACTTATAAAGGGGCTAGGGTAACTCACTTGGTGTCTGTGAGTACTTATAAACGGGCTATGGTAACTCACTTGGGGTCAGGGAGAACTTATATGGGACTAGGATAACTCACTTGCGTTCAGAGAGTACATATAAAGGGGGTAGGATAACTCACATTGTGTCAGGGAGTACTCATAAAGGGGCTATGGTTACTCACTTGGGGTGAGGGAGTACTTCTATGGGAATAGGGTAACTCACTTGCGGTCAGAGTGTACATATAAGGGGGCTAGGATAACTCACTTGGGGTCAGGGAGTACATATAAAGGGGCTAGGATAACTCACTTGGGGTCAGGGAGTACTTATAAAGGGGCTATGGTAACTCACTTGCGTTCAGAGAGTACATATAAAGGGGGTAGGATAACTCACTTGGTGTCAGGAAGTACTCATAAAGGGGCTATGGTAACTCACTTGGGGTGAGGGAGTACTTCTATGGGAATAGGGTAACTCACTTGCGGTCAGAGTGTACATATAAGGGGGCTAGGATAACTCACTTGGGGTCAGGGAGTACATATAAAGGGGCTAGGATAACTCACTTGGGGTCAGGGAGTACTTATATAGGGGCTATGGTAACTCACTTGGGGTCAGGAAGTACTTCTATGGGAGTAGGGTAACTCACTTGGGGTCTGGGTGTACTTATTAAGGGGCTAAGGTAACTCACTTGGGGTCAGGGAGTACATATAAAGGGGCTATGGTAACTCAATTGGGGTCAGGGAGTACTTATAAAGGGGCAAGGGCAACTCACTGTGGGTCAAGGAGTACTTTTATGGGACTAGGGTAACTCACTTGGTGTATGTGAGTACTTATGTGGGACCAGGGTAACTCACTTGGGGCCAGGGTGTACTTATTAATTGGCTAGGGTCACTCACTTGGGATCTGGGAGTACATATAAAGCGGCTAGGGTAACTCACTTGGAGTCTAAGAGTACATATAAAGGTGCTAGGATAACTCACTTGGGGTCAGGGAGTACCCATGAAGGGGCTAGGATAACTCACTTGCGGTCAGGGAGTACTTATATAAGGGGCTAGGGTAACTCACTTGGTGTCTATGAGTACTTATATGGGACCAGGGTAACTCACTTGGGGCCAGGGTGTACTTATTAAGGGGCTAGGGTAACTCACTTGGGGTCTGGGAGTACATATAAAACGGCTAGGGTAACTCACTTGGACTCTAAGAGTACATATAAAGGGGCAAGGATTACTCACTTGGTGTCAGGGAGTACTTATAAAGGGACTAGGGTAACTCACTTGGGGTCTGGGAGTACATATAAAGCGGCTAGGGTAACTCACTTGGACTCTAAGAGTACATATAAAGGGGCTAGGATAACTCACTTTGGGTCTGGGAGTACTTATAAAGGGGCTATCGTAACTCACTTGGGGTCAGGGAGAACTTATATGGGACTAGGGTAACTCTTTTGCGTTCAGACAGTACATATAATAGGGGTAGGATAACTCACTTGATGTCAGGGAGTACTCATAAAGGGGTTATGGTAACTCACTTGGGGTGAGGGAGTACTTCTATGGGAATAGGGTAACTCACTTGCGGTCAGAGAGTACATATAAGGGGGCTAGGATAACTCACTTGGGGTCAGGGAGTACATATAAAGGGGCTAGGATAACTCACTTGGGGTCAGGGAGTACTTATAAAGGGGCTATGGTAACTCACTTGGGGTCGGGAAGTACTTCTATGGGACTAGGGTAACTCACTTGGGGTCTGGGAGTACTTATAAAGGGGCTAGGGTAATTCACTTGGGGCCAGGGTGTACTTATTAAGGGGCTAGGGTAACTCACTTGGGGTAAGGGAGTACATATAATGGGGCTATGGTAACTCAATTGGGGTCAGGGAGTACTTATAAAGGGGCAAGGGTAACTCACTTGCGGTCAGAGAGTACATATAAGGGGGCTAGGATAACTCACTTGGGGTCAGGGAGTACATATAAAGGGGCTAGGATAACTCACTTGGGGTCAGGGAATACTTACAATGGGGCTATGGTAACTCATTTGGGGTCATGAAGTACTTCTATGGGACTAGGGTAACTCACTTGGGGTCTGGGATTACTTATAAAGGGGCTATGGTAACTCACTTGGGGTCTGGGAGTACATATAAAGCGGTTAGGGTAACTCACTTGGACTCTAAGAGTACATATAAAGGGGCTAGGATTACTCACTTGGGGTCAGGGAGTAGTTATAAAAGGATTAGGGTAACTCGGGGTCTGGGAGTACTTATATGGGATTAGGGTAACTCACTTGGGGTCTGGGAGTACATATAAAGCGGCTAGGGTAATTCACTTGGGGCCAGGGTGTACTTATTAAGAGGCTAGGGTAACTCACTTGGGGTCAGGGAGTACATATAATGGGGCTATGGTAACTCAATTGGGGTCAGGGAGTACTTATAAAGGGGCAAGGGTAACTCACTTGCGGTCAGAGAGTACATATAAGGGGGCTAGGATAACTCACTTAGGGTCAGGGAGTACATATAAAGGGGCTAGGATAACTCACTTGGGGTCAGGGAGTACTTATAAAGGGGCTATGGTAACTCACTTGGGGTCAGGAAGTACTTCTATGGGACTAGGGTAACTCACTTGGGGTCTGGGAGTACTTATAAAGGGGCTAGGGTAATTCACTTGGGGTCAGGGTGTACTTATTAAGGGGCTAGGGTAACTCACTTGGGGTCAGGGAGTACCTATAATGGGGCTATGGTAACTCAATTGGGGTCAGGGAGTACTTATAAAAGGATTAGGGTAACTCACTTGGGGTCTGGGAGTACTTATATGGGATTAGGGTAACTCACTTGGGGTCTGGGAGTACATATAAAGCGGCTAGGGTAATTCATTTGGGGCCAGGGTGTACTTATTAAGAGGCTAGGGTAACTCACTTGGGGTCAGGGAGTACATATAATGGGGCTATGGTAACTCAATTGGGGTCAGGGAGTACTTATAAAGGGGCAAGGGTAACTCACTTGCGGTCAGAGAGTACATATAAGGGGGCTAGGATAACTCACTTGGGGTCAGGGAGTACATATAAAGGGGCTAGTATAACTCACTTGGGGTCAGGGAGTACTTATAAAGGGGCTATGGTAACTCACTTGGGGTCTGGGAGTACTTATAAAGGGGCTATGGTAACTCACTTGGGGTCAGGAAGTACTTCTATGGGACTAGGGTAACTCACTTGGGGTCTGGGAGTACTTATAAAGGGGCTAGGGTAACTCACTTGGTGTCTGTGAGTACTTATAAACGGGCTATGGTAACTCACTTGGGGTCAGGGAGAACTTATATGGGACTAGGATAACTCACTTGCGTTCAGAGAGTACATATAAAGGGGGTAGGATAACTCACATTGTGTCAGGGAGTACTCATAAAGGGGCTATGGTTACTCACTTGGGGTGAGGGAGTACTTCTATGGGAATAGGGTAACTCACTTGCGGTCAGAGAGTACATATAAGGGGCCTAGGATAACTCACTTGGGGTCAGGGAGTACATATAAAGGGGCTAGGATAACTCACTTGGGGTCAGGGAGTACTTATAAAGGGGCTATGGTAACTCACTTGGGGTCAGGGAGTACTTATAAAGGGGCTATGGTAACTCACTTGGGGTCAGGGAGTACTTATAAAGGGGCTATGGTAACTCACTTGGGGTCAGGAAGTACTTCTATGGGACTAGGGTAACTCACTTGGGGTCTGGGAGTACTTATAAAGGGGCTAGGGTAACTCACTTGGTGTCTGTGAGTACTTATAAACGGGCTATGGTAACTCACTTGGGGTCAGGGAGAACTTATATGGGACTAGGATAACTCACTTGCGTTCAGAGAGTACATATAAAGGGGGTAGGATAACTCACATTGTGTCAGGGAGTACTCATAAAGGGGCTATGGTTACTCACTTGGGGTGAGGGAGTACTTCTATGGGAATAGGGTAACTCACTTGCGGTCAGAGTGTACATATAAGGGGGCTAGGATAACTCACTTGGGGTCAGGGAGTACATATAAAGGGGCTAGGATAACTCACTTGGGGTTAGGGAGTACTTATAAAGGGGCTATGGTAACTCACTTGGGGTCATGAAGTACTTCTATGGGACTAGGGTAACTCACTTGGGGTCTGGGAGTACTTATAAAGGGGCTATGGTAACTCAATTGGGGTCAGGTAGTACTTATATGGGGCTAGGGTAACTCACTTGGGGACAGGGAGTACTTATAAAGGGGCTAGGGTAACTCACTGTGGGTCATGGAGTACTTCTTTGGGACTAGGGTAACTCACTTGGGGTCTGGGAGTACATATAAAGGGGCTAGAATAACTCACTTGGGGTCAGGGAGTACTTCTATGGGACTAGTGTAACACACTTGCGGTCAGAGAGTACATATAAAGGGGCTAGGATAACTCACTTGCGGTCAGGGAGTTCTTATATAAGGGGCTAGGGTAACTCACTTGGGGTCAGGGAGTACTTCTCTGGGATTAGGTTAACTCACTTGGGGTCTGGGAGTACTTATATGGGATTAGGGTAACTCACTTGGGGTCAGGGAGTACTTATAAAGGGGTTAGGGTAACTCACTGTGGGTCAAGGAGTACTTTTATGGGACTAGGGTAACTCACTTGGTTTCTGGGAGTACTTATTTGGGACCAGGGTAACTCACTTGGGGCCAGGGTGTACTTATTAAGGGACTAGGGTATCTCACTTGGGGTCTGGGAGTACATATAAAGCGGCTAGGGTAACTCACTTGGAGTTTAAGAGTACATATAAAGGGCTAGGATAACTTACTTGAGGTCAGGGAGTACTTATAAAGGGGATAGGGTAACTCACTTGGGGTCAGGGAATACTTCTATAGGATTAGGGTAACTCACTTGGGGTCAGGGAGTACTTATAAAGGGGCTAGGGTAACTCACTGTGGGTCAAGGAGTACTTTTATGGGACTAGGGAAACTCACTTGGTTTCTGTGAGTAATTATTTGGGACCAGGGTAACTCACTTGGGGTCAGAAAGTACTTATAAGGGACTAGGGTATCTCACTTGGTGTCTGGGAGTAGATATAAAGCGGCTAGGGTAACTCACTTGGACTCTAAGAGTACAAATAAAGGGGCTAGGATTACTCACTTGGGGTCAGGGAATACTTATAAAGGGACTAGGGTAACTCACTTGGGGTCTGGGAGTACTTATATGGGATTAGGGTAACTCACTTGGGGTCTGGGAGTACATATAAAGCGGCTAGGGTAACTCACTTGGACTCTAAGAGTACATATAAAGGGGCTTGGGTAACTCACTTGGGGTCTGGGAGTACTTATAAAGGGGCTATGGTAACTCACTTGGGGTCAGGGAGAACTTATATGGGACTAGGGTAACTCACTTGCGTTCAGAGAGTACATATAAAGGGGGTAGGATAACTCACTTGGTGTCAGGAAGTACTCATAAAGGGGCTATGGTAACTCACTTGGGGTGAGGGAGTACTTCTATGGGAATAGGGTAACTCACTTGCGGTCAGAGTGTACATATAAGGGGGCTAGGATAACTCACTTGGGGTCAGGGAGTACATATAAAGGGGCTAGGATAACTCACTTGGGGTCAGGGAGTACTTATAAAGGGGCTATGGTAACTCACTTGCGTTCAGAGAGTACATATAAAGGGGGTAGGATAACTCACTTGGTGTCAGGAAGTACTCATAAAGGGGCTATGGTAACTCACTTGGGGTGAGGGAGTACTTCTATGGGAATAGGGTAACTCACTTGCGGTCAGAGTGTACATATAAGGGGGCTAGGATAACTCACTTGGGGTCAGGGAGTACATATAAAGGGGCTAGGATAACTCACTTGGGGTCAGGGAGTACTTATAAAGGGGCTATGGTAACTCACTTGGGGTCAGGAAGTACTTCTATGGGACTAGGGTAACTCACTTGGGGTCTGGGAGTACTTATAAAGGGGCTAGGGTAACTCACTTGGGGTCATGAAGTACTTCTATGGGACTAGGGTAACTCACTTGGGGTCTGGGAGTACTTATAAAGGGGCTGTGGTAACTCACTTGGGGTCTGGGAGTACATATAAAGCGGTTAGGGTAACTCACTTGGACTCTAAGAGTACATATAAAGGGGCTAGGATTACTCACTTGGGGTCAGGGAGTACTTATTAAAGGATTAGGGTAACTCACTTGGGGTCTGGGAGTACTTATATGGGATTAGGGTAACTCACTTGGGGTCTGGGAGTACATATAAAGCGGCTAGGGTAATTCACTTGGGGCCAGGGTGTACTTATTAAGAGGCTAGGGTAACTCACTTGGGGTCAGGGAGTACATATAATGGGGCTATGGTAACTCAATTGGGGTCAGGGAGTACTTATAAAGGGGCAAGGGTAACTCACTTGCGGTCAGAGAGTACATATAAGGGGGCTAGGATAACTCACTTGGGGTCAGGGAGTACATATAAAGGGGCTAGGATAACTCACTTGGGGTCAGGGAGTACTTATAAAGGGGCTATGGTAACTCACTTGGGGTCAGGGAGTACTTATAAAGGGGCTATGGTAACTCACTTGGGGTCAGGAAGTACTTCTATGGGACTAGGGTAACTCACTTGGGGTCTGGGAGTACTTATAAAGGGGCTAGGGTAACTCACTTGGTGTCTGTGAGTACTTATAAACGGGCTATGGTAACTCACTTGGGGTCAGGGAGAACTTATATGGGACTAGGATAACTCACTTGCGTTCAGAGAGTACATATAAAGGGTGTAGGATAACTCACATTGTGTCAGGGAGTACTCATAAAGGGGCTATGGTTACTCACTTGGGGTGAGGGAGTACTTCTATGGGAATAGGGTAACTCACTTGCGGTCAGAGAGTACATATAAGGCGGCTAGGATAACTCACTTGGGGTCAGGGAGTACATATAAAGGGGCTAGGATAACTCACTTGGGGTCAGGGAGTACTTATAAAGGGGCTATGGTAACTCACTTGGGGTCAGGGAGTACTTATAAAGGGGCTATGGTAACTCACTTGGGGTCAGGAAGTACTTCTATGGGACTAGGGTAACTCACTTGGGGTCTGGGAGTACTTATAAAGGGGCTAGGGTAACTCACTTGGTGTCTGTGAGTACTTATAAACGGGCTATGGTAACTCACTTGGGGTCAGGGAGAACTTATATGGGACTAGGATAACTCACTTGCGTTCAGAGAGTACATATAAAGGGGGTAGGATAACTCACATTGTGTCAGGGAGTACTCATAAAGGGGCTATGGTTACTCACTTGGGGTGAGGGAGTACTTCTATGGGAATAGGGTAACTCACTTGCGGTCAGAGTGTACATATAAGGGGGCTAGGATAACTCACTTGGGGTCAGGGAGTACATATAAAGGGGCTAGGATAACTCACTTGGGGTCAGGGAGTACTTATAAAGGGGCTATGGTAACTCACTTGCGTTCAGAGAGTACATATAAAGGGGGTAGGATAACTCACTTGGTGTCAGGAAGTACTCATAAAGGGGCTATGGTAACTCACTTGGGGTGAGGGAGTACTTCTATGGGAATAGGGTAACTCACTTGCGGTCAGAGTGTACATATAAGGGGGCTAGGATAACTCACTTGGGGTCAGGGAGTACATATAAAGGGGCTAGGATAACTCACTTGGGGTCAGGGAGTACTTATATAGGGGCTATGGTAACTCACTTGGGGTCAGGAAGTACTTCTATGGGAGTAGGGTAACTCACTTGGGGTCTGGGTGTACTTATTAAGGGGCTAAGGTAACTCACTTGGGGTCAGGGAGTACATATAAAGGGGCTATGGTAACTCAATTGGGGTCAGGGAGTACTTATAAAGGGGCAAGGGCAACTCACTGTGGGTCAAGGAGTACTTTTATGGGACTAGGGTAACTCACTTGGTGTATGTGAGTACTTATGTGGGACCAGGGTAACTCACTTGGGGCCAGGGTGTACTTATTAATTGGCTAGGGTCACTCACTTGGGATCTGGGAGTACATATAAAGCGGCTAGGGTAACTCACTTGGAGTCTAAGAGTACATATAAAGGTGCTAGGATAACTCACTTGGGGTCAGGGAGTACCCATGAAGGGGCTAGGATAACTCACTTGCGGTCAGGGAGTACTTATATAAGGGGCTAGGGTAACTCACTTGGTGTCTATGAGTACTTATATGGGACCAGGGTAACTCACTTGGGGCCAGGGTGTACTTATTAAGGGGCTAGGGTAACTCACTTGGGGTCTGGGAGTACATATAAAACGGCTAGGGTAACTCACTTGGACTCTAAGAGTACATATAAAGGGGCAAGGATTACTCACTTGGTGTCAGGGAGTACTTATAAAGGGACTAGGGTAACTCACTTGGGGTCTGGGAGTACATATAAAGCGGCTAGGGTAACTCACTTGGACTCTAAGAGTACATATAAAGGGGCTAGGGTAACTCACTTTGGGTCTGGGAGTACTTATAAAGGGGCTATCGTAACTCACTTGGGGTCAGGGAGAACTTATATGGGACTAGGGTAACTCATTTGCGTTCAGACAGTACATATAATAGGGGTAGGATAACTCACTTGATGTCAGGGAGTACTCATAAAGGGGTTATGGTAACTCACTTGGGGTGAGGGAGTACTTCTATGGGAATAGGGTAACTCACTTGCGGTCAGAGAGTACATATAAGGGGGCTAGGATAACTCACTTGGGGTCAGGGAGTACATATAAAGGGGCTAGGATAACTCACTTGGGGTCAGGGAGTACTTATAAAGGGGCTATGGTAACTCACTTGGGGTCAGGAAGTACTTCTATGGGACTAGGGTAACTCACTTGGGGTCTGGGAGTACTTATAAAGGGGCTAGGGTAATTCACTTGGGGCCAGGGTGTACTTATTAAGGGGCTAGGGTAACTCACTTGGGGTCAGGGAGTACATATAATGGGGCTATGGTAACTCAATTGGGGTCAGGGAGTACTTATAAAGGGGCAAGGGTAACTCACTTGCGGTCAGAGAGTACATATAAGGGGGCTAGGATAACTCACTTGGGGTCAGGGAGTACATATAAAGGGGCTAGGATAACTCACTTGGGGTCAGGGAATACTTACAATGGGGCTATGGTAACTCATTTGGGGTCATGAAGTACTTCTATGGGACTAGGGTAACTCACTTGGGGTCTGGGATTACTTATAAAGGGGCTATGGTAACTCACTTGGGGTCTGGGAGTACATATAAAGCGGTTAGGGTAACTCACTTGGACTCTAAGAGTACATATAAAGGGGCTAGGATTACTCACTTGGGGTCAGGGAGTAGTTATAAAAGGATTAGGGTAACTCGGGGTCTGGGAGTACTTATATGGGATTAGGGTAACTCACTTGGGGTCTGGGAGTACATATAAAGCGGCTAGGGTAATTCACTTGGGGCCAGGGTGTACTTATTAAGAGGCTAGGGTAACTCACTTGGGGTCAGGGAGTACATATAATGGGGCTATGGTAACTCAATTGGGGTCAGGGAGTACTTATAAAGGGGCAAGGGTAACTCACTTGCGGTCAGAGAGTACATATAAGGGGGCTAGGATAACTCACTTAGGGTCAGGGAGTACATATAAAGGGGCTAGGATAACTCACTAGGGGTCAGGGAGTACTTATAAAGGGGCTATGGTAACTCACTTGGGGTCAGGAAGTACTTCTATGGGACTAGGGTAACTCACTTGGGGTCTGGGAGTACTTATAAAGGGGCTAGGGTAATTCACTTGGGGTCAGGGTGTACTTATTAAGGGGCTAGGGTAACTCACTTGGGGTCAGGGAGTACCTATAATGGGGCTATGGTAACTCAATTGGGGTCAGGGAGTACTTATAAAGGGGCAAGGGTAACTCACTTGCGGTCAGAGAGTACATATAAGGGGGCTAGGATAACTCACTTGGGGTCAGGGAGTACATATAAAGGGGCTAGGATAACTCACTTGGGGTCAGGGAGTACTTATAAAGGGGCTATGGTAACTCACTTGGGGTCATGAAGTACTTCTATGGGACTAGGGTAACTCACTTGGGGTCTGGGAGTACTTATAAAGGGGCTATGGTAACTCACTTGGGGTCTGGGAGTACATATAAAGCGGTTAGGGTAACTCACTTGGACTCTAAGAGTACATATAAAGGGGCTAGGATTACTCACTTGGGGTCAGGGAGCACTTATAAAAGGATTAGGTTAACTCACTTGGGGTCTGGGAGTACTTATATGGGATTAGGGTAACTCACTTGGGGTCTGGGAGTACATATAAAGCGGCTAGGGTAATTCATTTGGGGCCAGGGTGTACTTATTAAGAGGCTAGGGTAACTCACTTGGGGTCAGGGAGTACATATAATGGGGCTATGGTAACTCAATTGGGGTCAGGGAGTACTTATAAAGGGGCAAGGGTAACTCACTTGCGGTCAGAGAGTACATATAAGGGGGCTAGGATAACTCACTTGGGGTCAGGGAGTACATATAAAGGGGCTAGTATAACTCACTTGGGGTCAGGGAGTACTTATAAAGGGGCTATGGTAACTCACTTGGGGTCTGGGAGTACTTATAAAGGGGCTATGGTAACTCACTTGGGGTCAGGAAGTACTTCTATGGGACTAGGGTAACTCACTTGGGGTCTGGGAGTACTTATAAAGGGGCTAGGGTAACTCACTTGGTGTCTGTGAGTACTTATAAACGGGCTATGGTAACTCACTTGGGGTCAGGGAGAACTTATATGGGACTAGGATAACTCACTTGCGTTCAGAGAGTACATATAAAGGGGGTAGGATAACTCACATTGTGTCAGGGAGTACTCATAAAGGGGCTATGGTTACTCACTTGGGGTGAGGGAGTACTTCTATGGGAATAGGGTAACTCACTTGCGGTCAGAGAGTACATATAAGGGGCCTAGGATAACTCACTTGGGGTCAGGGAGTACTTAAATGTGAGAACGGTAACTAACTTGCGGTCAGAGAGTACATATAAAGGGGCTAGGATAACTCACTTGGGGTTAGGGAGTACTTATAACGGGCTAGGGTAACTCGCTTTGGGTCAAGGTGTACTTATATGGGACTAGGGTAACTCACTTTGTGTCTGTGAGTACTTATATGGGACCAGGGTAACTCACTTGGGGCCAGGGTGTACTTATTAAAGTGCTAGGGTAACTCTCTTGGGGTCAGGGAGTACTTATAAAGGGGCTATGGTAACTCACTTGGGGTAAGGAGTACTTATATAGGACTAGGGTAACTAACTTGCGATCAGAGAGAACATATATAGGGATAGGATAACTCACTTGCGGTCAGAGAGTACATATAAAGGGGCTAGAATAACTCACTTGTTGTCAGGGAGTACTTATATGGGACTAGGGTAACTCACTTAGGGTTAGGGAGTACTTATATAGGGGCTAGGGTAACTCACGTGTGTTCAGGGAATACATATATGAAACTAGGTTAACACACTTGGGGTCAGGGAGTACTTATAAAGGGGCTAGGATAACTCACTTGCGGTCAGAGAGTACATATAAAGGGCCTAGGATAACTCACTTGGGGTCAGGGAGTACATTTATGGGACTAAGGTAACACATTTGGGTTCAGGGAGTACTTATAAAGGTGCTAGAATAACACACTTGTTGTCAGGGAGTACTTATATGGGACTAGAGTAACTCACTTAGGGTTAGGGAGTACTTATATAGGGGCTAGGGTAACTCACTTGGGTCAGGTAGTACTACCATGGGACTAGGGTAACTGACTTGGGGTCAGGGAGTACATATAGAGGGGCGACGATAACTCACTTGGGGTCAGGGAGTACTTATATGGGACCAGGGTAACTCACTTGGGGCCAGGTTGTACTTATTAAAGGGCTAGGGTAACTCACTGGGGATCAGAGAGTACTTATATGGGACTAGGGTAACTCTCTTGAGGTCAGGGAGTACTTATAAAGGGGTTAGAGTAACTCACTTGGGGTCAGGGAGTAGTTATAAGGGACTAGGGTAACTCACTTGGGGTCTGGGAGTACATATAAAGGGGCTAGGATAACTCACTTGCGGTCAGAGAGTACATATAAACGGGCTAGGATAACTCACTTGGGCTCAGGGAGTACTTCTATGTGAGAAGGGTAACTCACTTGCGGGTAGAGAGTACATATAAAGGGGCAAGGATAACTCATTTGGGGTCAGGGAGTACTTATATAGGGGCTAGAATAACTCACTCGGGGTCAGGGAGTACTTCTATGGTACTAGGGTAACTCACTTGGGGTTTGGGAGTACTTATATGGGACTAGGGTAACTCACTTGGGGTCAGAGAGTACATATAAAGGGGCTAGGATAACTCACTTGGGGTCAGGGAGTACTTATAACGGGCTAGGGTAACTCGCTTTGGGTCAAGGTGTAGTTATATGGGACTAGGGTAACTCACTTGGTGTCTGTGAGTACTTATATGGGACCAGGGTAACTCACTTGGGGCCAGGGTGTACTTATTAAAGTGCTAGGGTAACTCTCTTGGGATCAGGGAGTACTTATAAAGGGGCTATGGTAACTCACTTGGGGTAAGGAGTACTTATATAGGACTAGGGTAACTCACTTGCGGTCAGAGAGAACATATATAGGGATAGGATAACTCACTTGCGGTCAGAGAGTACATATAAAGGGGCTAGAATAACTCACTTGTTGTCAGGGAGTACTAATATGGGACTAGGGTAACTCACTTAGGGTTAGGGAGTACTTATATAGGGGCTAGGGTAACTCACTTGGGGTCAGGGAGTATTTCTATGTGACTAGGGTAACTCACTTGGGGTCTGCTAGTACTTAAATGTGAGAAGGGTAACTAACTTGCGGTCAGAGAGTACATATAAAGGGGCTAGGATATCTCACTTGGGGTCAGGGAGTACTTATAACGGGCTTGGGTAACTCGCTTTGGGTCAAGGTGTACATATATGGGACTAGGGTAACTCACTTGGTGTCTGTGAGTACTTATATGGGACCAGGGTAACTCACTTGGGGCCAGGGTGTACTTATTAAAGTGCTAGGGTAACTCTCTTGGGGTCAGGGAGTACTTATAAAGGGGCTATGGTAACTCACTTGGGGTAAGGAGTACTTATATAGGACTAGGGTAACTCACTTGCGGTCAGAGAGAACATATATAGGGATAGGATAACTGACTTGCGGTCAGAGAGTACATATAAAGGGGCTAGAATAACTCACTTGTTGTCAGGGAGTACTTATATGGGACTAGGGTAACTCACTTGGGGTCTGGGAGTACATATAAAGCGGCTAGGATAACTCACTTGGGGTCAGGGAGTACTTATAAAGGGGCTATGGTAACTCATTTGGGGCCAGGGAGTACTTATATGAGATTAGGGAAACTCACTTGGGGTCAGGGAGTACTTATAAAGGGGTTAGAATAACTCACTTGCGGTCAGGGAGTACTTATAAAGGTGATATGGTAACTCACTTGGGGTCAGGTAATACTTCTATGGGAATAGGGTATCTCACTTGCGGTCAAAGAGTACATATAAAGGGGCTAGGATAACTCACTTGGGGACAGGGAGTACTAATAAAGGTGATATGGTAACTCACTGGGGGTCAGAGAGTACTTATATGGGACTAGGGTAACTCACTTGGGGTCAAGGAGTACTTATAAAGGGGCTAGGGTAACTCTCATTTGGTCAAGGAGTATTTATACAGGACTACGGTAACTCACTTGGTGTCTTTGAGTACTTATAAGGGACTAGGGTAACTCACTTGTGGTCTGGGAGTACATATAAAGGGGCTAGGATAACTCACTTGGGGTCAGGAAGTACTTATAAAGGTGATATGTTAACTCACTTGGGGACAGGGAGTACTTATAAAGGGGCTAGGGTAACTCACTTGCGGTCAGAGAGAACATATATAGGGATAGGATAACTCACTTGCGGTCAGAGAGTACATATAAAGGGACTAGAATAACTCACTTGTAGTCAGGGAGTACTTATATGGGACTAGAGTAACTCACTTAGGGTTAGGGAGTACTTATATAGGGGCTAGGGTAACTCACTTGGGGTCAGGGAGTATTTCTATGTGACTAGGGTAACTCACTTGGGGTCTGGTAGTACTTAAATGTGAGAAGGGTAACTAACTTGCGGTCAGAGAGTACATATAAAGGGGCTAGGATAACTCACTTGGGGTCTGGGAGTACATATAAAGCGGCTAGGGTAACTCACTTGGACTCTAAGAGTACATATAAAGGGGCAAGGATTACTCACTTGGGGTCAGGGAGTACTTATAAAGGGACTAGGGTAACTCACTTGGGGTCTGGGAGTACATATAAAGCGGCTAGGGTAACTCACTTGGACTCTAAGAGTACATATAAAGGGGCTAGGGTAACTCACTTTGGGTCTGGGAGTACTTATAAAGGGGCTATCGTAACTCACTTGGGGTCAGGGAGAACTTATATGGGACTAGGGTAACTCATTTGCGTTCAGACAGTACATATAATATGGGTAGGATAACTCACTTGATGTCAGGGAGTACTCATAAAGGGGTTATGGTAACTCACTTGGGGTGAGGGAGTACTTCTATGGGAATAGGGTAACTCACTTGCGGTCAGAGAGTACATATAAGGGGGCTAGGATAACTCACTTGGGGTCAGGGAGTACATATAAAGGGGCTAGGATAACTCACTTGGGGTCAGGGAGTACTTATAAAGGGGCTATGGTAACTCACTTGGGGTCAGGAAGTACTTCTATGGGACTAGGGTAACTCACTTGGGGTCTGGGAGTACTTATAAAGGGGCTAGGGTAATTCACTTGGGGCCAGGGTGTACTTATTAAGGGGCTAGGGTAACTCACTTGGGGTCAGGGAGTACATATAATGGGGCTATGGTAACTCAATTGGGGTCAGGGAGTACTTATAAAGGGGCAAGGGTAACTCACTTGCGGTCAGAGAGTACATATAAGGGGGCTAGGATAACTCACTTGGGGTCAGGGAGTACATATAAAGGGGCTAGTATAACTCACTTGGGGTCAGGGAGTACTTATAAAGGGGCTATGGTAACTCACTTGGGGTCATGAAGTACTTCTATGGGACTAGGGTAACTCACTTGGGGTCTGGGAGTACTTATAAAGGGGCTATGGTAACTCACTTGGGGTCTGGGAGTACATATAAAGCGGTTAGGGTAACTCACTTGGACTCTAAGAGTACATATAAAGGGGCTAGGATTACTCACTTGGGGTCAGGGAGTACTTATAAAAGGATTAGGGTAACTCACTTGGGGTCTGGGAGTACTTATATGGGATTAGGGTAACTCACTTGGGGTCTGGGAGTACATATAAAGCGGCTAGGGTAATTCACTTGGGGCCAGGGTGTACTTATTAAGAGGCTAGGGTAACTCACTTGGGGTCAGGGAGTACATATAATGGGGCTATGGTAACTCAATTGGGGTCAGGGAGTACTTATAAAAGGGCAAGGGTAACTCACTTGCGGTCAGAGAGTACATATAAGGGGGCTAGGATAACTCACTTGGGGTCAGGGAGTACATATAAAGGGGCTAGGATAACTCACTTGGGGTCAGGGAGTACTTATAAAGGGGCTATGGTAACTCACTTGGGGTCAGGGAGTACTTATAAAGGGGCTATGGTAACTCACTTGGGGTCAGGAAGTACTTCTATGGGACTAGGGTAACTCACTTGGGGTCTGGGAGTACTTATAAAGGGGCTAGGGTAACTCACTTGGTGTCTGTGAGTACTTATAAACGGGCTATGGTAACTCACTTGGGGTCAGGGAGAACTTATATGGGACTAGGATAACTCACTTGCGTTCAGAGAGTACATATAAAGGGGGTAGGATAACTCACATTGTGTCAGGGAGTACTCATAAAGGGGCTATGGTAACTCACTTGGGGTGAGGGAGTACTTCTATGGGAATAGGGTAACTCACTTGCGGTCAGAGTGTACATATAAGGGGGCTAGGATAACTCACTTGGGGTCAGGGAGTACATATAAAGGGGCTAGGATAACTCACTTGGGGTCAGGGAGTACTTATAAAGGGGCTATGGTAACTCACTTGGGGTCAGGAAGTACTTCTATGGGACTAGGGTAACTCACTTGGGGTCTGGGAGTACTTATAAAGGGGCTAGGGTAATTCACTTGGGGCCAGGGTGTACTTATTAAGGGGCTAGGGTAACTCACTTGGGGCCAGGGAGTACATATAATGGGGCTAAGGTAACTCAATTGGGGTCAGGGAGTACTTATAAAGGGGCAAGGGTAACTCATTTGCGGTCAGAGAGTACATATAAGGGGGCTAGGATAACTCACTTGGGGTCAGGGAGTACATATAAAGGGGCTAGGATAACTCACTTGGGGTCAGGGAGTACTTATAAAGGGGCTATGGTAACTCACTTGGGGTCATGAAGTACTTCTATGGGACTAGGGTAACTCACTTGGGGTCTGGGAGTACTTATAAAGGGGCTATGGTAACTCAATTGGGGTCAGGGAGTACTTATATGGGGCTAGGGTAACTCACTTGGGGTCAGGGAGTACTTATATGGGACCAGGGTAAACCACTTGCGGTCAGAGAGTACATATAAAGGGGTTAGGATAACTCACTTGGGGTCAGGGAGTACTTATAAAGGTGATATGTTAACTTACTTGGGGTCAGGGAGTACTTCTATGAAGCTAGGGTAACTCACTTGCGGGCAGAGAGTACATATAAAGGGGCAAGGATAACTCATTTGGGGTCAGGGAGTACTTATATAGGGGCTAGAGTAACTCACTTGGGGTCAGGTAGTACTTCTATGGTACTAGGGTAACTCACTTGGGGTTTGGGAGTTCTTATATGGGACTAGGGTAACTCATTTGGGGTCAGGGAGTACTTATATAGGGGCTAGAGTAACTCACTTGGGGTCAGGTAGTACTTCTATGGTACTAGGGTAACTCACTTGGGGTTTGGGAGTTCTTATATGGGACTAGGGTAACTCACTTGGGGTCAGGGAGTACTTATAAAGGGGCTAGGGTAACTCACTTCTGGTCAAGGAGTACATATACGGGACTACGGTAACTCACTTGTGGTCTGGGAGGACATATAAAGGGGCTAGGATAACTCACTTGCGGTCAGAGTACATATATAGGGGGTAGGATAACTCACTTGGGGTCAGGAAGTACTTATAAAGGTGATATGTTAACTCACTTGGGGTCAGGGAGTACTTATAAAGGGGCTAGGGTAACTCACTTGGGGTAAGGAGTACTTATAAAGGGGCTAGAATAACACACTTGTTGTCAGGGAGTACTTATATGGGACTAGAGTAACTCACTTAGGGTTAGGGAGTACTTATATAGGGGCTAGGGTAACTCACTTGGGGTCAGGGAGTATTTCTATGTGACTAGGGTAACTCACTTGGGGTCTGGTAGTACTTAAATGTGAGAACGGTAACTAACTTGCGGTCAGAGAGTACATATAAAGGGGCTAGGATAACTCACTTGGGGTTAGGGAGTACTTATAACGGGCTAGGGTAACTCGCTTTGGGTCAAGGTGTACTTATATGGGACTAGGGTAACTCACTTGGGGCCAGGGTGTACTTATTAAAGTGCTAGGGTAACTCTCTTGCGATCAGAGAGAACATATATAGGGATAGGATAACTCACTTGCGGTCAGAGAGTACATATAAAGGGGCTAGAATAACTCACTTGTTGTCAGGGAGTACTTATATGGGACTAGGGTAACTCACTTAGGGTTAGGGAGTACTTATATAGGGGCTAGGGTAACTCACTTGTGTTCAGGGAATACATATATGAAACTAGGTTAACACACTTGGGGTCAGGGAGTACTTATAAAGGGGCTAGGATAACTCACTTGCGGTCAGAGAGTACATATAAAGGGCCTAGGATAACTCACTTGGGGTCAGGGAGTACATTTATGGGACTAAGGTAACACATTTGGGTTCAGGGAGTACTTATAAAGGTGCTAGGATAACTCACTTGGGGTCAGGTAGTACTACCATGGGACTAGGGTAACTGACTTGGGGTCAGGGAGTACTTATAAAGGGGCTAAGGTAACTCACTTGGGGTCAGGGAGTACTTATATTGGACTAGGGTAACTCACTTGCCGTCAGAGAGTACATATAAAGGTGCTAGGATAACTCACTTGGGGTCAGGTAGTACTACTATGGGACTAGGGTAACTCACTTGCGGTCAGAGAGTACATATAGAGGGGCGACGATAACTCACTTGGGGTCAGGGAGTACTTATATGGGACCAGGGTAACTCACTTGGGGCCAGGTTGTACTTATTAAAGGGCTAGGGTAACTCACTGGGGGTCAGAGAGTACTTATATGGGACTAGGGTAACTCTCTTGAGGTCAGGGAGTACTTATAAAGGGGTTAGAGTAACTCACTTGGGGTCAGGGAGTAGTTATAAGGGACTAGGGTAACTCACTTGGGGTTAGGGAGTACTTATATAGGGGCTAGGGTAACTCACTTGGGGTCAGGGAGTATTTCTATGTGACTAGGGTAACTCACTTGCGGTCAGAGAGAACATATATAGGGATAGGATAACTCACTTGTGGTCAGAGAGTACATATAAA
The DNA here is from genome assembly GCF_024137725.1 of Prorops nasuta. Lineage (NCBI taxonomy): Eukaryota > Metazoa > Arthropoda > Insecta > Hymenoptera > Bethylidae > Prorops > Prorops nasuta. Next base: position 1,079,094 of record NW_027116841.1, on the reverse strand, counting down.
GGGGCTAGAATAACTCACTTGTTGTGAGGGAGTACTTATATGGGACTAGGGTAACTCACTTGGGGTCTGGGAGTACATATAAAGCGGCTAGGATAACTCACTTGGGGTCAGGGAGTACTTATAAAGGGGCTATGGTAACTCATTTGGGGCCAGGGAGTACTTCGATGGGACTAGGATAACTCACTTGGGGTCAGGGAGTACATTTATGTGACTAAGGTAACACACTTGGGGTCAGGGAGTACTTCTATGGTACTAGGGTAACTCACTTGGGGTTTGGGAGTACTTATATTGGACTAGGGTAACTCACTTGCGGTCAGAGAGAACATATATAGGGATAGGATAACTCACTTGCGGTCAGAGAGTACATATAAAGGGGCTAGAATAACTCACTTGTTGTCAGGGAGTACTTATATGGGACTAGAGTAACTCATTTAGGGTTAGGGAGTACTTATATAGGGGCTATGGTAACTCACTTGGGGTCAGGGAGTACGTCTAAGTGAGAAGGGTAACTCACTTGCGGGCAGAGAGTATATATAAAGGGGGAAGGATAACTCATTTGGGGTCAGGGAGTACTTATATAGGGGCTAGAGTAACTCACTTGGGGTCAGGGAGTACTTCTATGGTACTAGGGTAACTCACTTGGGGTTTGGGAGTACTTATATGGGACTAGGGTAACTCACTTGGGGTCAGGGAGTACTTATAAAGGGGCTAGGGTAACTCTCTTTTCGTCAAGGAGTATTTATACGGGACTACGGTACCTCACTTGGAGTGTTTGAGTTCATATATGGGACAAGGGTAACTCACTTGGGGCCAGGGTGTACTTATTAAGGGGCTCGGGTAACTCACTTGGGGTCAGGGAGTACTTATAAGGGACTAGGGTAACTCACTTGTGGTCTGGGAGTACTTCGATGGGAATAGGATAACTCACTTGGGGTCAGGGAGTACATTTATGTGACTAAGGTAACACACTTGGGGTCAGGGAGTACTTATAAAGGGGCTATGGTAACTCATTTGGGGCCAGGGAGTACTTATATGAGATTAGGGAAACACACTTGGGGTCAGGGAGTACTTATACTGGGGTTAGAATAACTCACTTGCGGTCAGGGAGTACTTATAAAGGTGATATGGTAACTCACTTGGGGTTAGGTAGTACTTTTATGGGAATAGGGTAACTCACTTGCGGTCAAAGAGTACATATAAAGGGGCTAGGATAACTCACTTGGGGTCAGGGAGTACTAATAAAGGTGATATGGTAACTCACTGGGGTTCAGAGAGTACTTATATGGGACTAGGGTAACTCTCTTGAGGTCAGGGAGTACTTATAAAGAGGTTAGAGTAACTCACTTGGGGTCAGGGAGTAGTTATAAGGGACTAGGGTAACTCACTTGGGGTCTGGGAGTACATATAAAGGGGCTAGGATAACTCACTTGCGTTCAGAGAGTACACATAAACGGGCTAGGATAACTCACTTGGGCTCAGGGAGTACTTCTATATGAGAAGGGTAACTCACTTGCGGGCAGAGAGTACGTATAAAGGGGCAAGGATAACTCATTTGGGGTCAGGGAGTACTTATATAGGGGCTAGAGTAACTCACTCGGGGTCAGGGAGTACTTCTATGGTACTAGGGTAACTCACTTGGGGTTTGGGAGTACTTATATGGGACTAGGGTAACTCGCTTGGGGTCAGGGAGTACTTATAAAGGGGCTAGGGCAACTCTCTTTTGGTCAAGGAGTATTTATACGGGACTACGGTAACTCACTTGGTGTCTTTGAGTACATATATGGGACCAGGGTAACTCACTTGGGGCCAGGGTGTACTTATTAAGGGGCTAGGGTAACTCACTTGGGGTCAAGGAGTACTTATAAGGGACTATGGTAACTCACTTGGGGTAAGGAGTACTTATATAGGACTAGGGTAACTCACTTGCGGTCAGGGAGAAAATATTTGGGATAGGATAACTCACTTGCGGTCAGAGAGTACAGTTTCGGCCATTAATCTTGCGCCTGGCGAGGGGAAGTAGGAATTAGAGGGGTGAAGGGATATCTAGGGAGTTTGTCCGTAGATGTCAAATGGCGCGATTAACCCTCAATTTTGGATCGTAAACAAAAGTAATATTTTCGGAAAACGATTGCGGAAAAGAAGGAAGGATTTTAATGCATAACAGAGAAGAAAAAATATATATCAGATGAGTATAAATTAATAACACAAAATGAAAACTATTGTGAATTTATAATGAAATATACTTTGTGGTTATTTTATTTCTGTTACAGGCTAAATCCTATTCTTCATGAATTTAAAGCGCAGGAAAGAAATACTTAAAGAACAATGAATGAAAGGATTAATTTATAAAGCATTTCTGTGTGGCCCAATAGTTTCAATAATTGTGACATAATGTTATAATAGTGAATGTGTAAGAAAGATTGCTGCGTATACAAAGAAATTTTATTATAAAATAATAATGATGTTTAATAATGTTTTGATTCCTATTATTATAAATTAAAGTTAGTTCAATAAAAATATTATTTTAATTTATTCCTTAATCATACACAATTTCTATACTTACAAAGTAATTACATATTCTTGTAGAACCTATCTTTAAGCTATTCTAACTAAATTGCAACTATTTTAAATCTGCAGCTCATAATTATTTACTTCAATGATTTTTATTTTTCAAAGTGAGACAAATTGCGTAGAGTTTCTGCAAATTTCTTATTAGTCTGTCACATTCTTCGACATATTACCTTTTATGATATTTATATGACTCCTTTGCACTATTTTCTTCTAGTCTATAACATATAACAATAATTTTATTATCAATTTTAAATACATACAGATAAGATGATTATGTTGATAAGTAATTAATTTTATAAATATTGGAATGATTCTTAAACCATTGTCTTATTAAATTTGGAAAATTGACATTTGAATGATGCTATTTAAATTGGGCCTCTCTTCTGTGAGATATGTTTTCATAATACTTGGGTAGATAAAGTTCCTTAAAAGTTATATGTGTATAATACTGAGTTCATCTTATTTTTTAGCTTCAAGTAATTTTCCAGCTATGTGTTTGAATATACATTTTGAATATAGAATACTCATCTTATTTCCTTACTCTTATTATAATGTTGTCAGGATTGATAGAAAAAGATATTTCAATCATCTGAAAATGATAGGATATACATATGAAGACTGGATAAATTAAGGTTTTAGGACAGATAAGTCTTATGAACAAAAGGGGAATAATATAATAAGTATTGCATATTGGGAATGGATATCCAAATATGTTGCTGGAAAATATAATTTGAAGCTAAAAACAAGATGAACTCAGCAGTATACATAAACATATTGGTCAACAATATCCTCTCAAATGGAAGGAAAATATATCATGTGGATGAGGTGCCAAACATATTTAAGTACAATAAGTCCAGTGTCCATTCTTCAAATTTAATACAGCAATAGTTTACCAATTATCCTAATTATTATAGAAATAATTAGACAGCAGAATAAGCATATCTGAGCATATTTGAAAATATTTAGAGAATTATTGGTATATGTGTTCAAAACTAGAAGAAGAAGGAATAATCAAGGCAAATAAATGTCATACGAGATGTGGAAGCATGTGAAGTACGGATGAATAAGAAATTAGCAGAAACTTTATACAAATAATCTCACATTGAATAATAAAAATCATTGAAATAAATAGTTATGAACTGTGGATTTAAAATAGTTGCAATTTGGTTAGAATAGCTTAAAGATAGGTTCTACAAGAATATGTAATTACTATGTAAGTATAGAAATTGTGTATGATTAAGGAAAAAATTAAAATAATATTTTTATTGAATTAACTTTAATTTATAATAATAGGAATCAAAACATTATTAAACATCATTATTATTTTATAATAAAATTTCTTTGTTTACGCAGCAATCTTTCTTACGCATTCACTACTATAACATTATGTCACAATTATTGAAACTATTGGGCCACACAGAAATGCTTTATAAATTAGTCCTTTTCATTCATTGTTCTTTAAGTATTTCTTTCCTGCGATTTAAATTCATGAAGAATTGGATTTAGCCTGTAAGAGAAATAAAATAACCACAAAGTATATTTCTTTATAAATTCACAACAATTTTCATTTTGTGTTATTAATTTATACTCATCTGATATATTTTTTCTTCCCTGTTATATATTAAAATCCTTCCTTCTTTTCCGCAATCGTTTTCCGAAAATATTACTTTTGTTTACGATCCAAAATTGAGGGTTAATCGCGCCATTTGACAGCTACGGACAAACTCCCTAGATATCCCTTCACCCCTCTAATTCCTACTTCCCCTCGCCAGGCGCAAGATTAATGGCCGAAACTGTACATATAAAGGGGCTAGAATAACTCACTTGTTGTCAGGGAGTACTTATATGGGACTAGGGTAACTCACTTAGGGTTAGGGAGTACTTATATAGGGGCTAGGGTAACTCACTTGGCGTCAGGGAGTATTTCTATGTGACTAAGGTAACTCACTTGGGGTCTGGGAGTACTTATATGGGACTAGGGTAACTCTCTTGAGGTCAGGGAGTACTTATAAAGGGGTTAGATTAACTCACTTGGGGTCAGGGAGTAGTTATAAGGGACTAGGGTAACTCACTTGGGGTCTGGGAGTACATATAAAGGGGCTAGGATAACTCACTTGCAGTCAGAGAGTACATATAAAGGGGCTAGGATAACTCACTTGGGGTCAGGGAGTACTTATAAAGGGGCTATGGTAACTCACTTGGGGTAAGGAGTACTTATATAGGATTAGGGTAACTCACTTGCTGTCAGAGATTACATTTAAAGGGGATAGGATAACTCACTTGCGGTCAGAGAGTACATATAAAGGGGCTAGAATAACTCACTTGCGGTCAGAGAGTACATATAAAGGGGCTAGGATAACTCACTTGGGGTCAGGGAGTACTTATATAGGAGCTAGGGTAACTCACTTGGGGTCAGGGAGTACTTCGATGGGGATAGGATAACTCACTTGGGGTCAGGGAGTACATTTATGTGACTAAGGTAACACACTTGGGGTCAGCGAGTACTTATAAAGGGGCTATGGTAACTCATTTGGGGCCAGGGAGTACTTATATGAGACTAGGGAAACACACTTGGGGTCAGGGAGTACTTATAATGGGGTTAGAATAACTCACTTGCGGTCAGGGAGTACTTATAAAGGTGATATGGTAACTCACTTGGGGTTAGGTAGTACTTCTATGGGACTAGGGTAACTCACTTGCGGTCAAAGAGTACATATAAAGGGGCTAGGATAACTCACTTGGGGTCAGGGAGTATTTATAAAGGTGATATGGTATCTCACTTGGGGTCAGAGAGTACTTATAAAGGGGCTATTGTAACTCACTTGGGGTCAGGGAGTACTTATAAAGGGGGTATGGTAACTCACTTGGGGTCAGGGAGTACTTATATGGGACTAGGGTAACTCACTTGCGGTCAGGGAGTACTTATAAAGAGGCTAGGGTAAATCTCTTTGGGTCAAGGAGTACTTATATGGGACTAGGCTAACTCACTTGGTGTCTGGGAGAACTTATATGGGACCAGGGTAACTCACTTGGGGCCAGGGTGTACTTGTAAAGGGGCTAGGGTAACTCACTTGGGGTCAGGGAGGAGTTATAAGGGACTAGGGTAACTCACTTGGGGTCTGGGAGTACATATAAAGGGGCTAGGATAACTCACTTGGGGTCAGGGAGTACTTATAAAGTTGATATGGTAACTCACTTGGGGTCAGAGAGTACTTATAAATGGGCTAGGATAACTCACTTGGGGTCAGGGAGTACTTATAAAGGTGATATGGTAACTCACTTGGGTTCAGGGAGTACTTATAAAGGTGATATGGTATCTCACTTGGGGTCTGGAAGTACATCTATGGGACTAGGGTAACTCACTTGGGGTTTGGGAGTACTTATATGGGACTAGGGTAACTCACTTGGGGTTAGGGAGTACTTATAAAGGGGCTAGGGTAACTCACTTTTGGTCAAGGAGTACTTATACGGGACTACGGTAACTCACTTGGTGTCTTTCAGTACATATATGGGACCAGGGTAACTCACTTGGAGTCAGGGAGTACTTATAAAGGGGCTATGGTAACTCACTTGGGGTAAGGAGTACTTATATAGGAATAGGGTAACTCACTTGCGGTCAGAGAGAACATATATAGGGATAGGATAACTCACTTGGGGTCAGGGAGTATTTCTATGTGACTAGGGTAACTCACTTGGGATCTGCAAGTACTTATATGTGAGAAGGGTAACTGACTTGCGGGCAGAGAGTACATATAAAGGGGCAAGGATAACTCATTTGGGGTCAGGGAGTACTTATATAGGGGCTAGAGTAACTCACTTGGGGTCAGAGAGTACATATAAAGGGGCTAGAATAGCTCACTTGTTGTCAGGGAGTACTTATATGGGACTAGAGTAACTCACTTAGGGTTAGGGAGTACTTATATAGGGGCTATGGTAACTCACTTGGGGTCAGGGAGTACGTCTAAGTGAGAAGGGTAACTCACTTGCGGGCAGAGAGTATATATAAAGGGGCAAGGATAACTCATTTGGGGTCAGGGAGTACTTATATAGGGGCTAGAGTAACTCACTTGGGGTCAGGGAGTACTTCTATGGTACTAGGGTAACTCACTTGGGGTTTGGGAGTACTTATATGGGACTAGGGTAACTCACTTGGGGTCAGGGAGTACTTATAAAGGGGCTAGGGTAACTCTCTTTTGGTCAAGGAGTATTTATACGGGACTACGGTAACTCACTTGGAGTGTTTGAGTTCATATATGGGACCAGGGTAACTCACTTGGGGCCAGGGTGTACTTATTAAGGGGCTCGGGTAACTCACTTGGGGTCAGGGAGTACTTATAAGGGACTAGGGTAACTCACTTGTGGTCTGGGAGTACTTCGATGGGACTAGGATAACTCACTTGGGGTCAGGGAGTACATTTATGTGACTAAGGTAACACACTTGGGGTCAGGGAGTACTTATAAAGGGGCTATGGTAACTCATTTGGGGCCAGGGAGTACTTATATGAGATTAGGGAAACACACTTGGGGTCAGGGAGTACTTATAATGGGGTTAGAATAACTCACTTGCGGTAAGGGAGTACTTATAAAGGTGATATGGTAACTCACTTGGGGTTAGGTAGTACTTCTATGGGACTAGGGTAACTCACTTGCGGTCAAAGAGTACATATAAAGGGGCTAGGATAACTCACTTGGGGTCAGGGAGTAATTATAAAGGTGATATGGTATCTCACTTGGGGTCAGAGAGTACTTATAAAGGGGCTATTGTAACTCACTTGGGGTCAGGGAGTACTTATAAAGGGCTATGGTAACTCACATGGGGTCAGGGAGTACTACTATGGGACTAGGGTAACTCACTTGCCGTCAGAGAGTACATATAAATGGGGTTAGGATAACTATCTTGGGGTCAGGGAGTACTTATAAAGGGGGTATGGTAACTCACTTGGGGTCAGGGAGTACTTATATGGGACTAGGGTAACTCTCTTGAGGTCAGGGATTACTTATAAAGAGGTTAGAGTAACTCACTTGGGGTCAGGGAGTAGTTATAAGGGACTAGGGTAACTCACTTGGGGTCTGGGAGTACATATAAAGGGGCTAGGATAACTCACTTGCGTTCAGAGAGTACACATAAACGGGCTAGGATAACTCACTTGGGCTCAGGGAGTACTTCTATATGAGAAGGGTAACTCACTTGCGGGCAGAGAGTACATATAAATGGGCTAGAATAACTCACTTGCGGTCAGAGAGTACATATAAAGGGGCTAGGATAACTCACTTGGGGTCAGGGAGTACTTATATAGGAGCTAGGGTAACTCACTTGGGGTCAGGGAGTACTTCGATGGGACTAGGATAACTCACTTGGGTACAGGGAGTACATTTATGTGACTAAGGTAACACACTTGGGGTCAGGGAGTACTTATAAAGGGGATATGGTAACTCATTTGGGGCCAGGGAGTACTTATATGAGACTAGGGAAACAAACTTGGGGTCAGGGAGTACTTATAAAGGGGTTAGAATAACTCACTTGCGGTCAAGGAGTACTTATAAAGGGGCTAGGGTAACTCACTTGGGGTAAGGAGTATTTATATAGGACTAGGGTAACTCACTTGCGGTCAGAGAGAACATATATAGGGATAGGATAACTCTCTTGCGGTCAGAGAGTACATATAAAGGGGCTAGAATAACTCACTTATTGTCAGGGAGTACTTATATGGGACTAGGGTAACTCACTTAGGGTTAGGGAGTACTTATATAGGGGCTAGGGTAACTCACTTCGGTCAGAGAGTACATATAAAGGGGCTAGGATAACTCACTTGGGGTCAGGGAGTACGTCTAAGTGAGAAGGGTAACACACTTGCGGGCAGAGAGTATATATAAAGGGGCAAGGATAACTCATTTGGGGTCAGGGAGTACTTATATAGGGGCTAGGGTAACTCACTTCGGTCAGAGAGTACATATAAAGGGGCTAGGATAACTCACTTGGGGTCAGGGAGTACGTCTAAGTGAGAAGGGTAACACACTTGCGGGCAGAGAGTATATATAAAGGGGCAAGGATAACTCACTTGGGGTCAGGGAGTACTTCTATGGTACTAGGGTAACTCACTTGGGGTTTGGGAGTACTTATATGGGACTAGGGTAACTCACTTGGGGTCAGGGAGTACTTATAAAGGGGCTAGGGTAACTCTCTTTTGGTCAAGGAGTATTTATACGGGACTACGGTAACTCACTTGGAGTGTTTGAGTTCATATATGGGACCAGGGTAACTCACTTGGGGCCAGGGTGTACTTATTAAGGGGCTAGGGTAACTCACTTGGGGTCAGGGAGTAATTATAAGGGACTAGGGTAACTCACTTGTGGTCTGGGAGTACTTCGATGGGACTAGGATAACTCACTTGGGGTCAGGGAGTACATTTATGTGACTAAGGTAACACACTTGGGGTCAGGGAGTACTTATAAAGGGGCTATGGTAACTCATTTGGTGCCAGGGAGTACTTATATGAGATTAGGGAAACACACTTGGGGTCAGGGAGTACTTATAAAGGGGTTAGAATAACTCACTTGCGGTCAGGGAGTACTTATAAAGGTGATATGGTAACTCACTTGGGGTCAGGTAGTACTTTTATGGGAATAGGGTAACTCACTTGCGGTCAAAGAGTACATATAAAGGGGCTAGGATAACTCACTTGGGGTCAGGGAGTACTAATAAAGGTGATATGGTAACTCACTGGGGGTCAGAGAGTACTTATATGGGACTAGGGTAACTCTCTTGAAGTCATGGAGTACTTATAAAGAGGTTAGAGTAACTCACTTGGGGTCAGGGAGTATTTATAAGGGACTAGGGTAACTCACTTGGGGTCTGGGTGTACATATAAAGGGGCTAGGATAACTCACTTGCGTTCAGAGAGTACACATAAACGGGCTAGGATAACTCACTTGGGCTCAGGGAGTACTTCTATATGAGAAGGGTAACTCACTTGCGGGCAGAGAGTACGTTTAAGGGGCAAGGATAACTCATTTGGGGTCAGGGAGTACTTATATAGGGGCTAGAGTAACTCACTCGGGGTCAGGGAGTACTTCTATGGTACTAGGGTAACTCACTTGGGGTTTGGGAGTACTTATATGGGACTAGGGTAACTCGCTTGGGGTCAGGGAGTACTTATAAAGGGGCTAGGGCAACTCTCTTTTGGTCAAGGAGTATTTATACGGGACTACGGTAACTCACTTGGTGTCTTTGAGTACATATATGGGACCAGGGTAACTCACTTGGGGCCAGGGTGTACTTATTAAGGGGCTAGGGTAACTCACTTGGGGTCAAGGAGTACTTATAAGGGACTATGGTAACTCACTTGGGGTAAGGAGTACTTATATAGGACTAGGGTAACTCACTTGCGGTCAGGGAGAACATATTTGGGATAGGATAACTCACTTGCGGTCAGAGAGTACAGTTTCGGCCATTAATCTTGCGCCTGGCGAGGGGAAGTAGGAATTAGAGGGGTGAAGGGATATCTAGGGAGTTTGTCCGTAGCTGTCAAATGGCGCGATTAACCCTCAATTTTGGATCGTAAACAAAAGTAATATTTTCGGAAAACGATTGCGGAAAAGAAGGAAGGATTTTAATGCATAACAGAGAAGAAAAAATATATATCAGATGAGTATAAATTAATAACACAAAATGAAAACTATTGTGAATTTATAATGAAATATACTTTGTGGTTATTTTATTTCTGTTACAGGCTAAATCCTATTCTTCATGAATTTAAAGCGCAGGAAAGAAATACTTAAAGAACAATGAATGAAAGGATTAATTTATAAAGCATTTCTGTGTGGCCCAATAGTTTCAATAATTGTGACATAATGTTATAATAGTGAATGTGTAAGAAAGATTGCTGCGTATACAAAGAAATTTTATTATAAAATAATAATGATGTTTAATAATGTTTTGATTCCTATTATTATAAATTAAAGTTAGTTCAATAAAAATATTATTTTAACTTCTTCCTTAACCATACACAATTTCTATACGTAGATAGTAATTACATATTCTTGCAGAATCTATCTTTAAGCTATTCTAACTAAATTGCAACTATTTCAAATCTGCAGCTCATAATTATTTACTTCAATGATTTTTATTTTTCAAAGTGAGACAAATTGCGTAGAGTTTCTGCAAATTTCTTATTAGTCTGTCACATTCTTCGACATATTACCTTTTATGATATTTATATGACTCCTTTGCACTATTTTCTTCTAGTCTATAACATATAACAATAATTTTATTATCAATTTTAAATACATACAGATAAGATGATTATGTTGATAAGTAATTAATTTTATAAATATTGGAATGATTGTTAAACCATTGTCTTATTAAATTTGGAAAATTGACATTTGAATGATGCTATTTAAATTGGGCCTCTCTTCTGTGAGATATGTTTTCATAATACTTGGGTAGATAAAGTTCCTTAAAAGTTATATGTGTATAATACTGAGTTCATCTTATTTTTTAGCTTCAAGTAATTTTCCAGCTATGTGTTTGAATATACATTTTGAATATAGAATACTCATCTTATTTCCTTACTCTTATTATAATGTTGTCAGGATTGATAGAAAAAGATATTTCAATCATCTGAAAATGATAGGATATACATATGACGACTGGATAAATTAAGGTTTTAGGACAGATAAGTCTTATGAACAAAAGGGGAATAATATAATAAGTATTGCATATTGGGAATGGATATCCAAATAAGTTGCTGGAAAATATAATTTGAAGCTAAAAACAAGATGAACTCAGCAGTATACATAAACATATTGGTCAACAATATCCTCTCAAATGGAAGGAAAATATATCATGTGGATGAGGTGCCAAACATATTTAAGTACAATAAGTCCAGTGTCCATTATTCAAATTTAATACAGCAATAGTTTACCAATTATCCTAATTATTATAGAAATAATTAGACAGCAAAATAAGCATATCTGAGCATATTTGAAAATATTTAGAGAATTATTGGTATATGTGTTCAAAACTAGAAGAAGAAGGAATAATCAAGGCAAATAAATGTCATACGAGATGTGGAAGCATGTGAAGTACGGATGAATAAGAAATTAGCAGAAACTTTATACAAATAATCTCACATTGAATAATAAAAATCATTGAAATAAATAGTTATGAACTGTGGATTTAAAATAGTTGCAATTTGGTTAGAATAGCTTAAAGATAGGTTCTACAAGAATATGTAATTACTATGTAAGTATAGAAATTGTGTATGATTAAGGAATAAATTAAAATAATATTTTTATTGAATTAACTTTAATTTATAATAATAGGAATCAAAACATTATTAAACATCATTATTATTTTATAATAAAATTTCTTTGTTTACGCAGCAATCTTTCTTACGCATTCACTACTATAACATTATGTCACAATTATTGAAACTATTGGGCCACACAGAAATGCTTTATTAATTAGTCCTTTTCATTCATTGTTCTTTAAGTATTTCTTTCCTGCGATTTAAATTCATGAAGAATTGGATTTAGCCTGTAACAGAAATAAAATAACCACAAAGTATATTTCTTTATAAATTCACAACAATTTTCATTTTGTGTTATTAATTTATACTCATCTGATATATTTTTTCTTCCCTGTTATATATTAAAATCCTTCCTTCTTTTCCGCAATCGTTTTCCGAAAATATTACTTTTGTTTACGATCCAAAATTGAGGGTTAATCGCGCCATTTGACAGCTACGGACAAACTCCCTAGATATTCCTTCACCCCTCTAATTCCTACTTCCCCTCGCCAGGCGCAAGATTAATGGCCGAAACTGTACATATAAAGGGGCTAGAATAACTCACTTGTTGTCAGGGAGTACTTATATGGGACTAGGGTAACTCACTTAGGGTTAGGGAGTACTTATATAGGGGCTAGGGTAACTCACTTGGCGTCAGGGAGTATTTCTATGTGACTAAGGTAACTCACTTGGGGTCTGGGAGTACTTATATGGGACTAGGGTAACTCTCTTGAGGTCAGGGAGTACTTATAAAGGGGTTAGATTAACTCACTTGGGGTCAGGGAGTAGTTATAAGGGACTAGGGTAACTCACTTGGGGTCTGGGAGTACATATAAAGGGGCTAGGATAACTCACTTGTAGTCAGAGAGTACATATAAAGGGGCTAGGATAACTCACTTGGGGTCAGGGAGTACTTATAAAGGGGCTATGGTAACTCACTTGGGGTAAGGAGTACTTATATAGGACTAGGGTAACTCACTTGCTGTCAGAGATTACATATAAAGGGGATAGGATAACTCACTTGCGGTCAGAGAGTACATATAAAGGGGCTAGAATAACTCACTTGCGGTCAGAGAGTACATATAAAGGGGCTAGGATAACTCACTTGGGGTCAGGGAGTACTTATATAGGAGCTAGGGTAACTCACTTGGGGTCAGGGAGTACTTCGATGGGACTAGGATAACTCACTTGGGGTCAGGGAGTACATTTATGTGACTAAGGTAACACACTTGGGGTCAGCGAGTACTTATAAAGGGGCTATGGTAACTCATTTGGGGCCAGGGAGTACTTATATGAGACTAGGGAAACACACTTGGGGTCAGGGAGTACTTATAATGGGGTTAGAATAACTCACTTGCGGCCAGGGAGTACTTATAAAGGTGATATGGTAACTCACTTGGGGTTAGGTAGTACTTCTATGGGACTAGGGTAACTCACTTGCGGTCAAAGAGTACATATAAAGGGGCTAGGATAACTCACTTGGGGTCAGGGAGTATTTATAAAGGTGATATGGTATCTCACTTGGGGTCAGAGAGTACATATAAAGGGGCTATTGTAACTCACTTGGGGTCAGGGAGTACTTATATGGGACTAGGGTAACTCACTTGGTGTCTGGGAGAACTTATATGGGACCAGGGTAACTCACTTGGGGCCAGGGTGTACTTGTAAAGGGGCTAGGGTAACTCACTTGGGGTCAGGGAGGAGTTATAAGGGACTAGGGTAACTCACTTGGGGTCTGGGAGTACATATAAAGGGGCTAGGATAACTCACTAGGGGTCAGGGAGTACTTATAAAGTGGATATGGTAACTCACTTGGGGTCAGAGAGTACTTATAAATGGGCTAGGATAACTCACTTGGGGTCAGGGAGTACTTATAAAGGTGATATGGTAACTCACTTGGGTTCAGGGAGTACTTATAAAGGTGATATGGTATCTCACTTGGGGTGTGGAAGTACATCTATGGGACTAGGGTAACTCACTTGGGGTTTGGGAGTACTTATATGGGACTAGGGTAACTCACTTGGGGTTAGGGAGTACTTATAAAGGGGCTAGGGTAACTCACTTTTGGTCAAGGAGTACTTATACGGGACTACGGTAACTCACTTGGTGTCTTTCAGTACATATATGGGACCAGGGTAACTCACTTGGAGTCAGGGAGTACTTATAAAGGAGCTATGGTAACTCACTTGGGGTAAGGAGTACTTATATAGGAATAGGGTAACTCACTTGCGGTCAGAGAGAACATATATAGGGATAGGATAACTCACTTGGGGTCAGGGAGTATTTCTATGTGACTAGGGTAACTCACTTGGGATCTGGAAGTACTTATATGTGAGAAGGGTAACTGACTTGCGGGCAGAGAGTACATATAAAGGGGCAAGGATAACTCATTTGGGGTCAGGGAGTACTTATATAGGGGCTATGGTAACTCACTTGGGGTCAGGGAGTACTACTATGGGACTAGGGTAACTCACTTGCCGTCAGAGAGTACATATAAATGGGGTTAGGATAACTATCTTGGGGTCAGGGAGTACTTATAAAGGGGGTATGGTAACTCACTTGGGGTCAGGGAGTACTTATATGGGACTAGGGTAACTCACTTGCGGTCAGGGAGTACTTATAAAGAGGCTAGGGTAAATCTCTTTGGGTCAAGGAGTACATATATGGGACTAGGCTAACTCACTTGGTGTCTGGGAGTACTTATAAAGGTGATATTGTAACTCACTTGGGGCCAGGGTGTACTTGTAAAGGGGCTAGGGTAACTCACTTGGGGTCAGGGAGGAGTTATAAGGGACTAGGGTAACTCACTTGGGGTCTGGGAGTACATATAAAGGGGCTAGGATAACTCACTTGGGGTCAGGGAGTACTTATAAAGTTGATATGGTAACTCACTTGGGGTCAGAGAGTACTTATAAATGGGCTAGGATAACTCACTTGGGGTCACGGAGTACTTATAAAGGTGATATGGTAACTCACTTGGGTTCAGGGAGTACTTATAAAGGTGATATGGTATCTCACTTGGGGTCTGGAAGTACATCTATGGGACTAGGGTAACTCACTTGGGGTTTGGGAGTACTTATATGGGACTAGGGTAACTCACTTGGGGTTAGGGAGTACTTATAAAGGGGCTAGGGTAACTCACTTTTGGTCAAGGAGTACTTATACGGGACTACGGTAACTCACTTGGTGTCTTTCAGTACATATATGGGACCAGGGTAACTCACTTGGAGTCAGGGAGTACTTATAAAGGGGCTATGGTAACTCACTTGGGGTAAGGAGTACTTATATAGGAATAGGGTAACTCACTTGCGGTCAGAGAGAACATATATAGGGATAGGATAACTCACTTGGGGTCAGGGAGTATTTCTATGTGACTAGGGTAACTCACTTGGGATCTGGAAGTACTTATATGTGAGAAGGGTAACTGACTTGCGGGCAGAGAGTACATATAAAGGGGCAAGGATAACTCATTTGGGGTCAGGGAGTACTTATATAGGGGCTATGGTAACTCACTTGGGGTCAGGGAGTACTACTATGGGACTAGGGTAACTCACTTGCCGTCAGAGAGTACATATAAATGGGGTTAGGATAACTACCTTGGGGTCAGGGAGTACTTATAAAGGGGGTATGGTAACTCACTTGGGGTCAGGGAGTACTTATATGGGACTAGGGTAACTCACTTGCGGTCAGGGAGTACTTATAAAGAGGCTAGGGTAAATCTCTTTGGGTCAAGGAGTACATATATGGGACTAGGCTAACTCACTTGGTGTCTGGGTGTACTTATAAAGGTGATATTGTAACTCACTTGGGGCCAGGGTGTACTTGTAAAGGGGCTAGGGTAACTCACTTGGGGTCAGGGAGGAGTTATAAGGGACTAGGGTAACTCACTTGGGGTCTGGGAGTACATATAAAGGGGCTAGGATAACTCACTTGGTGTCAGGGAGTACTTATAAAGTTGATATGGTAACTCACTTGGGGTCAGAGAGTACTTATAAATGGGCTAGGATAACTCACTTGGGGTCACGGAGTACTTATAAAGGTGATATGGTAACTCACTTGGGTTCAGGGAGTACTTATAAAGGTGATATGGTATCTCACTTGGGGTCTGGAAGTACATCTATGGGACTAGGGTAACTCACTTGGGGTTTGGGAGTACTTATATGGGACTAGGGTAACTCACTTGGGGTTAGGGAGTACTTATAAAGGGGCTAGGGTAACTCACTTTTGGTCAAGGAGTACTTATACGGGACTACGGTAACTCACTTGGTGTCTTTCAGTACATATATGGGACCAGGGTAACTCACTTGGAGTCAGGGAGTACTTATAAAGGGGCTATGGTAACTCACTTGGGGTAAGGAGTACTTATATAGGAATAGGGTAACTCACTTGCGGTCAGAGAGAACATATATAGGGATAGGATAACTCACTTGGGGTCAGGGAGTATTTCTATGTGACTAGGGTAACTCACTTGGGGTTTGGGAGTACTTATATTGGACTAGGGTAACTCACTTGCGGTCAGAGAGAACATATATAGGGATAGGATAACTCACTTGCGGTCAGAGAGTACATATAAAGGGGCTAGAATAACTCACTTGTTGTCAGGGAGTACTTATATGGGACTAGAGTAACTCACTTAGGGTTAGGGAGTACTTATATAGGGGCTATGGTAACTCACTTGGGGTCAGGGAGTACGTCTAAGTGAGAAGGGTAACTCACTTGCGGGCAGAGAGTATATATAAAGGGGCAAGGATAACTCATTTGGGGTCAGGGAGTACTTATATAGGGGCTAGAGTAACTCACTTGGGGTCAGGGAGTACTTCTATGGTACTAGGGTAACTCACTTGGGGTTTGGGAGTACTTATATGGGACTAGGGTAACTCACTTGGGGTCAGGGAGTACTTATAAAGGGGCTAGGGTAACTCTCTTTTGGTCAAGGAGTATTTATACGGGACTACGGTAACTCACTTGGAGTGTTTGAGTTCATATATGGGACCAGGGTAACTCACTTGGGGCCAGGGTGTACTTATTAAGGGGCTCGGGTAACTCACTTGGGGTCAGGGAGTACTTATAAGGGACTAGGGTAACTCACTTGTGGTCTGGGAGTACTTCGATGGGACTAGGATAACTCACTTGGGGTCAGGGAGTACATTTATGTGACTAAGGTAACACACTTGGGGTCAGGGAGTACTTATAAAGGGGCTATGGTAACTCATTTGGGGCCAGGGAGTACTTATATGAGATTAGGGAAACACACTTGGGGTCAGGGAGTACTTATAATGGGGTTAGAATAACTCACTTGCGGTCAGGGAGTACTTATAAAGGTGATATGGTAACTAACTTGGGGTTAGGTAGTACTTCTATGGGACTAGGGTAACTCACTTGCTGTCAAAGAGTACATATAAAGGGGCTAGGATAACTCACTTGGGGTCAGGGAGTAATTATAAAGGTGATATGGTATCTCACTTGGGGTCAGAGAGTACTTATAAAGGGGCTATTGTAACTCACTTGGGGTCAGGGAGTACTTATAAAGGGCTATGGTAACTCACTAGGGGTCAGGGAGTACTACTATGGGACTAGGGTAACTCACTTGCCGTCAGAGAGTACATATAAATGGGGTTAGGATAACTATCTTGGGTTCAGGGAGTACTTATAAAGGGGGTATGGTAACTCACTTGGGGTCAGGGAGTACTTATATGGGACTAGGGTAACTCACTTGCGGTCAGGGAGTACTTATAAAGAGGCTAGGGTAAATCTCTTTGGGTCAAGGAGTACATATATGGGACTAGGCTAACTCACTTGGTGTCTGGGAGTACTTATAAAGGTGATATTGTAACTCACTTGGGGTCAGGTAGTACTTCTATGGGACTAGGGTAACTCACTTGCGGTCAGAGAGTACATATAAAGGGGCTAGGATAACTCACTTGGGGTCAGGGAGTACTTATAAAGGTGATATGGTAACTCACTTGGGGTCAGAGAGTACTTATAAAGGGGCTAGGATAACTCACTTGGGGTCAGGGAGTACTTATAAAGGTGATATGGTAACTCACTTGGGTTCAGGGAGTACTTATAAAGGTGATATGGTATCTCACTTGGGGTCTGGAAGTACATCTATGGGACTAGGGTAACTCACTTGCGGTCAGAGAGTACATATAAAAGGGCCAGGATAACTCACTTGCGGGCAGAGAGTACATACAAAGGGGCAAGGATAACTCATTTGGGGTCAGGGAGTACTTATATGGGACTAGGGTAACTCACTTGGGGTTAGGGAGTACTTATAAAGGGGCTAGGGTAACTCACTTTTGGTGAAGGAGTACTTATACGGGACTACGGTAACTCTCTTGGTGTCTTTCAGTACATATATGGGACCAGGGTAACTCACTTGGGGTCAGGGAGTACTTATAAAGGGGCTATGGTAACTCACTTGGGGTAAGGAGTACTTATATAGGACTAGGGTAACTCACTAGCGGTCAGAGAGAACATATATAGGGATAGGATAACTCACTTGCGGTCAGAGAGTACATATAAAGGGGCTAGAATAACTCACTTGTTGTCAGGGAGTACTTATTTGGGACTAGATTAACTCTCTTAGGGTTAGGGAGTACTTATCTAGGGGCTAGGGTAACTCACTTGGGGTCAGGGAGTATTTCTATGTGACTAGGGTAACTCACTTGGGGTCTGGTAGTACTTAAATGTGAGAAGGGTAACTCACTTGCGGGCAGAGAGTACATATAAAGGGGCTATGGTAACTCACTTGGGGTCAGGGAGTACTACTATGGGACTAGGGTAACTCACTTGCCGTCAGAGAGTACATATAAAGGGGCTAGGATAACTCACTTGGGTTCAGGGAGTACTTAAAAAAGGGGCTATGGTATCTTACTTGGGGTCAGGGAGTACTACTATGGGACTAGGGTAACTAACTTGCGGTCAGAGAGTACATATAAAGGGGCTAGGATAACTCACTTGGGGTCAGGGAGTACTTATAACGGGCTAGGGTAACTCGCTTTGGGTCAAGGAGTACTTATATGGGACTAGGGTAACTCACTTGTTGTCAGGGAGGACTTATAAAGGTGATATGGTAACTCACTGGGGGTCAGAGAGTACTTATAAAGGGGCTAGGATAACTCACTTGGGGTCAGGGAGTACTTATAAAGGTGATATGGTAACTCACTTGGGGTCAGGTAGTACTTCTATGGGACTAGGGTAACTCACTTGCGGTCAGGGACTACATATAAAGGGGCCAGGATAACTCACTTGGGGTCAAGCAGTACTTATAAAGGTGATATGGTATCTCACTTGGGTACAGGGAGTACTTATAAAGGGGCTAGGGTAACTCACTTTTGGTCAAGGAGTACATATACGGGACTACGGTAACTCACTTGGTGCCTTTGAGTACATATATGGGACCAGGGTGTACCTATTAAGGGGCTAGGGTAACTCACTTGGGGTCAGGGAGTACATATAAGGGACTAGGGTAACTCACTTGTGGTCTGGGAGTACATATAAAGGGGCTAGGATAACTCACTTGCGGTCAGAGAGTACTTATAAAGGGGCTATGGTAACTCACTTGGGGTAAGGAGTACTTCTATGGGACTAGGGTAACTCACTTGGGGTCAGGCAGTACTTCTCGGGAATTAGGGTAACTCACTTGGGGTCAGGGAGTACTTATAAAGGGGCTAGGGTAACTCACTTTTGGTCAAGGAGTACATATACGGGACTACGGTAACTCACTTGGTGCCTTTGAGGACATATATGGGACCAGGGTAACTCACTTGGGGCCAGGGTGTACCTATTAAGGGGCTAGGGTAACTCACTTGGGGTCAGGGAGTACATATAAGGGATTAGGGTAACTCACTTGTGGTCTGGGAGTACATATAAAGGGGCTAGGATAACTCACTTGCGGTCAGAGAGTACATATATAGGGGCTAGGATAACTCACTTGGGGTCAGGGAGTACTTACAAAGGTGATATGTTAACTCACTTGGGGTCAGGGAGTACTTATAAAGGGGCTAGGGTAACTCACTTGGGGTCAGGGAGTACTACTGTGGGAATAGGGTAACTCACTTGCCGTCAGAGAGTACATATAAATGGGGTTAGGATAACTCACTTGGGGTCAGGGAGTACTTATAAAGGGGCTATGGTAATTCACTTGGGGTCAGGGAGTACTTATAAAGGGGCTATGGTAACTCACTTGGGGTCAGGGAGTACTACTGTGGGAATAGGGTAACTCACTTGCCGACAGAGAGTACATATAAATGGGGTTAGGATAACTCACTTGGGGTCAGGGAGTACTTATAAAGGGGCTATGGTAACTCACTTGGGGTCAGGGTGTACTACTATGGGTGAGGGGTAACTCACTTGCGGTCAGAGAGTACATATAAAGGGGCTAGGATAACTCACTTGGGGTCAGGGAGTACTTATAAAGGTGATATGGTATCTCACTTGGGTACAGGGAGTACTTCTATGTGAGAAGGGTAACTCACTTGCGGGCAGAGAGTACATATAAAGGGGCAAGGATAACTCATTTGGGGTCAGGGAGTACTTATATAGGGGCTAGAGTAACTCAAATGGGGTCAGGTAGTACTTCTATGGTACTAGAGTAACTCACTTGGGGTTTGGGAGTACATATATGGGAGAAGGGTAACTCACTTGGGATCAGGGAGTACTTATAAAGGGGCTAGGGTAACTCACTTTTGGTCAGGGAGTACTTATAAAGGTGATATGGTATCTCACTTGGGTACAGGGAGTACTTCTATGTGAGAAGGGTAACTCACTTGCGGGCAGAGAGTACATATAAAGGGGCAAGGATAACTCACTTGGGGTCAGGGAGTACTACTGTGGGACTAGGGTAACTCACTTGCCGTCAGAGAGTACATATAAATGGGGTTAGGATAACTCACTTGGGGTCAGGGTGTACTACTATGGGTGTGGGGTAACTCACTTGC
Organism: Prorops nasuta; assembly: GCF_024137725.1. Classification (NCBI taxonomy): domain Eukaryota; kingdom Metazoa; phylum Arthropoda; class Insecta; order Hymenoptera; family Bethylidae; genus Prorops; species Prorops nasuta. Next base: position 1,058,291 of record NW_027116841.1, on the reverse strand, counting down.
GGTCAGAGAGTACATATAAAGGGGCTAGGATAACTCACTTGGGGTCAGGGTGTACTACTATGGGTGTGGGGTAACTCACTTGCGGGCAGAGAGTACATATAAAGGGGCAAGGATAACTCATTTGGGGTCAGGGAGTACTTATATGGGACCAGGGTAACTCACTTGGGGCCAGGTTGTACTTATTAAAGGGCTAGGGTAACTCACTGGGGGTCAGAGAGTACTTATATGGGACTAGGGTAACTCTCTTGAGGTCAGGGAGTACTTATAGAGGGGTTAGAGTAACTCAATTGGGGTCAGGGAGTAGTTATAAGGGACTAGGGTAACTCACTTGGGGTTAGGGAGTACTTATATAGGGGCTAGGGTAACTCACTTGGGGTCAGGGAGTATTTCTATGTGACTAGGGTAACTCACTTGCGGTCAGAGAGAACATATATAGGGATAGGATAACTCACTTGTGGTCAGAGAGTACATATAAAGGGGCTAGAATAACTCACTTGTTGTGAGGGAGTACTTATATGGGACTAGGGTAACTCACTTGGGGTCTGGGAGTACATATAAAGCGGCTAGGATAACTCACTTGGGGTCAGGGAGTACTTATAAAGGGGCTATGGTAACTCATTTGGGGCCAGGGAGTACTTCGATGGTACTAGGGTAACTCACTTGGGGTTTGGGAGTACTTATATTAGACTAGGGTAACTCACTTGCGGTCAGAGAGAACATATATAGGGATAGGATAACTCACTTGCGGTCAGAGAGTACATATAAAGGGGCTAGAATAACTCACTTGTTGTCAGGGAGTACTTATATGGGACTAGGGTAACTCATTTGCGTTCAGACAGTACATATAATAGGGGTAGGATAACTCACTTGATGTCAGGGAGTACTCATAAAGGGGTTATGGTAACTCACTTGGGGTGAGGGAGTACTTCTATGGGAATAGGGTAACTCACTTGCGGTCAGAGAGTACATATAAGGGGGCTAGGATAACTCACTTGGGGTCAGGGAGTACATATAAAGGGGCTAGGATAACTCACTTGGGGTCAGGGAGTACTTATAAAGGGGCTATGGTAACTCACTTGGGGTCAGGAAGTACTTCTATGGGACTAGGGTAACTCACTTGGGGTCTGGGAGTACTTATAAAGGGGCTAGGGTAATTCACTTGGGGCCAGGGTGTACTTATTAAGGGGCTAGGGTAACTCACTTGGGGTCAGGGAGTACATATAATGGGGCTATGGTAACTCAATTGGGGTCAGGGAGTACTTATAAAGGGGCAAGGGTAACTCACTTGCGGTCAGAGAGTACATATAAGGGGGCTAGGATAACTCACTTGGGGTCAGGGAGTACATATAAAGGGGCTAGGATAACTCACTTGGGGTCAGGGAGTACTTATAAAGGGGCTATGGTAACTCACTTGGGGTCATGAAGTACTTCTATGGGACTAGGGTAACTCACTTGGGGTCTGGGAGTACTTATAAAGGGGCTATGGTAACTCACTTGGGGTCTGGGAGTACATATAAAGCGGTTAGGGTAACTCACTTGGACTCTAAGAGTACATATAAAGGGGCTAGGATTACTCACTTGGGGTCAGGGAGCACTTATAAAAGGATTAGGGTAACTCACTTGGGGTCTGGGAGTACTTATATGGGATTAGGGTAACTCACTTGGGGTCTGGGAGTACATATAAAGCGGCTAGGGTAATTCACTTGGGGCCAGGGTGTACTTATTAAGAGGCTAGGGTAACTCACTTGGGGTCAGGGAGTACATATAATGGGGCTATGGTAACTCAATTGGGGTCAGGGAGTACTTATAAAGGGGCAAGGGTAACTCACTTGCGGTCAGAGAGTACATATAAGGGGGCTAGGATAACTCACTTGGGGTCAGGGAGTACATATAAAGGGGCTAGTATAACTCACTTGGGGTCAGGGAGTACTTATAAAGGGGCTATGGTAACTCACTTGGGGTCTGGGAGTACTTATAAAGGGGCTATGGTAACTCACTTGGGGTCAGGAAGTACTTCTATGGGACTAGGGTAACTCACTTGGGGTCTGGGAGTACTTATAAAGGGGCTAGGGTAACTCACTTGGTGTCTGTGAGTACTTATAAACGGGCTATGGTAACTCACTTGGGGTCAGGGAGAACTTATATGGGACTAGGATAACTCACTTGCGTTCAGAGAGTACATATAAAGGGGGTAGGATAACTCACATTGTGTCAGGGAGTACTCATAAAGGGGCTATGGTTACTCACTTGGGGTGAGGGAGTACTTCTATGGGAATAGGGTAACTCACTTGCGGTCAGAGAGTACATATAAGGGGGCTAGGATAACTCACTTGGGGTCAGGGAGTACATATAAAGGGGCTAGGATAACTCACTTGGGGTCAGGGAGTACTTATAAAGGGGCTATGGTAACTCACTTGGGGTCAGGGAGTACTTATAAAGGGGCTATGGTAACTCACTTGGGGTCAGGAAGTACTTCTATGGGACTAGGGTAACTCACTTGGGGTCTGGGAGTACTTATAAAGGGGCTAGGGTAACTCACTTGGTGTCTGTGAGTACTTATAAACGGGCTATGGTAACTCACTTGGGGTCAGGGAGAACTTATATGGGACTAGGATAACTCACTTGCGTTCAGAGAGTACATATAAAGGGGGTAGGATAACTCACATTGTGTCAGGGAGTACTCATAAAGGGGCTATGGTTACTCACTTGGGGTGAGGGAGTACTTCTATGGGAATAGGGTAACTCACTTGCGGTCAGAGTGTACATATAAGGGGGCTAGGATAACTCACTTGGGGTCAGGGAGTACATATAAAGGGGCTAGGATAACTCACTTGGGGTCAGGGAGTACTTATAAAGGGGCTATGGTAACTCACTTGGGGTCATGAAGTACTTCTATGGGACTAGGGTAACTCACTTGGGGTCTGGGAGTACTTATAAAGGGGCTATGGTAACTCAATTGGGGTCAGGGAGTACTTATATGGGGCTAGGGTAACTCACTTGGGGACAGGGAGTACTTATATGGGACCAGGGTAACCCACTTGCGGTCAGAGAGTACATATAAAGGGGTTAGGATAACTCAATTGGGGTCAGGGAGTACTTATAAAGGTGATATGTTAACTCACTTGGGGTCAGGGAGTACTTCTATGAAGCTAGGGTAACTCACTTGCAGGCAGAGAGTACATATAAAGGGGCAAGGATAACTCATTTGGGGTCAGGGAGTACTTATATAGGGGCTAGAGTAACTCATTTGGGGTCAGGTAGTACTTCTATGGTACTAGGGTAACTCACTTGGGGTTTGGGAGTTCTTATATGGGACTAGGGTAACTCACTTGGGGTCAGGGAGGACTTATAAAGGGGCTAGGGTAACTCACTTCTGGTCAAGGAGTACATATACGGGACTACGGTAACTCACTTTGTGTCTTTGAGTACATATATGGGACCAGGGTAACTCACTTGGGGCCAGGGTGTACTTATTAAGGGGCTAGGGTAACTCACTTGGGGTCAGGGAGTACTTATAAGGGACTAGGGTAACTCACTTGTGGTCTGGGAGTACATATAAAGGGGCTAGGATAACTCACTTGCGGTCAGAGAGTACTTATAAAGGGGCTATGGTAACTCACTTGGGGTCAGGAAGTACTTCTATGGGACTAGGGTAACTCACTTGGGGTCTGGGAGTACTTATAAAGGGGCTATGGTAACTCACTTGGGGTCAGGAAGTACTTCTATGGGACTAGGGTAACTCACTTGGGGTCTGGGAGTACTTATAAAGGGGCTAGGGTAACTCACTTGGTGTCTGTGAGTACTTATAAACGGGCTATGGTAACTCACTTGTGGTCAGGGAGAACTTATATGGGACTAGGATAACTCACTTGCGTTCAGAGAGTACATATAAAGGGGGTAGGATAACTCACATTGTGTCAGGGAGTACTCATAAAGGGGCTATGGTTACTCACTTGGGGTGAGGGAGTACTTCTATGGGAATAGGGTAACTCACTTGCGGTCAGAGAGTACATATAAGGGGGCTAGGATAACTCACTTGGGGTCAGGGAGTACATATAAAGGGGCTAGGATAACTCACTTGGGGTCAGGGAGTACTTATAAAGGGGCTATGGTAACTCACTTGGGGTCAGGGAGTACTTATAAAGGGGCTATGGTAACTCACTTGGGGTCAGGAAGTACTTCTATGGGACTAGGGTAACTCACTTGGGGTCTGGGAGTACTTATAAAGGGGCTAGGGTAACTCACTTGGTGTCTGTGAGTACTTATAAACGGGCTATGGTAACTCACTTGGGGTCAGGGAGAACTTATATGGGACTAGGATAACTCACTTGCGTTCAGAGAGTACATATAAAGGGGGTAGGATAACTCACATTGTGTCAGGGAGTACTCATAAAGGGGCTATGGTTACTCACTTGGGGTGAGGGAGTACTTCTATGGGAATAGGGTAACTCACTTGCGGTCAGAGAGTACATATAAAGGGGCTAGGATAACTCACTTGGGGTCAGGGAGTACTTATAAAGGGGCTATGGTAACTCACTTGGGGTCAGGAAGTACTTCTATGGGACTAGGGTAACTCACTTGGGGTCTGGGAGTACTTATAAAGGGGCTAGGGTAATTCACTTGGGGCCAGGGTGTACTTATTAAGGGGCTAGGGTAACTCACTTGGGGTCAGGGAGTACATATAATGGGGCTATGGTAACTCAATTGGGGTCAGGGAGTACTTATAAAGGGGCAAGGGTAACTCACTTGCGGTCAGAGAGTACATATAAGGGGGCTAGGATAACTCACTTGGGGTCAGGGAGTACATATAAAGGGGCTAGGATAACTCACTTGGGGTCAGGGAGTACTTATAAAGGGGCTATGGTAACTCACTTGGGGTCATGAAGTACTTCTATGGGACTAGGGTAACTCACTTGGGGTCTGGGAGTACTTATAAAGGGGCTATGGTAACTCACTTGGGGTCTGGGAGTACATATAAAGCGGTTAGGGTAACTCACTTGGACTCTAAGAGTACATATAAAGGGGCTAGGATTACTCACTTGGGGTCAGGGAGCACTTATAAAAGGATTAGGGTAACTCACTTGGGGTCTGGGAGTACTTATATGGGATTAGGGTAACTCACTTGGGGTCTGGGAGTACATATAAAGCGGCTAGGGTAATTCACTTGGGGCCAGGGTGTACTTATTAAGAGGCTAGGGTAACTCACTTGGGGTCAGGGATTACATATAATGGGGCTATGGTAACTCAATTGGGGTCAGGGAGTACTTATAAAGGGGCAAGGGTAACTCACTTGCGGTCAGAGAGTACATATAAGGGGGCTAGGATAACTCACTTGGGGTCAGGGAGTACATATAAAGGGGCTAGTATAACTCACTTGGGGTCAGGGAGTACTTATAAAGGGGCTATGGTAACTCACTTGGGGTCTGGGAGTACTTATAAAGGGGCTATGGTAACTCACTTGGGGTCAGGAAGTACTTCTATGGGACTAGGGTAACTCACTTGGGGTCTGGGAGTACTTATAAAGGGGCTAGGGTAACTCACTTGGTGTCTGTGAGTACTTATAAACGGGCTATGGTAACTCACTTGGGGTCAGGGAGAACTTATATGGGACTAGGATAACTCACTTGCGTTCAGAGAGTACATATAAAGGGGGTAGGATAACTCACATTGTGTCAGGGAGTACTCATAAAGGGGCTATGGTTACTCACTTGGGGTGAGGGAGTACTTCTATGGGAATAGGGTAACTCACTTGCGGTCAGAGAGTACATATAAGGGGGCTAGGATAACTCACTTGGGGTCAGGGAGTACATATAAAGGGGCTAGGATAACTCACTTGGGGTCAGGGAGTACTTATAAAGGGGCTATGGTAACTCACTTGGGGTCAGGGAGTACTTATAAAGGGGCTATGGTAACTCACTTGGGGTCAGGAAGTACTTCTATGGGACTAGGGTAACTCACTTGGGGTCTGGGAGTACTTATAAAGGGGCTAGGGTAACTCACTTGGTGTCTGTGAGTACTTATAAACGGGCTATGGTAACTCACTTGGGGTCAGGGAGAACTTATATGGGACTAGGATAACTCACTTGCGTTCAGAGAGTACATATAAAGGGGGTAGGATAACTCACATTGTGTCAGGGAGTACTCATAAAGGGGCTATGGTTACTCACTTGGGGTGAGGGAGTACTTCTATGGGAATAGGGTAACTCACTTGCGGTCAGAGTGTACATATAAGGGGGCTAGGATAACTCACTTGGGGTCAGGGAGTACATATAAAGGGGCTAGGATAACTCACTTGGGGTCAGGGAGTACTTATAAAGGGGCTATGGTAACTCACTTGGGGTCATGAAGTACTTCTATGGGACTAGGGTAACTCACTTGGGGTCTGGGAGTACTTATAAAGGGGCTATGGTAACTCAATTGGGGTCAGGGAGTACTTATATGGGGCTAGGGTAACTCACTTGGGGACAGGGAGTACTTATATGGGACCAGGGTAACCCACTTGCGGTCAGAGAGTACATATAAAGGGGTTAGGATAACTCAATTGGGGTCAGGGAGTACTTATAAAGGTGATATGTTAACTCACTTGGGGTCAGGGAGTACTTCTATGAAGCTAGGGTAACTCACTTGCGGGCAGAGAGTACATATAAAGGGGCAAGGATAACTCATTTGGGGTCAGGGAGTACTTATATAGGGGCTAGAGTAACTCATTTGGGGTCAGGTAGTACTTCTATGGTACTAGGGTAACTCACTTGGGGTTTGGGAGTTCTTATATGGGACTAGGGTAACTCACTTGGGGTCAGGGAGGACTTATAAAGGGGCTAGGGTAACTCACTTCTGGTCAAGGAGTACATATACGGGACTACGGTAACTCACTTTGTGTCTTTGAGTACATATATGGGACCAGGGTAACTCACTTGGGGCCAGGGTGTACTTATTAAGGGGCTAGGGTAACTCACTTGGGGTCAGGGAGTACTTATAAGGGACTAGGGTAACTCACTTGTGGTCTGGGAGTACATATAAAGGGGCTAGGATAACTCACTTGCGGTCAGAGAGTACTTATAAAGGGGCTATGGTAACTCACTTGGGGTCAGGAAGTACTTCTATGGGACTAGGGTAACTCACTTGGGGTCTGGGAGTACTTATAAAGGGGCTATGGTAACTCACTTGGGGTCAGGAAGTACTTCTATGGGACTAGGGTAACTCACTTGGGGTCTGGGAGTACTTATAAAGGGGCTAGGGTAACTCACTTGGTGTCTGTGAGTACTTATAAACGGGCTATGGTAACTCACTTGTGGTCAGGGAGAACTTATATGGGACTAGGATAACTCACTTGCGTTCAGAGAGTACATATAAAGGGGGTAGGATAACTCACATTGTGTCAGGGAGTACTCATAAAGGGGCTATGGTTACTCACTTGGGGTGAGGGAGTACTTCTATGGGAATAGGGTAACTCACTTGCGGTCAGAGAGTACATATAAGGGGGCTAGGATAACTCACTTGGGGTCAGGGAGTACATATAAAGGGGCTAGGATAACTCACTTGGGGTCAGGGAGTACTTATAAAGGGGCTATGGTAACTCACTTGGGGTCAGGGAGTACTTATAAAGGGGCTATGGTAACTCACTTGGGGTCAGGAAGTACTTCTATGGGACTAGGGTAACTCACTTGGGGTCTGGGAGTACTTATAAAGGGGCTAGGGTAACTCACTTGGTGTCTGTGAGTACTTATAAACGGGCTATGGTAACTCACTTGGGGTCAGGGAGAACTTATATGGGACTAGGATAACTCACTTGCGTTCAGAGAGTACATATAAAGGGGGTAGGATAACTCACATTGTGTCAGGGAGTACTCATAAAGGGGCTATGGTTACTCACTTGGGGTGAGGGAGTACTTCTATGGGAATAGGGTAACTCACTTGCGGTCAGAGTGTACATATAAGGGGGCTAGGATAACTCACTTGGGGTCAGGGAGTACATATAAAGGGGCTAGGATAACTCACTTGGGGTCAGGGAGTACTTATAAAGGGGCTATGGTAACTCACTTGGGGTCAGGAAGTACTTCTATGGGACTAGGGTAACTCACATGGGGTCTGGGAGTACTTATAAAGGGGCCAGGGTAATTCACTTGGGGCCAGGGTGTACTTATTAAGGGGCTAGGGTAACTCACTTGGGGTCAGGGAGTACATATAATGGGGCTATGGTAACTCAATTGGGGTCAGGGAGTACTTATAAAGGGGCAAGGGTAACTCACTTGCGGTCAGAGAGTACATATAAGGGGGCTAGGATAACTCACTTGGGGTCAGGGAGTACATATAAAGGGGCTAGGATAACTCACTTGGGGTCAGGGAGTACTTATAAAGGGGCTATGGTAACTCACTTGGGGTCATGAAGTACTTCTATGGGACTAGGGTAACTCACTTGGGGTCTGGGAGTACTTATAAAGGGGCTATGGTAACTCAATTGGGGTCAGGGAGTACTTATATGGGGCTAGGGTAACTCACTTGGGGACAGGGAGTACTTATATGGGACCAGGGTAACCCACTTGCGGTCAGAGAGTACATATAAAGGGGTTAGGATAACTCACTTGCGGGCAGAGAGTACATATAAAGGGGCAAGGATAACTCATTTGGGGTCAGGGAGTACTTATATAGGGGCTAGAGTAACTCACTTGGGGTCAGGTAGTACTTCTATGGTACTAGGGTAACTCACTTGGGGTTTGGGAGTTCTTATATGGGACTAGGGTAACTCACTTGGGGTCAGGGAGGACTTATAAAGGGGCTAGGGTAACTCACTTCTGGTCAAGGAGTACATATACGGGACTACGGTAACTCACTTTGTGTCTTTGAGTACATATATGGGACCAGGGTAACTCACTTGGGGCCAGGGTGTACTTATTAAGGGGCTAGGGTAACTCACTTGGGGTCAGGGAGTACTTATAAGGGACTAGGGTAACTCACTTGTGGTCTGGGAGTACATATAAAGGGGCTAGGATAACTCACTTGCGGTCAGAGAGTACTTATAAAGGGGCTATGGTAACTCACTTGGGGTAAGGAGTACTTCTATGGGACTAGGGTAGCTCATTTGGGGTCAGGGAGTACTTCTATGGGATTAGGGTAACTCACTTGGGGTCAAGGAGTACATATAAAGGGGCTAGGATAACTCATTTGGGGTCAGGGAGTACTTATAAAGGGGCTATGGTAACTCACTTGGGGTCAGGAGTACTTATATAAGACTAGGGTAACTCACTTGGGGTCAGGGAGTACTTATAAAGTGGTTAGAATAACTCACTTGCGGTCAGGGAGTACTTATAAAGGTGATATGGTAACTCACTTGGGGTTAGTTAGTACTTCTATGGGACTAGGGTAACTCACTTGTGGTCTGGGAGGACATATTAAGGGGCTAGGATAACTCACTTGCGGTCAGAGTACATATATAGGGGCTAGGATAACTCACTTGGGGTCAGGAAGTACTTATAAAGGTGATATGTTAACTCACTTGGGGTCAGGGAGTACTTATAAAGGGGCTAGGGTAACTCACTTGGGGTAAGGAGTACTTATAAAGGGGCTAGAATAACACACTTGTTGTCAGGGAGTACTTATATGGGACTAGAGTAACTCACTTAGGGTTAGGGAGTACTTATATAGGGGCTAGGGTAACTCACTTGGGGTCAGGGAGTATTTCTATGTGACTAGGGTAACTCACTTGGGGTCTGGTAGTACTTAAATGTGAGAACGGTAACTAACTTGCGGTCAGAGAGTACATATAAAGGGGCTAGGATAACTCACTTGGGGTTAGGGAGTACTTATAACGGGCTAGGGTAACTCGCTTTGGGTCAAGGTGTACTTATATGGGACTAGGGTAACTCACTTTGTGTCTGTGAGTACCTATATGGGACCAGGGTAACTCACTTGGGGCCAGGGTGTACTTATTAAAGTGCTAGGGTAACTCTCTTGGGGTCAGGGAGTACTTATAAAAGGGCTATGGTAATTCACTTGGGGTAAGGAGTACTTATATAGGACTAGGGTAACTCACTTGCGGTCAGAGAGAACATATATAGGGATAGGATAACTCACTTGCGGTCAGAGAGTACATATAAAGGGGCTAGAATAACTCACTTGTTGTCAGGGAGTACTAATATGGGACTAGGGTAACTCACTTAGGGTTAGGGAGTACTTATATAGGGGCTAGGGTAACTCACTTGGGGTCAGGGAGTATTTCTATGTGACTAGGGTAACTCACTTGGGGTCTGCTAGTACTTAAATGTGAGAAGGGTAACTAACTTGCGGTCAGAGAGTACATATAAAGGGGCTAGGATAACTCACTTGGGGTCAGGGAGTACTTATAACGGGCTTGGGTAACTCGCTTTGGGTCAAGGTGTACATATATGGGACTAGGGTAACTCACTTGGTGTCTGTGAGTACTTATATGGGACCAGGGTAACTCACTTGGGGCCAGGGTGTACTTATTAAAGTGCTAGGGTAACTCTCTTGGGGTCAGGGAGTACTTATAAAGGGGCTATGGTAACTCACTTGGGGTCTGGGAGAACATATATAGGGATAGGATAACTGACTTGCGGTCAGAGAGTACATATAAAGGGGCTAGAATAACTCACTTGTTGTCAGGGAGTACTTATATGGGACTAGGGTAACTCACTTGGGGTCTGGGAGTACATATAAAGCGGCTAGGATAACTCACTTGGGGTCAGGGAGTACTTATAAAGGGGCTATGGTAACTCATTTGGGGCCAGGGAGTACTTATATGAGATTAGGGAAACTCACTTGGGGTCAGGGAGTACTTATAAAGGGGTTAGAATAACTCACTTGCGGTCAGGGAGTACTTATAAAGGTGATATGGTAACTCACTTGGGGTCAGGTAATACTTCTATGGGAATAGGGTATCTCACTTGCGGTCAAAGAGTACATATAAAGGGGCTAGGATAACTCACTTGGGGACAGGGAGTACTAATAAAGGTGATATGGTAACTCACTGGGGGTCAGAGAGTACTTATATGGGACTAGGGTAACTCACTTGGGGTCAAGGAGTACTTATAAAGGGGCTAGGGTAACTCTCATTTGGTCAAGGAGTATTTATACAGGACTACGGTAACTCACTTGGTGTCTTTGAGTACTTATAAGGGACTAGAATAACACACTTGTTGTCAGGGAGTACTTATATGGGACTAGAGTAACTCACTTAGGGTTAGGGAGTACTTATATAGGGGCTAGGGTAACTCACTTGGGGTCAGGGAGTATTTCTATGTGACTAGGGTAACTCACTTGGGGTCTGGTAGTACTTAAATGTGAGAACGGTAACTAACTTGCGGTCAGAGAGTACATATAAAGGGGCTAGGATAACTCACTTGGGGTTAGGGAGTACTTATAACGGGCTAGGGTAACTCGCTTTGGGTCAAGGTGTACTTATATGGGACTAGGGTAACTCACTTTGTGTCTGTGAGTACCTATATGGGACCAGGGTAACTCACTTGGGGCCAGGGTGTACTTATTAAAGTGCTAGGGTAACTCTCTTGGGGTCAGGGAGTACTTATAAAAGGGCTATGGTAATTCACTTGGGGTAAGGAGTACTTATATAGGACTAGGGTAACTCACTTGCGGTCAGAGAGAACATATATAGGGATAGGATAACTCACTTGCGGTCAGAGAGTACATATAAAGGGGCTAGAATAACTCACTTGTTGTCAGGGAGTACTAATATGGGACTAGGGTAACTCACTTAGGGTTAGGGAGTACTTATATAGGGGCTAGGGTAACTCACTTGGGGTCAGGGAGTATTTCTATGTGACTAGGGTAACTCACTTGGGGTCTGCTAGTACTTAAATGTGAGAAGGGTAACTAACTTGCGGTCAGAGAGTACATATAAAGGGGCTAGGATAACTCACTTGGGGTCAGGGAGTACTTATAACGGGCTTGGGTAACTCGCTTTGGGTCAAGGTGTACATATATGGGACTAGGGTAACTCACTTGGTGTCTGTGAGTACTTATATGGGACCAGGGTAACTCACTTGGGGCCAGGGTGTACTTATTAAAGTGCTAGGGTAACTCTCTTGGGGTCAGGGAGTACTTATAAAGGGGCTATGGTAACTCACTTGGGGTCTGGGAGAACATATATAGGGATAGGATAACTGACTTGCGGTCAGAGAGTACATATAAAGGGGCTAGAATAACTCACTTGTTGTCAGGGAGTACTTATATGGGACTAGGGTAACTCACTTGGGGTCTGGGAGTACATATAAAGCGGCTAGGATAACTCACTTGGGGTCAGGGAGTACTTATAAAGGGGCTATGGTAACTCATTTGGGGCCAGGGAGTACTTATATGAGATTAGGGAAACTCACTTGGGGTCAGGGAGTACTTATAAAGGGGTTAGAATAACTCACTTGCGGTCAGGGAGTACTTATAAAGGTGATATGGTAACTCACTTGGGGTCAGGTAATACTTCTATGGGAATAGGGTATCTCACTTGCGGTCAAAGAGTACATATAAAGGGGCTAGGATAACTCACTTGGGGACAGGGAGTACTAATAAAGGTGATATGGTAACTCACTGGGGGTCAGAGAGTACTTATATGGGACTAGGGTAACTCACTTGGGGTCAAGGAGTACTTATAAAGGGGCTAGGGTAACTCTCATTTGGTCAAGGAGTATTTATACAGGACTACGGTAACTCACTTGGTGTCTTTGAGTACTTATAAGGGACTAGGGTAACTCACTTGTGGTCTGGGAGTACATATAAAGGGGCTAGGATAACTCACTTGGGGTCAGGAAGTACTTATAAAGGTGATATGTTAACTCACTTGGGGACAGGGAGTACTTATAAAGGGGCTAGGGTAACTGACTTGGGGTAAGAAGTACTTATATAGGACTAGGGTAACTCACTTGCGGTCAGAGAGAACATATATAGGGATAGGATAACTCACTTGCGGTCAGAGAGTACATATAAAGGGACTAGAATAACTCACTTGTAGTCAGGGAGTACTTATATGGGACTAGAGTAACTCACTTAGGGTTAGGGAGTACTTATATAGGGGCTAGGGTAACTCACTTGGGGTCAGGGAGTATTTCTATGTGACTAGGGTAACTCACTTGGGGTCTGGTAGTACTTAAATGTGAGAAGGGTAACTAACTTGCGGTCAGAGAGTACATATAAAGGGGCTAGGATAACTCACTTGGGGTCAGGGAGTACTTATAACGGGCTTGGGTAACTCGCTTTGGGTCAAGGTGTACATATATGGGACTAGGGTAACTCACTTGGTGTCTGTGAGTACTTATATGGGACTAGGGTAACTCACTTGGGGCCAGGGTGTACTTATTAAAGTGCTAGGGTAACTCTCTTGGGGTCAGGGAGTACTTATAAAGGGGCTATGGTAACTCACTTGGGGTAAGGAGTACTTATATAGGACTAGGGTAACTCACTTGCGGTCAGAGAGAACATATAAAGGGATAGGATAACTGACTTGCGGTCAGAGAGTACATATAAAGGGGCTAGAATAACTCACTTGTTGTCAGGGAGTACTTATATGGGACTAGGGTAACTCACTTAGGGTTAGGGAGTACTTATATAGGGGCTAGGGTAACTCACTTGTGTCCAGGGAATACATATATGAAACTAGGTTAACACACTTGGGGTCAGGGAGTACTTATAAAGGGGCTTGGATAACTCACTTGGGGCCAGGTAGTACTACTATGGGACTAGGGTAACTCACTTGGGGTCAGGGAGTACTTATAAATGGGCTAAGGTAACTCACTTGGGGTCAGGGAGTACTTATATTGGACTAGGGTAACTCACTTGCCGTCAGAGAGTACATATAAAGGTGCTAGGATAACTCACTTGGGGTCAGGTAGTACTACTATGGGACTAGGGTAACTCATTTGCGGTCAGAGAGTACATATAGAGGGGCGACGATAACTCACTTGGGGTCAGGGTGTACTTATTAAGGGGCTAGGGTAACTCACTTGGGGTCTGGGAGTACATATAAAGCGGCTAGGGTAACTCACTTGGACTCTAAGAGTACATATAAAGGGGCAAGGATTACTCACTTGGGGTCAGGGAGTACTTATAAAGGGACTAGGGTAACTCACTTGGGGTCTGGGAGTACTTATATGGGATTAGGGTAACTCACTTGGGGTCTGGGAGTACATATAAAGCGGCTAGGGTAACTCACTTGGACTCTAAGAGTACATATAAAGGGGCTAGGGTAACTCACTTTGGGTCTGGGAGTACTTATAAAGGGGCTATCGTAACTCACTTGGGGTCAGGGAGAACTTATATGGGACTAGGGTAACTCATTTGCGTTCAGACAGTACATATAATATGGGTAGGATAACTCACTTGATGTCAGGGAGTACTCATAAAGGGGTTATGGTAACTCACTTGGGGTGAGGGAGTACTTCTATGGGAATAGGGTAACTCACTTGCGGTCAGAGAGTACATATAAGGGGGCTAGGATAACTCACTTGGGGTCAGGGAGTACATATAAAGGGGCTAGGATAACTCACTTGGGGTCAGGGAGTACTTATAAAGGGGCTATGGTAACTCACTTGGGGTCAGGAAGTACTTCTATGGGACTAGGGTAACTCACTTGGGGTCTGGGAGTACTTATAAAGGGGCTAGGGTAATTCACTTGGGGCCAGGGTGTACTTATTAAGGGGCTAGGGTAACTCACTTGGGGTCAGGGAGTACATATAATGGGGCTATGGTAACTCAATTGGGGTCAGGGAGTACTTAGAAAGGGGCAAGGGTAACTCACTTGCGGTCAGAGAGTACATATAAGGGGGCTAGGATAACTCACTTGGGGTCAGGGAGTACATATAAAGGGGCTAGGATAACTCACTTGGGGTCAGGGAGTACTTATAAAGGGGCTATGGTAACTCACTTGGGGTCATGAAGTATTTCTATGGGACTAGGGTAACTCACTTGGGGTCTGGGAGTACTTATAAAGGGGCTATGGTAACTCACTTGGGGTCTGGGAGTACATATAAAGCGGTTAGGGTAACTCACTTGGACTCTAAGAGTACATATAAAGGGGCTAGGATTACTCACTTGGGGTCAGGGAGTACTTATAAAAGGATTAGGGTAACTCACTTGGGGTCTGGGAGTACTTATATGGGATTAGGGTAACTCACTTGGGGTCTGGGAGTACATATAAAGCGGCTAGGGTAATTCACTTGGGGCCAGGGTGTACTTATTAAGAGGCTAGGGTAACTCACTTGGGGTCAGGGAGTACATATAATGGGGCTATGGTAACTCAATTGGGGTCAGGGAGTACTTATAAAAGGGCAAGGGTAACTCACTTGCGGTCAGAGAGTACATATAAGGGGGCTAGGATAACTCACTTGGGGTCAGGGAGTACATATAAAGGGGCTAGGATAACTCACTTGGGGTCAGGGAGTACTTATAAAGGGGCTATGGTAACTCACTTGGGGTCAGGGAGTACTTATAAAGGGGCTATGGTAACTCACTTGGGGTCAGGAAGTACTTCTATGGGACTAGGGTAACTCACTTGGGGTCTGGGAGTACTTATAAAGGGGCTAGGGTAACTCACTTGGTGTCTGTGAGTACTTATAAACGGGCTATGGTAACTCACTTGGGGTCAGGGAGAACTTATATGGGACTAGGATAACTCACTTGCGTTCAGAGAGTACATATAAAGGGGGTAGGATAACTCACATTGTGTCAGGGAGTACTCATAAAGGGGCTATGGTAACTCACTTGGGGTGAGGGAGTACTTCTATGGGATTAGGGTAACTCACTTGCGGTCAGAGTGTACATATAAGGGGGCTAGGATAACTCACTTGGGGTCAGGGAGTACATATAAAGGGGCTAGGATAACTCACTTGGGGTCAGGGAGTACTTATAAAGGGGCTATGGTAACTCACTTGGGGTCAGGAAGTACTTCTATGGGACTAGGGTAACTCACTTGGGGTCTGGGAGTACTTATAAAGGGGCTAGGGTAATTCACTTGGGGCCAGGGTGTACTTATTAAGGGGCTAGGGTAACTCACTTGGGGCCAGGGAGTACATATAATGGGGCTATGGTAACTCAATTGGGGTCAGGGAGTACTTATAAAGGGGCAAGGGTAACTCATTTGCGGTCAGAGAGTACATATAAGGGGGCTAGGATAACTCACTTGGGGTCAGGGAGTACATATAAAGGGGCTAGGATAACTCACTTGGGGTCAGGGAGTACTTATAAAGGGGCTATGGTAACTCACTTGGGGTCATGAAGTACTTCTATGGGACTAGGGTAACTCACTTGGGGTCTGGGAGTACTTATAAAGGGGCTATGGTAACTCAATTGGGGTCAGGGAGTACTTATATGGGGCTAGGGTAACTCACTTGGGGTCAGGGAGTACTTATATGGGACCAGGGTAAACCACTTGCGGTCAGAGAGTACATATAAAGAGGTTAGGATAACTCACTTGGGGTCAGGGAGTACTTATAAAGGTGATATGTTAACTCACTTGGGGTCAGGGAGTACTTCTATGAAGCTAGGGTAACTCACTTGCGGGCAGAGAGTACATATAAAGGGGCAAGGATAACTCATTTGGGGTCAGGGAGTACTTATATAGGGGCTAGAGTAACTCACTTGGGGTCAGGTAGTACTTCTATGGTACTAGGGTAACTCACTTGGGGTTTGGGAGTTCTTATATGGGACTAGGGTAACTCATTTGGGGTCAGGGAGTACTTATATAGGGGCTAGAGTAACTCACTTGGGGTCAGGTAGTACTTCTATGGTACTAGGGTAACTCACTTGGGGTTTGGGAGTTCTTATATGGGACTAGGGTAACTCACTTGGGGTCAGGGAGTACTTATAAAGGGGCTAGGGTAACTCACTTCTGGTCAAGGAGTACATATACGGGACTACGGTAACTCACTTGTGGTCTGGGAGGACATATAAAGGGGCTAGGATAACTCACTTGCGGTCAGAGTACATATATAGGGGCTAGGATAACTCACTTGGGGTCAGGAAGTACTTATAAAGGTGATATGTTAACTCACTTGGGGTCAGGGAGTACTTATAAAGGGGCTAGGGTAACTCACTTGGGGTAAGGAGTACTTATAAAGGGGCTAGAATAACACACTTGTTGTCAGGGAGTACTTATATGGGACTAGAGTAACTCACTTAGGGTTAGGGAGTACTTATATAGGGGCTAGGGTAACTCACTTGGGGTCAGGGAGTATTTCTATGTGACTAGGGTAACTCACTTGGGGTCTGGTAGTACTTAAATGTGAGAACGGTAACTAACTTGCGGTCAGAGAGTACATATAAAGGGGCTAGGATAACTCACTTGGGGTTAGGGAGTACTTATAACGGGCTAGGGTAACTCGCTTTGGGTCAAGGTGTACTTATATGGGACTAGGGTAACTCACTTGGGGCCAGGTTGTACTTATTAAAGTGCTAGGGTAACTCTCTTGGGGTCAGGGAGTACTTATAAAGGGGCTATGGTAACTCACTTGGGGTAAGGAGTACTTATATAGGACTAGGGTAACTAACTTGCGATCAGAGAGAACATATATAGGGATAGGATAACTCACTTGCGGTCAGAGAGTACATATAAAGGGGCTAGAATAACTCACTTGTTGTCAGGGAGTACTTATATGGGACTAGGGTAACTCACTTAGGGTTAGGGAGTACTTATATAGGGGCTAGGGTAACTCACTTGTGTTCAGGGAATACATATATGAAACTAGGTTAACACACTTGGGGTCAGGGAGTACTTATAAAGGGGCTAGGATAACTCACTTGCGGTCAGAGAGTACATATAAAGGGCCTAGGATAACTCACTTGGGGTCAGGGAGTACATTTATGGGACTAAGGTAACACATTTGGGTTCAGGGAGTACTTATAAAGGTGCTAGGATAACTCACTTGGGGTCAGGTAGTACTACCATGGGACTAGGGTAACTGACTTGGGGTCAGGGAGTACTTATAAAGGGGCTAAGGTAACTCACTTGGGGTCAGGGAGTACTTATATTGGACTAGGGTAACTCACTTGCCGTCAGAGAGTACATATAAAGGTGCTAGGATAACTCACTTGGGGTCAGGTAGTACTACTATGGGACTAGGGTAACTCACTTGCGGTCAGAGAGTACATATAGAGGGGCGACGATAACTCACTTGGGGTCAGGGAGTACTTATATGGGACCAGGGTAACTCACTTGGGGCCAGGTTGTACTTATTAAAGGGCTAGGGTAACTCACTTGGGGTCAGGGAGTAGTTATAAGGGACTAGGGTAACTCACTTGGGGTTAGGGAGTACTTATATAGGGGCTAGGGTAACTCACTTGGGGTCAGGGAGTATTTCTATGTGACTAGGGTAACTCACTTGCGGTCAGAGAGAACATATATAGGGATAGGATAACTCACTTGTGGTCAGAGAGTACATATAAAGGGGCTAGAATAACTCACTTGTTGTGAGGGAGTACTTATATGGGACTAGGGTAACTCACTTGGGGTCTGGGAGTACATATAAAGCGGCTAGGATAACTCACTTGGGGTCAGGGAGTACTTATAAAGGGGCTATGGTAACTCATTTGGGGCCAGGGAGTACTTCGATGGGACTAGGATAACTCACTTGGGGTCAGGGAGTACATTTATGTGACTAAGGTAACACACTTGGGGTCAGGGAGTACTTCTATGGTACTAGGGTAACTCACTTGGGGTTTGGGAGTACTTATATTGGACTAGGGTAACTCACTTGCGGTCAGAGAGAACATATATAGGGATAGGATAACTCACTTGCGGTCAGAGAGTACATATAAAGGGGCTAGAATAACTCACTTGTTGTCAGGGAGTACTTATATGGAACTAGAGTAACTCACTTAGGGTTAGGGAGTACTTATATAGGGGCTATGGTAACTCACTTGGGGTCAGGGAGTACGTCTAAGTGAGAAGGGTAACTCACTTGCGGGCAGAGAGTATATATAAAGGGGGAAGGATAACTCATTTGGGGTCAGGGAGTACTTATATAGGGGCTAGAGTAACTCACTCGGGGTCAGGGAGTACTTCTATGGTACTAGGGTAACTCACTTGGGGTTTGGGAGTACTTATATGGGACTAGGGTAACTCGCTTGGGGTCAGGGAGTACTTATAAAGGGGCTAGGGCAACTCTCTTTTGGTCAAGGAGTATTTATACGGGACTACGGTAACTCACTTGGTGTCTTTGAGTACATATATGGGACCAGGGTAACTCACTTGGGGCCAGGGTGTACTTATTAAGGGGCTAGGGTAACTCACTTGGGGTCAAGGAGTACTTATAAGGGACTATGGTAACTCACTTGGGGTAAGGAGTACTTATATAGGACTAGGGTAACTCACTTGCGGTCAGGGAGAAAATATTTGGGATAGGATAACTCACTTGCGGTCAGAGAGTACAGTTTCGGCCATTAATCTTGCGCCTGGCGAGGGGAAGTAGGAATTAGAGGGGTGAAGGGATATCTAGGGAGTTTGTCCGTAGATGTCAAATGGCGCGATTAACCCTCAATTTTGGATCGTAAACAAAAGTAATATTTTCGGAAAACGATTGCGGAAAAGAAGGAAGGATTTTAATATATAACAGAGAAGAAAAAATATATATCAGATGAGTATAAATTAATAACACAAAATGAAAACTATTGTGAATTTATAATGAAATATACTTTGTGGTTATTTTATTTCTGTTACAGGCTAAATCCTATTCTTCATGAATTTAAAGCGCAGGAAAGAAATACTTAAAGAACAATGAATGAAAGGATTAATTTATAAAGCATTTCTGTGTGGCCCAATAGTTTCAATAATTGTGACATAATGTTATAATAGTGAATGTGTAAGAAAGATTGCTGCGTATACAAAGAAATTTTATTATAAAATAATAATGATGTTTAATAATGTTTTGATTCCTATTATTATAAATTAAAGTTAGTTCAATAAAAATATTATTTTAACTTCTTCCTTAACCATACACAATTTCTATACGTAGATAGTAATTACATATTCTTGCAGAATCTATCTTTAAGCTATTCTAACTAAATTGCAACTATTTTAAATCTGCAGCTCATAATTATTTACTTCAATGATTTTTATTTTTCAAAGTGAGACAAATTGCGTAGAGTTTCTGCAAATTTCTTATTAGTCTGTCACATTCTTCGACATATTACCTTTTATGATATTTATATGACTCCTTTGCACTATTTTCTTCTAGTCTATAACATATAACAATAATTTTATTATCAATTTTAAATACATACAGATAAGATGATTATGTTGATAAGTAATTAATTTTATAAATATTGGAATGATTCTTAAACCATTGTCTTATTAAATTTGGAAAATTGACATTTGAATGATGCTATTTAAATTGGGCCTCTCTTCTGTGAGATATGTTTTCATAATACTTGGGTAGATAAAGTTCCTTAAAAGTTATATGTGTATAATACTGAGTTCATCTTATTTTTTAGCTTCAAGTAATTTTCCAGCTATGTGTTTGAATATACATTTTGAATATAGAATACTCATCTTATTTCCTTACTCTTATTATAATGTTGTCAGGATTGATAGAAAAAGATATTTCAATCATCTGAAAATGATAGGATATACATATGAAGACTGGATAAATTAAGGTTTTAGGACAGATAAGTCTTATGAACAAAAGGGGAATAATATAATAAGTATTGCATATTGGGAATGGATATCCAAATATGTTGCTGGAAAATATAATTTGAAGCTAAAAACAAGATGAACTCAGCAGTATACATAAACATATTGGTCAACAATATCCTCTCAAATGGAAGGAAAATATATCATGTGGATGAGGTGCCAAACATATTTAAGTACAATAAGTCCAGTGTCCATTCTTCAAATTTAATACAGCAATAGTTTACCAATTATCCTAATTATTATAGAAATAATTAGACAGCAGAATAAGCATATCTGAGCATATTTGAAAATATTTAGAGAATTATTGGTATATGTGTTCAAAACTAGAAGAAGAAGGAATAATCAAGGCAAATAAATGTCATACGAGATGTGGAAGCATGTGAAGTACGGATGAATAAGAAATTAGCAGAAACTTTATACAAATAATCTCACATTGAATAATAAAAATCATTGAAATAAATAGTTATGAACTGTGGATTTAAAATAGTTGCAATTTGGTTAGAATAGCTTAAAGATAGGTTCTACAAGAATATGTAATTACTATGTAAGTATAGAAATTGTGTATGATTAAGGAAAAAATTAAAATAATATTTTTATTGAATTAACTTTAATTTATAATAATAGGAATCAAAACATTATTAAACATCATTATTATTTTATAATAAAATTTCTTTGTTTACGCAGCAATCTTTCTTACGCATTCACTACTATAACATTATGTCACAATTATTGAAACTATTGGGCCACACAGAAATGCTTTATAAATTAGTCCTTTTCATTCATTGTTCTTTAAGTATTTCTTTCCTGCGATTTAAATTCATGAAGAATTGGATTTAGCCTGTAACAGAAATAAAATAACCACAAAGTATATTTCTTTATAAATTCACAACAATTTTCATTTTGTGTTATTAATTTATACTCATCTGATATATTTTTTCTTCCCTGTTATATATTAAAATCCTTCCTTCTTTTCCGCAATCGTTTTCCGAAAATATTACTTTTGTTTACGATCCAAAATTGAGGGTTAATCGCGCCATTTGACAGCTACGGACAAACTCCCTAGATATCCCTTCACCCCTCTAATTCCTACTTCCCCTCGCCAGGCGCAAGATTAATGGCCGAAACTGTACATATAAAGGGGCTAGAATAACTCACTTGTTGTCAGGGAGTACTTATATGGGACTAGGGTAACTCACTTAGGGTTAGGGAGTACTTATATAGGGGCTAGGGTAACTCACTTGGCGTCAGGGAGTATTTCTATGTGACTAAGGTAACTCACTTGGGGTCTGGGAGTACTTATATGGGACTAGGGTAACTCTCTTGAGGTCAGGGAGTACTTATAAAGGGGTTAGATTAACTCACTTGGGGTCAGGGAGTAGTTATAAGGGACTAGGGTAACTCACTTGGGGTCTGGGAGTACATATAAAGGGGCTAGGATAACTCACTTGCAGTCAGAGAGTACATATAAAGGGGCTAGGATAACTCACTTGGGGTCAGGGAGTACTTATAATGGGGCTATGGTAACTCACTTGGGGTAAGGAGTACTTATATAGGACTAGGGTAACTCACTTGCTGTCAGAGATTACATTTAAAGGGGATAGGATAACTCACTTGCGGTCAGAGAGTACATATAAAGGGGCTAGAATAACTCACTTGCGGTCAGAGAGTACATATAAAGGGGCTAGGATAACTCACTTGGGGTCAGGGAGTACTTATATAGGAGCTAGGGTAACTCACTTGGGGTCAGGGAGTACTTCGATGGGGATAGGATAACTCACTTGGGGTCAGGGAGTACATTTATGTGACTAAGGTAACACACTTGGGGTCAGGGAGTACTTATAAAGGGGCTATGGTAACTCATTTGGGGCCAGGGAGTACTTATATGAGACTAGGGAAACACACTTGGGGTCAGGGAGTACTTATAATGGGGTTAGAATAACTCACTTGCGGTCAGGGAGTACTTATAAAGGTGATATGGTAACTCACTTGGGGTTAGGTAGTACTTCTATGGGACTAGGGTAACTCACTTGCGGTCAAAGAGTACATATAAAGGGGCTAGGATAACTCACTTGGGGTCAGGGAGTATTTATAAAGGTGATATGGTATCTCACTTGGGGTCAGGGAGTACTTATAAAGGGGCTATTGTAACTCACTTGGGGTCAGGGAGTACTTATAAAGGGGGTATGGTAACTCACTTGGGGTCAGGGAGTACTTATATGGGACTAGGGTAACTCACTTGCGGTCAGGGAGTACTTATAAAGAGGCTAGGGTAAATCTCTTTGGGTCAAGGAGTACTTATATGGGACTAGGCTAACTCACTTGGTGTCTGGGAGAACTTATATGGGACCAGGGTAACTCACTTGGGGCCAGGGTGTACTTGTAAAGGGGCTAGGGTAACTCACTTGGGGTCAGGGAGGAGTTATAAGGGACTAGGGTAACTCACTTGGGGTCTGGGAGTACATATAAAGGGGCTAGGATAACTCACTTGGGGTCAGGGAGTACTTATAAAGTTGATATGGTAACTCACTTGGGGTCAGAGAGTACTTATAAATGGGCTAGGATAACTCACTTGGGGTCAGGGAGTACTTATAAAGGTGATATGGTAACTCACTTGGGTTCAGGGAGTACTTATAAAGGTGATATGGTATCTCACTTGGGGTCTGGAAGTACATCTATGGGACTAGGGTAACTCACTTGGGGTTTGGGAGTACTTATAAAGGGGCTAGGGTAACTCACTTTTGGTCAAGGAGTACTTATACGGGACTACGGTAACTCACTTGGTGTCTTTCAGTACATATATGGGACCAGGGTAACTCACTTGGAGTCAGGGAGTACTTATAAAGGGGCTATGGTAACTCACTTGGGGTAAGGAGTACTTATATAGGAATAGGGTAACTCACTTGCGGTCAGAGAGAACATATATAGGGATAGGATAACTCACTTGGGGTCAGGGAGTATTTCTATGTGACTAGGGTAACTCACTTGGGATCTGGAAGTACTTATATGTGAGAAGGGTAACTGACTTGCGGGCAGAGAGTACATATAAAGGGGCAAGGATAACTCATTTGGGGTCAGGGAGTACTTATATAGGGGCTAGAGTAACTCACTTGGGGTCAGAGAGTACATATAAAGGGGCTAGAATAGCTCACTTGTTGTCAGGGAGTACTTATATGGGACTAGAGTAACTCACTTAGGGTTAGGGAGTACTTATATAGGGGCTATGGTAACTCACTTGGGGTCAGGGAGTACGTCTAAGTGAGAAGGGTAACTCACTTGCGGGCAGAGAGTATATATAAAGGGGCAAGGATAACTCATTTGGGGTCAGGGAGTACTTATATAGGGGCTAGAGTAACTCACTTGGGGTCAGGGAGTACTTCTATGGTACTAGGGTAACTCACTTGGGGTTTGGGAGTACTTATATGGGACTAGGGTAACTCACTTGGGGTCAGGGAGTACTTATAAAGGGGCTAGGGTAACTCTCTTTTGGTCAAGGAGTATTTATACGGGACTACGGTAACTCACTTGGAGTGTTTGAGTTCATATATGGGACCAGGGTAACTCACTTGGGGCCAGGGTGTACTTATTAAGGGGCTCGGGTAACTCACTTGGGGTCAGGGAGTACTTATAAGGGACTAGGGTAACTCACTTGTGGTCTGGGAGTACTTCGATGGGACTAGGATAACTCACTTGGGGTCAGGGAGTACATTTATGTGACTAAGGTAACACACTTGGGGTCAGGGAGTACTTATAAAGGGGCTATGGTAACTCATTTGGGGCCAGGGAGTACTTATATGAGATTAGGGAAACACACTTGGGGTCAGGGAGTACTTATAATGGGGTTAGAATAACTCACTTGCGGTCAGGGAGTACTTATAAAGGTGATATGGTAACTCACTTGGGGTTAGGTAGTACTTCTATGGGACTAGGGTAACTCACTTGCGGTCAAAGAGTACATATAAAGGGGCTAGGATAACTCACTTGGGGTCAGGGAGTAATTATAAAGGTGATATGGTATCTCACTTGGGGTCAGAGAGTACTTATAAAGGGGCTATTGTAACTCACTTGGGGTCAGGGAGTACTTATAAAGGGCTATGGTAACTCACATGGGGTCAGGGAGTACTTATATGGGACTAGGGTAACTCTCTTGAGGTCAGGGAGTACTTATAAAGAGGTTAGAGTAACTCACTTGGGGTCAGGGAGTAGTTATAAGGGACTAGGGTAACTCACTTGGGGTCTGGGAGTACATATAAAGGGGCTAGGATAACTCACTTGCGTTCAGAGAGTACACATAAACGGGCTAGGATAACTCACTTGGGCTCAGGGAGTACTTCTATATGAGAAGGGTAACTCACTTGCGGGCAGAGAGTACATATAAATGGGCTAGAATAACTCACTTGCGGTCAGAGAGTACATATAAAGGGGCTAGGATAACTCACTTGGGGTCAGGGAGTACTTATATAGGAGCTAGGGTAACTCACTTGGGGTCAGGGAGTACTTATAAAGGGGGTATGGTAACTCACTTGGGGTCAGGGAGTACTTATATGGGACTAGGGTAACTCTCTTGAGGTCAGGGAGTACTTATAAAGAGGTTAGAGTAACTCACTTGGGGTCAGGGAGTAGTTATAAGGGACTAGGGTAACTCACTTGGGGTCTGGGAGTACATATAAAGGGGCTAGGATAACTCACTTGCGTTCAGAGAGTACACATAAACGGGCTAGGATAACTCACTTGGGCTCAGGGAGTACTTCTATATGAGAAGGGTAACTCACTTGCGGGCAGAGAGTACATATAAATGGGCTAGAATAACTCAATTGCGGTCAGAGAGTACATATAAAGGGGCTAGGATAACTCACTTGGGGTCAGGGAGTACTTATATAGGAGCTAGGGTAACTCACTTGGGGTCAGGGAGTACTTCGATGGGACTAGGATAACTCACTTGGGTACAGGGAGTACATTTATGTGACTAAGGTAACACACTTGGGGTCAGGGAGTACTTATAAAGGGGATATGGTAACTCATTTGGGGCCAGGGAGTACTTATATGAGACTAGGGAAACAAACTTGGGGTCAGGGAGTACTTATAAAGGGGTTAGAATAACTCATTTGCGGTCAAGGAGTACTTATAAAGGGGCTAGGGTAACTCACTTGGGGTAAGGAGTATTTATATAGGACTAGGGTAACTCACTTGCGGTCAGAGAGAACATATATAGGGATAGGATAACTCTCTTGCGGTCAGAGAGTACATATAAAGGGGCTAGAATAACTCACTTATTGTCAGGGAGTACTTATATGGGACTAGGGTAACTCACTTAGGGTTAGGGAGTACTTATATAGGGGCTAGGGTAACTCACTTCGGTCAGAGAGTACATATAAAGGGGCTAGGATAACTCACTTGGGGTCAGGGAGTACGTCTAAGTGAGAAGGGTAACACACTTGCGGGCAGAGAGTATATATAAAGGGGCAAGGATAACTCATTTGGGGTCAGGGAGTACTTATATAGGGGCTAGGGTAACTCACTTCGGTCAGAGAGTACATATAAAGGGGCTAGGATAACTCACTTGGGGTCAGGGAGTACGTCTAAGTGAGAAGGGTAACACACTTGCGGGCAGAGAGTATATATAAAGGGGCAAGGATAACTCACTTGGGGTCAGGGAGTACTTCTATGGTACTAGGGTAACTCACTTGGGGTTTGGGAGTACTTATATGGGACTAGGGTAACTCACTTGGGGTCAGGGAGTACTTATAAAGGGGCTAGGGTAACTCTCTTTTGGTCAAGGAGTATTTATACGGGACTACGGTAACTCACTTGGAGTGTTTGAGTTCATATATGGGACCAGGGTAACTCACTTGGGGCCAGGGTGTACTTATTAAGGGGCTAGGGTAACTCACTTGGGGTCAGGGAGTAATTATAAGGGACTAGGGTAACTCACTTGTGGTCTGGGAGTACTTCGATGGGACTAGGATAACTCACTTGGGGTCAGGGAGTACATTTATGTGACTAAGGTAACACACTTGGGGTCAGGGAGTACTTATAAAGGGGCTATGGTAACTCATTTGGTGCCAGGGAGTACTTATATGAGATTAGGGAAACACACTTGGGGTCAGGGAGTACTTATAAAGGGGTTAGAATAACTCACTTGCGGTCAGGGAGTACTTATAAAGGTGATATGGTAACTCACTTGGGGTCAGGTAGTACTTTTATGGGAATAGGGTAACTCACTTGCGGTCAAAGAGTACATATAAAGGGGCTAGGATAACTCACTTGGGGTCAGGGAGTACTAATAAAGGTGATATGGTAACTCACTGGGGGTCAGAGAGTACTTATATGGGACTAGGGTAACTCTCTTGAAGTCATGGAGTACTTATAAAGAGGTTAGAGTAACTCACTTGGGGTCAGGGAGTAGTTATAAGGGACTAGGGTAACTCACTTGGGGTCTGGGTGTACATATAAAGGGGCTAGGATAACTCACTTGCGTTCAGAGAGTACACATAAACGGGCTAGGATAACTCACTTGGGCTCAGGGAGTACTTCTATATGAGAAGGGTAACTCACTTGCGGGCAGAGAGTACGTTTAAGGGGCAAGGATAACTCATTTGGGGTCAGGGAGTACTTATATAGGGGCTAGAGTAACTCACTCGGGGTTAGGGAGTACTTCTATGGTACTAGGGTAACTCACTTGGGGTTTGGGAGTACTTATATGGGACTAGGGTAACTCGCTTGGGGTCAGGGAGTACTTATAAAGGGGCTAGGGCAACTCTCTTTTGGTCAAGGAGTATTTATACGGGACTACGGTAACTCACTTGGTGTCTTTGAGTACATATATGGGACCAGGGTAACTCACTTGGGGCCAGGGTGTACTTATTAAGGGGCTAGGGTAACTCACTTGGGGTCAAGGAGTACTTATAAGGGACTATGGTAACTCACTTGGGGTAAGGAGTACTTATATAGGACTAGGGTAACTCACTTGCGGTCAGGGAGAACATATTTGGGATAGGATAACTCACTTGCGGTCAGAGAGTACAGTTTCGGCCATTAATCTTGCGCCTGGCGAGGGGAAGTAGGAATTAGAGGGGTGAAGGGATATCTAGGGAGTTTGTCCGTAGCTGTCAAATGGCGCGATTAACCCTCAATTTTGGATCGTAAACAAAAGTAATATTTTCGGAAAACGATTGCGGAAAAGAAGGAAGGATTTTAATGCATAACAGAGAAGAAAAAATATATATCAGATGAGTATAAATTAATAACACAAAATGAAAACTATTGTGAATTTATAATGAAATATACTTTGTGGTTATTTTATTTCTGTTACAGGCTAAATCCTATTCTTCATGAATTTAAAGCGCAGGAAAGAAATACTTAAAGAACAATGAATGAAAGGATTAATTTATAAAGCATTTCTGTGTGGCCCAATAGTTTCAATAATTGTGACATAATGTTATAATAGTGAATGTGTAAGAAAGATTGCTGCGTATACAATGAAATTTTATTATAAAATAATAATGATGTTTAATAATGTTTTGATTCCTATTATTATAAATTAAAGTTAGTTCAATAAAAATATTATTTTAACTTCTTCCTTAACCATACACAATTTCTATACGTAGATAGTAATTACATATTCTTGCAGAATCTATCTTTAAGCTATTCTAACTAAATTGCAACTATTTCAAATCTGCAGCTCATAATTATTTACTTCAATGATTTTTATTTTTCAAAGTGAGACAAATTGCGTAGAGTTTCTGCAAATTTCTTATTAGTCTGTCACATTCTTCGACATATTACCTTTTATGATATTTATATGACTCCTTTGCACTATTTTCTTCTAGTCTATAACATATAACAATAATTTTATTATCAATTTTAAATACATACAGATAAGATGATTATGTTGATAAGTAATTAATTTTATAAATATTGGAATGATTGTTAAACCATTGTCTTATTAAATTTGGAAAATTGACATTTGAATGATGCTATTTAAATTGGGCCTCTCTTCTGTGAGATATGTTTTCATAATACTTGGGTAGATAAAGTTCCTTAAAAGTTATATGTGTATAATACTGACTTCATCTTATTTTTTAGCTTCAAGTAATTTTCCAGCTATGTGTTTGAATATACATTTTGAATATAGAATACTCATCTTATTTCCTTACTCTTATTATAATGTTGTCAGGATTGATAGAAAAAGATATTTCAATCATCTGAAAATGATAGGATATACATATGACGACTGGATAAATTAAGGTTTTAGGACAGATAAGTCTTATGAACAAAAGGGGAATAATATAATAAGTATTGCATATTGGGAATGGATATCCAAATAAGTTGCTGGAAAATATAATTTGAAGCTAAAAACAAGATGAACTCAGCAGTATACATAAACATATTGGTCAACAATATCCTCTCAAATGGAAGGAAAATATATCATGTGGATGAGGTGCCAAACATATTTAAGTACAATAAGTCCAGTGTCCATTCTTCAAATTTAATACAGCAATAGTTTACCAATTATCCTAATTATTATAGAAATAATTAGACAGCAAAAGAAGCATATCTGAGCATATTTGAAAATATTTAGAGAATTATTGGTATATGTGTTCAAAACTAGAAGAAGAAGGAATAATCAAGGCAAATAAATGTCATACGAGATGTGGAAGCATGTGAAGTACGGATGAATAAGAAATTAGCAGAAACTTTATACAAATAATCTCACATTGAATAATAAAAATCATTGAAATAAATAGTTATGAACTGTGGATTTAAAATAGTTGCAATTTGGTTAGAATAGCTTAAAGATAGGTTCTACAAGAATATGTAATTACTATGTAAGTATAGAAATTGTGTATGATTAAGGAATAAATTAAAATAATATTTTTATTGAATTAACTTTAATTTATAATAATAGGAATCAAAACATTATTAAACATCATTATTAATTTATAATAAAATTTCTTTGTTTACGCAGCAATCTTTCTTACGCATTCACTACTATAACATTATGTCACAATTATTGAAACTATTGGGCCACACAGAAATGCTTTATTAATTAGTCCTTTTCATTCATTGTTCTTTAAGTATTTCTTTCCTGCGATTTAAATTCATGAAGAATTGGATTTAGCCTGTAACAGAAATAAAATAACCACAAAGTATATTTCTTTATAAATTCACAACAATTTTCATTTTGTGTTATTAATTTATACTCATCTGATATATTTTTTCTTCCCTGTTATATATTAAAATCCTTCCTTCTTTTCCGCAATCGTTTTCCGAAAATATTACTTTTGTTTACGATCCAAAATTGAGGGTTAATCGCGCCATTTGACAGCTACGGACAAACTCCCTAGATATTCCTTCACCCCTCTAATTCCTACTTCCCCTCGCCAGGCGCAAGATTAATGGCCGAAACTGTACATATAAAGGGGCTAGAATAACTCACTTGTTGTCAGGGAGTACTTATATGGGACTAGGGTAACTCACTTAGGGTTAGGGAGTACTTATATAGGGGCTAGGGTAACTCACTTGGCGTCAGGGAGTATTTCTATGTGACTAAGGTAACTCACTTGGGGTCTGGGAGTACTTATATGGGACTAGGGTAACTCTCTTGAGGTCAGGGAGTACTTATAAAGGGGTTAGATTAACTCACTTGGGGTCAGGGAGTAGTTATAAGGGACTAGGGTAACTCACTTGGGGTCTGGGAGTACATATAAAGGGGCTAGGATAACTCACTTGTAGTCAGAGAGTACATATAAAGGGGCTAGGATAACTCACTTGGGGTCAGGGAGTACTTATAAAGGGGCTATGGTAACTCACTTGGGGTAAGGAGTACTTATATAGGACTAGGGTAACTCACTTGCTGTCAGAGATTACATATAAAGGGGATAGGATAACTCACTTGCGGTCAGAGAGTACATATAAAGGGGCTAGAATAACTCACTTGCGGTCAGAGAGTACATATAAAGGGGCTAGGATAACTCACTTGGGGTCAGGGAGTACTTATATAGGAGCTAGGGTAACTCACTTGGGGTCAGGGAGTACTTCGATGGGACTAGGATAACTCACTTGGGGTCAGGGAGTACATTTATGTGACTAAGGTAACACACTTGGGGTCAGCGAGTACTTATAAAGGGGCTATGGTAACTCATTTGGGGCCAGGGAGTACTTATATGAGACTAGGGAAACACACTTGGGGTCAGGGAGTACTTATAATGGGGTTAGAATAACTCACTTGCGGCCAGGGAGTACTTATAAAGGTGATATGGTAACTCACTTGGGGTTAGGTAGTACTTCTATGGGACTAGGGTAACTCACTTGCGGTCAAAGAGTACATATAAAGGGGCTAGGATAACTCACTTGGGGTCAGGGAGTATTTATAAAGGTGATATGGTATCTCACTTGGGGTCAGAGAGTACATATAAAGGGGCTATTGTAACTCACTTGGGGTCAGGGAGTACTTATATGGGACTAGGGTAACTCACTTGGTGTCTGGGAGAACTTATATGGGACCAGGGTAACTCACTTGGGGCCAGGGTGTACTTGTAAAGGGGCTAGGGTAACTCACTTGGGGTCAGGGAGGAGTTATAAGGGACTAGGGTAACTCACTTGGGGTCTGGGAGTACATATAAAGGGGCTAGGATAACTCACTAGGGGTCAGGGAGTACTTATAAAGTTGATATGGTAACTCACTTGGGGTCAGAGAGTACTTATAAATGGGCTAGGATAACTCACTTGGGGTCAGGGAGTACTTATAAAGGTGATATGGTAACTCACTTGGGTTCAGGGAGTACTTATAAAGGTGATATGGTATCTCACTTGGGGTGTGGAAGTACATCTATGGGACTAGGGTAACTCACTTGGGGTTTGGGAGTACTTATATGGGACTAGGGTAACTCACTTGGGGTTAGGGAGTACTTATAAAGGGGCTAGGGTAACTCACTTTTGGTCAAGGAGTACTTATACGGGACTACGGTAACTCACTTGGTGTCTTTCAGTACATATATGGGACCAGGGTAACTCACTTGGAGTCAGGGAGTACTTATAAAGGAGCTATGGTAACTCACTTGGGGTAAGGAGTACTTATATAGGAATCGGGTAACTCACTTGCGGTCAGAGAGAACATATATAGGGATAGGATAACTCACTTGGGGTCGGGGAGTATTTCTATGTGACTAGGGTAACTCACTTGGGATCTGGAAGTACTTATATGTGAGAAGGGTAACTGACTTGCGGGCAGAGAGTACATATAAAGGGGCAAGGATAACTCATTTGGGGTCAGGGAGTACTTATATAGGGGCTATGGTAACTCACTTGGGGTCAGGGAGTACTACTATGGCACTAGGGTAACTCACTTGCCGTCAGAGAGTACATATAAATGGGGTTAGGATAACTATCTTGGGGTCAGGGAGTACTTATAAAGGGGGTATGGTAACTCACTTGGGGTCAGGGAGTACTTATATGGGACTAGGGTAACTCACTTGCGGTCAGGGAGTACTTATAAAGAGGCTAGGGTAAATCTCTTTGGGTCAAGGAGTACATATATGGGACTAGGCTAACTCACTTGGTGTCTGGGAGTACTTATAAAGGTGATATTGTAACTCACTTGGGGCCAGGGTGTACTTGTAAAGGGGCTAGGGTAACTCACTTGGGGTCAGGGAGGAGTTATAAGGGACTAGGGTAACTCACTTGGGGTCTGGGAGTACATATAAAGGGGCTAGGATAACTCACTTGGGGTCAGGGAGTACTTATAAAGTTGATATGGTAACTCACTTGGGGTCAGAGAGTACTTATAAATGGGCTAGGATAACTCACTTGGGGTCACGGAGTACTTATAAAGGTGATATGGTAACTCACTTGGGTTCAGGGAGTACTTATAAAGGTGATATGGTATCTCACTTGGGGTCTGGAAGTACATCTATGGGACTAGGGTAACTCACTTGGGGTTTGGGAGTACTTATATGGGACTAGGGTAACTCACTTGGGGTTAGGGAGTACTTATAAAGGGGCTAGGGTAACTCACTTTTGGTCAAGGAGTACTTATACGGGACTACGGTAACTCACTTGGTGTCTTTCAGTACATATATGGGACCAGGGTAACTCACTTGGAGTCAGGGAGTACTTATAAAGGGGCTATGGTAACTCACTTGGGGTAAGGAGTACTTATATAGGAATAGGGTAACTCACTTGCGGTCAGAGAGAACATATATAGGGATAGGATAACTCACTTGGGGTCAGGGAGTATTTCTATGTGACTAGGGTAACTCACTTGGGATCTGGAAGTACTTATATGTGAGAAGGGTAACTGACTTGCGGGCAGAGAGTACATATAAAGGGGCAAGGATAACTCATTTGGGGTCAGGGAGTACTTATATAGGGGCTATGGTAACTCACTTGGGGTCAGGGAGTACTACTATGGGACTAGGGTAACTCACTTGCCGTCAGAGAGTACATATAAATGGGGTTAGGATAACTACCTTGGGGTCAGGGAGTACTTATAAAGGGGGTATGGTAACTCACTTGGGGTCAGGGAGTACTTATATGGGACTAGGGTAACTCACTTGCGGTCAGGGAGTACTTATAAAGAGGCTAGGGTAAATCTCTTTGGGTCAAGGAGTACATATATGGGACTAGGCTAACTCACTTGGTGTCTGGGAGTACTTATAAAGGTGATATTGTAACTCACTTGGGGCCAGGGTGTACTTGTAAAGGGGCTAGGGTAACTCACTTGGGGTCAGGGAGGAGTTATAAGGGACTAGGGTAACTCACTTGGGGTCTGGGAGTACATATAAAGGGGCTAGGATAACTCACTTGGTGTCAGGGAGTACTTATAAAGTTGATATGGTAACTCACTTGGGGTCAGAGAGTACTTATAAATGGGCTAGGATAACTCACTTGGGGTCACGGAGTACTTATAAAGGTGATATGGTAACTCACTTGGGTTCAGGGAGTACTTATAAAGGTGATATGGTATCTCACTTGGGGTCTGGAAGTACATCTATGGGACTAGGGTAACTCACTTGGGGTTTGGGAGTACTTATATGGGACTAGGGTAACTCACTTGGGGTTAGGGAGTACTTATAAAGGGGCTAGGGTAACTCACTTTTGGTAAAGGAGTACTTATACGGGACTACGGTAACTCACTTGGTGTCTTTCAGTACATATATGGGACCAGGGTAACTCACTTGGAGTCAGGGAGTACTTATAAAGGGGCTATGGTAACTCACTTGGGGTAAGGAGTACTTATATAGGAATAGGGTAACTCACTTGCGGTCAGAGAGAACATATATAGGGATAGGATAACTCACTTGGGGTCAAGGAGTATTTCTATGTGACTAGGGTAACTCACTTGGGGTTTGGGAGTACTTATATTGGACTAGGGTAACTCACTTGCGGTCAGAGAGAACATATATAGGGATAGGATAACTCACTTGCGGTCAGAGAGTACATATAAAGGGGCTAGAATAACTCACTTGTTGTCAGGGAGTACTTATATGGGACTAGAGTAACTCACTTAGGGTTAGGGAGTACTTATATAGGGGCTATGGTAACTCACTTGGGGTCAGGGAGTACGTCTAAGTGAGAAGGGTAACTCACTTGCGGGCAGAGAGTATATATAAAGGGGCAAGGATAACTCATTTGGGGTCAGGGAGTACTTATATAGGGGCTAGAGTAACTCACTTGGGGTCAGGGAGTACTTCTATGGTACTAGGGTAACTCACTTGGGGTTTGGGAGTACTTATATGGGACTAGGGTAACTCACTTGGGGTCAGGGAGTACTTATAAAGGGGCTAGGGTAACTCTCTTTTGGTCAAGGAGTATTTATACGGGACTACGGTAACTCACTTGGAGTGTTTGAGTTCATATATGGGACCAGGGTAACTCACTTGGGGCCAGGGTGTACTTATTAAGGGGCTCGGGTAACTCACTTGGGGTCAGGGAGTACTTATAAGGGACTAGGGTAACTCACTTGTGGTCTGGGAGTACTTCGATGGGACTAGGATAACTCACTTGGGGTCAGGGAGTACATTTATGTGACTAAGGTAACACACTTGGGGTCAGGGAGTACTTATAAAGGGGCTATGGTAACTCATTTGGGGCCAGGGAGTACTTATATGAGATTAGGGAAACACACTTGGGGTCAGGGAGTACTTATAATGGGGTTAGAATAACTCACTTGCGGTCAGGGAGTACTTATAAAGGTGATATGGTAACTCACTTGGGGTTAGGTAGTACTTCTATGGGACTAGGGTAACTCACTTGCGGTCAAAGAGTACATATAAAGGGGCTAGGATAACTCACTTGGGGTCAGGGAGTAATTATAAAGGTGATATGGTATCTCACTTGGGGTCAGAGAGTACTTATAAAGGGGCTATTGTAACTCATTTGGGGTCAGGGAGTACTTATAAAGGGCTATGGTAACTCACTTGGGGTCAGGGAGTACTACTATGGGACTAGGGTAACTCACTTGCCGTCAGAGAGTACATATAAATGGGGTTAGGATAACTATCTTGGGTTCAGGGAGTACTTATAAAGGGGGTATGGTAACTCACTTGGGGTCAGGGAGTACTTATATGGGACTAGGGTAACTCACTTGCGGTCAGGGAGTACTTATAAAGAGGCTAGGGTAAATCTCTTTGGGTCAAGGAGTACATATATGGGACTAGGCTAACTCACTTGGTGTCTGGGAGTACTTATAAAGGTGATATTGTAACTCACTTGGGGTCAGGTAGTACTTCTATGGGACTAGGGTAACTCACTTGCGGTCAGAGAGTACATATAAAGGGGCTAGGATAACTCACTTGGGGTCAGGGAGTACTTATAAAGGTGATATGGTAACTCACTTGGGGTCAGAGAGTACTTATAAAGGGGCTAGGATAACTCACTTGGGGTCAGGGAGTACTTATAAAGGTGATATGGTAACTCACTTGGGTTCAGGGAGTACTTATAAAGGTGATATGGTATCTCACTTCGGGTCTGGAAGTACATCTATGGGACTAGGGTAACTCACTTGCGGTCAGAGAGTACATATAAAAGGGCCAGGATAACTCACTTGCGGGCAGAGAGTACATATAAAGGGGCAAGGATAACTCATTTGGGGTCAGGGAGTACTTATATGGGACTAGGGTAACTCACTTGGGGTTAGGGAGTACTTATAAAGGGGCTAGGGTAACTCACTTTTGGTGAAGGAGTACTTATACGGGACTACGGTAACTCTCTTGGTGTCTTTCAGTACATATATGGGACCAGGGTAACTCACTTGGGGTCAGGGAGTACTTATAAAGGGGCTATGGTAACTCACTTGGGGTAAGGAGTACTTATATAGGACTAGGGTAACTCACTTGCGGTCAGAGAGAACATATATAGGGATAGGATAACTCACTTGCGGTCAGAGAGTACATATAAAGGGGCTAGAATAACTCACTTGTTGTCAGGGAGTACTTATATGGGACTAGAGTAACTCTCTTAGGGTTAGGGAGTACTTATCTAGGGGCTAGGGTAACTCACTTGGGGTCAGGGAGTATTTCTATGTGACTAGGGTAACTCACTTGGGGTCTGGTAGTACTTAAATGTGAGAAGGGTAACTCACTTGCGGGCAGAGAGTACATATAAAGGGGCTATGGTAACTCACTTGGGGTCAGGGAGTACTACTATGGGACTAGGGTAACTCACTTGCCGTCAGAGAGTACATATAAAGGGGCTAGGATAACTCACTTGGGTTCAGGGAGTACTTAAAAAAGGGGCTATGGTATCTTACTTGGGGTCAGGGAGTACTACTATGGGACTAGGGAAACTAACTTGCGGTCAGAGAGTACATATAAAGGGGCTAGGATAACTCACTTGGGGTCAGGGAGTACTTATAACGGGCTAGGGTAACTCGCTTTGGGTCAAGGAGTACTTATATGGGACTAGGGTAACTCACTTGTTGTCAGGGAGTACTTATAAAGGTGATATGGTAACTCACTGGGGGTCAGAGAGTACTTATAAAGGGGCTAGGATAACTCACTTGGGGTCAGGGAGTACTTATAAAGGTGATATGGTAACTCACTTGGGGTCAGGTAGTACTTCTATGGGACTAGGGTAACTCACTTGCGGTCAGGGACTACATATAAAGGGGCCAGGATAACTCACTTGGGGTCAAGCAGTACTTATAAAGGTGATATGGTATCTCACTTGGGTACAGGGAGTACTTATAAAGGGGCTAGGGTAACTCACTTTTGGTCAAGGAGTACATATACGGGACTACGGTAACTCACTTGGTGCCTTTGAGTACATATATGGGACCAGGGTGTACCTATTAAGGGGCTAGGGTAACTCACTTGGGGTCAGGGAGTACATATAAGGGACTAGGGTAACTCACTTGTGGTCTGGGAGTACATATAAAGGGGCTAGGATAACTCACTTGCGGTCAGAGAGTACTTATAAAGGGGCTATGGTAACTCACTTGGGGTAAGGAGTACTTCTATGGGACTAGGGTAACTCACTTGGGGTCAGGCAGTACTTCTCGGGAATTAGGGTAACTCACTTGGGGTCAGGGAGTACTTATAAAGGGGCTAGGGTAACTCACTTTTGGTCAAGGAGTACTTATACGGGACTACGGTAACTCACTTGGTGCCTTTGAGGACATATATGGGACCAGGGTAACTCACTTGGGGCCAGGGTGTACCTATTAAGGGGCTAGGGTAACTCACTTGGGGTCAGGGAGTACATATAAGGGATTAGGGTAACTCACTTGTGGTCTGGGAGTACATATAAAGGGGCTAGGATAACTCACTTGCGGTCAGAGAGTACATATATAGGGGCTAGGATAACTCACTTGGGGTCAGGGAGTACTTACAAAGGTGATATGTTAACTCACTTGGGGTCAGGGAGTACTTATATAGGGGCTAGAGTAACTCACTCGGGGTCAGGGAGTACTTCTATGGTACTAGGGTAACTCACTTGGGGTTTGGGAGTACTTATATGGGACTAGGGTAACTCGCTTGGGGTCAGGGAGTACTTATAAAGGGGCTAGGGCAACTCTCTTTTGGTCAAGGAGTATTTATACGGGACTACGGTAACTCACTTGGTGTCTTTGAGTACATATATGGGACCAGGGTAACTCACTTGGGGCCAGGGTGTACTTATTAAGGGGCTAGGGTAACTCACTTGGGGTCAAGGAGTACTTATAAGGGACTATGGTAACTCACTTGGGGTAAGGAGTACTTATATAGGACTAGGGTAACTCACTTGCGGTCAGGGAGAAAATATTTGGGATAGGATAACTCACTTGCGGTCAGAGAGTACAGTTTCGGCCATTAATCTTGCGCCTGGCGAGGGGAAGTAGGAATTAGAGGGGTGAAGGGATATCTAGGGAGTTTGTCCGTAGATGTCAAATGGCGCGATTAACCCTCAATTTTGGATCGTAAACAAAAGTAATATTTTCGGAAAACGATTGCGGAAAAGAAGGAAGGATTTTAATGCATAACAGAGAAGAAAAAATATATATCAGATGAGTATAAATTAATAACACAAAATGAAAACTATTGTGAATTTATAATGAAATATACTTTGTGGTTATTTTATTTCTGTTACAGGCTAAATCCTATTCTTCATGAATTTAAAGCGCAGGAAAGAAATACTTAAAGAACAATGAATGAAAGGATTAATTTATAAAGCATTTCTGTGTGGCCCAATAGTTTCAATAATTGTGACATAATGTTATAATAGTGAATGTGTAAGAAAGATTGCTGCGTATACAAAGAAATTTTATTATAAAATAATAATGATGTTTAATAATGTTTTGATTCCTATTATTATAAATTAAAGTTAGTTCAATAAAAATATTATTTTAACTTCTTCCTTAACCATACACAATTTCTATACGTAGATAGTAATTACATATTCTTGCAGAATCTATCTTTAAGCTATTCTAACTAAATTGCAACTATTTTAAATCTGCAGCTCATAATTATTTACTTCAATGATTTTTATTTTTCAAAGTGAGACAAATTGCGTAGAGTTTCTGCAAATTTCTTATTAGTCTGTCACATTCTTCGACATATTACCTTTTATGATATTTATATGACTCCTTTGCACTATTTTCTTCTAGTCTATAACATATAACAATAATTTTATTATCAATTTTAAATACATACAGATAAGATGATTATGTTGATAAGTAATTAATTTTATAAATATTGGAATGATTCTTAAACCATTGTCTTATTAAATTTGGAAAATTGACATTTGAATGATGCTATTTAAATTGGGCCTCTCTTCTGTGAGATATGTTTTCATAATACTTGGGTAGATAAAGTTCCTTAAAAGTTATATGTGTATAATACTGAGTTCATCTTATTTTTTAGCTTCAAGTAATTTTCCAGCTATGTGTTTGAATATACATTTTGAATATAGAATACTCATCTTATTTCC
Organism: Prorops nasuta; assembly: GCF_024137725.1. Lineage (NCBI taxonomy): Eukaryota > Metazoa > Arthropoda > Insecta > Hymenoptera > Bethylidae > Prorops > Prorops nasuta. The sequence continues at coordinate 1,019,239 of NW_027116841.1, read as the reverse complement.
TTACTCTTATTATAATGTTGTCAGGATTGATAGAAAAAGATATTTCAATCATCTGAAAATGATAGGATATACATATGAAGACTGGATAAATTAAGGTTTTAGGACAGATAAGTCTTATGAACAAAAGGGGAATAATATAATAAGTATTGCATATTGGGAATGGATATCCAAATATGTTGCTGGAAAATATAATTTGAAGCTAAAAACAAGATGAACTCAGCAGTATACATAAACATATTGGTCAACAATATCCTCTCAAATGGAAGGAAAATATATCATGTGGATGAGGTGCCAAACATATTTAAGTACAATAAGTCCAGTGTCCATTCTTCAAATTTAATACAGCAATAGTTTACCAATTATCCTAATTATTATAGAAATAATTAGACAGCAGAATAAGCATATCTGAGCATATTTGAAAATATTTAGAGAATTATTGGTATATGTGTTCAAAACTAGAAGAAGAAGGAATAATCAAGGCAAATAAATGTCATACGAGATGTGGAAGCATGTGAAGTACGGATGAATAAGAAATTAGCAGAAACTTTATACAAATAATCTCACATTGAATAATAAAAATCATTGAAATAAATAGTTATGAACTGTGGATTTAAAATAGTTGCAATTTGGTTAGAATAGCTTAAAGATAGGTTCTACAAGAATATGTAATTACTATGTAAGTATAGAAATTGTGTATGATTAAGGAAAAAATTAAAATAATATTTTTATTGAATTAACTTTAATTTATAATAATAGGAATCAAAACATTATTAAACATCATTATTATTTTATAATAAAATTTCTTTGTTTACGCAGCAATCTTTCTTACGCATTCACTACTATAACATTATGTCACAATTATTGAAACTATTGGGCCACACAGAAATGCTTTATAAATTAGTCCTTTTCATTCATTGTTCTTTAAGTATTTCTTTCCTGCGATTTAAATTCATGAAGAATTGGATTTAGCCTGTAACAGAAATAAAATAACCACAAAGTATATTTCTTTATAAATTCACAACAATTTTCATTTTGTGTTATTAATTTATACTCATCTGATATATTTTTTCTTCCCTGTTATATATTAAAATCCTTCCTTCTTTTCCGCAATCGTTTTCCGAAAATATTACTTTTGTTTACGATCCAAAATTGAGGGTTAATCGCGCCATTTGACAGCTACGGACAAACTCCCTAGATATCCCTTCACCCCTCTAATTCCTACTTCCCCTCGCCAGGCGCAAGATTAATGGCCGAAACTGTACATATAAAGGGGCTAGAATAACTCACTTGTTGTCAGGGAGTACTTATATGGGACTAGGGTAACTCACTTAGGGTTAGGGAGTACTTATATAGGGGCTAGGGTAACTCACTTGGCGTCAGGGAGTATTTCTATGTGACTAAGGTAACTCACTTGGGGTCTGGGAGTACTTATATGGGACTAGGGTAACTCTCTTGAGGTCAGGGAGTACTTATAAAGGGGTTAGATTAACTCACTTGGGGTCAGGGAGTAGTTATAAGGGACTAGGGTAACTCACTTGGGGTCTGGGAGTACATATAAAGGGGCTAGGATAACTCACTTGCAGTCAGAGAGTACATATAAAGGGGCTAGGATAACTCACTTGGGGTCAGGGAGTACTTATAAAGGGGCTATGGTAACTCACTTGGGGTAAGGAGTACTTATATAGGACTAGGGTAACTCACTTGCTGTCAGAGATTACATTTAAAGGGGATAGGATAACTCACTTGCGGTCAGAGAGTACATATAAAGGGGCTAGAATAACTCACTTGCGGTCAGAGAGTACATATAAAGGGGCTAGGATAACTCACTTGGGGTCAGGGAGTACTTATATAGGAGCTAGGGTAACTCACTTGGGGTCAGGGAGTACTTCGATGGGGATAGGATAACTCACTTGGGGTCAGGGAGTACATTTATGTGACTAAGGTAACACACTTGGGGTCAGCGAGTACTTATAAAGGGGCTATGGTAACTCATTTGGGGCCAGGGAGTACTTATATGAGACTAGGGAAACACACTTGGGGTCAGGGAGTACTTATAATGGGGTTAGAATAACTCACTTGCGGTCAGGGAGTACTTATAAAGGTGATATGGTAACTCACTTGGGGTTAGGTAGTACTTCTATGGGACTAGGGTAACTCACTTGCGGTCAAAGAGTACATATAAAGGGGCTAGGATAACTCACTTGGGGTCAGGGAGTATTTATAAAGGTGATATGGTATCTCACTTGGGGTCAGAGAGTACTTATAAAGGGGCTATTGTAACTCACTTGGGGTCAGGGAGTACTTATAAAGGGGGTATGGTAACTCACTTGGGGTCAGGGAGTACTTATATGGGACTAGGGTAACTCACTTGCGGTCAGGGAGTACTTATAAAGAGGCTAGGGTAAATCTCTTTGGGTCAAGGAGTACTTATATGGGACTAGGCTAACTCACTTGGTGTCTGGGAGAACTTATATGGGACCAGGGTAACTCACTTGGGGCCAGGGTGTACTTGTAAAGGGGCTAGGGTAACTCACTTGGGGTCAGGGAGGAGTTATAAGGGACTAGGGTAACTCACTTGGGGTCTGGGAGTACATATAAAGGGGCTAGGATAACTCACTTGGGGTCAGGGAGTACTTATAAAGTTGATATGGTAACTCACTTGGGGTCACAGAGTACTTATAAATGGGCTAGGATAACTCACTTGGGGTCAGGGAGTACTTATAAAGGTGATATGGTAACTCACTTGGGTTCAGGGAGTACTTATAAAGGTGATATGGTATCTCACTTGGGGTCTGGAAGTACATCTATGGGACTAGGGTAACTCACTTGGGGTTTGGGAGTACTTATATGGGACTAGGGTAACTCACTTGGGGTTAGGGAGTACTTATAAAGGGGCTAGGGTAACTCACTTTTGGTCAAGGAGTACTTATACGGGACTACGGTAACTCACTTGGTGTCTTTCAGTACATATATGGGACCAGGGTAACTCACTTGGAGTCAGGGAGTACTTATAAAGGGGCTATGGTAACTCACTTGGGGTAAGGAGTACTTATATAGGAATAGGGTAACTCACTTGCGGTCAGAGAGAACATATATAGGGATAGGATAACTCACTTGGGGTCAGGGAGTATTTCTATGTGACTAGGGTAACTCACTTGGGATCTGGAAGTACTTATATGTGAGAAGGGTAACTGACTTGCGGGCAGAGAGTACATATAAAGCGGCAAGGATAACTCATTTGGGGTCAGGGAGTACTTATATAGGGGCTAGAGTAACTCACTTGGGGTCAGGGAGTACTTCTATGGTACTAGGGTAACTCACTTGGGGTTTGGGAGTACTTATATGGGACTAGGGTAACTCACTTGGGGTCAGGGAGTACTTATAAAGGGGCTAGGGTAACTCTCTTTTGGTCAAGGAGTATTTATACGGGACTACGGTAACTCACTTGGAGTGTTTGAGTTCATATATGGGACCAGGGTAACTCACTTGGGGCCAGGGTGTACTTATTAAGGGGCTCGGGTAACTCACTTGGGGTCAGGGAGTACTTATAAGGGACTAGGGTAACTCACTTGTGGTCTGGGAGTACTTCGATGGGACTAGGATAACTCACTTGGGGTCAGGGAGTACATTTATGTGACTAAGGTAACACACTTGGGGTCAGGGAGTACTTATAAAGGGGCTATGGTAACTCATTTGGGGCCAGGGAGTACTTATATGAGATTAGGGAAACACACTTGGGGTCAAAGAGTACATATAAAGGGGCTAGGATAACTCACTTGGGGTCAGGGAGTAATTATAAAGGTGATATGGTATCTCACTTGGGGTCAGAGAGTACTTATAAAGGGGCTATTGTAACTCACTTGGGGTCAGGGAGTACTTATAAAGGGCTATGGTAACTCACATGGGGTCAGGGAGTACTACTATGGGACTAGGGTAACTCACTTGCCGTCAGAGAGTACATATAAATGGGGTTAGGATAACTATCTTGGGGTCAGGGAGTACTTATAAAGGGGGTATGGTAACTCACTTGGGGTCAGGGAGTACTTATATGGGACTAGGGTAACTCTCTTGAGGTCAGGGAGTACTTATAAAGAGGTTAGAGTAACTCACTTGGGGTCAGGGAGTAGTTATAAGGGACTAGGGTAACTCACTTGGGGTCTGGGAGTACATATAAAGGGGCTAGGATAACTCACTTGCGTTCAGAGAGTACACATAAACGGGCTAGGATAACTCACTTGGGCTCAGGGAGTACTTCTATATGAGAAGGGTAACTCACTTGCGGGCAGAGAGTACATATAAATGGGCTAGAATAACTCACTTGCGGTCAGAGAGTACATATAAAGGGGCTAGGATAACTCACTTGGGGTCAGGGAGTACTTATATAGGAGCTAGGGTAACTCACTTGGGGTCAGGGAGTACTTCGATGGGACTAGGATAACTCACTTGGGTACAGGGAGTACATTTATGTGACTAAGGTAACACACTTGGGGTCAGGGAGTACTTATAAAGGGGATATGGTAACTCATTTGGGGCCAGGGAGTACTTATATGAGACTAGGGAAACACACTTGGGGTCAGGGAGTACTTATAAAGGGGTTAGAATAACTCACTTGCGGTCAAGGAGTACTTATAAAGGGGCTAGGGTAACTCACTTGGGGTAAGGAGTATTTATATAGGACTAGGGTAACTCACTTGCGGTCAGAGAGAACATATATAGGGATAGGATAACTCTCTTGCGGTCAGAGAGTACATATAAAGGGGCTAGAATAACTCACTTATTGTCAGGGAGTACTTATATGGGACTAGGGTAACTCACTTAGGGTTAGGGAGTACTTATATAGGGGCTAGGGTAACTCACTTCGGTCAGAGAGTACATATAAAGGGGCTAGGATAACTCACTTGGGGTCAGGGAGTACGTCTAAGTGAGAATGGTAACACACTTGCGGGCAGAGAGTATATATAAAGGGGCAAGGATAACTCATTTGGGGTCAGGGAGTACTTATATAGGGGCTAGGGTAACTCACTTCGGTCAGAGAGTACATATAAAGGGGCTAGGATAACTCACTTGGGGTCAGGGAGTACGTCTAAGTGAGAAGGGTAACACACTTGCGGGCAGAGAGTATATATAAAGGGGCAAGGATAACTCACTTGGGGTCAGGGAGTACTTCTATGGTACTAGGGTAACTCACTTGGGGTTTGGGAGTACTTATATGGGACTAGGGTAACTCACTTGGGGTCAGGGAGTACTTATAAAGGGGCTAGGGTAACTCTCTTTTGGTCAAGGAGTATTTATACGGGACTACGGTAACTCACTTGGAGTGTTTGAGTTCATATATGGGACCAGGGTAACTCACTTGGGGCCAGGGTGTACTTATTAAGGGGCTAGGGTAACTCACTTGGGGTCAGGGAGTAATTATAAGGGACTAGGGTAACTCACTTGTGGTCTGGGAGTACTTCGATGGGACTAGGATAACTCACTTGGGGTCAGGGAGTACATTTATGTGACTAAGGTAACACACTTGGGGTCAGGGAGTACTTATAAAGGGGCTATGGTAACTCATTTGGTGCCAGGGAGTACTTATATGAGATTAGGGAAACACACTTGGGGTCAGGGAGTACTTATAAAGGGGTTAGAATAACTCACTTGCGGTCAGGGAGTACTTATAAAGGTGATATGGTAACTCACTTGGGGTCAGGTAGTACTTTTATGGGAATAGGGTAACTCACTTGCGGTCAAAGAGTACATATAAAGGGGCTAGGATAACTCACTTGGGGTCAGGGAGTACTAATAAAGGTGATATGGTAACTCACTGGGGGTCAGAGAGTACTTATATGGGACTAGGGTAACTCTCTTGAAGTCAGGGAGTACTTATAAAGAGGTTAGAGTAACTCACTTGGGGTCAGGGAGTAGTTATAAGGGACTAGGGTAACTCACTTGGGGTCTGGGAGTACATATAAAGGGGCTAGGATAACTCACTTGCGTTCAGAGAGTACACATAAACGGGCTAGGATAACTCACTTGGGCTCAGGGAGTACTTCTATATGAGAAGGGTAACTCACTTGCGGGCAGAGAGTACGTTTAAGGGGCAAGGATAACTCATTTGGGGTCAGGGAGTACTTATATAGGGGCTAGAGTAACTCACTCGGGGTCAGGGAGTACTTCTATGGTACTAGGGTAACTCACTTGGGGTTTGGGAGTACTTATATGGGACTAGGGTAACTCGCTTGGGGTCAGGGAGTACTTATAAAGGGGCTAGGGCAACTCTCTTTTGGTCAAGGAGTATTTATACGGGACTACGGTAACTCACTTGGTGTCTTTGAGTACATATATGGGACCAGGGTAACTCACTTGGGGCCAGGGTGTACTTATTAAGGGGCTAGGGTAACTCACTTGGGGTCAAGGAGTACTTATAAGGGACTATGGTAACTCACTTGGGGTAAGGAGTACTTATATAGGACTAGGGTAACTCACTTGCGGTCAGGGAGAACATATTTGGGATAGGATAACTCACTTGCGGTCAGAGAGTACAGTTTCGGCCATTAATCTTGCGCCTGGCGAGGGGAAGTAGGAATTAGAGGGGTGAAGGGATATCTAGGGAGTTTGTCCGTAGCTGTCAAATGGCGCGATTAACCCTCAATTTTGGATCGTAAACAAAAGTAATATTTTCGGAAAACGATTGCGGAAAAGAAGGAAGGATTTTAATGCATAACAGAGAAGAAAAAATATATATCAGATGAGTATAAATTAATAACACAAAATGAAAACTATTGTGAATTTATAATGAAATATACTTTGTGGTTATTTTATTTCTGTTACAGGCTAAATCCTATTCTTCATGAATTTAAAGCGCAGGAAAGAAATACTTAAAGAACAATGAATGAAAGGATTAATTTATAAAGCATTTCTGTGTGGCCCAATAGTTTCAATAATTGTGACATAATGTTATAATAGTGAATGTGTAAGAAAGATTGCTGCGTATACAAAGAAATTTTATTATAAAATAATAATGATGTTTAATAATGTTTTGATTCCTATTATTATAAATTAAAGTTAGTTCAATAAAAATATTATTTTAACTTCTTCCTTAACCATACACAATTTCTATACGTAGATAGTAATTACATATTCTTGCAGAATCTATCTTTAAGCTATTCTAACTAAATTGCAACTATTTTAAATCTGCAGCTCATAATTATTTACTTCAATGATTTTTATTTTTCAAAGTGAGACAAATTGCGTAGAGTTTCTGCAAATTTCTTATTAGTCTGTCACATTCTTCGACATATTACCTTTTATGATATTTATATGACTCCTTTGCACTATTTTCTTCTAGTCTATAACATATAACAATAATTTTATTATCAATTTTAAATACATACAGATAAGATGATTATGTTGATAAGTAATTAATTTTATAAATATTGGAATGATTCTTAAACCATTGTCTTATTAAATTTGGAAAATTGACATTTGAATGATGCTATTTAAATTGGGCCTCTCTTCTGTGAGATATGTTTTCATAATACTTGGGTAGATAAAGTTCCTTAAAAGTTATATGTGTATAATACTGAGTTCATCTTATTTTTTAGCTTCAAGTAATTTTCCAGCTATGTGTTTGAATATACATTTTGAATATAGAATACTCATCTTATTTCCTTACTCTTATTATAATGTTGTCAGGATTGATAGAAAAAGATATTTCAATCATCTGAAAATGATAGGATATACATATGAAGACTGGATAAATTAAGGTTTTAGGACAGATAAGTCTTATGAACAAAAGGGGAATAATATAATAAGTATTGCATATTGGGAATGGATATCCAAATATGTTGCTGGAAAATATAATTTGAAGCTAAAAACAAGATGAACTCAGCAGTATACATAAACATATTGGTCAACAATATCCTCTCAAATGGAAGGAAAATATATCATGTGGATGAGGTGCCAAACATATTTAAGTACAATAAGTCCAGTGTCCATTCTTCAAATTTAATACAGCAATAGTTTACCAATTATCCTAATTAATATAGAAATAATTAGACAGCAGAATAAGCATATCTGAGCATATTTGAAAATATTTAGAGAATTATTGGTATATGTGTTCAAAACTAGAAGAAGAAGGAATAATCAAGGCAAATAAATGTCATACGAGATGTGGAAGCATGTGAAGTACGGATGAATAAGAAATTAGCAGAAACTTTATACAAATAATCTCACATTGAATAATAAAAATCATTGAAATAAATAGTTATGAACTGTGGATTTAAAATAGTTGCAATTTGGTTAGAATAGCTTAAAGATAGGTTCTACAAGAATATGTAATTACTATGTAAGTATAGAAATTGTGTATGATTAAGGAAAAAATTAAAATAATATTTTTATTGAATTAACTTTAATTTATAATAATAGGAATCAAAACATTATTAAACATCATTATTATTTTATAATAAAATTTCTTTGTTTACGCAGCAATCTTTCTTACGCATTCACTACTATAACATTATGTCACAATTATTGAAACTATTGGGCCACACAGAAATGCTTTATAAATTAGTCCTTTTCATTCATTGTTCTTTAAGTATTTCTTTCCTGCGATTTAAATTCATGAAGAATTGGATTTAGCCTGTAACAGAAATAAAATAACCACAAAGTATATTTCTTTATAAATTCACAACAATTTTCATTTTGTGTTATTAATTTATACTCATCTGATATATTTTTTCTTCCCTGTTATATATTAAAATCCTTCCTTCTTTTCCGCAATCGTTTTCCGAAAATATTACTTTTGTTTACGATCCAAAATTGAGGGTTAATCGCGCCATTTGACAGCTACGGACAAACTCCCTAGATATCCCTTCACCCCTCTAATTCCTACTTCCCCTCGCCAGGCGCAAGATTAATGGCCGAAACTGTACATATAAAGGGGCTAGAATAACTCACTTGTTGTCAGGGAGTACTTATATGGGACTAGGGTAACTCACTTAGGGTTAGGGAGTACTTATATAGGGGCTAGGGTAACTCACTTGGCGTCAGGGAGTATTTCTATGTGACTAAGGTAACTCACTTGGGGTCTGGGAGTACTTATATGGGACTAGGGTAACTCTCTTGAGGTCAGGGAGTACTTATAAAGGGGTTAGATTAACTCACTTGGGGTCAGGGAGTAGTTATAAGGGACTAGGGTAACTCACTTGGGGTCTGGGAGTACATATAAAGGGGCTAGGATAACTCACTTGCAGTCAGTGAGTACATATAAAGGGGCTAGGATAACTCACTTGGGGTCAGGGAGTACTTATAAAGGGGCTATGGTAACTCACTTGGGGTAAGGAGTACTTATATAGGACTAGGGTAACTCACTTGCTGTCAGAGATTACATTTAAAGGGGATAGGATAACTCACTTGCGGTCAGAGAGTACATATAAAGGGGCTAGAATAACTCACTTGCGGTCAGAGAGTACATATAAAGGGGCTAGGATAACTCACTTGGGGTCAGGGAGTACTTATATAGGAGCTAGGGTAACTCACTTGGGGTCAGGGAGTACTTCGATGGGGATAGGATAACTCACTTGGGGTCAGGGAGTACATTTATGTGACTAAGGTAACACACTTGGGGTCAGCGAGTACTTATAAAGGGGCTATGGTAACTCATTTGGGGCCAGGGAGTACTTATATGAGACTAGGGAAACACACTTGGGGTCAGGGAGTACTTATAATGGGGTTAGAATAACTCACTTGCGGTCAGGGAGTACTTATAAAGGTGATATGGTAACTCACTTGGGGTTAGGTAGTACTTCTATGGGACTAGGGTAACTCACTTGCGGTCAAAGAGTACATATAAAGGGGCTAGGATAACTCACTTGGGGTCAGGGAGTATTTATAAAGGTGATATGGTATCTCACTTGGGGTCAGAGAGTACTTATAAAGGGGCTATTGTAACTCACTTGGGGTCAGGGAGTACTTATAAAGGGGGTATGGTAACTCACTTGGGGTCAGGGAGTACTTATATGGGACTAGGGTAACTCACTTGCGGTCAGGGAGTACTTATAAAGAGGCTAGGGTAAATCTCTTTGGGTCAAGGAGTACTTATATGGGACTAGGCTAACTCACTTGGTGTCTGGGAGAACTTATATGGGACCAGGGTAACTCACTTGGGGCCAGGGTGTACTTGTAAAGGGGCTAGGGTAACTCACTTGGGGTCAGGGAGGAGTTATAAGGGACTAGGGTAACTCACTTGGGGTCTGGGAGTACATATAAAGGGGCTAGGATAACTCACTTGGGGTCAGGGAGTACTTATAAAGTTGATATGGTAACTCACTTGGGGTCACAGAGTACTTATAAATGGGCTAGGATAACTCACTTGGGGTCAGGGAGTACTTATAAAGGTGATATGGTAACTCACTTGGGTTCAGGGAGTACTTATAAAGGTGATATGGTATCTCACTTGGGGTCTGGAAGTACATCTATGGGACTAGGGTAACTCACTTGGGGTTTGGGAGTACTTATATGGGACTAGGGTAACTCACTTGGGGTTAGGGAGTACTTATAAAGGGGCTAGGGTAACTCACTTTTGGTCAAGGAGTACTTATACGGGACTACGGTAACTCACTTGGTGTCTTTCAGTACATATATGGGACCAGGGTAACTCACTTGGAGTCAGGGAGTACTTATAAAGGGGCTATGGTAACTCACTTGGGGTAAGGAGTACTTATATAGGAATAGGGTAACTCACTTGCTGTCAGAGAGAACATATATAGGGATAGGATAACTCACTTGGGGTCAGGGAGTATTTCTATGTGACTAGGGTAACTCACTTGGGATCTGGAAGTACTTATATGTGAGAAGGGTAACTGACTTGCGGGCAGAGAGTACATATAAAGCGGCAAGGATAACTCATTTGGGGTCAGGGAGTACTTATATAGGGGCTAGAGTAACTCACTTGGGGTCAGGGAGTACTTCTATGGTACTAGGGTAACTCACTTGGGGTTTGGGAGTACTTATATGGGACTAGGGTAACTCACTTGGGGTCAGGGAGTACTTATAAAGGGGCTAGGGTAACTCTCTTTTGGTCAAGGAGTATTTATACGGGACTACGGTAACTCACTTGGAGTGTTTGAGTTCATATATGGGACCAGGGTAACTCACTTGGGGCCAGGGTGTACTTATTAAGGGGCTCGGGTAACTCACTTGGGGTCAGGGAGTACTTATAAGGGACTAGGGTAACTCACTTGTGGTCTGGGAGTACTTCGATGGGACTAGGATAACTCACTTGGGGTCAGGGAGTACATTTATGTGACTAAGGTAACACACTTGGGGTCAGGGAGTACTTATAAAGGGGCTATGGTAACTCATTTGGGGCCAGGGAGTACTTATATGAGATTAGGGAAACACACTTGGGGTCAAAGAGTACATATAAAGGGGCTAGGATAACTCACTTGGGGTCAGGGAGTAATTATAAAGGTGATATGGTATCTCACTTGGGGTCAGAGAGTACTTATAAAGGGGCTATTGTAACTCACTTGGGGTCAGGGAGTACTTATAAAGGGCTATGGTAACTCACATGGGGTCAGGGAGTACTACTATGGGACTAGGGTAACTCACTTGCCGTCAGAGAGTACATATAAATGGGGTTAGGATAACTATCTTGGGGTCAGGGAGTACTTATAAAGGGGGTATGGTAACTCACTTGGGGTCAGGGAGTACTTATATGGGACTAGGGTAACTCTCTTGAGGTCAGGGAGTACATATAAAGAGGTTAGAGTAACTCACTTGGGGTCAGGGAGTAGTTATAAGGGACTAGGGTAACTCACTTGGGGTCTGGGAGTACATATAAAGGGGCTAGGATAACTCACTTGCGTTCAGAGAGTACACATAAACGGGCTAGGATAACTCACTTGGGCTCAGGGAGTACTTCTATATGAGAAGGGTAACTCACTTGCGGGCAGAGAGTACATATAAATGGGCTAGAATAACTCACTTGCGGTCAGAGAGTACATATAAAGGGGCTAGGATAACTCACTTGGGGTCAGGGAGTACTTATATAGGAGCTAGGGTAACTCACTTGGGGTCAGGGAGTACTTCGATGGGACTAGGATAACTCACTTGGGTACAGGGAGTACATTTATGTGACTAAGGTAACACACTTGGGGTCAGGGAGTACTTATAAAGGGGATATGGTAACTCATTTGGGGCCAGGGAGTACTTATATGAGACTAGGGAAACACACTTGGGGTCAGGGAGTACTTATAAAGGGGTTAGAATAACTCACTTGCGGTCAAGGAGTACTTATAAAGGGGCTAGGGTAACTCACTTGGGGTAAGGAGTATTTATATAGGACTAGGGTAACTCACTTGCGGTCAGAGAGAACATATATAGGGATAGGATAACTCTCTTGCGGTCAGAGAGTACATATAAAGGGGCTAGAATAACTCACTTATTGTCAGGGAGTACTTATATGGGACTAGGGTAACTCACTTAGGGTTAGGGAGTACTTATATAGGGGCTAGGGTAACTCACTTCGGTCAGAGAGTACATATAAAGGGGCTAGGATAACTCACTTGGGGTCAGGGAGTACGTCTAAGTGAGAATGGTAACACACTTGCGGGCAGAGAGTATATATAAAGGGGCAAGGATAACTCATTTGGGGTCAGGGAGTACTTATATAGGGGCTAGGGTAACTCACTTCGGTCAGAGAGTACATATAAAGGGGCTAGGATAACTCACTTGGGGTCAGGGAGTACGTCTAAGTGAGAAGGGTAACACACTTGCGGGCAGAGAGTATATATAAAGGGGCAAGGATAACTCACTTGGGGTCAGGGAGTACTTCTATGGTACTAGGGTAACTCACTTGGGGTTTGGGAGTACTTATATGGGACTAGGGTAACTCACTTGGGGTCAGGGAGTACTTATAAAGGGGCTAGGGTAACTCTCTTTTGGTCAAGGAGTATTTATACGGGACTACGGTAACTCACTTGGAGTGTTTGAGTTCATATATGGGACCAGGGTAACTCACTTGGGGCCAGGGTGTACTTATTAAGGGGCTAGGGTAACTCACTTGGGGTCAGGGAGTAATTATAAGGGACTAGGGTAACTCACTTGTGGTCTGGGAGTACTTCGATGGGACTAGGATAACTCACTTGGGGTCAGGGAGTACATTTATGTGACTAAGGTAACACACTTGGGGTCAGGGAGTACTTATAAAGGGGCTATGGTAACTCATTTGGTGCCAGGGAGTACTTATATGAGATTAGGGAAACACACTTGGGGTCAGGGAGTACTTATAAAGGGGTTAGAATAACTCACTTGCGGTCAGGGAGTACTTATAAAGATGATATGGTAACTCACTTGGGGTCAGGTAGTACTTTTATGGGAATAGGGTAACTCACTTGCGGTCAAAGAGTACATATAAAGGGGCTAGGATAACTCACTTGGGGTCAGGGAGTACTAATAAAGGTGATATGGTAACTCACTGGGGGTCAGAGAGTACTTATATGGGACTAGGGTAACTCTCTTGAAGTCAGGGAGTACTTATAAAGAGGTTAGAGTAACTCACTTGGGGTCAGGGAGTAGTTATAAGGGACTAGGGTAACTCACTTGGGGTCTGGGAGTACATATAAAGGGGCTAGGATAACTCACTTGCGTTCAGAGAGTACACATAAACGGGCTAGGATAACTCACTTGGGCTCAGGGAGTACTTCTATATGAGAAGGGTAACTCACTTGCGGGCAGAGAGTACGTTTAAGGGGCAAGGATAACTCATTTGGGGTCAGGGAGTACTTATATAGGGGCTAGAGTAACTCACTCGGGGTCAGGGAGTACTTCTATGGTACTAGGGTAACTCACTTGGGGTTTGGGAGTACTTATATGGGACTAGGGTAACTCGCTTGGGGTCAGGGAGTACTTATAAAGGGGCTAGGGCAACTCTCTTTTGGTCAAGGAGTATTTATACGGGACTACGGTAACTCACTTGGTGTCTTTGAGTACATATATGGGACCAGGGTAACTCACTTGGGGCCAGGGTGTACTTATTAAGGGGCTAGGGTAACTCACTTGGGGTCAAGGAGTACTTATAAGGGACTATGGTAACTCACTTGGGGTAAGGAGTACTTATATAGGACTAGGGTAACTCACTTGCGGTCAGGGAGAACATATTTGGGATAGGATAACTCACTTGCGGTCAGAGAGTACAGTTTCGGCCATTAATCTTGCGCCTGGCGAGGGGAAGTAGGAATTAGAGGGGTGAAGGGATATCTAGGGAGTTTGTCCGTAGCTGTCAAATGGCGCGATTAACCCTCAATTTTGGATCGTAAACAAAAGTAATATTTTCGGAAAACGATTGCGGAAAAGAAGGAAGGATTTTAATGCATAACAGAGAAGAAAAAATATATATCAGATGAGTATAAATTAATAACACAAAATGAAAACTATTGTGAATTTATAATGAAATATACTTTGTGGTTATTTTATTTCTGTTACAGGCTAAATCCTATTCTTCATGAATTTAAAGCGCAGGAAAGAAATACTTAAAGAACAATGAATGAAAGGATTAATTTATAAAGCATTTCTGTGTGGCCCAATAGTTTCAATAATTGTGACATAATGTTATAATAGTGAATGTGTAAGAAAGATTGCTGCGTATACAAAGAAATTTTATTATAAAATAATAATGATGTTTAATAATGTTTTGATTCCTATTATTATAAATTAAAGTTAGTTCAATAAAAATATTATTTTAACTTCTTCCTTAACCATACACAATTTCTATACGTAGATAGTAATTACATATTCTTGCAGAATCTATCTTTAAGCTATTCTAACTAAATTGCAACTATTTCAAATCTGCAGCTCATAATTATTTACTTCAATGATTTTTATTTTTCAAAGTGAGACAAATTGCGTAGAGTTTCTGCAAATTTCTTATTAGTCTGTCACATTCTTCGACATATTACCTTTTATGATATTTATATGACTCCTTTGCACTATTTTCTTCTAGTCTATAACATATAACAATAATTTTATTATCAATTTTAAATACATACAGATAAGATGATTATGTTGATAAGTAATTAATTTTATAAATATTGGAATGATTGTTAAACCATTGTCTTATTAAATTTGGAAAATTGACATTTGAATGATGCTATTTAAATTGGGCCTCTCTTCTGTGAGATATGTTTTCATAATACTTGGGTAGATAAAGTTCCTTAAAAGTTATATGTGTATAATACTGAGTTCATCTTATTTTTTAGCTTCAAGTAATTTTCCAGCTATGTGTTTGAATATACATTTTGAATATAGAATACTCATCTTATTTCCTTACTCTTATTATAATGTTGTCAGGATTGATAGAAAAAGATATTTCAATCATCTGAAAATGATAGGATATACATATGACGACTGGATAAATTAAGGTTTTAGGACAGATAAGTCTTATGAACAAAAGGGGAATAATATAATAAGTATTGCATATTGGGAATGGATATCCAAATATGTTGCTGGAAAATATAATTTGAAGCTAAAAACAAGATGAACTCAGCAGTATACATAAACATATTGGTCAACAATATCCTCTCAAATGGAAGGAAAATATATCATGTGGATGAGGTGCCAAACATATTTAAGTACAATAAGTCCAGTGTCCATTCTTCAAATTTAATACAGCAATAGTTTACCAATTATCCTAATTATTATAGAAATAATTAGACAGCAAAATAAGCATATCTGAGCATATTTGAAAATATTTAGAGAATTATTGGTATATGTGTTCAAAACTAGAAGAAGAAGGAATAATCAAGGCAAATAAATGTCATACGAGATGTGGAAGCATGTGAAGTACGGATGAATAAGAAATTAGCAGAAACTTTATACAAATAATCTCACATTGAATAATAAAAATCATTGAAATAAATAGTTATGAACTGTGGATTTAAAATAGTTGCAATTTGGTTAGAATAGCTTAAAGATAGGTTCTACAAGAATATGTAATTACTATGTAAGTATAGAAATTGTGTATGATTAAGGAATAAATTAAAATAATATTTTTATTGAATTAACTTTAATTTATAATAATAGGAATCAAAACATTATTAAACATCATTATTATTTTATAATAAAATTTCTTTGTTTACGCAGCAATCTTTCTTACGCATTCACTACTATAACATTATGTCACAATTATTGAAACTATTGGGCCACACAGAAATGCTTTATTAATTAGTCCTTTTCATTCATTGTTCTTTAAGTATTTCTTTCCTGCGATTTAAATTCATGAAGAATTGGATTTAGCCTGTAACAGAAATAAAATAACCACAAAGTATATTTCTTTATAAATTCACAACAATTTTCATTTTGTGTTATTAATTTATACTCATCTGATATATTTTTTCTTCCCTGTTATATATTAAAATCCTTCCTTCTTTTCCGCAATCGTTTTCCGAAAATATTACTTTTGTTTACGATCCAAAATTGAGGGTTAATCGCGCCATTTGACAGCTACGGACAAACTCCCTAGATATTCCTTCACCCCTCTAATTCCTACTTCCCCTCGCCAGGCGCAAGATTAATGGCCGAAACTGTACATATAAAGGGGCTAGAATAACTCACTTGTTGTCAGGGAGTACTTATATGGGACTAGGGTAACTCACTTAGGGTTAGGGAGTACTTATATAGGGGCTAGGGTAACTCACTTGGCGTCAGGGAGTATTTCTATGTGACTAAGGTAACTCACTTGGGGTCTGGGAGTACTTATATGGGACTAGGGTAACTCTCTTGAGGTCAGGGAGTACTTATAAAGGGGTTAGATTAACTCACTTGGGGTCAGGGAGTAGTTATAAGGGACTAGGGTAACTCACTTGGGGTCTGGGAGTACATATAAAGGGGCTAGGATAACTCACTTGTAGTCAGAGAGTACATATAAAGGGGCTAGGATAACTCACTTGGGGTCAGGGAGTACTTATAAAGGGGCTATGGTAACTCACTTGGGGTAAGGAGTACTTATATAGGACTAGGGTAACTCACTTGCTGTCAGAGATTACATATAAAGGGGATAGGATAACTCACTTGCGGTCAGAGAGTACATATAAAGGGGCTAGAATAACTCACTTGCGGTCAGAGAGTACATATAAAGGGGCTAGGATAACTCACTTGGGGTCAGGGAGTACTTATATAGGAGCTAGGGTAACTCACTTGGGGTCAGGGAGTACTTCGATGGGACTAGGATAACTCACTTGGGGTCAGGGAGTACATTTATGTGACTAAGGTAACACACTTGGGGTCAGCGAGTACTTATAAAGGGGCTATGGTAACTCATTTGGGGCCAGGGAGTACTTATATGAGACTAGGGAAACACACTTGGGGTCAGGGAGTACTTATAATGGGGTTAGAATAACTCACTTGCGGCCAGGGAGTACTTATAAAGGTGATATGGTAACTCACTTGGGGTTAGGTAGTACTTCTATGGGACTAGGGTAACTCACTTGCGGTCAAAGAGTACATATAAAGGGGCTAGGATAACTCACTTGGGGTCAGGGAGTATTTATAAAGGTGATATGGTATCTCACTTGGGGTCAGAGAGTACATATAAAGGGGCTATTGTAACTCACTTGGGGTCAGGGAGTACTTATATGGGACTAGGGTAACTCACTTGCGGTCAGGGAGTACTTATAAAGAGGCTAGGGTAAATCTCTTTGGGTCAAGGAGTACTTATATGGGACTAGGCTAACTCACTTGGTGTCTGGGAGAACTTATATGGGACCAGGGTAACTCACTTGGGGCCAGGGTGTACTTGTAAAGGGGCTAGGGTAACTCACTTGGGGTCAGGGAGGAGTTATAAGGGACTAGGGTAACTCACTTGGGGTCTGGGAGTACATATAAAGGGGCTAGGATAACTCACTAGGGGTCAGGGAGTACTTATAAAGTTGATATGGTAACTCACTTGGGGTCAGAGAGTACTTATAAATGGGCTAGGATAACTCACTTGGGGTCAGGGAGTACTTATAAAGGTGATATGGTAACTCACTTGGGTTCAGGGAGTACTTATAAAGGTGATATGGTATCTCACTTGGGGTGTGGAAGTACATCTATGGGACTAGGGTAACTCACTTGGGGTTTGGGAGTACTTATATGGGACTAGGGTAACTCACTTGGGGTTAGGGAGTACTTATAAAGGGGCTAGGGTAACTCACTTTTGGTCAAGGAGTACTTATACGGGACTACGGTAACTCACTTGGTGTCTTTCAGTACATATATGGGACCAGGGTAACTCACTTGGAGTCAGGGAGTACTTATAAAGGAGCTATGGTAACTCACTTGGGGTAAGGAGTACTTATATAGGAATAGGGTAACTCACTTGCGGTCAGAGAGAACATAAATAGGGATAGGATAACTCACTTGGGGTCAGGGAGTATTTCTATGTGACTAGGGTAACTCACTTGGGATCTGGAAGTACTTATATGTGAGAAGGGTAACTGACTTGCGGGCAGAGAGTACATATAAAGGGGCAAGGATAACTCATTTGGGGTCAGGGAGTACTTATATAGGGGCTATGGTAACTCACTTGGTGTCAGGGAGTACTACTATGGGACTAGGGTAACTCACTTGCCGTCAGAGAGTACATATAAATGGGGTTAGGATAACTATCTTGGGGTCAGGGAGTACTTATAAAGGGGGTATGGTAACTCACTTGGGGTCAGGGAGTACTTATATGGGACTAGGGTAACTCACTTGCAGTCAGGGAGTACTTATAAAGAGGCTAGGGTAAATCTCTTTGGGTCAAGGAGTACATATATGGGACTAGGCTAACTCACTTGGTGTCTGGGAGTACTTATAAAGGTGATATTGTAACTCACTTGGGGCCAGGGTGTACTTGTAAAGGGGCTAGGGTAACTCACTTGGGGTCAGGGAGGAGTTATAAGGGACTAGGGTAACTCACTTGGGGTCTGGGAGTACATATAAATGGGCTAGGATAACTCACTTGGGGTCAGGGAGTACTTATAAAGTTGATATGGTAACTCACTTGGGGTCAGAGAGTACTTATAAATGGGCTAGGATAACTCACTTGGGGTCACGGAGTACTTATAAAGGTGATATGGTAACTCACTTGGGTTCAGGGAGTACTTATAAAGGTGATATGGTATCTCACTTGGGGTCTGGAAGTACATCTATGGGACTAGGGTAACTCACTTGGGGTTTGGGAGTACTTATATGGGACTAGGGTAACTCACTTGGGGTTAGGGAGTACTTATAAAGGGGCTAGGGTAACTCACTTTTGGTCAAGGAGTACTTATACGGGACTACGGTAACTCACTTGGTGTCTTTCAGTACATATATGGGACCAAGGTAACTCACTTGGAGTCAGGGAGTACTTATAAAGGGGCTATGGTAACTCACTTGGGGTAAGGAGTACTTATATAGGAATAGGGTAACTCACTTGCGGTCAGAGAGAACATATATAGGGATAGGATAACTCACTTGGGGTCAGGGAGTATTTCTATGTGACTAGGGTAACTCACTTGGGATCTGGAAGTACTTATATGTGAGAAGGGTAACTGACTTGCGGGCAGAGAGTACATATAAAGGGGCAAGGATAACTCATTTGGGGTCAGGGAGTACTTATATAGGGGCTATGGTAACTCACTTGGGGTCAGGGAGTACTACTATGGTACTAGGGTAACTCACTTGCCGTCAGAGAGTACATATAAATGGGGTTAGGATAACTACCTTGGGGTCAGGGAGTACTTATAAAGGGGGTATGGTAACTCACTTGGGGTCAGGGAGTACTTATATGGGACTAGGGTAACTCACTTGCGGTCAGGGAGTACTTATAAAGAGGCTAGGGTAAATCTCTTTGGGTCAAGGAGTACATATATGGGACTAGGCTAACTCACTTGGTGTCTGGGAGTACTTATAAAGGTGATATTGTAACTCACTTGGGGCCAGGGAGTACTTATATGAGACTAGGGAAACACACTTGGGGTCAGGGAGTACTTATAATGGGGTTAGAATAACTCACTTGCGGCCAGGGAGTACTTATAAAGGTGATATGGTAACTCACTTGGGGTTAGGTAGTACTTCTATGGGACTAGGGTAACTCACTTGCGGTCAAAGAGTACATATAAAGGGGCTAGGATAACTCACTTGGGGTCAGGGAGTATTTATAAAGGTGATATGGTATCTCACTTGGGGTCAGAGAGTACATATAAAGGGGCTATTGTAACTCACTTGGGGTCAGGGAGTACTTATATGGGACTAGGGTAACTCACTTGCGGTCAGGGAGTACTTATAAAGAGGCTAGGGTAAATCTCTTTGGGTCAAGGAGTACTTATATGGGACTAGGCTAACTCACTTGGTGTCTGGGAGAACTTATATGGGACCAGGGTAACTCACTTGGGGCCAGGGTGTACTTGTAAAGGGGCTAGGGTAACTCACTTGGGGTCAGGGAGGAGTTATAAGGGACTAGGGTAACTCACTTGGGGTCTGGGAGTACATATAAAGGGGCTAGGATAACTCACTAGGGGTCAGGGAGTACTTATAAAGTTGATATGGTAACTCACTTGGGGTCAGAGAGTACTTATAAATGGGCTAGGATAACTCACTTGGGGTCAGGGAGTACTTATAAAGGTGATATGGTAACTCACTTGGGTTCAGGGAGTACTTATAAAGGTGATATGGTATCTCACTTGGGGTGTGGAAGTACATCTATGGGACTAGGGTAACTCACTTGGGGTTTGGGAGTACTTATATGGGACTAGGGTAACTCACTTGGGGTTAGGGAGTACTTATAAAGGGGCTAGGGTAACTCACTTTTGGTCAAGGAGTACTTATACGGGACTACGGTAACTCACTTGGTGTCTTTCAGTACATATATGGGACCAGGGTAACTCACTTGGAGTCAGGGAGTACTTATAAAGGAGCTATGGTAACTCACTTGGGGTAAGGAGTACTTATATAGGAATAGGGTAACTCACTTGCGGTCAGAGAGAACATAAATAGGGATAGGATAACTCACTTGGGGTCAGGGAGTATTTCTATGTGACTAGGGTAACTCACTTGGGATCTGGAAGTACTTATATGTGAGAAGGGTAACTGACTTGCGGGCAGAGAGTACATATAAAGGGGCAAGGATAACTCATTTGGGGTCAGGGAGTACTTATATAGGGGCTATGGTAACTCACTTGGTGTCAGGGAGTACTACTATGGGACTAGGGTAACTCACTTGCCGTCAGAGAGTACATATAAATGGGGTTAGGATAACTATCTTGGGGTCAGGGAGTACTTATAAAGGGGGTATGGTAACTCACTTGGGGTCAGGGAGTACTTATAAAGGGGTTAGATTAACTCACTTGGGGTCAGGGAGTAGTTATAAGGGACTAGGGTAACTCACTTGGGGTCTGGGAGTACATATAAAGGGGCTAGGATAACTCACTTGTAGTCAGAGAGTACATATAAAGGGGCTAGGATAACTCACTTGGGGTCAGGGAGTACTTATAAAGGGGCTATGGTAACTCACTTGGGGTAAGGAGTACTTATATAGGACTAGGGTAACTCACTTGCTGTCAGAGATTACATATAAAGGGGATAGGATAACTCACTTGCGGTCAGAGAGTACATATAAAGGGGCTAGAATAACTCACTTGCGGTCAGAGAGTACATATAAAGGGGCTAGGATAACTCACTTGGGGTCAGGGAGTACTTATATAGGAGCTAGGGTAACTCACTTGGGGTCAGGGAGTACTTCGATGGGACTAGGATAACTCACTTGGGGTCAGGGAGTACATTTATGTGACTAAGGTAACACACTTGGGGTCAGCGAGTACTTATAAAGGGGCTATGGTAACTCATTTGGGGCCAGGGAGTACTTATATGAGACTAGGGAAACACACTTGGGGTCAGGGAGTACTTATAATGGGGTTAGAATAACTCACTTGCGGCCAGGGAGTACTTATAAAGGTGATATGGTAACTCACTTGGGGTTAGGTAGTACTTCTATGGGACTAGGGTAACTCACTTGCGGTCAAAGAGTACATATAAAGGGGCTAGGATAACTCACTTGGGGTCAGGGAGTATTTATAAAGGTGATATGGTATCTCACTTGGGGTCAGAGAGTACATATAAAGGGGCTATTGTAACTCACTTGGGGTCAGGGAGTACTTATATGGGACTAGGGTAACTCACTTGCGGTCAGGGAGTACTTATAAAGAGGCTAGGGTAAATCTCTTTGGGTCAAGGAGTACTTATATGGGACTAGGCTAACTCACTTGGTGTCTGGGAGAACTTATATGGGACCAGGGTAACTCACTTGGGGCCAGGGTGTACTTGTAAAGGGGCTAGGGTAACTCACTTGGGGTCAGGGAGGAGTTATAAGGGACTAGGGTAACTCACTTGGGGTCTGGGAGTACATATAAAGGGGCTAGGATAACTCACTAGGGGTCAGGGAGTACTTATAAAGTTGATATGGTAACTCACTTGGGGTCAGAGAGTACTTATAAATGGGCTAGGATAACTCACTTGGGGTCAGGGAGTACTTATAAAGGTGATATGGTAACTCACTTGGGTTCAGGGAGTACTTATAAAGGTGATATGGTATCTCACTTGGGGTGTGGAAGTACATCTATGGGACTAGGGTAACTCACTTGGGGTTTGGGAGTACTTATATGGGACTAGGGTAACTCACTTGGGGTTAGGGAGTACTTATAAAGGGGCTAGGGTAACTCACTTTTGGTCAAGGAGTACTTATACGGGACTACGGTAACTCACTTGGTGTCTTTCAGTACATATATGGGACCAGGGTAACTCACTTGGAGTCAGGGAGTACTTATAAAGGAGCTATGGTAACTCACTTGGGGTAAGGAGTACTTATATAGGAATAGGGTAACTCACTTGCGGTCAGAGAGAACATAAATAGGGATAGGATAACTCACTTGGGGTCAGGGAGTATTTCTATGTGACTAGGGTAACTCACTTGGGATCTGGAAGTACTTATATGTGAGAAGGGTAACTGACTTGCGGGCAGAGAGTACATATAAAGGGGCAAGGATAACTCATTTGGGGTCAGGGAGTACTTATATAGGGGCTATGGTAACTCACTTGGTGTCAGGGAGTACTACTATGGGACTAGGGTAACTCACTTGCCGTCAGAGAGTACATATAAATGGGGTTAGGATAACTATCTTGGGGTCAGGGAGTACTTATAAAGGGGGTATGGTAACTCACTTGGGGTCAGGGAGTACTTATATGGGACTAGGGTAACTCACTTGCGGTCAGGGAGTACTTATAAAGAGGCTAGGGTAAATCTCTTTGGGTCAAGGAGTACATATATGGGACTAGGCTAACTCACTTGGTGTCTGGGAGTACTTATAAAGGTGATATTGTAACTCACTTGGGGCCAGGGTGTACTTGTAAAGGGGCTAGGGTAACTCACTTGGGGTCAGGGAGGAGTTATAAGGGACTAGGGTAACTCACTTGGGGTCTGGGAGTACATATAAATGGGCTAGGATAACTCACTTGGGGTCAGGGAGTACTTATAAAGTTGATATGGTAACTCACTTGGGGTCAGAGAGTACTTATAAATGGGCTAGGATAACTCACTTGGGGTCACGGAGTACTTATAAAGGTGATATGGTAACTCACTTGGGTTCAGGGAGTACTTATAAAGGTGATATGGTATCTCACTTGGGGTCTGGAAGTACATCTATGGGACTAGGGTAACTCACTTGGGGTTTGGGAGTACTTATATGGGACTAGGGTAACTCACTTGGGGTTAGGGAGTACTTATAAAGGGGCTAGGGTAACTCACTTTTGGTCAAGGAGTACTTATACGGGACTACGGTAACTCACTTGGTGTCTTTCAGTACATATATGGGACCAAGGTAACTCACTTGGAGTCAGGGAGTACTTATAAAGGGGCTATGGTAACTCACTTGGGGTAAGGAGTACTTATATAGGAATAGGGTAACTCACTTGCGGTCAGAGAGAACATATATAGGGATAGGATAACTCACTTGGGGTCAGGGAGTATTTCTATGTGACTAGGGTAACTCACTTGGGATCTGGAAGTACTTATATGTGAGAAGGGTAACTGACTTGCGGGCAGAGAGTACATATAAAGGGGCAAGGATAACTCATTTGGGGTCAGGGAGTACTTATATAGGGGCTATGGTAACTCACTTGGGGTCAGGGAGTACTACTATGGTACTAGGGTAACTCACTTGCCGTCAGAGAGTACATATAAATGGGGTTAGGATAACTACCTTGGGGTCAGGGAGTACTTATAAAGGGGGTATGGTAACTCACTTGGGGTCAGGGAGTACTTATATGGGACTAGGGTAACTCACTTGCGGTCAGGGAGTACTTATAAAGAGGCTAGGGTAAATCTCTTTGGGTCAAGGAGTACATATATGGGACTAGGCTAACTCACTTGGTGTCTGGGAGTACTTATAAAGGTGATATTGTAACTCACTTGGGGCCAGGGTGTACTTGTAAAGGGGCTAGGGTAACTCACTTGGGGTCAGGGAGGAGTTATAAGGGACTAGGGTAACTCACTTGGGGTCTGGGAGTACATATAAAGGGGCTAGGATAACTCACTTGGGGTCAGGGAGTACTTATAAAGTTGATATGGTAACTCACTTGGGGTCAGAGAGTACTTATAAAGGTGATATGGTAACTCACTTGGGTTCAGGGAGTACTTATAAAGGTGATATGGTATCTCACTTGGGGTCTGGAAGTACATCTATGGGACTAGGGTAACTCACTTGGGGTTTGGGAGTACTTATATGGGACTAGGGTAACTCACTTGGGGTTAGGGAGTACTTATAAAGGGGCTAGGGTAACTCACTTTTGGTCAAGGAGTACTTATACGGGACTACGGTAACTCACTTGGTGTCTTTCAGTACATATATGGGACCAGGGTAACTCACTTGGAGTCAGGGAGTACTTATAAAGGGGCTATGGTAACTCACTTGGGGTAAGGAGTACTTATATAGGAATAGGGTAACTCACTTGCGGTCAGAGAGAACATATATAGGGATAGGATAACTCACTTGGGGTCAGGGAGTATTTCTATGTGACTAGGGTAACTCACTTGGGGTTTGGGAGTACTTATATTGGACTAGGGTAACTCACTTGCGGTCAGAGAGAACATATATAGGGATAGGATAACTCACTTGCGGTCAGAGAGTACATATAAAGGGGCTAGAATAACTCACTTGTTGTCAGGGAGTACTTATATGGGACTAGAGTAACTCACTTAGGGTTAGGGAGTACTTATATAGGGGCTATGGTAACTCACTTGGGGTCAGGGAGTACGTCTAAGTGAGAAGGGTAACTCACTTGCGGGCAGAGAGTATATATAAAGGGGCAAGGATAACTCATTTGGGGTCAGGGAGTACTTATATAGGGGCTAGAGTAACTCTCTTTTGGTCAAGGAGTATTTATACGGGACTACGGTAACTCACTTGGAGTGTTTAAGTTCATATATGGGACCAGGGTAACTCACTTGGGGCCAGGGTGTACTTATTAAGGGGCTCGGGTAACTCACTTGGGGTCAGGGAGTACTTATAAGGGACTAGGGTAACTCACTTGTGGTCTGGGAGTACTTCGATGGGACTAGGATAACTCACTTGGGGTCAGGGAGTACATTTATGTGACTAAGGTAACACACTTGGGGTCAGGGAGTACTTATAAAGGGGCTATGGTAACTCATTTGGGGCCAGGGAGTACTTATATGAGATTAGGGAAACACACTTGGGGTCAGGGAGTACTTATAATGGGGTTAGAATAACTCACTTGCGGTCAGGGAGTACTTATAAAGGTGATATTGTAACTCACTTGGGGTTAGGTAGTACTTCTATGGGACTAGGGTAACTCACTTGCGGTCAAAGAGAACATATAAAGGGGCTAGGATAACTCACTTGGGGTCAGGGAGTAATTATAAAGGTGATATGGTATCTCACTTGGGGTCAGAGAGTACTTATAAAGGGGCTATTGTAACTCACTTGGGGTCAGGGAGTACTTATAAAGGGCTATGGTAACTCACTTGGGGTCAGGGAGTACTACTATGGGACTAGGGTAACTCACTTGCCGTCAGAGAGTACATATAAATGGGGTTAGGATAACTATCTTGGGTTCAGGGAGTACTTATAAAGGGGGTATGGTAACTCACTTGGGGTCAGGGAGTACTTATATGGGACTAGGGTAACTCACTTGCGGTCAGGG
Organism: Prorops nasuta; assembly: GCF_024137725.1. NCBI lineage: Eukaryota > Metazoa > Arthropoda > Insecta > Hymenoptera > Bethylidae > Prorops > Prorops nasuta. The sequence goes on along the minus strand of NW_027116841.1, from coordinate 993,034 downwards.
AGTACTTATAAAGAGGCTAGGGTAAATCTCTTTGGGTCAAGGAGTACATATATGGGACTAGGCTAACTCACTTGGTGTCTGGGAGTACTTATAAAGGTGATATTGTAACTCACTTGGGGCCAGGGTGTACTTGTAAAGGGGCTAGGGTAACTCACTTGGGGTCAGGCAGGAGTTATAAGGGACTAGGGTAACTCACTTGGGGTCTGGGAGTACATATAAAGGGGCTAGGATAACTCACTTGGGGTCAGGGAGTACTTATAAAGTTGATATGGTAACTCACTTGGGGTCAGAGAGTACTTATAAAGGTGATATGGTAACTCACTTGGGTTCAGGGAGTACTTATAAAGGTGATATGGTATCTCACTTGGGGTCTGGAAGTACATCTATGGGACTAGGGTAACTCACTTGGGGTTTGGGAGTACTTATATGGGACTAGGGTAACTCACTTGGGGTTAGGGAGTACTTATAAAGGGGCTAGGGTAACTCACTTTTGGTCAAGGAGTACTTATACGGGACTACGGTAACTCACTTGGTGTCTTTCAGTACATATATGGGACCAGGGTAACTCACTTGGAGTCAGGGAGTACTTATAAAGGGGCTATGGTAACTCACTTGGGGTAAGGAGTACTTATATAGGAATAGGGTAACTCACTTGCGGTCAGAGAGAACATATATAGGGATAGGATAACTCACTTGGGGTCAGGGAGTATTTCTATGTGACTAGGGTAACTCACTTGGGGTTTGGGAGTACTTATATTGGACTAGGGTAACTCACTTGCGGTCAGAGAGAACATATATAGGGATAGGATAACTCACTTGCGGTCAGAGAGTACATATAAAGGGGCTAGAATAACTCACTTGTTGTCAGGGAGTACTTATATGGGACTAGAGTAACTCACTTAGGGTTAGGGAGTACTTATATAGGGGCTATGGTAACTCACTTGGGGTCAGGGAGTACTTATAAGGGACTAGGGTAACTCACTTGTGGTCTGGGAGTACTTCGATGGGACTAGGATAACTCACTTGGGGTCAGGGAGTACATTTATGTGACTAAGGTAACACACTTGGGGTCAGGGAGTACTTATAAAGGGGCTATGGTAACTCATTTGGGGCCAGGGAGTACTTATATGAGATTAGGGAAACACACTTGGGGTCAGGGAGTACTTATAATGGGGTTAGAATAACTCACTTGCGGTCAGGGAGTACTTATAAAGGTGATATTGTAACTCACTTGGGGTTAGGTAGTACTTCTATGGGACTAGGGTAACTCACTTGCGGTCAAAGAGAACATATAAAGGGGCTAGGATAACTCACTTGGGGTCAGGGAGTAATTATAAAGGTGATATGGTATCTCACTTGGGGTCAGAGAGTACTTATAAAGGGGCTATTGTAACTCACTTGGGGTCAGGGAGTACTTATAAAGGGCTATGGTAACTCACTTGGGGTCAGGGAGTACTACTATGGGACTAGGGTAACTCACTTGCCGTCAGAGAGTACATATAAATGGGGTTAGGATAACTATCTTGGGTTCAGGGAGTACTTATAAAGGGGGTATGGTAACTCACTTGGGGTCAGGGAGTACTTATATGGGACTAGGGTAACTCACTTGCGGTCAGGGAGTACTTATAAAGAGGCTAGGGTAAATCTCTTTGGGTCAAGGAGTACATATATGGGACTAGGCTAACTCACTTGGTGTCTGGGAGTACTTATAAAGGTGATATTGTAACTCACTTGGGGCCAGGGTGTACTTGTAAAGGGGCTAGGGTAACTCACTTGGGGTCAGGGAGGAGTTATAAGGGACTAGGGTAACTCACTTGGGGTCTGGGAGTACATATAAAGGGGCTAGGATAACTCACTTGGGGTCAGGGAGTACTTATAAAGTTGATATGGTAACTCACTTGGGGTCAGAGAGTACTTATAAAGGTGATATGGTAACTCACTTGGGTTCAGGGAGTACTTATAAAGGTGATATGGTATCTCACTTGGGGTCTGGAAGTACATCTATGGGACTAGGGTAACTCACTTGGGGTTTGGGAGTACTTATATGGGACTAGGGTAACTCACTTGGGGTTAGGGAGTACTTATAAAGGGGCTAGGGTAACTCACTTTTGGTCAAGGAGTACTTATACGGGACTACGGTAACTCACTTGGTGTCTTTCAGTACATATATGGGACCAGGGTAACTCACTTGGAGTCAGGGAGTACTTATAAAGGGGCTATGGTAACTCACTTGGGGTAAGGAGTACTTATATAGGAATAGGGTAACTCACTTGCGGTCAGAGAGAACATATATAGGGATAGGATAACTCACTTGGGGTCAGGGAGTATTTCTATGTGACTAGGGTAACTCACTTGGGGTTTGGGAGTACTTATATTGGACTAGGGTAACTCACTTGCGGTCAGAGAGAACATATATAGGGATAGGATAACTCACTTGCGGTCAGAGAGTACATATAAAGGGGCTAGAATAACTCACTTGTTGTCAGGGAGTACTTATATGGGACTAGAGTAACTCACTTAGGGTTAGAGAGTACTTATATAGGGGCTATGGTAACTCACTTGGGGTCAGGGAGTACTTATAAGGGACTAGGGTAACTCACTTGTGGTCTGGGAGTACTTCGATGGGACTAGGATAACTCACTTGGGGTCAGGGAGTACATTTATGTGACTAAGGTAACACACTTGGGGTCAGGGAGTACTTATAAAGGGGCTATGGTAACTCATTTGGGGCCAGGGAGTACTTATATGAGATTAGGGAAACACACTTGGGGTCAGGGAGTATTTATAATGGGGTTAGAATAACTCACTTGCGGTCAGGGAGTACTTATAAAGGTGATATTGTAACTCACTTGGGGTTAGGTAGTACTTCTATGGGACTAGGGTAACTCACTTGCGGTCAAAGAGAACATATAAAGGGGCTAGGATAACTCACTTGGGGTCAGGGAGTAATTATAAAGGTGATATGGTATCTCACTTGGGGTCAGAGAGTACTTATAAAGGGGCTATTGTAACTCACTTGGGGTCAGGGAGTACTTATAAAGGGCTATGGTAACTCACTTGGGGTCAGGGAGTACTACTATGGGACTAGGGTAACTCACTTGCCGTCAGAGAGTACATATAAATGGGGTTAGGATAACTATCTTGGGTTCAGGGAGTACTTATAAAGGGGGTATGGTAACTCACTTGGGGTCAGGGAGTACTTATATGGGACTAGGGTAACTCACTTGCGGTCAGGGAGTACTTATAAAGAGGCTAGGGTAAATCTCTTTGGGTCAAGGAGTACATATATGGGACTAGGCTAACTCACTTGGTGTCTGGGAGTATTTATAAAGGTGATATTGTAACTCACTTGGGGTCAGGTAGTACTTCTATGGGACTAGGGTAACTCACTTGTGGTCTGGGAGTACTTCGATGGGACTAGGATAACTCACTTGGGGTCAGGGAGTACATTTATGTGACTAAGGTAACACACTTGGGGTCAGGGAGTACTTATAAAGGGGCTATGGTAACTCATTTGGGGCCAGGGAGTACTTATATGAGATTAGGGAAACACACTTGGGGTCAAAGAGTACATATAAAGGGGCTAGGATAACTCACTTGGGGTCAGGGAGTAATTATAAAGGTGATATGGTATCTCACTTGGGGTCAGAGAGTACTTATAAAGGGGCTATTGTAACTCACTTGGGGTCAGGGAGTACTTATAAAGGGCTATGGTAACTCACATGGGGTCAGGGAGTACTACTATGGGACTAGGGTAACTCACTTGCCGTCAGAGAGTACATATAAATGGGGTTAGGATAACTATCTTGGGGTCAGGGAGTACTTATAAAGGGGGTATGGTAACTCACTTGGGGTCAGGGAGTACTTATATGGGACTAGGGTAACTCTCTTGAGGTCAGGGAGTACTTATAAAGAGGTTAGAGTAACTCACTTGGGGTCAGGGAGTAGTTATAAGGGACTAGGGTAACTCACTTGGGGTCTGGGAGTACATATAAAGGGGCTAGGATAACTCACTTGCGTTCAGAGAGTACACATAAACGGGCTAGGATAACTCACTTGGGCTCAGGGAGTACTTCTATATGAGAAGGGTAACTCACTTGCGGGCAGAGAGTACATATAAATGGGCTAGAATAACTCACTTGCGGTCAGAGAGTACATATAAAGGGGCTAGGATAACTCACTTGGGGTCAGGGAGTACTTATATAGGAGCTAGGGTAACTCACTTGGGGTCAGGGAGTACTTCGATGGGACTAGGATAACTCACTTGGGTACAGGGAGTACATTTATGTGACTAAGGTAACACACTTGGGGTCAGGGAGTACTTATAAAGGGGATATGGTAACTCATTTGGGGCCAGGGAGTACTTATATGAGACTAGGGAAACACACTTGGGGTCAGGGAGTACTTATAAAGGGGTTAGAATAACTCACTTGCGGTCAAGGAGTACTTATAAAGGGGCTAGGGTAACTCACTTGGGGTAAGGAGTATTTATATAGGACTAGGGTAACTCACTTGCGGTCAGAGAGAACATATATAGGGATAGGATAACTCTCTTGCGGTCAGAGAGTACATATAAAGGGGCTAGAATAACTCACTTATTGTCAGGGAGTACTTATATGGGACTAGGGTAACTCACTTAGGGTTAGGGAGTACTTATATAGGGGCTAGGGTAACTCACTTCGGTCAGAGAGTACATATAAAGGGGCTAGGATAACTCACTTGGGGTCAGGGAGTACGTCTAAGTGAGAATGGTAACACACTTGCGGGCAGAGAGTATATATAAAGGGGCAAGGATAACTCATTTGGGGTCAGGGTGTACTTATATAGGGGCTAGGGTAACTCACTTCGGTCAGAGAGTACATATAAAGGGGCTAGGATAACTCACTTGGGGTCAGGGAGTACGTCTAAGTGAGAAGGGTAACACACTTGCGGGCAGAGAGTATATATAAAGGGGCAAGGATAACTCACTTGGGGTCAGGGAGTACTTCTATGGTACTAGGGTAACTCACTTGGGGTTTGGGAGTACTTATATGGGACTAGGGTAACTCACTTGGGGTCAGGGAGTACTTATAAAGGGGCTAGGGTAACTCTCTTTTGGTCAAGGAGTATTTATACGGGACTACGGTAACTCACTTGGAGTGTTTGAGTTCATATATGGGACCAGGGTAACTCACTTGGGGCCAGGGTGTACTTATTAAGGGGCTAGGGTAACTCACTTGGGGTCAGGGAGTAATTATAAGGGACTAGGGTAACTCACTTGTGGTCTGGGAGTACTTCGATGGGACTAGGATAACTCACTTGGGGTCAGGGAGTACATTTATGTGACTAAGGTAACACACTTGGGGTCAGGGAGTACTTATAAAGGGGCTATGGTAACTCATTTGGTGCCAGGGAGTACTTATATGAGATTAGGGAAACACACTTGGGGTCAGGGAGTACTTATAAAGGGGTTAGAATAACTCACTTGCGGTCAGGGAGTACTTATAAAGGTGATATGGTAACTCACTTGGGGTCAGGTAGTACTTTTATGGGAATAGGGTAACTCACTTGCGGTCAAAGAGTACATATAAAGGGGCTAGGATAACTCACTTGGGGTCAGGGAGTACTAATAAAGGTGATATGGTAACTCACTGGGGGTCAGAGAGTACTTATATGGGACTAGGGTAACTCTCTTGAAGTCAGGGAGTACTTATAAAGAGGTTAGAGTAACTCACTTGGGGTCAGGGAGTAGTTATAAGGGACTAGGGTAACTCACTTGGGGTCTGGGAGTACATATAAAGGGGCTAGGATAACTCACTTGCGTTCAGAGAGTACACATAAACGGGCTAGGATAACTCACTTGGGCTCAGGGAGTACTTCTATATGAGAAGGGTAACTCACTTGCGGGCAGAGAGTACGTTTAAGGGGCAAGGATAACTCATTTGGGGTCAGGGAGTACTTATATAGGGGCTAGAGTAACTCACTCGGGGTCAGGGAGTACTTCTATGGTACTAGGGTAACTCACTTGGGGTTTGGGAGTACTTATATGGGACTAGGGTAACTCGCTTGGGGTCAGGGAGTACTTATAAAGGGGCTAGGGCAACTCTCTTTTGGTCAAGGAGTATTTATACGGGACTACGGTAACTCACTTGGTGTCTTTGAGTACATATATGGGACCAGGGTAACTCACTTGGGGCCAGGGTGTACTTATTAAGGGGCTAGGGTAACTCACTTGGGGTCAAGGAGTACTTATAAGGGACTATGGTAACTCACTTGGGGTAAGGAGTACTTATATAGGACTAGGGTAACTCACTTGCGGTCAGGGAGAACATATTTGGGATAGGATAACTCACTTGCGGTCAGAGAGTACAGTTTCGGCCATTAATCTTGCGCCTGGCGAGGGGAAGTAGGAATTAGAGGGGTGAAGGGATATCTAGGGAGTTTGTCCGTAGCTGTCAAATGGCGCGATTAACCCTCAATTTTGGATCGTAAACAAAAGTAATATTTTCGGAAAACGATTGCGGAAAAGAAGGAAGGATTTTAATGCATAACAGAGAAGAAAAAATATATATCAGATGAGTATAAATTAATAACACAAAATGAAAACTATTGTGAATTTATAATGAAATATACTTTGTGGTTATTTTATTTCTGTTACAGGCTAAATCCTATTCTTCATGAATTTAAAGCGCAGGAAAGAAATACTTAAAGAACAATGAATGAAAGGATTAATTTATAAAGCATTTCTGTGTGGCCCAATAGTTTCAATAATTGTGACATAATGTTATAATAGTGAATGTGTAAGAAAGATTGCTGCGTATACAAAGAAATTTTATTATAAAATAATAATGATGTTTAATAATGTTTTGATTCCTATTATTATAAATTAAAGTTAGTTCAATAAAAATATTATTTTAACTTCTTCCTTAACCATACACAATTTCTATACGTAGATAGTAATTACATATTCTTGCAGAATCTATCTTTAAGCTATTCTAACTAAATTGCAACTATTTCAAATCTGCAGCTCATAATTATTTACTTCAATGATTTTTATTTTTCAAAGTGAGACAAATTGCGTAGAGTTTCTGCAAATTTCTTATTAGTCTGTCACATTCTTCGACATATTACCTTTTATGATATTTATATGACTCCTTTGCACTATTTTCTTCTAGTCTATAACATATAACAATAATTTTATTATCAATTTTAAATACATACAGATAAGATGATTATGTTGATAAGTAATTAATTTTATAAATATTGGAATGATTGTTAAACCATTGTCTTATTAAATTTGGAAAATTGACATTTGAATGATGCTATTTAAATTGGGCCTCTCTTCTGTGAGATATGTTTTCATAATACTTGGGTAGATAAAGTTCCTTAAAAGTTATATGTGTATAATACTGACTTCATCTTATTTTTTAGCTTCAAGTAATTTTCCAGCTATGTGTTTGAATATACATTTTGAATATAGAATACTCATCTTATTTCCTTACTCTTATTATAATGTTGTCAGGATTGATAGAAAAAGATATTTCAATCATCTGAAAATGATAGGATATACATATGACGACTGGATAAATTAAGGTTTTAGGACAGATAAGTCTTATGAACAAAAGGGGAATAATATAATAAGTATTGCATATTGGGAATGGATATCCAAATATGTTGCTGGAAAATATAATTTGAAGCTAAAAACAAGATGAACTCAGCAGTATACATAAACATATTGGTCAACAATATCCTCTCAAATGGAAGGAAAATATATCATGTGGATGAGGTGCCAAACATATTTAAGTACAATAAGTCCAGTGTCCATTCTTCAAATTTAATACAGCAATAGTTTACCAATTATCCTAATTATTATAGAAATAATTAGACAGCAAAATAAGCATATCTGAGCATATTTGAAAATATTTAGAGAATTATTGGTATATGTGTTCAAAACTAGAAGAAGAAGGAATAATCAAGGCAAATAAATGTCATACGAGATGTGGAAGCATGTGAAGTACGGATGAATAAGAAATTAGCAGAAACTTTATACAAATAATCTCACATTGAATAATAAAAATCATTGAAATAAATAGTTATGAACTGTGGATTTAAAATAGTTGCAATTTGGTTAGAATAGCTTAAAGATAGGTTCTACAAGAATATGTAATTACTATGTAAGTATAGAAATTGTGTATGATTAAGGAATAAATTAAAATAATATTTTTATTGAATTAACTTTAATTTATAATAATAGGAATCAAAACATTATTAAACATCATTATTATTTTATAATAAAATTTCTTTGTTTACGCAGCAATCTTTCTTACGCATTCACTACTATAACATTATGTCACAATTATTGAAACTATTGGGCCACACAGAAATGCTTTATTAATTAGTCCTTTTCATTCATTGTTCTTTAAGTATTTCTTTCCTGCGATTTAAATTCATGAAGAATTGGATTTAGCCTGTAACAGAAATAAAATAACCACAAAGTATATTTCTTTATAAATTCACAACAATTTTCATTTTGTGTTATTAATTTATACTCATCTGATATATTTTTTCTTCCCTGTTATATATTAAAATCCTTCCTTCTTTTCCGCAATCGTTTTCCGAAAATATTACTTTTGTTTACGATCCAAAATTGAGGGTTAATCGCGCCATTTGACAGCTACGGACAAACTCCCTAGATATTCCTTCACCCCTCTAATTCCTACTTCCCCTCGCCAGGCGCAAGATTAATGGCCGAAACTGTACATATAAAGGGGCTAGAATAACTCACTTGTTGTCAGGGAGTACTTATATGGGACTAGGGTAACTCACTTAGGGTTAGGGAGTACTTATATAGGGGCTAGGGTAACTCACTTGGCGTCAGGGAGTATTTCTATGTGACTAAGGTAACTCACTTGGGGTCTGGGAGTACTTATATGGGACTAGGGTAACTCTCTTGAGGTCAGGGAGTACTTATAAAGGGGTTAGATTAACTCACTTGGGGTCAGGGAGTAGTTATAAGGGACTAGGGTAACTCACTTGGGGTCTGGGAGTACATATAAAGGGGCTAGGATAACTCACTTGTAGTCAGAGAGTACATATAAAGGGGCTAGGATAACTCACTTGGGGTCAGGGAGTACTTATAAAGGGGCTATGGTAACTCACTTGGGGTAAGGAGTACTTATATAGGACTAGGGTAACTCACTTGCTGTCAGAGATTACATATAAAGGGGATAGGATAACTCACTTGCGGTCAGAGAGTACATATAAAGGGGCTAGAATAACTCACTTGCGGTCAGAGAGTACATATAAAGGGGCTAGGATAACTCACTTGGGGTCAGGGAGTACTTATATAGGAGCTAGGGTAACTCACTTGGGGTCAGGGAGTACTTCGATGGGACTAGGATAACTCACTTGGGGTCAGGGAGTACATTTATGTGACTAAGGTAACACACTTGGGGTCAGCGAGTACTTATAAAGGGGCTATGGTAACTCATTTGGGGCCAGGGAGTACTTATATGAGACTAGGGAAACACACTTGGGGTCAGGGAGTACTTATAATGGGGTTAGAATAACTCACTTGCGGCCAGGGAGTACTTATAAAGGTGATATGGTAACTCACTTGGGGTTAGGTAGTACTTCTATGGGACTAGGGTAACTCACTTGCGGTCAAAGAGTACATATAAAGGGGCTAGGATAACTCACTTGGGGTCAGGGAGTATTTATAAAGGTGATATGGTATCTCACTTGGGGTCAGAGAGTACATATAAAGGGGCTATTGTAACTCACTTGGGGTCAGGGAGTACTTATATGGGACTAGGGTAACTCACTTGCGGTCAGGGAGTACTTATAAAGAGGCTAGGGTAAATCTCTTTGGGTCAAGGAGTACTTATATGGGACTAGGCTAACTCACTTGGTGTCTGGGAGAACTTATATGGGACCAGGGTAACTCACTTGGGGCCAGGGTGTACTTGTAAAGGGGCTAGGGTAACTCACTTGGGGTCAGGGAGGAGTTATAAGGGACTAGGGTAACTCACTTGGGGTCTGGGAGTACATATAAAGGGGCTAGGATAACTCACTAGGGGTCAGGGAGTACTTATAAAGTTGATATGGTAACTCACTTGGGGTCAGAGAGTACTTATAAATGGGCTAGGATAACTCACTTGGGGTCAGGGAGTACTTATAAAGGTGATATGGTAACTCACTTGGGTTCAGGGAGTACTTATAAAGGTGATATGGTATCTCACTTGGGGTGTGGAAGTACATCTATGGGACTAGGGTAACTCACTTGGGGTTTGGGAGTACTTATATGGGACTAGGGTAACTCACTTGGGGTTAGGGAGTACTTATAAAGGGGCTAGGGTAACTCACTTTTGGTCAAGGAGTACTTATACGGGACTACGGTAACTCACTTGGTGTCTTTCAGTACATATATGGGACCAGGGTAACTCACTTGGAGTCAGGGAGTACTTATAAAGGAGCTATGGTAACTCACTTGGGGTAAGGAGTACTTATATAGGAATAGGGTAACTCACTTGCGGTCAGAGAGAACATAAATAGGGATAGGATAACACACTTGGGGTCAGGGAGTATTTCTATGTGACTAGGGTAACTCACTTGGGATCTGGAAGTACTTATATGTGAGAAGGGTAACTGACTTGCGGGCAGAGAGTACATATAAAGGGGCAAGGATAACTCATTTGGGGTCAGGGAGTACTTATATAGGGGCTATGGTAACTCACTTGGTGTCAGGGAGTACTACTATGGGACTAGGGTAACTCACTTGCCGTCAGAGAGTACATATAAATGGGGTTAGGATAACTATCTTGGGGTCAGGGAGTACTTATAAAGGGGGTATGGTAACTCACTTGGGGTCAGGGAGTACTTATATGGGACTAGGGTAACTCACTTGCGGTCAGGGAGTACTTATAAAGAGGCTAGGGTAAATCTCTTTGGGTCAAGGAGTACATATATGGGACTAGGCTAACTCACTTGGTGTCTGGGAGTACTTATAAAGGTGATATTGTAACTCACTTGGGGCCAGGGTGTACTTGTAAAGGGGCTAGGGTAACTCACTTGGGGTCAGGGAGGAGTTATAAGGGACTAGGGTAACTCACTTGGGGTCTGGGAGTACATATAAAGGGGCTAGGATAACTCACTTGGGGTCAGGGAGTACTTATAAAGTTGATATGGTAACTCACTTGGGGTCAGAGAGTACTTATAAAGGTGATATGGTAACTCACTTGGGTTCAGGGAGTACTTATAAAGGTGATATGGTATCTCACTTGGGGTCTGGAAGTACATCTATGGGACTAGGGTAACTCACTTGGGGTTTGGGAGTACTTATATGGGACTAGGGTAACTCACTTGGGGTTAGGGAGTACTTATAAAGGGGCTAGGGTAACTCACTTTTGGTCAAGGAGTACTTATACGGGACTACGGTAACTCACTTGGTGTCTTTCAGTACATATATGGGACCAGGGTAACTCACTTGGAGTCAGGGAGTACTTATAAAGGGGCTATGGTAACTCACTTGGGGTAAGGAGTACTTATATAGGAATAGGGTAACTCACTTGCGGTCAGAGAGAACATATATAGGGATAGGATAACTCACTTGGGGTCAGGGAGTATTTCTATGTGACTAGGGTAACTCACTTGGGGTTTGGGAGTACTTATATTGGACTAGGGTAACTCACTTGCGGTCAGAGAGAACATATATAGGGATAGGATAACTCACTTGCGGTCAGAGAGTACATATAAAGGGGCTAGAATAACTCACTTGTTGTCAGGGAGTACTTATATGGGACTAGAGTAACTCACTTAGGGTTAGGGAGTACTTATATAGGGGCTATGGTAACTCACTTGGGGTCAGGGAGTACTTATAAGGGACTAGGGTAACTCACTTGTGGTCTGGGAGTACTTCGATGGGACTAGGATAACTCACTTGGGGTCAGGGAGTACATTTATGTGACTAAGGTAACACACTTGGGGTCAGGGAGTACTTATAAAGGGGCTATGGTAACTCATTTGGGGCCAGGGAGTACTTATATGAGATTAGGGAAACACACTTGGGGTCAGGGAGTACTTATAATGGGGTTAGAATAACTCACTTGCGGTCAGGGAGTACTTATAAAGGTGATATTGTAACTCACTTGGGGTTAGGTAGTACTTCTATGGGACTAGGGTAACTCACTTGCGGTCAAAGAGAACATATAAAGGGGCTAGGATAACTCACTTGGGGTCAGGGAGTAATTATAAAGGTGATATGGTATCTCACTTGGGGTCAGAGAGTACTTATAAAGGGGCTATTGTAACTCACTTGGGGTCAGGGAGTACTTATAAAGGGCTATGGTAACTCACTTGGGGTCAGGGAGTACTACTATGGGACTAGGGTAACTCACTTGCCGTCAGAGAGTACATATAAATGGGGTTAGGATAACTATCTTGGGTTCAGGGAGTACTTATAAAGGGGGTATGGTAACTCACTTGGGGTCAGGGAGTACTTATATGGGACTAGGGTAACTCACTTGCGGTCAGGGAGTACTTATAAAGAGGCTAGGGTAAATCTCTTTGGGTCAAGGAGTACATATATGGGACTAGGCTAACTCACTTGGTGTCTGGGAGTACTTATAAAGGTGATATTGTAACTCACTTGGGGCCAGGGTGTACTTGTAAAGGGGCTAGGGTAACTCACTTGGGGTCAGGGAGGAGTTATAAGGGACTAGGGTAACTCACTTGGGGTCTGGGAGTACATATAAAGGGGCTAGGATAACTCACTTGGGGTCAGGGAGTACTTATAAAGTTGATATGGTAACTCACTTGGGGTCAGAGAGTACTTATAAAGGTGATATGGTAACTCACTTGGGTTCAGGGAGTACTTATAAAGGTGATATGGTATCTCACTTGGGGTCTGGAAGTACATCTATGGGACTAGGGTAACTCACTTGGTGTTTGGGAGTACTTATATGGGACTAGGGTAACTCACTTGGGGTTAGGGAGTACTTATAAAGGGGCTAGGGTAACTCACTTTTGGTCAAGGAGTACTTATACGGGACTACGGTAACTCACTTGGTGTCTTTCAGTACATATATGGGACCAGGGTAACTCACTTGGAGTCAGGGAGTACTTATAAAGGGGCTATGGTAACTCACTTGGGGTAAGGAGTACTTATATAGGAATAGGGTAACTCACTTGCGGTCAGAGAGAACATATATAGGGATAGGATAACTCACTTGGGGTCAGGGAGTATTTCTATGTGACTAGGGTAACTCACTTGGGGTTTGGGAGTACTTATATTGGACTAGGGTAACTCACTTGCGGTCAGAGAGAACATATATAGGGATAGGATAACTCACTTGCGGTCAGAGAGTACATATAAAGGGGCTAGAATAACTCACTTGTTGTCAGGGAGTACTTATATGGGACTAGAGTAACTCACTTAGGGTTAGGGAGTACTTATATAGGGGCTATGGTAACTCACTTGGGGTCAGGGAGTACTTATAAGGGACTAGGGTAACTCACTTGTGGTCTGGGAGTACTTCGATGGGACTAGGATAACTCACTTGGGGTCAGGGAGTACATTTATGTGACTAAGGTAACACACTTGGGGTCAGGGAGTACTTATAAAGGGGCTATGGTAACTCATTTGGGGCCAGGGAGTACTTATATGAGATTAGGGAAACACACTTGGGGTCAGGGAGTACTTATAATGGGGTTAGAATAACTCACTTGCGGTCAGGGAGTACTTATAAAGGTGATATTGTAACTCACTTGGGGTTAGGTAGTACTTCTATGGGACTAGGGTAACTCACTTGCGGTCAAAGAGAACATATAAAGGGGCTAGGATAACTCACTTGGGGTCAGGGAGTAATTATAAAGGTGATATGGTATCTCACTTGGGGTCAGAGAGTACTTATAAAGGGGCTATTGTAACTCACTTGGGGTCAGGGAGTACTTATAAAGGGCTATGGTAACTCACTTGGGGTCAGGGAGTACTACTATGGGACTAGGGTAACTCACTTGCCGTCAGAGAGTACATATAAATGGGGTTAGGATAACTATCTTGGGTTCAGGGAGTACTTATAAAGGGGGTATGGTAACTCACTTGGGGTCAGGGAGTACTTATATGGGACTAGGGTAACTCACTTGCGGTCAGGGAGTACTTATAAAGAGGCTAGGGTAAATCTCTTTGGGTCAAGGAGTACATATATGGGACTAGGCTAACTCACTTGGTGTCTGGGAGTATTTATAAAGGTGATATTGTAACTCACTTGGGGTCAGGTAGTACTTCTATGGGACTAGGGTAACTCACTTGCGGTCAGAGAGTACATATAAAGGGGCTAGGATAACTCACTTGGGGTCAGGGAGTACTTATAAAGGTGATATGGTAACTCACTTGGGGTCAGAGAGTACTTATAAAGGGGCTAGGATAACTCACTTGGGGTCAGGGAGTACTTATAAAGGTGATATGGTAACTCACTTGGGTTCAGGGAGTACTTATAAAGGTGATATGGTATCTCACTTGGGGTCTGGAAGTACATCTATGGGACTAGGGTAACTCACTTGCGGTCAGAGAGTACATATAAAAGGGCCAGGATAACTCACTTGCGGGCAGAGAGTACATATAAAGGGGCAAGGATAACTCATTTGGGGTCAGGGAGTACTTATATGGGACTAGGGTAACTCACTTGGGGTTAGGGAGTACTTATAAAGGGGCTAGGGTAACTCACTTTTGGTGAAGGAGTACTTATACGGGACTACGGTAACTCTCTTGGTGTCTTTCAGTACATATATGGGACCAGGGTAACTCACTTGGGGTCAGGGAGTACTTATAAAGGGGCTATGGTAACTCACTTGGGGTAAGGAGTACTTATATAGGACTAGGGTAACTCACTTGCGGTCAGAGAGAACATATATAGGGATAGGATAACTCACTTGCGGTCAGAGAGTACATATACAGGGGCTAGAATAACTCACTTGTTGTCAGGGAGTACTTATATGGGACTAGAGTAACTCTCTTAGGGTTAGGGAGTACTTATCTAGGGGCTAGGGTAACTCACTTGGGGTCAGGGAGTATTTCTATGTGACTAGGGTAACTCACTTGGGGTCTGGTAGTACTTAAATGTGAGAAGGGTAACTCACTTGCGGGCAGAGAGTACATATAAAGGGGCTATGGTAACTCACTTGGGGTCAGGGAGTACTACTATGGGACTAGGGTAACTCACTTGCCGTCATAGAGTACATATAAAGGGGCTAGGATAACTCACTTGGGTTCAGGGAGTACTTAAAAAAGGGGCTATGGTATCTTACTTGGGGTCAGGGAGTACTACTATGGGACTAGGGTAACTAACTTGCGGTCAGAGAGTACATATAAGGGGGCTAGGATAACTCACTTGGGGTCAGGGAGTACTTATAACGGGCTAGGGTAACTCGCTTTGGGTCAAGGAGTACTTATATGGGACTAGGGTAACTCACTTGTTGTCAGGGAGTACTTATAAAGGTGATATGGTAACTCACTTGGGGTCAGAGAGTACTTATAAAGGGGCTAGGATAACTCACTTGGGGTCAGGGAGTACTTATAAAGGTGATATGGTAACTCACTTGGGGTCAGGTAGTACTTCTATGGGACTAGGGTAACTCACTTGCGGTCAGGGACTACATATAAAGGGGCCAGGATAACTCACTTGGGGTCAAGCAGTACTTATAAAGGTGATATGGTATCTCACTTGGGTACAGGGAGTACTTATAAAGGGGCTAGGGTAACTCACTTTTGGTCAAGGAGTACATATACGGGACTACGGTAACTCACTTGGTGCCTTTGAGTACATATATGGGACCAGGGTGTACCTATTAAGGGGCTAGGGTAACTCACTTGGGGTCAGGGAGTACATATAAGGGACTAGGGTAACTCACTTGTGGTCTGGGAGTACATATAAAGGGGCTAGGATAACTCACTTGCGGTCAGAGAGTACTTATAAAGGGGCTATGGTAACTCACTTGGGGTAAGGAGTACTTCTATGGGACTAGGGTAACTCACTTGGGGTCAGGCAGTACTTCTCGGGAATTAGGGTAACTCACTTGGGGTCAGGGAGTACTTATAAAGGGGCTAGGGTAACTCACTTTTGGTCAAGGAGTACATATACGGGACTACGGTAACTCACTTGGTGCCTTTGAGGACATATATGGGACCAGGGTAACTCACTTGGGGCCAGGGTGTACCTATTAAGGGGCTAGGGTAACTCACTTGGGGTCAGGGAGTACATATAAGGGACTAGGGTAACTCACTTGTGGTCTGGGAGTACATATAAAGGGGCTAGGATAACTCACTTGCGGTCAGAGAGTACATATATAGGGGCTAGGATAACTCACTTGGGGTCAGGGAGTACTTACAAAGGTGATATGTTAACTCACTTGGGGTCAGGGAGTACTTATAAAGGGGCTAGGGTAACTCACTTGGGGTCAGGGAGTACTACTGTGGGAATAGGGTAACTCACTTGCCGTCAGAGAGTACATATAAATGGGGTTAGGATAACTCACTTGGGGTCAGGGAGTACTTATAAAGGGGCTATGGTAATTCACTTGGGGTCAGGGAGTACTTATAAAGGGGCTATGGTAACTCACTTGGGGTCAGGGAGTACTACTGTGGGAATAGGGTAACTCACTTGCCGACAGAGAGTACATATAAATGGGGTTAGGATAACTCACTTGGGGTCAGGGAGTACTTATAAAGGGGCTATGGTAACTCACTTGGGGTCAGGGTGTACTACTATGGGTGAGGGGTAACTCACTTGCGGTCAGAGAGTACATATAAAGGGGCTAGGATAACTCACTTGGGGTCAGGGAGTACTTATAAAGGTGATATGGTATCTCACTTGGGTACAGGGAGTACTTCTATGTGAGAAGGGTAACTCACTTGCGGGCAGAGAGTACATATAAAGGGGCAAGGATAACTCATTTGGGGTCAGGGAGTACTTATATAGGGGCTAGAGTAACTCAAATGGGGTCAGGTAGTACTTCTATGGTATTAGAGTAACTCACTTGGGGTTTGGGAGTACATATATGGGACAAGGGTAACTCACTTGGGATCAGGGAGTACTTATAAAGGGGCTAGGGTAACTCACTTTTGGTCAGGGAGTACTTATAAAGGTGATATGGTATCTCAATTGGGTACAGGGAGTACTTCTATGTGAGAAGGGTAACTCACTTGCGGGCAGAGAGTACATATAAAGGGGCAAGGATAACTCACTTGGGGTCAGGGAGTACTACTGTGGGACTAGGGTAACTCACTTGCCGTCAGAGAGTACATATAAATGGGGTTAGGATAACTCACTTGGGGTCAGGGTGTACTACTATGGGTGTGGGGTAACTCACTTGCGGTCAGAGAGTACATATAAAGGGGCTAGGATAACTCACTTGGGGTCAGGGAGTACTTATAAAGGTGATATGGTATCTCACTTGGGGTCTGGAAGTACTTCTATGGGACTAGGGTAACTCAATTGCGGTCAGAGAGTACCTATAAAAGGGCCAGGATAACTCACTTGGGGTCAGGGTGTACTTCTATGGGACTAGGGTAACTCACTTGCGGGCAGAGAGTACATATAAGGGGCAAGGATAACTCACTTGGGGTCAGGGAGTACTTATAAAGGGGCTAGGGTAACTCACTTGGGGTCAGGGAGTACTTATAAAGGGGCTATGGTAACTCACTTGGGGCCAGGGAGTACTTATATGGGACTAGGGTAACTCACTTGGTGTCTGGGAGCACTTATATGGGACCAGGGTAACTCACTTTGGGCCAGGGTGTACTTATAAAGGGGTTAGGGTAACTCACTTGGGGTCAGGGAGTAGTTATAAGGGACTAGGGTAACTCACTTGGGGTCTGGGAGTACATATAAAAGGGCTAGGATAACTCACTTGGGGTCAGGGTGTACTTCTATGGGATTAGTGTAACTCACTTGCGTTCAGAGACTACATATAATGGGGCCAGGATAACTCACTTGGGGTCAGGGAGTACTTATAAAGGTGATATGGTATCTCACTTGGGGTCTGGAAGTACTTCTATGGGACTAGGGTAACTCACTTGCGGTCAGGGAGTACTTATAAAGGGGCTGGGGTAAATCTCTTTGGTTCAAGGAGTACTTATATGGGACTAGGCTAACTCACTTTGTGTCTGGGAGAACTTATATGGGACCAGGGTAACTCACTTGGGGCCAGGGTGTACTTGTAAAGGGGCTAGGGTAACTCACTTGGGGTCAGGGAGTAGTTATAAGGGACTAGTGTAACTCACTTGGGGTCTGGGAGTACATATAAAGGGGCTAGGTTAACTCACTTTTGGTCAAGGAGTACATATACGGGACTACGGTAATTCACTTGGTGCCTTTGAGTACATATATGGGAGCAGGGTAACTCACATGGGGTCAGGGAGTACATATAAGGGACTAGGGTAACTCACTTGTGGTCTGGGAGTACATATAAAGGGGCTAGGATAACTCACTTGCGGTCAGAGAGTACATATATAGGGGCTAGGATAACTCACTTGGGGTCAGGGAGTACTTATAAAGGTGATATGTTAACTCACTTGGGGTCAGGGAGTACTTATAAAGGGGCTAGGGTAACTCACTTGGGGTCAGGGAGTACTACTGTGGGAATAGGGTAACTCACTTGCCGTCAGAGAGTACATATAAATGGGGTTAGGATAACTCACTTGGGGTCAGGGAGTACTTATAAAGGGGCTATGGTAACTCACTTGGGGTCAGGGTGTACTACTATGGGTGTGGGGTAACTCACTTGCAGTCAGAGAGTACATATAAAGGGGCTAGGATAACTCACTTGGGGTCAGGGAGTACTTATAAAGGTGATATGGTAACTCACTTGGGGTCAGGGAGTACTTATAAAGGGGCTAGGGTAACTCACTTGGGGTCAGGGAGTACTTATAAAAGGGCTATGGTAACTCACTTGGGGTCAGGGAGTACTTATAAAGGGGCTATGGTAACTCACTTGTGGTCAGGAAGTACTACTGTGGGAATAGGGTAACTCACTTGCCGTCAGAGAGTACATATAATGTTAGGATAACTCACTTGGGGTCAGGGAGTAGTTATAAGGGACTAGGGTAACTCACTTGGGGTCTGGGAGTACATATAAAAGGGCTAGGATAACTCACTTGGGGTCAGGGTGTACTTCTATGGGACTAGTGTAACTCACTTGCGTTCAGAGACTACATATAATGGGGCCAGGATAACTCACTTGGGGTCAGGGAGTACTTATAAAGGTGATATGGTATCTCACTTGGGGTCTGGAAGTACTTCTATGGGACTAGGGTAACTCACTTGCGGTCAGGGAGTACTTATAAAGGGGCTGGGGTAAATCTCTTTGGTTCAAGGAGTACTTATATGGGACTAGGCTAACTCACTTGGTGTCTGGGAGAACTTATATGGGACCAGGGTAACTCACTTGGGGCCAGGGTTTACTTGTAAAGGGGCTAGGGTAACTCACTTGGGGTCAGGGAGTAGTTATAAGGGACTAGTGTAACTCACTTGGGGTCTGGGAGTACATATAAAGGGGCTAGGTTAACTCACTTTTGGTCAAGGAGTACATATACGGGACTACGGTAATTCACTTGGTGCCTTTGAGTACATATATGGGAGCAGGGTAACTCACATGGGGTCAGGGAGTACATATAAGGGACTAGGGTAACTCACTTGTGGTCTGGGAGTACATATAAAGGGGCTAGGATAACTCACTTGCGGTCAGAGAGTACACATATAGGGGCTAGGATAACTCACTTGGGGTCAGGGAGTACTTATAAAGGTGATATGTTAACTCACTTGGGGTCAGGGAGTACTTATAAAGGGGCTAGGGTAACTCACTTGGGGTCAGGGAGTACTACTGTGGGAATAGGGTAACTCACTTGCCGTCAGAGAGTACATATAAATGGGGTTAGGATAACTCACTTGGGGTCAGGGAGTACTTATAAAGGGGCTATGGTAACTCACTTGGGGTCAGGGTGTACTACTATGGGTGTGGGGTAACTCACTTGCAGTCAGAGAGTACATATAAAGGGGCTAGGATAACTCACTTGGGGTCAGGGAGTACTTATAAAGGTGATATGGTAACTCTCTTGGGGTCAGGGAGTACTTATAAAGGGGCTAGGGTAACTCACTTGGGGTCAGGGAGTACTTATAAAGGGGCTATGGTAACTCACTTGGGGTCAGGGAGTACTTATAAAGGGGCTATGGTAACTCACTTGGGGTCAGGGAGTACTACGGTGGGAATAGGGTAACTCACTTGCCGTCAGAGAGTACATATAAATGGGGTTAGGATAACTCACTTGGGGTCAGGGAGCACTTATAAAGGGGCTATGGTAACTCACTTGGGGTCAGGGTGTACTACTATGGGTGTGGGGTAACTCACTTGCGGTCAGAGAGTACATATAAAGGGGCTAGGATAACTCACTTGGGGTCAGGGAGTACTTATAAAGGTGATATGGTAACTCACTTGGGGTCAGGGAGTACTTATAAAGGGGCTAGGGTAACTCACTTGGGGTCAGGGAATGCTTATAAAGGGGCTATGGTAACTCACTTGGGGTCAGGGAGTACTACTGTGGGACTAGGGTAACTCACTTGCCGTCAAAGAGTACATACAAATGGGGTTAGGATAACTCACTTGGGGTCAGGGAGTACTTAGAAAGGGGCTATGGTAACTCACTTGGGGTCAGGGAGTACTTATAAAGGGGCTATGGTAACTCACATGGGGTCAGGGTGTACTACTATGGGTGTGGGGTAACTCACTTACGGTCAGAGACTACATATAAAGGGGCTAGGATAACTCACTTGGGGTCAGGGAGTACTTATAAAGGTGATATGGTAACTCACTTGGGGTCAGGGAGTACTTATACAGGGGCTAGGGTAACTCACCTGGGGTCAGGGAGTACTACTGTGGGATTAGGGTAACTCACTTGCTGTCAGAAAGTACATATAAATGGGGTTAGGATAACTCACTTGGGGTCAGGGAGTACTTATAAAGGGGCTATGGTAACTCACTTGGGGTCAGGGTGTACTACTATGGGTGTGGGGTAACTCACTTGCGGTCAGAGAGTACATATAAAGGGGCTATGATAACTCACTTAGGGTCAGGGAGTACTTATAAAGGTGATATGGTATCTCACTTGGGGTCTGGAAGTACTTCTATGGGACTAGGGTAACTCAATTGCGGTCAGAGAGTACATATAAAAGGGCCAGGATAACTCACATGGGGTCAGGGAGTACTTATAAAGGGGCTAGGGTAACTCACTTGGGGTCAGGGAGTACTTATATGGGACTAGGGTAACTCACTTGGTGTCTGGGAGCACTTATATGGGACCAGGGTAACTCACTTGGTGTCTGGGAGCACTTATATGGGACCAGGGTAACTCACTTGGGGCCAGGGTGTACTTATAAAGGGGTTAGGGTAACTCACTTGGGGTCAGGGAGTAGTTATAAGGGACTAGGGTAACTCACTTGGGGTCTGGGAGTACATATAAAGGGGCTAGGATAACTCACTTGGGGTCAGGGTGTACTTCTATGGGACTAGGGTAACTCACTTGCGGTCAGAAACTACATATAATGGGGCCAGGATAACTCACTTAGGGTCAGGGAGTACTTATAAAGGTGATATGGTATCTCACTTGGGGTCTGGAAGTACTTCTATGGGACTAGGGTAACTCACTTGGGGTCAGGGAGTACTTATAAAGGGGCTATGGTAACTCACTTGGGGTCAGGGAGTACTTCTATGGGACTAGGGTAACTCACTTGGGGTCAGGGAGTACTTCTATGGGATTAGGGTAACTCACTTGGGGTCAGGGAGTACTTATAAAGGGGCTAGGGGAACTCACTTTTGGTCAAGGAGTACATATACGGGACTACGGTAACTCACTTGGTGCCTTTGAGTACATATATGGGACCAGGGTAACTCACTTGGGGCCAGGTTGTACCTATTAAGGGGCTAGGGTAACTCACTTGGGGTCAGGGAGTACTTATAAAGGGGCTATGGTAACGCACTTGGGGTCAGGGTGTACTACTATGGCTGTGGGGTAACTCACTTGCGGTCAGAGAGTACATATAAAGGGGCTAGAGTAACTCACTTGGGGTCAGGTAGTACTTCTATGGTACTAGAGTAACTCACTTGGGGTTTGGGAGTACATATATGGGACAAGGGTAACTCACTTGGGGTCAGGGAGTACTTATAAAGGGGCTAGGGTAACTCACTTTTGGTCAAGGAGTACATATACGGGACTACGGTAACTCACTTGGTGCCTTTGAATACATATATGGGACCAGAGTGTACCTATTAAGGGGCTAGGGTAACTCACTTAGGGTCAGGGAGTACATATAAGGGACTAGGGTAACTCACTTGTGGTCTGGGAGTACATATAAAGGGGCTAGGATAACTCACTTGCGGTCAGAGAGTACTTATAAAGGGGCTATGGTAACTCACTTGGGGTAAGGAGTACTTCTATGGGACTAGGGTAACTCACTTGGGGTCAGGGAGTACTTCTATGGGATTAGGGTAACTCACTTGGGGTCAGGGAGTACTTATAAAGGGGCTAGGGTAACTCACTTTTGGTCAAGGAGTACATATACGGGACTACGGTATCTCACTTGGTGCCTTTGAGTACATATATGGGACCAGGGTAACTCACTTGGGGCCAGGGTGTACCTATTAAGGGGCTAGGGTAACTCACTTGGGGTCAGGGAGTACATATAAAGGACTAGGGTAACTCACTTGTGGTCTGGGAGTACATATAAAGGGGCTAGGATAAGTCACTTGCGGTCAGAGAGTACATATATAGGGGCTAGGATAACTCACTTGGGGTCAGGGAGTACTTATAAAGGTGATATGTTAACTCACTTGGGGTCAGGGAGTACTTATAAAGGGGCTAGGGTAAATCACTTGGGGTCAGGAAGTACTACTGTGGGAATAGGGTAACTCACTTGCCGTCAGAGAGTACATATAAATAGGGTTAGGATAACTCACTTGGGGTCGGGGAGTACTTATAAAGGGGCTATGGTAACGCACTTGGGGTCAGGGTGTACTACTATGGCTGTGGGGTAACTCACTTGCGGTCATAGAGTACATATAAAGGGGCTAGGATAACTCACTTGGGGTCAGGGAGTACTTATAAAGGTGATATGGTAACTCACTTGGGGTCAGGGAGTACTTATAAAGGGGCTAGGGTAACTCACTTGGGGTCAGGGAGTACTTATAAAGGGGCTATGGTAACTCACTTGGGGTCAGGGAGTACTTATAAAGGGGCTATGGTAACTCACTTGGGGTCAGGGAGTACTACTGTGGGAATAGGGTAACTCACTTGCCGACAGAGAGTACATATAAATGGGGTTAGGATAACTCACTTGGGGTCAGGGAGTACTTATAAAGGGGCTATGGTAACTCACTTGGGGTCAGGGAGTACTTATAAAGGTGATATGGTATCTCACTTGGGTACAGGGAGTACTTCTATGTGAGAAGGGTAACTCACTTGCGGGCAGAGAGTACATATAAAGGGGCAAGGATAACTCATTTGGGGTCAGGGAGTACTTATATAGGGGCTAGAGTAACTCAAATGGGGTCAGGTAGTACTTCTATGGTACTAGAGTAACTCACTTGGGGTTTGGGAGTACATATATGGGACAAGGGTAACTCACTTGGGGTCAGGGAGTACTTATAAAGGGGCTAGGGTAACTCACTTTTGGTCAAGGAGTACATATACGGGACTATGGTAACTCACTTGGGGTCTGGAAGTACTTCTATGGGACTAGGGTAACTCACTTGCCGTCAGAGAGTACCTATAAAAGGGCCAGGATAACTCACTTGGGGTCAGGGAGTACTTCTATGTGAGAAGGGTAACTCACTTGCGGGCAGAGAGTACATATAAAGGGGCAAGGATAACTCATTTGGGGTCAGGGAGTACTTATAAAGGGGCTAGGGTAACTCACTTGGGGTCAGGGAGTACTTATAAAGGGGCTATGGTAACTCACTTGGGGTCAGGGAGTACTTATATGGGACTAGGGTAACTCACTTGGTGTCTGGGAGCACTTATATGGGACCAGGGTAACTCACTTGGGGCCAGGGTGTACATATAAAGGGGTTAGGATAACTTACTTGGGGTCAGGGTGTACTTCTATGGGACTAGTGTAACTCACTTGCGGTCAGAGACTACATATAATGGGGCCAGGATAACTCACTTGGGGTCAGGGAGTACTTATAAAGGTGATATGGTATCTCACTTGGGGTCTGGAAGTACTTCTATGGGACTAGGGTAACTCACTTGCGGTCAGGGAGTACTTATAAAGGGGCTAGGGTAAATCTCTTTGGTTCAAGGAGTACTTATATGGGACTAGGCTAACTCACTTGGTGTCTGGGAGAACTTATATGGGACCAGGGTAACTCATTTGGGGCCAGGGTGTACTTGTAAAGGGGCTAGGGTAACTCACTTGGGGTCAGGGAGTAGTTATAAGGGACTAGTGTAACTCACTTGGGGTCTGGGAGTACATATAAAGGGGCTAGGTTAACTCACTTTTGGTCAAGGAATACATATACGGGACTACGGTAATTCACTTGGTGCCTTTGAGTACATATATGGGAGCAGGGTAACTCACATGGGGTCAGGGAGTACATATAAGGGACTAGGGTAACTCACTTGTGGTCTGGGAGTACATATAAAGGGGCTAGGATAACTCACTTGCGGTCAGAGAGTACATATATAGGGGCTAGGATAACTCACTTGGCGTCAGGCAGTACTTATAAAGGTGATATGTTAACTCACTTGCGGTCAGAGAGTACATATAAAGGGGCTAGGATAACTCACTTGGGGTAAGGGAGTACTTATAAAGGTGTTATGGTAACTCACTTGGGGTCAGGGAGTACTTATAAAGGGGCTAAGGTAACTCACTTGGGGTCAGGGAGTACTTATAAAGGGGCTATGGTAACTCACTTGGGGTCAGGGAGTACTTATAAAGGGGCTATGGTAACTCACTTGGGGTCAGGGAGTACTTATATGGGACTAGGGTAACTCACTTGGTGTCTGGGAGCACTTATATGGGACCAGGGTAACTCACTTGGGGCCAGGGTGTACTTATAAAGGGGTTAGGGTAACTCACTTGGTGTCTGGGAGCACTTATATGGGACCAGGGTAACTCACTTGGGGCCAGGGTGTACTTATAAAGGGGTTAGGGTAACTCACTTGGGGTCAGGGAGTAGTTATAAGGGACTAGGGTAACTCACTAGCCGTTAGAAAGTACATATAAATGGGGTTAGGATAACTCACTTGGGGTCAGGGAGTACTTATAAAGGGGCTATGGTAACTCACTTGGGGTCAGGGTGTACTACTATGGGTGTGGGGTAACTCACTTGCGGTCAGAGAGTACATATAAAGGGGCTATGATAACTCACTTGGGGTCAGGGAGTACTTATAAAGGTGATAAGGTATCTCACTTGGGGTATGGAAGTACTTCTATGGGACTAGGGTAACTCAATTGCGGTCAGAGAGTACATATAAAAGGGCCAGGATAACTCACATGGGGTCAGGGAGTACTTATAAAGGGGCTAGGGTAACTCACTTGGGGTCAGGGAGTACTTATATGGGACTAGGGTAACTCACTTGGTGTCTGGGAGCACTTATATGGGACCAGGGTAACTCACTTGGGGCCAGGGTGTACTTATAAAGGGGTTAGGGTAACTCACTTGGTGTCTGGGAGCACTTATATGGGACCAGGGTAACTCACTTGGGGCCAGGGTGTACATATAAAGGGGTTAGGGTAACTCACTTGGGGTCAGGGAGTAGTTATAAGGGACTAGGGTAACTCACTTAGGGTCTGGGAGTACATATAAAGGGGCTAGGATAACTCACTTGGGGTCAGGGTGTACTTCTATGGGACTAGGGTAACTCACTTGCGGTCAGAAACTACATATAATGGGGCCAGGATAACTCACTTAGGGTCATGGAGTACTTATAAAGGTGATATGGTATCTCACTTGGGGTCTGGAAGTACTTCTATGGGACTACGGTAACTCACTTGCCGTCAGAGAGTACATATAAATGGG
Organism: Prorops nasuta; assembly: GCF_024137725.1. NCBI lineage: Eukaryota > Metazoa > Arthropoda > Insecta > Hymenoptera > Bethylidae > Prorops > Prorops nasuta. The sequence continues at coordinate 966,988 of NW_027116841.1, read as the reverse complement.
GTTAGGATAACTCACTTGGGGTCAGGGAGTACTTATAAAGGGGGTATGGTAACTCACTTGGGATCAGGGTGTACTACTATGGGACTAGGGAAACTCACTTGCGGTCAGAGAGTACATATAAAGGGGCTAGGATAACTCACTTGGGGTCAGGGAGTACTTATATGGGACTAGGGTAACTCACTTGCGGTCAGGGAGTACTTATAAAGGGGCTAGGGTAAATCTCTTTGGGTTATGGAGTACTTATTTGGGACTAGGCTAACTCACTTGGTGTCTGGGAGCACTTATATGGGACCAGGGTAACTCACTTGGGGCCAGGGTGTACTTATAAAGGAGCTAGGGTAACTCACTTGGGGTCAGGGAGTAGTTATAAGGGACTAGGGTAACTCACTTGGGGTCTGGGAGTACATATAAAGGGGCTACGATAACTCACTTGGGGTCAGGGTGTACTTCTATGGGACTAGGGTAACTCACTTGCGGTCAGGGACTACATATAAAGGGGCCACGATAACTCACTTGGGGTCAGGCAGTACTTATAAAGGTGATATGGTATCTCACTTGGGGTCTGGAAGTACTTCTATGGGACTACGGTAACTCACTTGCCGTCAGAGAGTACATATAAATGGGGTTAGGATAACTCACTTGGGGTCAGGGAGTACTTATAAAGGGGGTATGGTAACTCACTTGGGATCAGGGTGTACTACTATGGGACTAGGGAAACTCACTTGCGGTCAGAGAGTACATATAAAGGGGCTAGGATAACTCACTTGGGGTCAGGGAGTACTTATATGGGACTAGGGTAACTCACTTGCGGTCAGGGAGTACTTATAAAGGGGCTAGGGTAAATCTCTTTGGGTTATGGAGTACTTATTTGGGACTAGGCTAACTCACTTGGTGTCTGGGAGCACTTATATGGGACCAGGGTAACTCACTTGGGGCCAGGGTGTACTTATAAAGGAGCTAGGGTAACTCACTTGGGGTCAGGGAGTAGTTATAAGGGACTAGGGTAACTCACTTGGGGTCTGGGAGTACATATAAAGGGGCTACGATAACTCACTTGGGGTCAGGGTGTACTTCTATGGGACTAGGGTAACTCACTTGCGGTCAGGGACTACATATAAAGGGGCCACGATAACTCACTTGGGGTCAGGCAGTACTTATAAAGGTGATATGGTATCTCACTTGGGGTCTGGAAGTACTTCTATGGGACTAGGGTAACTCACTTGCGGTCCGAGAGTACATATAAAAGGGTCAGGATAACTCACTTGGGTACAGGGAGTACTTCTATGTGAGAAGGGTAACTCACTTGCGGGCAGAGAGTACATATAAAGGGGCAAGGATAACTCATTTGGGGTCAGGGAGTACTTATATAGGGGCTAGAGTAACTCACTTGGGGTCAGGTAGTACTTCTATGGTACTAGAGTCACTCACTTGGGGTTTGGGAGTACTTATATGGGACAAGGGTAACTCACTTGGGGTCAGGGAGTACTTATAAAGGGGCTAGGATGACTCACTTGGGGTCAGGGAGTACTTATAAAGGGGCTATGGTAACTCACTTGGGGTAAGGAGTATTTATATAGGACTAGGGTAACTCACTTGCGGTCAGAGAGAACATATATAGGGATAGGATAACTCACTTGCGGTCAGAGAGTACATATAAAGGGGCTAGAATAATTCACTTGTTGTCAGGGAGTACTTATATGGGACCAGGGTAACTCGCTTGGGGTCAGGGAGTATTTCTATGTGACTAGGGTAACTCACTTGGGGTCTGGGAGTACTTATATGGGACTAGGGTAACTCTCTTGAGGTCAGGGAGTACTTATAAAGGGGTTAGAGTAACTCACTTGGGGTCAGGGAGTACTTCTATGGTATTAGGGTAACTCACTTGTGGTCTGGGAGTACATATAAAGGGGATAGGATAACTCACTTGCGGTCAGAGAGTACATATAAACGGCTAGAATAACTCACTTGTTGTCAGGGAGTACTTATATGGGACTAGGGTAACTCACTTAGGGTTAGGGAGTACTTATATAGGGGCTAGGGTAACTCACTTGGGGTCAGGGAGTATTTCTGTGTGACTAGGGTAACTCACTTGCGGTCAGAGAGTACATATAAAGGGGCTAGGATAACTCACTTGGGGTCAGGGAGTACTTATATGGGACTAGGGTAACTCACTTGCGGTCAGGGAGTACTTATAAAGGGGCTAGGGTAAATCTCTTTGGGTTATGGAGTACTTATTTGGGACTAGGCTAACTCACTTGGTGTCTGGGAGCACTTATATGGGACCAGGGTAACTCACTTGGGGCCAGGGTGTACTTATAAAGGAGCTAGGGTAACTCACTTGGGGTCAGGGAGTAGTTATAAGGGACTAGGGTAACTCACTTGGGGTCTGGGAGTACATATAAAGGGGCTAGGATAACTCACTTGGTGTCAGGGTGTACTTCTATGGGACTAGGGTAACTCACTTGCGGTCAGGGACTACATATAAAGGGGCCAGGATAACTCACTTGGGGTCAGGCAGTACTTATAAAGGTGATATGGTATCTCACTTGGGGTCTGGAAGTACTTCTATGGGACTAGGGTAACTCACTTGCGGTCAGGGAGTACATATAAAAGGGTCAGGATAACTCACTTGGGTACAGGGAGTACTTCTATGTGAGAAGGGTAACTCACTTGCGGGCAGAGAGTACATATAAAGGGGCAAGGATAACTCATTTGGGGTCAGGGAGTACTTATATAGGGGCTAGAGTAACTCACTTGGGGTCAGGTAGTACTTCTATGGTACTAGAGTCACTCACTTGGGCTTTGGGAGTACTTATATGGGACAAGGGTAACTCACTTGGGGTCAGGGAGTACTTATAAAGGGGCTAGGGTAACTCACTTGGGGTCAGGGAGTACTTATATGGGACTAGGGTAACTCACTTGCGGTCAGGGAGTACTTATAAAGGGGCTAGGGTAAATCTCTTTGGGTTATGGAGTACTTATTTGGGACTAGGCTAACTCACTTGGTGTCTGGGAGCACTTATATGGGACCAGGGTAACTCACTTGGGGCCAGGGTGTACTTATAAAGGAGCTAGGGTAACTCACTTGGGGTCAGGGAGTAGTTATAAGGGACTAGGGTAACTCACTTGGGGTCTGGGAGTACATATAAAGGGGCTACGATAACTCACTTGGGGTCAGGGTGTACTTCTATGGGACTAGGGTAACTCACTTGCGGTCAGGGACTACATATAAAGGGGCCACGATAACTCACTTGGGGTCAGGCAGTACTTATAAAGGTGATATGGTATCTCACTTGGGGTCTGGAAGTACTTCTATGGGACTAGGGTAACTCACTTGCGGTCCGAGAGTACATATAAAAGGGTCAGGATAACTCACTTGGGTACAGGGAGTACTTCTATGTGAGAAGGGTAACTCACTTGCGGGCAGAGAGTACATATAAAGGGGCAAGGATAACTCATTTGGGGTCAGGGAGTACTTATATAGGGGCTAGAGTAACTCACTTGGGGTCAGGTAGTACTTCTATGGTACTAGAGTCACTCACTTGGGGTTTGGGAGTACTTATATGGGACAAGGGTAACTCACTTGGGGTCAGGGAGTACTTATAAAGGGGCTAGGGTAACTCACTTTTGGTCAAGGAGTACATATACGGGACTACGGTAACTCACTTGGTGTCTTTGTGTACATATATGGGACCAGGGTAACTCACTTGGGGCCAGGGTGTACCTATTAAGGGGCTAGGGTAACTCACTTGGGGTCAGGGAGTACTTATAAGGGACTAGGGTATCTCAGTTGTGGTCTGGGAGTACATATAAAGGGGCTAGGATAACTCATTTGCGGTCAGAGGGTACTTATAAAGGGCCTATGGTAACTCACTTGGGGTAAGGAGTACTTATATAGGGGTTAGAGTTACTCACTTGGGGTCAGGGAGTACTTCTATGGGATTAGGGTAACTCACTTGGGGTCAAGGAGTACATATAAAGGGGCTAGGATGACTCACTTGGGGTCAGGGAGTACTTATAAAGGGGCTATGGTAACTCACTTGGGGTAAGGAGTATTTATATAGGACTAGGGTAACTCACTTGCGGTCAGAGAGAACATATATAGGGATAGGATAACTCACTTGCGGTCAGAGAGTACATATAAAGGGGCTAGAATAATTCACTTGTTGTCAGGGAGTACTTATATGGGACCAGGGTAACTCACTTAGTGTTAGGGAGTACTTATATAGGGGCTAGGGTAACTCACTTGGGGTCAGGGAGTATTTCTATGTGACTAGGGTAACTCACTTGGGGTCTGGGAGTACTTATATGGGACTAGGGTAACTCTCTTGAGGTCAGGGAGTACTTATAAAGGGGTTAGAGTAACTCACTTGGGGTCAGGGAGTAGTTATAAGGGACTAGGGTAACTCACTTGGGGTCTGGGAGTACATATAAAGGGGCTAGGATAACTCATTTGGGGTCAGGGAGTACTTATATAGGGGTTAGAGTAACTCACTTGGGGTAAGGGAGTACTTCTATGGTATTAGGGTAACTCACTTGGGGTTTGGGAGTACTTATATGGGACTAGGGTAACTCACTAGGGGTCAGGGAGTACTTATAAAGGGGCTAGGGTAACTCTCTTTTGGTCAAGGGGTATTTATACGGGACTACGGTAACTCACTTGGTGTCTTTGAGTACATATATGGGACCAGGGTAACTCACTTGGGGCCAGGGTGTACTTATTAAAGGGCTAGGGTAACTCACTTGGGGTCAGGGAGTACTTATAAGGGACTAGGGTAACTCACTTGTGGTCTGAGAGTACATATAAAGGGGATAGGATAACTCACTTGCGGTCAGAGAGTACATATAAACGGCTAGAATAACTCACTTGTTGTCAGGGAGTACTTATATGGGACTAGGGTAACTCACTTAGGGTTAGGGAGTACTTATATAGGGGCTAGGGTAACTCACTCGGGGTCAGGGAGTATTTCTGTGTGACTAGGGTAACTCACTTGCGGTCAGAGAGTACATATAAAGGGGCTAGGATAACTCACTTGGGGTCAGGGAGTACTTATATGGGACTAGGGTAACTCACTTGCGGTCAGGGAGTACTTATAAAGGGGCTAGGGTAAATCTCTTTGGGTTATGGAGTACTTATTTGGGACTAGGCTAACTCACTTGGTGTCTGGGAGCACTTATATGGGACCAGGGTAACTCACTTGGGGCCAGGGTGTACTTATAAAGGAGCTAGGGTAACTCACTTGGGGTCAGGGAGTAGTTATAAGGGACTAGGGTAACTCACTTGAGGTCTGGGAGTACATATAAAGGGGCTAGGATAACTCACTTGGTGTCAGGGTGTACTTCTATGGGACTGGGGTAACTCACTTGCGGTCAGGGACTACATATAAAGGGGCCAGGATAACTCACTTGGGGTCAGGCAGTACTTATAAAGGTGATATGGTATCTCACTTGGGGTCTGGAAGTACTTCTATGGGACTAGGGTAACTCACTTGCGGTCAGGGAGTACATATAAAAGGGTCAGGATAACTCACTTGGGTACAGGGAGTACTTCTATGTGAGAAGGGTAACTCACTTGCGGGCAGAGAGTACATATAAAGGGGCAAGGATAACTCATTTGGGGTCAGGGAGTACTTATATAGGGGCTAGAGTAACTCACTTGGGGTCAGGTAGTACTTCTATGGTACTAGAGTCACTCACTTGGGCTTTGGGAGTACTTATATGGGACAAGGGTAACTCACTTGGGGTCAGGGAGTACTTATAAAGGGGCTAGGGTAACTCACTTTTGGTCAAGGAGTACATATACGGGACTACGGTAACTCACTTGGTGTCTTTGTGTACATATATGGGACCAGGGTAACTCACTTGGGGCCAGGTTGTACCTATTAAGGGGCTAGGGTAACTCACTTGGGGTCAGGGAGTACTTATAAAGGGGCTATGGTAACTCACTTGGGGTAAGGAGTACTTATATAGGGGTTAGAGTTACTCACTTGGGGTCAGGGAGTACTTCTATGGGATTAGGGTAACTCACTTGGGGTCAAGGAGTACATATAAAGGGGCTAGGATGACTCACTTGGGGTCAGGGAGTACTTATAAAGGGGCTATGGTAACTCACTTGGGGTAAGGAGTATTTATATAGGACTAGGGTAACTCACTTGCGGTCAGAGAGAACATATATAGGGATAGGATAACTCACTTGCGGTCAGAGAGTACATATAAAGGGGCTAGAATAATTCACTTGTTGTCAGGGAGTACTTATATGGGACCAGGGTAACTCACTTAGTGTTAGGGAGTACTTATATAGGGGCTAGGGTAACTCACTTGGGGTCAGGGAGTATTTCTATGTGACTAGGGTAACTCACTTGGGGTCTGGGAGTACTTATATGGGACTAGGGTAACTCTCTTGAGGTCAGGGAGTACTTATAAAGGGGTTAGAGTAACTCACTTGGGGTCAGGGAGTAGTTATAAGGGACTAGGGTAACTCACTTGGGGTCTGGGAGTACATATAAAGGGGCTAGGATAACTCATTTGGGGTCAGGGAGTACTTATATAGGGGTTAGAGTAGTTCACTTGGGGTCAGGGAGTACTTCTATGGTATTAGGGTAACTCACTTGGGGTTTGGGAGTACTTATATGGGACTAGGGTAACTCACTAGGGGTCAGGGAGTACTTATAAAGGGGCTAGGGTAACTCTCTTTTGGTCAAGGGGTATTTATACGGGACTACGGTAACTCACTTGGTGTCTTTGAGTACATATATGGGACCAGGGTAACTCACTTGGGGCCAGGGTGTACTTATTAAAGGGCTAGGGTAACTCACTTGGGGTCAGGGAGTACTTATAAGGGACTAGGGTAACTCACTTGTGGTCTGGGAGTACATATAAAGGGGATAGGATAACTCACTTGCGGTCAGAGAGTACATATAAACGGCTAGAATAACTCACTTGTTGTCAGGGAGTACTTATATGGGACTAGGGTAACTCACTTAGGGTTAGGGAGTACTTATATAGGGGCTAGGGTAACTCACTTGGGGTCAGGGAGTATTTCTGTGTGACTAGGGTAACTCACTTGCGGTCAGAGAGTACATATAAAGGGGCTAGGATAACTCACTTGGGGTCAGGGAGTACTTATATGGGACTAGGGTAACTCACTTGCGGTCAGGGAGTACTTATAAAGGGGCTAGGGTAAATCTCTTTGGGTTATGGAGTACTTATTTGGGACTAGGCTAACTCACTTGGTGTCTGGGAGCACTTATATGGGACCAGGGTAACTCACTTGGGGCCAGGGTGTACTTATAAAGGAGCTAGGGTAACTCACTTGGGGTCAGGGAGTAGTTATAAGGGACTAGGGTAACTCACTTGGGGTCTGGGAGTACATATAAAGGGGCTAGGATAACTCACTTGGGGTCAGGGTGTACTTCTATGGGACTAGGGTAACTCACTTGCGGTCAGGGACTACATATAAAGGGGCCAGGATAACTCACTTGGGGTCAGGCAGTACTTATAAAGGTGATATGGTATCTCACTTGGGGTCTGGAAGTACTTCTATGGGACTAGGGTAACTCACTTGCGGTCAGAGAGTACATATAAAAGGGTCAGGATAACTCACTTGGGTACAGGGAGTACTTCTATGTGAGAAGGGTAACTCACTTGCGGGCAGAGAGTACATATAAAGGGGCAAGGATAACTCATTTGGGGTCAGGGAGTACTTATATAGGGGCTAGAGTAACTCACTTGGGGTCAGGTAGTACTTCTATGGTACTAGAGTCACTCACTTGGGGTTTGGGAGTACTTATATGGGACAAGGGTAACTCACTTGGGGTCAGGGAGTACTTATAAAGGGGCTAGGGTAACTCACTTTTGGTCAAGGAGTACATATACGGGACTACGGTAACTCACTTGGTGTCTTTGTGTACATATATGGGACCAGGGTAACTCACTTGGGGCCACGGTGTACCTATTAAGGGGCTAGGGTAACTCACTTGGGGTCAGGGAGTACTTATAAGGGACTAGGGTAACTCAGTTGTGGTCTGGGAGTACATATAAAGGGGCTAGGATAACTCATTTGCGGTCAGAGAGTACTTATAAAGGGGCTATGGTAACTCACTTGGGGTAAGGAGTACTTATATAGGGGTTAGAGTTACTCACTTGGGGTCAGGGAGTACTTCTATGGGATTAGGGTAACTCACTTGGGGTCAAGGAGTACATATAAAGGGGCTAGGATGACTCACTTGGGGTCAGGGAGTACTTATAAAGGGGCTATGGTAACTCACTTGGGGTAAGGAGTATTTATATAGGACTAGGGTAACTCACTTGCGGTCAGAGAGAACATATATAGGGATAGGATAACTCACTTGCGGTCAGAGAGTACATATAAAGGGGCTAGAATAATTCACTTGTTGTCAGGGAGTACTTATATGGGACCAGGGTAACTCACTTAGTGTTAGGGAGTACTTATATAGGGGCTAGGGTAACTCACTTGGGGTCAGGGAGTATTTCTATGTGACTAGGGTAACTCACTTGGGGTCTGGGAGTACTTATATGGGACTAGGGTAACTCTCTTGAGGTCAGGGAGTACTTATAAAGGGGTTAGAGTAACTCACTTGGGGTCAGGGAGTAGTTATAAGGGACTAGGGTAACTCACTTGGGGTCTGGGAGTACATATAAAGGGGCTAGGATAACTCATTTGGGGTCAGGGAGTACTTATATAGGGGTTAGAGTAACTCACTTGGGGTCAGGGAGTACTTCTATGGTATTAGGGTAACTCACTTGGGGTTTGGGAGTACTTATATGGGACTAGGGTAACTCACTAGGGGTCAGGGAGTACTTATAAAGGGGCTAGGGTAACTCTCTTTTGGTCAAGGGGTATTTATACGGGACTACGGTAACTCACTTGGTGTCTTTGAGTACATATATGGGACCAGGGTAACTCACTTGGGGCCAGGGTGTACTTATTAAAGGGCTAGGGTAACTCACTTGGGGTCAGGGAGTACTTATAAGGGACTAGGGTAACTCACTTGTGGTCTGAGAGTACATATAAAGGGGATAGGATAACTCACTTGCGGTCAGAGAGTACATATAAACGGCTAGAATAACTCACTTGTTGTCAGGGAGTACTTATATGGGACTAGGGTAACTCACTTAGGGTTAGGGAGTACTTATATAGGGGCTAGGGTAACTCACTCGGGGTCAGGGAGTATTTCTGTGTGACTAGGGTAACTCACTTGCGGTCAGAGAGTACATATAAAGGGGCTAGGATAACTCACTTGGGGTCAGGGAGTACTTATATGGGACTAGGGTAACTCACTTGCGGTCAGGGAGTACTTATAAAGGGGCTAGGGTAAATCTCTTTGGGTTATGGAGTACTTATTTGGGACTAGGCTAACTCACTTGGTGTCTGGGAGCACTTATATGGGACCAGGGTAACTCACTTGGGGCCAGGGTGTACTTATAAAGGAGCTAGGGTAACTCACTTGGGGTCAGGGAGTAGTTATAAGGGACTAGGGTAACTCACTTGGGGTCTGGGAGTACATATAAAGGGGCTAGGATAACTCACTTGGTGTCAGGGTGTACTTCTATGGGACTGGGGTAACTCACTTGCGGTCAGGGACTACATATAAAGGGGCCAGGATAACTCACTTGGGGTCAGGCAGTACTTATAAAGGTGATATGGTATCTCACTTGGGGTCTGGAAGTACTTCTATGGGACTAGGGTAACTCACTTGCGGTCAGGGAGTACATATAAAAGGGTCAGGATAACTCACTTGGGTACAGGGAGTACTTCTATGTGAGAAGGGTAACTCACTTGCGGGCAGAGAGTACATATAAAGGGGCAAGGATAACTCATTTGGGGTCAGGGAGTACTTATATAGGGGCTAGAGTAACTCACTTGGGGTCAGGTAGTACTTCTATGGTACTAGAGTCACTCACTTGGGCTTTGGGAGTACTTATATGGGACAAGGGTAACTCACTTGGGGTCAGGGAGTACTTATAAAGGGGCTAGGGTAACTCACTTTTGGTCAAGGAGTACATATACGGGACTACGGTAACTCACTTGGTGTCTTTGTGTACATATATGGGACCAGGGTAACTCACTTGGGGCCAGGTTGTACCTATTAAGGGGCTAGGGTAACTCACTTGGGGTCAGGGAGTACTTATAAAGGGGCTATGGTAACTCACTTGGGGTAAGGAGTACTTATATAGGGGTTAGAGTTACTCACTTGGGGTCAGGGAGTACTTCTATGGGATTAGGGTAACTCACTTGGGGTCAAGGAGTACATATAAAGGGGCTAGGATGACTCACTTGGGGTCAGGGAGTACTTATAAAGGGGCTATGGTAACTCACTTGGGGTAAGGAGTATTTATATAGGACTAGGGTAACTCACTTGCGGTCAGAGAGAACATATATAGGGATAGGATAACTCACTTGCGGTCAGAGAGTACATATAAAGGGGCTAGAATAATTCACTTGTTGTCAGGGAGTACTTATATGGGACCAGGGTAACTCACTTAGTGTTAGGGAGTACTTATATAGGGGCTAGGGTAACTCACTTGGGGTCAGGGAGTATTTCTATGTGACTAGGGTAACTCACTTGGGGTCTGGGAGTACTTATATGGGACTAGGGTAACTCTCTTGAGGTCAGGGAGTACTTATAAAGGGGTTAGAGTAACTCACTTGGGGTCAGGGAGTAGTTATAAGGGACTAGGGTAACTCACTTGGGGTCTGGGAGTACATATAAAGGGGCTAGGATAACTCATTTGGGGTCAGGGAGTACTTATATAGGGGTTAGAGTAGTTCACTTGGGGTCAGGGAGTACTTCTATGGTATTAGGGTAACTCACTTGGGGTTTGGGAGTACTTATATGGGACTAGGGTAACTCACTAGGTGTCAGGGAGTACTTATAAAGGGGCTAGGGTAACTCTCTTTTGGTCAAGGGGTATTTATACGGGACTACGGTAACTCACTTGGTGTCTTTGAGTACATATATGGGACCAGGGTAACTCACTTGGGGCCAGGGTGTACTTATTAAAGGGCTAGGGTAACTCACTTGGGGTCAGGGAGTACTTATAAGGGACTAGGGTAACTCACTTGTGGTCTGGGAGTACATATAAAGGGGATAGGATAACTCACTTGCGGTCAGAGAGTACATATAAACGGCTAGAATAACTCACTTGTTGTCAGGGAGTACTTATATGGGACTAGGGTAACTCACTTAGGGTTAGGGAGTACTTATATAGGGGCTAGGGTAACTCACTTGGGGTCAGGGAGTATTTCTGTGTGACTAGGGTAACTCACTTGCGGTCAGAGAGTACATATAAAGGGGCTAGGATAACTCACTTGGGGTCAGGGAGTACTTATATGGGACTAGGGTAACTCACTTGCGGTCAGGGAGTACTTATAAAGGGGCTAGGGTAAATCTCTTTGGGTTATGGAGTACTTATTTGGGACTAGGCTAACTCACTTGGTGTCTGGGAGCACTTATATGGGACCAGGGTAACTCACTTGGGGCCAGGGTGTACTTATAAAGGAGCTAGGGTAACTCACTTGGGGTCAGGGAGTAGTTATAAGGGACTAGGGTAACTCACTTGGGGTCTGGGAGTACATATAAAGGGGCTAGGATAACTCACTTGGGGTCAGGGTGTACTTCTATGGGACTAGGGTAACTCACTTGCGGTCAGGGACTACATATAAAGGGGCCAGGATAACTCACTTGGGGTCAGGCAGTACTTATAAAGGTGATATGGTATCTCACTTGGGGTCTGGAAGTACTTCTATGGGACTAGGGTAACTCACTTGCGGTCAGAGAGTACATATAAAAGGGTCAGGATAACTCACTTGGGTACAGGGAGTACTTCTATGTGAGAAGGGTAACTCACTTGCGGGCAGAGAGTACATATAAAGGGGCAAGGATAACTCATTTGGGGTCAGGGAGTACTTATATAGGGGCTAGAGTAACTCACTTGGGGTCAGGTAGTACTTCTATGGTACTAGAGTCACTCACTTGGGGTTTGGGAGTACTTATATGGGACAAGGGTAACTCACTTGGGGTCAGGGAGTACTTATAAAGGGGCTAGGGTAACTCACTTTTGGTCAAGGAGTACATATACGGGACTACGGTAACTCACTTGGTGTCTTTGTGTACATATATGGGACCAGGGTAACTCACTTGTGGCCACGGTGTACCTATTAAGGGGCTAGGGTAACTCACTTGGGGTCAGGGAGTACTTATAAGGGACTAGGGTAACTCAGTTGTGGTCTGGGAGTACATATAAAGGGGCTAGGATAACTCATTTGCGGTCAGAGAGTACTTATAAAGGGGCTATGGTAACTCACTTGGGGTAAGGAGTACTTATATAGGGGTTAGAGTTACTCACTTGGGGTCAGGGAGTACTTCTATGGGATTAGGGTAACTCACTTGGGGTCAAGGAGTACATATAAAGGGGCTAGGATGACTCACTTGGGGTCAGGGAGTACTTATAAAGGGGCTATGGTAACTCACTTGGGGTAAGGAGTATTTATATAGGACTAGGGTAACTCACTTGCGGTCAGAGAGAACATATATAGGGATAGGATAACTCACTTGCGGTCAGAGAGTACATATAAAGGGGCTAGAATAATTCACTTGTTGTCAGGGAGTACTTATATGGGACCAGGGTAACTCACTTAGTGTTAGGGAGTACTTATATAGGGGCTAGGGTAACTCACTTGGGGTCAGGGAGTATTTCTATGTGACTAGGGTAACTCACTTGGGGTCTGGGAGTACTTATATGGGACTAGGGTAACTCTCTTGAGGTCAGGGAGTACTTATAAAGGGGTTAGAGTAACTCACTTGGGGTCAGGGAGTAGTTATAAGGGACTAGGGTAACTCACTTGGGGTCTGGGAGTACATATAAAGGGGCTAGGATAACTCATTTGGGGTCAGGGAGTACTTATATAGGGGTTAGAGTAACTCACTTGGGGTCAGGGAGTACTTCTATGGTATTAGGGTAACTCACTTGGGGTTTGGGAGTACTTATATGGGACTAGGGTAACTCACTAGGGGTCAGGGAGTACTTATAAAGGGGCTAGGGTAACTCTCTTTTGGTCAAGGGGTATTTATACGGGACTACGGTAACTCACTTGGTGTCTTTGAGTACATATATGGGACCAGGGTAACTCACTTGGGGCCAGGGTGTACTTATTAAAGGGCTAGGGTAACTCACTTGGGGTCAGGGAGTACTTATAAGGGACTAGGGTAACTCACTTGTGGTCTGGGAGTACATATAAAGGGGATAGGATAACTCACTTGCGGTCAGAGAGTACATATAAACGGCTAGAATAACTCACTTGTTGTCAGGGAGTACTTATATGGGACTAGGGTAACTCACTTAGGGTTAGGGAGTACTTATATAGGGGCTAGGGTAACTCACTTGGGGTCAGGGAGTATTTCTGTGTGACTAGGGTAACTCACTTGGGGTCTGGGAGTACTTATATGGGACTAGGGTAACTCTCTTGAGGTCATGGAGTACATATAAAGGGGTTAGAGTAACTCACTTGGGGTCAGGGAGTACATATAAGGGACTAGGGTAACTCACTTGTGGTCTGGGAGTACATATAAAGGGGCTAGGATAACTCACTTGCGGTCAGAGAGTACTTATAAAGGGGCTATGGTAACTCACTAGGGGTAAGGAGTACCTCTATGGGACTAGGGTAACTCACTTGGGGTAAGGAGTACTTATATAGGACTAGGGTAACTCACTTGCGGTCAGAGAGAATATATATAGGGATAGGATAACTCACTTGCGGTCAGAGAGTACATATAAAGGGGCTAGGATAACTCACTTGGGGTTAGGGAGTACTTATATAGGGGCTAGGGTAACTCTCTTGAGGTCATAGAGTACATATAAAGGGGTTAGAGTAACTCACTTGGGGTCAGGGAGTACATATAAGGGACTAGGGTAACTCACTTGTGGTCTGGGAGTACATATAAAGCGGCTAGGATAACTCATTTGGGGTCAGGGAGTACTTCTATGGGACTAGGGTTACTCACTTGCGGTCAGGGACTACATATAAAGGGGCCAGGATAACTCACTTGGGGTCAGGCAGTACTTATAAAGGTGATATGGTATCTCACTTGGGGTCTGGAAGTACTTCTATGGGACTAGGGTAACTCACTTGCGGTCAGAGAGTACATATAAAAGGGTCAGGATAACTCACTTGGGTACAGGGAGTACTTCTATGTGAGAAGGGTAACTCACTTGCGGGCAGAGAGTACATATAAAGGGGCAAGGATAACTCATTTGGGGTCAGGGAGTACTTATATAGGGGCTAGAGTAACTCACTTGGGGTCAGGTAGTACTTCTAAGGTACTAGAGTAACTCACTTGGGGTTTGGGAGTACTTATATGAGACAAGGGTAACTCACTTGGGATCAGGGAGTACTTATAAAGGGGCTAGGGTAAGTCACTTTTGGTCAAGGAGTACATATACGGGACTACGGTAACTCACTTGGTGTCTTTGAGTACATATATGGGACCAGGGTAACTCACATGGGGCCAGGGTGTACCTATTAAGAGGCTAGGGTAACTCACTTGGGGTCAGGTAGTACTTATAAGGGACTAGGGTAACTCACTTGTGGTCTGGGAGTACATATAAAGGGGCTAGGATAACTCATTTGGGGTCAGGGAGTACTTCTATGGGACTAGGGTTACTCACTTGCGGTCAGGGACTACATATAAAGGGGCCAGGATAACTCACTTGGGGTCAGGCAGTACTTATAAAGGTGATATGGTATCTCACTTGGGGTCTGGAAGTACTTCTATGGGACTAGGGTAACTCTCTTGAGATCAGGGAGTACTTATAAAGGGGTTAGAGTAACTCACTTTGGGTCAGAGAGTAGTTATAAGGGACTAGGGTAACTCACTTGGGGTCTGGGAGTACATATAAAGGGGCTAGGATAACTTACTTGGGGTCAGGGAGTACTTCTATGTGAGAAGGGTAACTCACTTGCGGACAGAGAGTACATATAAAGTGGCAAGGATAACTCATTTGGGGTCAGGGAGTACTTATATGGTACTAGGTAACTCACTTGGGGTTTGGGAGTACTTATATGGGACTAGGGTAACTCTCTTAAGGTCATGGAGTACATATAAAGGGGTTAGAGTAACTCACTTTTGGTCAGGGAGTAGTTATAAGGGACTAGGGTAACTCATTTGTGGTCAGGGAGTACATATAAGGAACTAGGGTAACTCACTTGTGGTCTGGGAGTACATATAAAGGGGCTAGGATAACTCACTTGCGGTCAGAGAGTACTTATAAAGTGGCTATGGTAACTCACTTGGGGTAAGGAGTACTAATATAGGACTAGGGTAACTCACTTGCGGTCAGAGAGAATATATATAGGGATAGGATAACTCACTTGCGGTCAGAGAGTACATATAAAGGGGCTAGAATAACTCACTTGTTGTCAGGGAGTACTTATATGGGACCAGGGTAACTCACTTAGGGTTAGGGAGTACTTATTTAGGGGCTAGGGTAACTCACTTGGGGTCAGGGAGTATTTCTATGTGACTAGGGTAACTCTCTTGAGGTCAGGGAGTACTTATAAAGGGGTTAGAGTAACTCAGATGGGGTCAGGGAGTACTTATAAAGGGGCAATGGTAAATCTCTTTGGGTTAAGGAGTACTTATTTGGGACTAGGCTAACTCACTTGGTGTCTGGGAGCACTTATATGGGACCAGGGTAACTCACTTGGGTCCAGGGTGTACTTATAAAGGGGCTAGGGTAACTCACATGGGGTCAGGGAGTAGTTATAAGGGACTAGGGTAACTCACTTGGGGTCTGGGAGTACATATAAAGGGGCTAGGATAACTCACTTGCGGTCAGAGAGTACATATATAGGGGCTAGGATAACTCACTTGGGGTCAGGGAGTACTTCTATTTGAGAAGAGTAACTCACTTGCGGGCAGAGAGTACATATAAAGGGGCAAGGATAACTCATTTGGGGTCAGGTAGTACTTATAAAGGGGCTATGGTAACTCACTTGGGGTAAGGAGTACTTCTATGGGACCAGGGTAACTCACTTGGTACCAGGGTGTACTTATAAAGGGACTAGGGTAACTCTCTTGAGGTCAGGGAGTACTTATAAAGGGGTTAGAGTAACTCACTTGGGGTCAGAGAGTACTTATAAAGGGGCTATGGTAACTCACTTGGGGTCAGGGAGTACTTATATGGGACTAGGGTAACTCACTTGCCGTCAGAGAGTACATATAAAGGGGCTAGGATAACTCACTTGGGGACAGGGAGTACTTATAAAGGGGCTATGGTAACTCACTTGGGGTCAGGGAGTAGTTATAAGGGACTAGGGTAACTCACTTGGGGTCTGGGAGTACATATAAAGGGGCTAGGATAACTCATTTGGGGTCAGGGAGTACTTATATAGGGGTTAGAGTAACTCACTTGGGGTCAGGGAGTACTTCTATGGTATTAGGGTAACTCACTTGGGGTTTGGGAGTACTTATATGGGACTAGGGTAACTCACTAGGGGTCAGGGAGTACTTATAAAGGGGCTAGGGTAACTCTCTTTTGGTCAAGGGGTATTTATACGGGACTACGGTAACTCACTTGGTGTCTTTGAGTACATATATGGGACCAGGGTAACTCACTTGGGGCCAGGGTGTACTTATTAAAGGGCTAGGGTAACTCACTTGGGGTCAGGGAGTACTTATAAGGGACTAGGGTAACTCACTTGTGGTCTGGGAGTACATATAAAGGGGATAGGATAACTCACTTGCGGTCAGAGAGTACATATAAACGGCTAGAATAACTCACTTGTTGTCAGGGAGTACTTATATGGGACTAGGGTAACTCACTTAGGGTTAGGGAGTACTTATATAGGGGCTAGGGTAACTCACTTGGGGTCAGGGAGTATTTCTGTGTGACTAGGGTAACTCACTTGGGGTCTGGGAGTACTTATATGGGACTAGGGTAACTCTCTTGAGGTCATGGAGTACATATAAAGGGGTTAGAGTAACTCACTTGGGGTCAGGGAGTACATATAAGGGACTAGGGTAACTCACTTGTGGTCTGGGAGTACATATAAAGGGGGTAGGATAACTCACTTGCGGTCAGAGAGTACTTATAAAGGGGCTATGGTAACTCACTTGGGGTAAGGAGTACCTCTATGGGACTAGGGTAACTCACTTGGGGTAAGGAGTACTTATATAGGACTAGGGTAACTCACTTGCGGTCAGAGAGAACATATATAGGGATAGGATAACTCACTTGCGGTCAGAGAGTACATATAAAGGGGCAAGGATATCTCATTTGGGGTTAGGGAGTACTTATATAGGGGCTAGGGTAACTCTCTTGAGGTCATAGAGTACATATAAAGGGGTTAGAGTAACTCACTTGGGGTCAGGGAGTACATATAAGGGACTAGGGTAACTCACTTGTGGTTTGGGAGTACATATAAAGGGGCTAGGATAACTCACTTGCGGTCAGAGAGTACTTATAAAGGGGCTATGGTAACTCACTAGGGGTAAGGAGTACCTCTATGGGACTAGGGTAACTCACTTGGATTAAGTAGTACTTATATAGGACTAGGGTAACTCACTTGCGGTCAGAGAGAATATATATAGGGATAGGATAACTCACTTGCGGTCAGAGAGTACATATAAAGGGGCTAGGATAACTCACTTGGGGTTAGGGAGTACTTATATAGGGGCTAGGGTAACTCTCTTGAGGTCATAGAGTACATATAAAGGGGTTAGAGTAACTCACTTGGGGTCAGGGAGTACATATAAGGGACTAGGGTAACTCACTTGTGGTCTGGGAGTACATATAAAGGGGCTAGGATAACTCATTTGGGGTCAGGGAGTACTTCTATGGGACTAGGGTTACTCACTTGCGGTCAGGGACTACATATAAAGGGGCCAGGATAACTCACTTGGGGTCAGGCAGTACTTATAAAGGTGATATGGTATCTCACTTGGGGTCTGGAAGTACTTCTATGGGACTAGGGTAACTCACTTGCGGTCAGAGAGTACATATAAAAGGGTCAGGATAACTCACTTGGGTACAGGGAGTACTTCTATGTGAGAAGGGTAACTCACTTGCGGGCAGAGAGTACATATAAAGGGGCAAGGATAACTCATTTGGGGTCAGGGAGTACTTATATAGGGGCTAGAGTAACTCACTTGGGGTCAGGTAGTACTTCTAAGGTACTAGAGTAACTCACTTGGGGTTTGGGAGTACTTATATGAGACAAGGGTAACTCACTTGGGGTCAGGGAGTACATATAAAGGGGCTAGGATAACTTACTTGGGGTCAGGGAGTACTTCTATGTGAGAAGGGTAACTCACTTGCGGACAGAGAGTACATATAAAGTGGCAAGGATAACTCATTTGGGGTCAGGGAGTACTTATATGGTACTAGGTAACTCACTTGGGGTTTGGGAGTACTTATATGGGACTAGGGTAACTCTCTTAAGGTCATGGAGTACATATAAAGGGGTTAGAGTAACTCACTTTTGGTCAGGGAGTAGTTATAAGGGACTAGGGTAACTCATTTGTGGTCAGGGAGTACATATAAGGAACTAGGGTAACTCACTTGTGGTCTGGGAGTACATATAAAGGGGCTAGGATAACTCACTTGCGGTCAGAGAGTACTTATAAAGTGGCTATGGTAACTCACTTGGGGTAAGGAGTACCTCTATGGGACTAGGGTAACTCACTTGGGGTAAGGAGTACATATAAAGGGGCTAGGATAACTCACTTGCGGTCAGAGAGTACATATATAGGGGCTAGGATAACTCACTTGGGGTCAGGGAGTACTTCTATTTGAGAAGAGTAACTCACTTGCGGGCAGAGAGTACATATAAAGGGGCAAGGATAACTCATTTGGGGTCAGGGAGTACTTATAAAGGGGCTATGGTAACTCACTTGGGGTAAGGAGTACTTCTATGGGACCAGGGTAACTCACTTGGGGCCAGGGTGTACTTATAAAGGGGCTAGGGTAACTCTCTTGAGGTCAGGGAGTACTTATAAAGGGGTTAGAGTAACTCACTTGGGGTCAGAGAGTACTTATAAAGGGGCTATGGTAACTCACTTGGGGTCAGGGAGTACTTATATGGGACTAGGGTAACTCACTTGCCGTCAGAGAGTACATATAAAGGGGCTAGGATAACTCACTTGGGGACAGGGAGTACTTATAAAGGGGCTATGGTAACTCACTTGGGGTCAGGGAGTACTTATATGGGACCAGGGTAACTCACTTAGGGTTAGGGAGTACTTATATAGGGGCTAGGGTAACTCACTTGGGGTCAGGGTGTATTTCTATGTGACTAGGGTAACTCACTTAGGGTCTGGGAGTACTTATATGGGACAAGGGTAACTCTCTTGAGGTCATGGAGTACATATAAAGGGGTTAGAGTAACTCACTTGGGGTCAGGGAGTAGTTATAAGGGACTAGGGTAACTCACTTGGGGTCAGGGAGTACATATAAGGAACTAGGGTAACTCACTTGTGGTCTGGGAGTACATATAAAGGGGCTAGGATAACTCACTTGCGGTCAGAGAGTACTTATAAAGGGGCTATGGTAACTCACTTGGGGTAAGGAGTACCTCTATGGGACTAGGGTAACTCACTTGGGGTAAGGAGTACTTATATAGGACTAGGGTAACTCACTTGCGGTCAGAGAGAATATATATAGGGATAGGATAACTCACTTGCGGTCAGAGAGTACATATAAAGGGGCTAGAATAACTCACTTGTTGTCAGGGAGTACTTATATGGGACCAGGGTAACTCACTTAGGGTTAGGGAGTACTTATATAGGGGCTAGGGTAACTCACTTGCGGTCAGGGAGTATTTCTATGTGACTAGGGTAACTCACTTGGGGTCAGGGAGTACTTATATGGGACTAGGTAACTCACTTGCCGTCAGAGAGTACATATAAAGGGGCTAGGGTAAATCTCTTTGGGTTAAGGAGTACTTATTTGGGACTAGGCTAACTCACTTGGTGTCTGGGAGCACTTATATGGGACCAGGGTAACTCACTTGGGGCCAGGGTGTACTTATAAAGGGGCTAGGGTAACTCACTTGGGGTCAGGGAGTAGTTATAAGGGACTAGGGTAACTCACTTGGTGTCTGGGAGTACATATAAAGGGGCTAGGATAACTCACTTGCGGTCAGAGAGTACATATATAGGGGCTAGGATAACTCACTTGGGGTCAGGGAGTACTTCTATGTGAGAAGGGTAACTCACTTGCGGGCAGAGAGTACATATAAAGGGGCAACGATAACTCATTTGGGGTCAGGGAGTACTTATAAAGGGGCTATGGTAACTCACTTGGGGTAAGGAGTACTTCTGTGGGACTAGGGTAACTCACTTGGGGTCAGGGAGTACTTCTATGGGATTAGGGTAACTCACTTGGGGTCAAGGAGTACATATAAAGGGGCTAGGATAACTCACTTGGGGTCAGGGAGTACTTATAAAGGTGATATGGTAACTCACTTGGGGTCAGGGAGTACTTATAAAGGGGCTATGGTAACTCACTTGGGGTCAGGGAGTACTACTGTGGGACTAGGGTAACTCACTTGCCGTCAAAGAGTACATATAAATGGGGTTAGGATAACTCACTTGGGGTCAGGGAGTACTTATAAAGGGGCTATGGTAACTCACTTGGGGTCAGGGAGTACTTATAAAGGGGCTAGGGTAACTCACTTGGGGTCAGGGAGTACTACTGTGGGAATAGGGTAACTCACTTGCCGTCAGAGAGTACATATAAATGGGGTTAGGATAACTCACTTGGGGTTTAGGGAGTACTTATAAAGGGGCTATGGTAACTCACTTGGGGTCAGGGTGTACTACTATGGGTGTGGGGTAACTCACTTGCGGTCAGAGAGTACATATAAAGGGGCTAGGATAACTCACTTGGGGTAAGGGAGTACTTATAAAGGTGATATGGTAACTCACTTGGGGTCAGGGAGTACTTATAAAGGGGCTAAGGTAACTCACTTGGGGTGAGGGAGTACTTATAAAGGGGCTATGGTAACTCACTTGTGGTCAGGGAGTACTTATAAAGGGGCTATGGTAACTCACTTGGGGTCAGGGAGTACTACTGTGGGAATAGGGTAATTCACTTGCCGTCAGAGAGTACATATAAATGGGGTTAGGATAACTCACTTGGGGTCAGGGAGTACTTATAAAGGGGCTATGGTAACTCACTTGGGGTCAGGGTGTACTACTATGGGTGTGGGGTAACTCACTTACGGTCAGAGACTACATATAAAGGGGCTAGGATAACTCACTTGGTGTCAGGGAGTACTTATAAAGGTGATATGGTAACTCACTTGGGGTCAGGGAGTATTTATACAGGGGCAGGGTAACTCACTTGGGGTCAGGGAGTACTACTGTGGGACTAGGGTAACTCACTTGCCGTCAGAAAGTACATATAAATGGGGTTAGGATAACTCACTTGGGGTCAGGGAGTACTTATAAAGGGGCTATGGTAACTCACTTGGGGTCAGGGTGTACTACTATGGGTGTGGGGTAACTCACTTGCGGTCAGAGAGTACATATAAAGGGGCTATGATAACTCACTTGGGGTCAGGGAGTACTTATAAAGGTGATATGGTATCTCACTTGGGGTCTGGAAGTACTTCTATGGGACTAGGGTAACTCAATTGCGGTCAGAGAATACATATAAAAGGGCCAGGATAACTCACATGGGGTCAGGGAGTACTTATAAAGGGGCTAGGGTAACTCACTTGGGGTCAGGGAGTACTTATATGGGACTAGGGTAACTCACTTGGTGTCTGGGAGCACTTATATGGGACCAGGGTAACTCACTTGGTGTCTGGGAGCACTTATATGGGACCAGGGTAACTCACTTGGGGCCAGGGTGTACTTATAAAGGGGTTAGGGTAACTCACTTGGTGTCTGGGAGCACTTATATGGGACCAGGGTAACTCACTGGGGCCAGGGTGTACTTATAAAGGGGTTAGGGTAACTCACTTGGGGTCAGGGAGTAGTTATAAGGGACTAGGGTAACTCACTTGGAGTCTGGGAGTACATATAAAGGGGCTAGGATAACTCACTTGGGGTCAGGGTGTACTTCTATGGGACTAGGGTAACTCACTTGCGGTCAGAAACTACATATAATGGGGCCAGGATAACTCACTTAGGGTCAGGGAGTACTTATAAAGGTGATATGGTATCTCACTTGGGGTCTGGAAGTACTTCTATGGGACTACGGTAACTCACTTGCCGTCAGAGAGTACATATAAATGGGGTTAGGATAACTCACTTGCGGTCAGAGAGTACATATAAAGGGGCTATGATAACTCACTTGGGGTCAGGGAGTACTTATAAAGGTGATATGGTATCTCACTTGGGGTCTGGAAGTACTTCTATGGGACTAGGGTAACTCAATTGCGGTCAGAGAGTACATATAAAGGGGCTAGGATAACTCACTTGGGGTCAGGGAGTACTTATATGGGACTAGGGTAACTCACTTGCGGTCAGGGAGTACTTATAAAGGGGCTAGGGTAAATCTCTTTGGGTTATGGAGTACTTATTTGGGACTAGGCTAACTCACTTGGTGTCTGGGAGCACTTATATGGGACCAGGGTAACTCACTTGGGGCCAGGGTGTACTTATAAAGGAGCTAGGGTAACTCACTTGGGGTCAGGGAGTAGTTATAAGGGACTAGGGTAACTCACTTGGGGTCTGGGAGTACATATAAAGGGGCTAGGGTAACTCACTTGGGGTCAGGGTGTACTTCTATGGGAGTAGGGTAACTCACTTGCGGTCAGGGACTACATATAAAGGGGCCAGGATAACTCACTTGGGGTCAGGCAGTACTTATAAAGGTGATATGGTATCTCACTTGGGGTCTGGAAGTACTTCTATGGGACTAGGGTAACTCACTTGCGGTCAGAGAGTACATATAAAAGGGTCAGGATAACTCACTTGGGTACAGGGAGTACTTCTATGTGAGAAGGGTAAC
This sequence comes from Prorops nasuta, assembly GCF_024137725.1. Taxonomy (NCBI): domain Eukaryota; kingdom Metazoa; phylum Arthropoda; class Insecta; order Hymenoptera; family Bethylidae; genus Prorops; species Prorops nasuta. Next base: position 944,005 of record NW_027116841.1, on the reverse strand, counting down.
TCACTTGCGGGCAGAGAGTACATATAAAGGGGCAAGGATAACTCATTTGGGGTCAGGGAGTACTTATATAGGGGCTAGAGTAACTCACTTGGGGTCAGGTAGTACTTCTATGGTACTAGAGTCACTCACTTGGGGTTTGGGAGTACTTATATGGGACAAGGGTAACTCACTTGGGGTCAGGGAGTACTTATAAAGGGGCTAGGGTAACTCACTTTTGGTCAAGGAGTACATATACGGGACTACGGTAACTCACTTGGTGTCTTTGAGTACATATATGGGACCAGGGTAACTCACTTGGGGCCAGGGTGTACCTATTAAGGGGCTAGGGTAACTCACTTGGGGTCAGGGAGTACTTATAAGGGACTAGGGTAACTCAGTTGTGGTCTGGGAGTACATATAAAGGGGCTAGGATAACTCATTTGCGGTCAGAGAGTACTTATAAAGGGGCTATGGTAACTCACTTGGGGTAAGGAGTACTTATATAGGGGTTAGAGTAACTCACTTGGGGTCAGGGAGTACTTCTATGGGATTAGGTAACTCACTTGGGGTTTGGGAGTACTTATATGGGACTAGGGTAACTCTCTTAAGGTCATGGAGTACATATAAAGGGGTTAGAGTAACTCACTTGGGGTCAGGGAGTAGTTATAAGGGACTAGGGTAACTCACTTGGGGTCAGGGAGTACATATAAGGAACTAGGGTAACTCACTTGTGGTCTGGGAGTACATATAAAGGGGCTAGGATAACTCAGTTGTTGTCAGGGAGTACTTATATGGGACCAGGGTAACTCACTTAGTGTTAGGGAGTACTTATATAGGGGCTAGGGTAACTCACTTGGGGTCAGGGAGTACTTATATGGGACTAGGGTAACTCTCTTGAGGTCAGGGAGTACTTATAAAGGGGTTAGAGTAACTCAGTTGTGGTCTGGGAGTACATATAAAGGGGCTAGGATAACTCATTTGCGGTCAGAGAGTACTTATAAAGGGGCTATGGTAACTCACTTGGGGTAAGGAGTACTTATATAGGGGTTAGAGTAACTCACTTGGGGTCAGGGAGTACTTCTATGGGATTAGGTAACTCACTTGGGGTTTGGGAGTACTTATATGGGACTAGGGTAACTCTCTTAAGGTCATGGAGTACATATAAAGGGGTTAGAGTAACTCACTTGGGGTCAGGGAGTAGTTATAAGGGACTAGGGTAACTCACTTGGGGTCAGGGAGTACATATAAGGAACTAGGGTAACTCACTTGTGGTCTGGGAGTACATATAAAGGGGCTAGGATAACTCAGTTGTTGTCAGGGAGTACTTATATGGGACCAGGGTAACTCACTTAGTGTTAGGGAGTACTTATATAGGGGCTAGGGTAACTCACTTGGGGTCAGGGAGTACTTATATGGGACTAGGGTAACTCTCTTGAGGTCAGGGAGTACTTATAAAGGTGATATGGTATCTCACTTGGGGTCTGGAAGTACTTCTATGGGACTACGGTAACTCAATTGCCGTCAGAGAGTACATATAAATGGGGTTAGGATAACTCACTTGCGGTCAGAGAGTACATATAAAGGGGCTATGATAACTCACTTGGGGTCAGGGAGTACTTATAAAGGTGATATGGTATCTCACTTGGGGTCTGGAAGTACTTCTATGGGACTAGGGTAACTCAATTGCGGTCAGAGAGTACATATAAAGGGGCTAGGATAACTCACTTGGGGTCAGGGAGTACTTATATGGGACTAGGGTAACTCACTTGCGGTCAGGGAGTACTTATAAAGGGGCTAGGGTAAATCTCTTTGGGTTATGGAGTACTTATTTGGGACTAGGCTAACTCACTTGGTGTCTGGGAGCACTTATATGGGACCAGGGTAACTCACTTGGGGCCAGGGTGTACTTATAAAGGAGCTAGGGTAACTCACTTGGGGTCAGGGAGTAGTTATAAGGGACTAGGGTAACTCACTTGGGGTCTGGGAGTACATATAAAGGGGCTAGGGTAACTCACTTGGGGTCAGGGTGTACTTCTATGGGAGTAGGGTAACTCACTTGCGGTCAGGGACTACATATAAAGGGGCCAGGATAACTCACTTGGGGTCAGGCAGTACTTATAAAGGTGATATGGTATCTCACTTGGGGTCTGGAAGTACTTCTATGGGACTAGGGTAACTCACTTGCGGTCAGAGAGTACATATAAAAGGGTCAGGATAACTCACTTGGGTACAGGGAGTACTTCTATGTGAGAAGGGTAACTCACTTGCGGGCAGAGAGTACATATAAAGGGGCAAGGATAACTCATTTGGGGTCAGGGAGTACTTATATAGGGGCTAGAGTAACTCACTTGGGGTCAGGTAGTACTTCTATGGTACTAGAGTCACTCACTTGGGGTTTGGGAGTACTTATATGGGACAAGGGTAATTCACTTGGGGTCAGGGAGTACTTATAAAGGGGCTAGGGTAACTCACTTTTGGTCAAGGAGTACATATACGGGACTACGGTAACTCACTTGGTGTCTTTGAGTACATATATGGGACCAGGGTAACTCACTTGGGGCCAGGGTGTACCTATTAAGGGGCTAGGGTAACTCACTTGGGGTCAGGGAGTACTTATAAGGGACTAGGGTAACTCAGTTGTGGTCTGGGAGTACATATAAAGGGGCTAGGATAACTCATTTGCGGTCAGAGAGTACTTATAAAGGGGCTATGGTAACTCACTTGGGGTAAGGAGTACTTATATAGGGGTTAGAGTAACTCACTTGGGGTCAGGGAGTACTTCTATGGGATTAGGTAACTCACTTGGGGTTTGGGAGTACTTATATGGGACTAGGGTAACTCTCTTAAGGTCATGGAGTACATATAAAGGGGTTAGAGTAACTCACTTGGGGTCAGGGAGTAGTTATAAGGGACTAGGGTAACTCACTTGGGGTCAGGTAGTACATATAAGGAACTAGGGTAACTCACTTGTGGTCTGGGAGTACATATAAAGGGGCTAGGATAACTCAGTTGTTGTCAGGGAGTACTTATATGGGACCAGGGTAACTCACTTAGTGTTAGGGAGTACTTATATAGGGGCTAGGGTAACTCACTTGGGGTCAGGGAGTACTTATATGGGACTAGGGTAACTCTCTTGAGGTCAGGGAGTACTTATAAAGGGGTTAGAGTAACTCACTTGGGGTCAGGGAGTAGTTATAAGGGACTAGGGTAACTCACTTGGGGTCTGGGAGTACATATAAAGGGGCTAGGATAACTCATTTGGGGTCAGGGAGTACTTATATAGGGGTTAGAGTAACTCACTTAGGGTCAGGGAGTACTTCTATGGTACTAGGGTAACTCACTTGGGGTTTGGGAGTACTTCTATGTGACTAGGGTAACTCACTTGGGGTCTGGGAGTACTTATATGGGACTAGGGTAACTCTCTTGAGGTCATGGAGTACATATAAAGGGGTTAGAGTAACTCACTTGGGGTCAGGGAGTAGTTATAAGGGACTAGGGTAACTCACTTGGGGTCAGGGAGTACATATAAGGGACTAGGGTAACTCACTTGTGGTCTGGGAGTACATATAAAGGGGCTAGGATAACTCACTTGCGGTCAGAGAGTACTTATAAAGGGGCTATGGTAACTCACTTGGGGTAAGGAGTACCTCTATGGGACTAGGGTAACTCATTTGGGGTAAGGAGTACTTATATGAGACAAGGGTAACTCACTTGGGGTCAGGGAGTACTTATAAAGGGGCTAGGGTAAATCACTTTTGGTCAAGGAGTACATATACGGGACTACGGTAACTCACTTGGTGTCTTTGAGTACATATATGGGACCAGGGTATCTCACATGGGGCCAGGGTGTACCTATTAAGGGGCTAGGGTAACTCACTTGGGGTCAGGGAGTACTTATAAGGGACTAGGGTAACTCACTTGTGGTCTGGGAGTACATATAAAGGGGCTAGGATAACTCATTTGGGGTCAGGGAGTACTTCTATGGGACTAGGGTTACTCACTTGCGGTCAGGGACTACATATAAAGGGGCCAGGATAACTCACTTGGGGTCAGGCAGTACTTATAAAGGTGATATGGTATTTCACTTGGGGTCTGGAAGTACTTCTATGGGACTAGGGTAACTCTCTTGAGGTCAGGGAGTACTTATAAAGAGGTTAGAGTAACTCACTTTGGGTCAGGGAGTAGTTATAAGGGACTAGGGTAACTCACTTGGGGTCTGGGAGTACATATAAAGGGGCTAGGATAACTTACTTGGGGTCAGGGAGTACTTCTATGTGAGAAGGGTAACTCACTTGCGGACAGAGAGTACATATAAAGGGGTAAGGATAACTCATTTGGGGTCAGGGAGTACTTATATAGGGGTTAGAGTAACTCACTTGGGGTCAGGGTGTACTTCTATGGTACTAGGTAACTCTCTTGGGGTTTGGGAGTACTTATATGGGACTAGGGTAACTCTCTTAAGGTCATGGAGTACATATAAAGGGGTTAGAGTAACTCACTTGGGGTCAGGGAGTAGTTATAAGGGACTAGGGTAACTCACTTGGGGTCAGGGAGTACATATAAGGAACTAGGGTAACTCACTTGTGGTCTGGGAGTACATATAAAGGGGCTAGGATAACTCACTTGCGGTCAGAGAGTACTTATAAAGTGGCTATGGTAACTCACTTGGGGTAAGGAGTACCTCTATGGGACTAGGGTAACTCACTTGGGGTAAGGAGTACTTATATAGGACTAGGGTAACTCACTTGCGGTCAGAGAGAATATATATAGGGATAGGATAACTCACTTGTTGTCAGGGAGTACTTATATGGGACCAGGGTAACTCACTTAGGGTTAGGGTGTACTTATTTAGGGGCTAGGGTAACTCACTTGGGGTCAGGGAGTATTTCTATGTGACTAGGGTAACTCACTTGGGGTCTGGGAGTACTTATATGGGACAAGGGTAACTCTCTTGAGGTCAGGGAGTACTTATAAAGGGGTTAGAGTAACTCAGTTGGGGTCAGGGAGTACTTATAAAGGGGCTATGGTAAATCTCTTTGGGTTAAGGAGTACTTATTTGGGACTAGGCTAACTCACTTGGTGTCTGGGAGCACTTATATGGGACCAGGGTAACTCACTTGGGGCCAGGGTGTACTTATAAAGGGGCTAGGGTAACTCACTTGGGGTCTGGGAGTACATATAAAGGGGCTAGGATAACTCATTTGGGGTCAGGGAGTACTTATATAGGGGTTAGAGTAACTCACTTGGGGTCAGGGAGTACTTCTATGGTACTAGGGTAACTCACTTGGGGTTTGGGAGTACTTATATGGGACTAGGGTAACTCACTTGGGGTCAGGGAGTACATATAAAGGGACTAGGGTAACTCTCTTTTGGTCAAGGAGTATTTATACGGGACTACGGTAACTCACTTGGTGTCTTTGAGTACATATATGGGACCAGGGTAACTCACTTGGGGCCAGGGTGTACTTATTAAAGGGCTAGGGTAACTCACTTGGGGTCAGGGAGTACTTATAAGGGACTAGGGTAACTCACTTGAGGTCTGGGAGTACATATAAAGGGGATAGGATAACTCACTTGCGGTCAGAGAGTACATATAAACGGCTAGAATAACTCACTTGTTGTCAGTGAGTACTTATATGGGACTAGGGTAACTCACTTAGGGTTAGGGAGTACTTATATAGGAGCTAGGGTAACTCACTTGGGGTCAGGGAGTATTTCTGTGTGACTAGGGTAACTCACTTGGGGTCTGGGAGTACTTATATGGGACTAGGGTAACTCTCTTGAGGTCATGGAGTACATATAAAGGGGTTAGAGTAACTCACTTGGGGTCAGGGAGTACATATAAGGGACTAGGGTAACTCACTTGTGGTCTGGGAGTACATATAAAGGGGGTAGGATAACTCACTTGCGGTCATGGAGTACTTATAAAGGGGCTATGGTAAATCTCTTTGGGTTAAGGAGTACTTATTTGGGACTAGGCTAACTCACTTGGTGTCTGGGAGCACTTATATGGGACCAGGGTAACTCACTTGGGGCCAGGGTGTACTTATAAAGGGGCTAGGGTAACTCACTTGGGGTCAGGGAGTACTTCTATTTGAGAAGGGTAACTCACTTGCGGGCAGAGAGTACATATAAAGGGGCAAGGATAACTCATTTGGGGTCAGGGAGTACTTATAAAGGGGCTATGGTAACTCACTTGGGGTAAGGAGTACTTCTATGGGACCAGGGTAACTCACTTGGGGTCAGGGAGTACTTATAAAGGGGTTATGGTAACTCACTTGGGGTCAGGGAGTACTTATATGGGACCAGGGTAACTCACTTAGGGTTAGGGAGTACTTTTATAGGGGCTAGGGTAACTCACTTGGGGTCAGGGAGTATTTCTATGTGACTAGGGTAACTCACTTAGGGTCTGGGAGTACTTATATGGGACAAGGGTAACTCTCTTGAGGTCATGGAGTACATATAAAGGGGTTAGAGTTACTCACTTGGGGTCAGGGAGTAGTTATAAGGGACTAGGGTAACTCACTTGGGGTCAGGGAGTACATATAAGGAACTAGGGTAACTCACTTGTGGTCTGGGAGTACATATAAAGGGGGTAGGATAACTCACTTGCGGTCAGAGAGTACTTATAAAGGGGCTATGGTAACTCACTTGGGGTAAGGAGTACCTCTATGGGACTAGGGTAACTCACTTGGGGTAAGGAGTACTTATATAGGACTAGGGTAACTCACTTGCGGTCAGAGAGAACATATATAGGGATAGGATAACTCACTTGCGGTCAGAGAGTACATATAAAGGGGCAAGGATATCTCATTTGGGGTCAGGGAGTACTCATATAGGGGTTAGAGTAACTCACTTGGGGTCAGGGAGTACTTCTATGTGACTAGGGTAACTCACTTGGGGTCTGGGAGTACTTATATGGGACTAGGGTAACTCTCTTGAGGTCATGGAGTACATATAAAGGGGTTAGAGTAACTCACTTGGGGTCAGGGAGTAGTTATAAGGGACTAGGGTAACTCACTTGGGGTCAGGGAGTACATATAAGGAACTAGGGTAACTCACTTGTGGTCTGGGAGTACATATAAAGGGGCTAGGATAACTCACTTGCGGTCAGAGAGTACTTATAAAGGGGCTATGGTAACTCACTTGGGGTAAGGAGTACCTCTATGGGACTAGGGTAACTCACTTGGGGTAAGGAGTACTTATATGAGACAAGGGTAACTCACTTGCGGTCAGAGAGTACTTATAAAGGGGCTATGGTAACTCACTTGGGGTAAGGAGTACCTCTATGGGACTAGGGTAACTCACTTGGGGTAAGGAGTACTTATATGAGACAAGAGTAACTCACTTGGGGTCAGGGAGTACTTATAAAGGGGCTATGGTAACTCACTTGGGGTCAGGGTGTACTACTATGGGTGTGGGGTAACTCACTTACGGTCAGAGACTACATATAAAGGGGCTAGGATAACTCACTTGGTGTCAGGGAGTACTTATAAAGGTGATATGGTAACTCACTTGGGGTCAGGGAGTACTTATACAGGGGCAGGGTAACTCACTTGGGGTCAGGGAGTACTACTGTGGGACTAGGGTAACTCACTTGCCGTCAGAAAGTACATATAAATAGGGTTAGGATAACTCACTTGGGGTAAGGGAGTACTTATAAAGGGGCTATGGTAACTCACTTGGGGTCAGGGTGTACTACTATGGGTGTGGGGTAACTCACTTGCGGTCAGAGAGTACATATAAAGGGGCTATGATAACTCACTTGGGGTCAGGGAGTACTTATAAACGTGATATGGTATCTCACTTGGGGTCTGGAAGTACTTCTATGCGACTAGGGTAACTCAATTGCGGTCAGAGAGTACATATAAAAGGCTAGGATAACTTACTTGGGGTCAGGGAGTACTTCTATGTGAGAAGGGTAACTCACTTGCGGACAGAGAGTACATATAAAGGGGCAAGGATAACTCATTTGGGGTCAGGGAGTACTTATATAGGGGTTAGAGTAACTCACTTGGGGTCAGGGTGTACTTCTATGGTACTAGGTAACTCAGTTGGGGTTTGGGAGTGCTTATATGGGACTAGGGTAACTCTCTTAAGGTCATGGAGTACATATAAAGGGGTTAGAGTAACTCACTTGGGGTCAGGGAGTAGTTATAAGGGACTAGGGTAACTCACTTGGGGTCAGGGAGTACATATAAGGAACTAGGGTAACTCACTTGTGGTCTGGGAGTACATATAAAGGGGCTAGGATAACTCACTTGCGGTCAGAGAGTACTTATAAAGTGGCTATGGTAACTCACTTGGGGTAAGGAGTACCTCTATGGGACTAGGGTAACTCACTTGGGGTAAGGAGTACTTATATAGGACTAGGATAACTCACTTGCGGTCAGAGAGAATATATATAGGGATAGGATAACTCACTTGCGGTCAGAGAGTACATATAAAGGGGCTAGAATAACTCACTTGTTGTCAGGGAGTACTTATATGGGACCAGGGTAACTCACTTAGGGTTAGGGAGTACTTATTTAGGGGCTAGGGTAACTCACTTGGGGTCAGGGAGTATTTCTATGTGACTAGGGTAACTCACTTGGGGTCTGGGAGTACTTATATGGGACAAGGGTAACTCTCTTGAGGTCAGGGAGTACTTATAAAGGGGTTAGAGTAACTCAGTTGGGGTCAGGGAGTACTTATAAAGGGGCTATGGTAAATCTCTTTAGGTTAAGGAGTACTTATTTGGGACTAGGCTAACTCACTTGGTGTCTGGGAGCACTTATATGGGACCAGGGTAACTCACTTGGGGCCAGGGTGTACTTATAAAGGGGCTAGGATAACTCATTTGGGGTCAGGGAGTACTTATATAGGGGTTAGAGTAACTCACTTGGGGTCAGGGAGTACTTCTATGGTACTAGGGTAACTCACTTGGGGTTTGGGAGTACTTATATGGGACTAGGGTAACTCACTTGGGGTCAGGGAGTACTTATAAAGGGGCTAGGGTAACTCTCTTTTGGTCAAGGAGTATTTATACGGGACTACGGTAACTCACTTGGTGTCTTTGAGTACATATATGGGACCAGGGTAACTCACTTGGGGCCAGGGTGTACTTATTAAAGGGCTAGAGTAACTCATTTGGGGTCAGGGAGTACTTATAAGGGACTAGGGTAACTCACTTGTGGTCTGGGAGTACATATAAAGGGGATAGGATAACTCACTTGCGGTCAGAGAGTACATATAAACGGCTAGAATAACTCACTTGTTGTCAGTGAGTACTTATATGGGACTAGGGTAACTCACTTAGGGTTAGGGAGTACTTATATAGGGGCTAGGGTAACTCACTTGGGGTCAGGGAGTATTTCTGTGTGACTAGGGTAACTCACTTGGGGTCTGGGAGTACTTATATGGGACTAGGGTAACTCTCTTGAGGTCATGGAGTACATATAAAGGGGTTAGAGTAACTCACTTGGGGTCAGGGAGTACATATAAGGGACTAGGGTAACTCACTTGTGGTCTGGGAGTACATATAAAGGGGGTAGGATAACTCACTTGCGGTCAGGGAGTACTTATGAAGGGGCTATGGTAAATCTCTTTGGGTTAAGGAGTACTTATTTGGGACTAGGCTAACTCACTTGGTGTCTGGGAGCACATATATGGGACCAGGGTAACTCACTTGGGGCCAGGGTGTACTTATAAAGGGGCTAGGGTAACTCACTTGGGGTCAGGGAGTAGTTATAAGGGACTAGGGTAACTCACTTGGGGTCTGGGAGTACATATAAAGGGGCTAGGATAACTCACTTGCGGTCAGAGAGTACATATATAGGGGCTAGGATAACTCACTTGGGGTCAGGGAGTACTTCTATTTGAGAAGGGTAACTCACTTGCGGGCAGAGAGTACATATAAAGGGGCAAGGATAACTCATTTGGGGTCAGGGAGTACTTATAAAGGGGCTATGGTAACTCACTTGGGGTAAGGAGTACTTCTATGGGACCAGGGTAACTCACTTGGGGTCAGGGAGTACTTATAAAGGGGCTATGGTAACTCACTTGGGGTCAGGGTGTACTACTATGGGTGTGGGGTAACTCACTTACGGTCAGAGACTACATATAAAGGGGCTAGGATAACTCACTTGGTGTCAGGGAGTACTTATAAAGGTGATATGGTAACTCACTTGGGGTCAGGGAGTACTTATACAGGGGCAGGGTAACTCACTTGGGGTCAGGGAGTACTACTGTGGGACTAAGGTAACTCACTTGCCGTCAGAAAGTACATATAAATGGGGTTAGGATAACTCACTTGGGGTAAGGGAGTACTTATAAAGGGGCTATGGTAACTCACTTGGGGTCAGGGTGTACTACTATGGGTGTGGGGTAACTCACTTGCGGTCAGAGAGTACATATAAAGGGGCTATGATAACTCACTTGGGGTCAGGGAGTACTTATAAAGGTGATATGGTATCTCACTTGGGGTCTGGAAGTACTTCTATGGGACTAGGGTAACTCAATTGCGGTCAGAGAGTACATATAAAAGGGCTAGGATAACTTACTTGGGGTCAGGGAGTACTTCTATGTGAGAAGGGTAACTCACTTGCGGACAGAGAGTACATATAAAGGGGCAAGGATAACTCATTTGGGGTCAGGGAGTACTTATATAGGGGTTAGAGTAACTCACTTGGGGTCAGGGTGTACTTCTATGGTACTAGGTAACTCAGTTGGGGTTTGGGAGTACTTATATGGGACTAGGGTAACTCTCTTAAGGTCATGGAGTACATATAAAGGGGTTAGAGTAACTCACTTGGGGTCAGGGAGTAGTTATAAGGGACTAGGGTAACTCACTTGGGGTCAGGGAGTACATATAAGGAACTAGGGTAACTCACTTGTGGTCTGGGAGTACACATAAAGGGGCTAGGATAACTCACTTGCGGTCAGAGAGTACTTATAAAGTGGCTATGGTAACTCACTTGGGGTAAGGAGTACCTCTATGGGACTAGGGTAACTCACTTGGGGTAAGGAGTACTTATATAGGACTAGGGTAACTCACTTGCGGTCAGAGAGAATATATATAGGGATAGGATAACTCACTTGCGGTCAGAGAGTACATATAAAGGGGCTAGAATAACTCACTTGTTGTCAGGGAGTACTTATATGGGACCAGGGTAACTCACTTAGGGTTAGGGAGTACTTATTTAGGGGCTAGGGTAACTCACTTGGGGTCAGGGAGTATTTCTATGTGACTAGGGTAACTCACTTGGGGTCTGGGAGTACTTATATGGGACAAGGGTAACTCTCTTGAGGTCAGGGAGTACTTATAAAGGGGTTAGAGTAACTCAGTTGGGGTCAGGGAGTACTTATAAAGGGGCTATGGTAAATCTCTTTGGGTTAAGGAGTACTTATTTGGGACTAGGCTAACTCACTTGGTGTCTGGGAGCACTTATATGGGACCAGGGTAACTCACTTGGGGCCAGGGTGTACTTATAAAGGGGCTAGGATAACTCATTTGGGGTCAGGGAGTACTTATATAGGGGTTAGAGTAACTCACTTGGGGTCAGGGAGTACTTCTATGGTACTAGGGTAACTCACTTGGGGTTTGGGAGTACTTATATGGGACTAGGGTAACTCACTTGGGGTCAGGGAGTACTTATAAAGGGGCTAGGGTAACTCTCTTTTGGTCAAGGAGTATTTATACGGGACTACGGTAACTCACTTGGTGTCTTTGAGTACATATATGGGACCAGGGTAACTCACTTGGGGCCAGGGTGTACTTATTAAAGGGCTAGAGTAACTCATTTGGGGTCAGGGAGTACTTATAAGGGACTAGGGTAACTCACTTGTGGTCTGGGAGTACATATAAAGGGGATAGGATAACTCACTTGCGGTCAGAGAGTACATATAAACGGCTAGAATAACTCACTTGTTGTCAGTGAGTACTTATATGGGACTAGGGTAACTCACTTAGGGTTAGGGAGTACTTATATAGGGGCTAGGGTAACTCACTTGGGGTCAGGGAGTATTTCTGTGTGACTAGGGTAACTCACTTGGGGTCTGGGAGTACTTAAATGGGACTAGGGTAACTCTCTTGAGGTCATGGAGTACATATAAAGGGGTTAGAGTAACTCACTTGGGGTCAGGGAGTACATATAAGGGACTAGGGTAACTCACTTGTGGTCTGGGAGTACATATAAAGGGGGTAGGATAACTCACTTGCGGTCAGGGAGTACTTATAAAGGGGCTATGGTAAATCTCTTTGGGTTAAGGAGTACTTATTTGGGACTAGGCTAACTCACTTGGTGTCTGGGAGCACATATATGGGACCAGGGTAACTCACTTGGGGCCAGGGTGTACTTATAAAGGGGCTAGGGTAACTCACTTGGGGTCAGGGAGTAGTTATAAGGGACTAGGGTAACTCACTTGGGGTCTGGGAGTACATATAAAGGGGCTAGGATAACTCACTTGGGGACTGGGAGTACTTATAAAGGGGCTATGGTAACTCACTTGGGGTCAGGGAGTACTTATATGGGACCAGGGTACCTCACTTAGGGTTAGGGAGTACTTATATAGGGGCTAGGGTAACTCACTTGGGGTCAGGGAGTATTTCTATGTGACTAGGGTAACTCACTTAGGGTCTGGGAGTACTTATATGGGACAAGGGTAACTCTCTTGAGGTCATGGAGTACATATAAAGGGGTTAGAGTAACTCACTTGGGGTCAGGGAGTAGTTATAAGGGACTAGGGTAACTCACTTGGGGTCAGGGAGTACATATAAGGAACTAGGGTAACTCACTTGTGGTCTGGGAGTACATATAAAGGGGGTAGGATAACTCACTTGCGGTCAGAGAGTGCTTATAAAGGGGCTATGGTAACTCACTTGGGGTAAGGAGTACCTCTATGGGACTAGGGTAACTCACTTGGGGTAAGGAGTACTTATATAGGACTAGGGTAACTCACTTGCGGTCAGAGAGAACATATATAGGGATAGGATAACTCACTTGCGGTCAGAGAGTACATATAAAGGGGCAAGGATATCTCATTTGGGGTCAGGGAGTACTCATATAGGGGTTAGAGTAACTCACTTGGGGTCAGGGAGTACTTCTATGTGACTAGGGTAACTCACTTGGGGTCTGGGAGTACTTATATGGGACTAGGGTAACTCACTTGAGGTCATGGAGTACATATAAAGGGGTTATAGTAACTCACTTGGGGTCAGGGAGTAGTTATAAGGGACTAGGGTAACTCACTTGGGGTCAGGGAGTACATATAAGGAACTAGGGTAACTCACTTGTGGTCTGGGAGTACATATAAAGGGGCTAGGATAACTCACTTGCGGTCAGAGAGTACTTATAAAGGGGCTATTGTAACTCACTTGGGGTAAGGAGTACCTCTATGGGACTAGGGTAACTCACTTGGGGTAAGGAGTACTTATATGAGACAAGGGTAACTCACTTGGGGTCAGGGAGTACTTATAAAGGGGCTAGGGTAAATCACTTTTGGTCAAGGAGTACATATACGGGACTACGGTAACTCACTTGGTGTCTTTGAGTACATATATGGGACCAGGGTAACTCACATAGGGCCAGGGTGTACCTATTAAGGGGCTAGGGTAACTCACTTGGGGTCAGGGAGTACTTATAAGGGACTAGGGTAACTCACTTGTGGTCTGGGAGTACATATAAAGGGGCTAGGATAACTCATTTGGGGTCAGGGAGTACTTCTATGGGACTAGGGTTACTCACTTGCGGTCAGGGACTACATATAAAGGGGCCAGGATAACTCACTTGGGGTCAGGTAGTACTTATAAAGGTGATATGGTATCTCACTTGGGGTCTGGAAGTACTTCTATGGGACTAGGGTAACTCTCTTGAGGTCAGGGAGTACTTATAAAGGGGTTAGAGTAACTCACTTTGGGTCAGGGAGTAGTTATAAGGGACTAGGGTAACTCACTTGGGGTCTGGGAGTACATATAAAGGGGCTAGGATAACTTACTTGGGGTCAGGGAGTACTTCTATGTGAGAAGGGTAACTCACTTGCGGACAGAGAGTACATATAAAGGGGCAAGGATAACACATTTGGGGTCAGGGAGTACTTATATAGGGGTTAGAGTAACTCACTTGGGGTCAGGGTGTACTTCTATGGTACTAGGTAACTCACTTGGGGTTTGGGAGTACTTATATGGGACTAGGGTATCTCTCTTAAGGTCATGGAGTACATATAAAGGGGTTAGAGTAACTCACTTGGGGTCAGGGAGTAGTTATAAGGGACTAGAGTAAACCACTTGGGGTCAGGGAGTACATATAAGGAACTAGGGTAACTCACTTGTGGTCTGGGAGTACATATAAAGGTGCTAGGATAACTCACTTGCGGTCAGAGAGTACTTATAAAGTGGCTATGGTAACTCACTTGGGGTAAGGAGTACCTCTATGGGACTAGGGAAACTCACTTGGGGTAAGGAGTACTTATATAGGACTAGGGTAACTCACTTGCGGTCAGAGAGAATATATATAGGGATAGGATAACTCACTTGCGGTCAGAGAGTACATATAAAGGGGCTAGAATAACTCACTTGTTGTCAGGGAGTACTTATATGGGACCAGGGTAACTCACTTAGGGTTAGGGAGTACTTATTTAGGGGCTAGGGTAACTCACTTGGGGTCAGGGAGTATTTCTATGTGACTAGGGTAACTCACTTGGGGTCTGGGAGTATTTCTATGGTACTAGGGTAACTCACTTGGGGTTTGGGAGTACTTATATGGGCCTAGGGTAACTCACTTGGGGTCAGGGAGTACTTATAAAGGGGCTAGGGTAACTCTCTTTTGGTCAAGGAGTATTTATACGGGACTACGGTAACTCACTTGGTGTCTTTGAGTACATATATGGGACCAGGGTAACTCACTTGGGGCCAGGGTGTACTTATTAAAGGGCTAGGGTAACTCACTTGGGGTCAGGGAGTACTTATAAGGGACTAGGGTAACTCACTTGTGGTCTGGGAGTACATATAAAGGTGATAGGATAACTCACTTGGTGTCAGAGAGTACATATAAACGGCTAGAATAACTCACTTGTTGTCAGGGAGTACTTATATGGGACTAGGGTAACTCACTTAGGGTTAGGGAGTACTTATATAGGGGCTAGGGTAACTCACTTGGGGTCAGGGAGTATTTCTGTGTGACTAGGGTAACTCACTTGGGGTCTGGGAGTACTTATATGGGACTAGGGTAACTCTCTTGAGGTCATGGAGTACATATAAAGGGGTTAGAGTAACTCACTTGGGGTCAGGGAGTACATATAAGGGACTAGGGTAACTCACTTGTGGTCTGGGAGTACATATAAAGGGGGTAGGATAACTCACTTGCGGTCAGGGAGTACTTATAAAGGGGCTATGGTAAATCTCTTTGGGTTAAGGAGTACTTATTTGGGACTAGGCTAACTCACTTGGTGTCTGGGAGCACTTATATGGGACCAGGGTAACTCACTTGGGGCCAGGGTGTATTTATAAAGGGGCTAGGGTAACTCACTTGGGGTCAGGGAGTAGTTATAAGGGACTAGGGTAACTCACTTGGGGTCTGGGAGTACATATAAAGGGGCTAGGATAACTCACTTGCGGTCAGAGAGTACATATATAGGGGCTATGGTAACTCACTTGGGGTCAGGGAGTACTTATATGGGACCAGGGTAACTCACTTAGGGTTAGGGAGTACTTATATAGGGGCTAGGGTAACTCACTTGGGGTCAGGGAGTATTTCTATGTGACTAGGGTAACTCACTTAGGGTCTGGGAGTACTTATATGGGACACGGGTAACTCTCTTGAGGTCATGGAGTACATATAAAGGGGTTAGAGTAACTCACTTGGGGTCAGGGAGTAGTTATAAGGGACTAGGGTAACTCACTTGGGGTCAGGGAGTACTTATAAAGGGGCTATGGTAACTCACTTGGGGTCAGGGAGTACTTATATGGGACTAGGGTAACTCACTTGCCGTCAGAGAGTACATATAAAGGGGCTAGGATAACTCACTTGGGGACAGGGAGTACTTATAAAGGGGCTATGGTAACTCACTTGGGGTCAGGGAGTACTTATATGGGACCAGGGTAACTCACTTAGGGTTAGGGAGTACTTATATAGGGGCTAGGGTAACTCACTTGGGGTCAGGGAGTATTTCTATGTGACTAGGGTAACTCACTTAGAGTCTGGGAGTACTTATATGGGACACGGGTAACTCTCTTGAGGTCATGGAGTACATATAAAGGGGTTAGAGTAACTCACTTGGGGTCAGGGAGTAGTTATAAGGGACTAGGGTAACTCACTTGGGGTCAGGGAGTACATATAAGGAACTAGGGTAACTCACTTGTGGTCTGGGAGTACATATAAAGGGGCTAGGATAACTCACTTGCGGTCAGAGAGTACTTATAAAGGGGCTATGGTAACTCACTTGGGGTAAGGAGTACCTCTATGGGACTAGGGTAACTCACTTGGGGTAAGGAGTACTTATATAAGACTAGGGTAACTCACTTGCGGTCAGAGAGAATATATATAGGGATAGGATAACTCACTTGCGGTCAGAGAGTACATATAAAGGGGCTAGAATAACTCACTTGTTGTCAGGGAGTACTTATATGGGACCAGGGTAACTCACTTAGGGTTAGGGAGTAATTATATAGGGGCTAGGGTAACTCACTTTGGGGCAGGGAGTACTTCTATGGGATTAGGGTAACTCACTTGGGGTCAAGGAGTACATATAAAGGGGCTAGGATAACTCACTTGGGGTCAGGGAGTACTTATAAAGGGGCTATGGTAACTCACTTGGGGTAAGGAGTACTTATATAGGACTAGGGTAACTCACTTGCGGTCAGAGAGTACATATAAAGGGGCTAGGATAACTCACTTGGGGTCAGGGAGTACTTATAAAGGTGATATGGTAACTCACTTGGGGTCAGGGAGTACTTATAAAGGGGCTAGGGTAACTCACTTGGGGTCAGGGAGTGCTTATAAAGGGGCTATGGTAACTCACTTGGGGTCAGGGAGTACTACTGTGGGACTAGGGTAACTCACTTGCCGTCAAAGAGTACATATAAATGGGGTTAGGATAACTCACTTGGGGTCAGGGAGTACTTCTAAAGGGGCTATGGTAACTCACTTGGGGTCAGGGAGTACTTATAAAGGGGCTAGGGTAACTCACTTGGGGTCAGGGAGTACTACTGTGGGAATAGGGTAACTCACTTGCCGTCAGTAAGTACATATAAATGGGGTTAGGATAACTCACTTGGGGTCAGGGAGTACTTATAAAGGGGCTATGGTAACTCACTTGGGGTCAGGGTGTACTACTATGGGTGTGGGGTAACTCACTTGCGGTCAGAGAGTACATATAAAGGGGCTAGGATAACTCACATGGGGTAAGGGAGTACTTATAAAGGTGATATGGTAACTCACTTGGGGTCAGGGAGTACTACTGTGGGAATAGGGTAACTCACTTGCCGTCAGAGAGTACATATAATTGGGGTTAGGATAACTCACTTGGGGTCAGGGAGTACTTATAAAGGGGCTATGGTAACTCACTTGGGGTCAGGGTGTACTACTATGGGTGTGGGGTAACTCACTTACGGTCAGAGACTACATATAAAGGGGCTAGGATAACTCACTTGGGGTCAGGGAGTACTACTGTGGGACTAGGGTAACTCACTTGCCGTCAGAAAGTACATATAAATGGGGTTAGGATAACTCACTTGGGGTCAGGGAGTACTTATAAAGGGGCTATGGTAACTCACTTGGGGTCAGGGTGTACTACTATGGGTGTGGGGTAACTCACTTGCGGTCAGAGAGTACATATAAAGGGGCTATGATAACTCACTTGGGGTCAGGGAGTACTTATAAAGGTGATATGGTATCTCACTTGGGGTCTGGAAGTACTTCTATGGGACTAGGGTAACTCAATTGCGGTCAGAGAGTACATATAAAAGGGCCAGGATAACTCACATGGGGTCAGGGAGTACTTATAAAGGGGCTAGGGTAACTCACTTGGGGTCAGGGAGTACTTATATGGGACTAGGGTAACTCACTTGGTGTCTGGGAGCACTTATATGGGACCAGGGTAACTCACTTGGTGTCTGGGAGCACTTATATGGGACCAGGGTAACTCACTTGGGGCCAGGGTGTACTTATAAAGGGGTTAGGGTAACTCACTTGGGGTCAGGGAGTAGTTATAAGGGACTAGGGTAACTCACTTGGGGTCTGGGAGTACATATAAAGGGGCTAGGATAACTAACTTGGGGTCAGGGTGTACTTCTATGGGACTAGGGTAACTCACTTGCGGTCAGAAACTACATATAATGGGGCCAGGATAACTCACTTAGGGTCAGGGAGTACTTATAAAGGTGATATGGTATCTCACTTGGGGTCTGGAAGTACTTCTATGGGACTACGGTAACTCACTTGCCGTCAGAGAGTACATATAAATGGGGTTAGGATAACTCACTTGCGGTCAGAGAGTACATATAAAGGGGCTATGATAACTCACTTGGGGTCAGGGAGTACTTATAAAGGTGATATGGTATCTCACTTGTGGTCTGGAAGTACTTCTATGGGACTAGGGTAACTCAATTGCGGTCAGAGAGTACATATAAAGGGGCTAGGATAACTCACTTGGGGTCAGGGAGTACTTATATGGGACTAGGGTAACTCAGTTGGGGTCAGGGAGTACTTATAAAGGGGCTATGGTAAATCTCTTTGGGTTATGGAGTACTTATTTGGGACTAGGCTAACTCACTTGGTGTCTGGGAGCACTTATATGGGACCAGGGTAACTCACTTGGGGCCAGGGTGTACTTATAAAGGAGCTAGGGTAACTCACTTGGGGTCAGGGAGTAGTTATAAGGGACTAGGGTAACTCACTTGGGGTCTGGGAGTACATATAAAGGGGCTAGGATAACTCACTTGGGGTCAGGGTGTACTTCTATGGGAGTAGGGTAACTCACTTGCGGTCAGAGAGTACATATAAAAGGGTCAGGATAACTCACTTGGGTACAGGGAGTACTTCTATGTGAGAAGGGTAACTCACTTGCGGGCAGAGAGTACATATAAAGGGGCAAGGATAACTCATTTGGGGTCAGGGAGTACTTATATAGGGGCTAGAGTAACTCACTTGGGGTCAGGTAGTACTTCTATGGTACTAGAGTCACTCACTTGGGGTTTGGGAGTACTTATATGGGACAAGGGTAACTCACTTGGGGTCAGGGAGTACTTATAAAGGGGCTAGGGTAACTCACTTTTGGTCAAGGAGTACATATACGGGACTACGGTAACTCACTTGGTGTCTTTGAGTACATATATGGGACCAGGGTAACTCACTTGGGGCCAGGGTGTACCTATTAAGGGGCTAGGGTAACTCACTTGGGGTCAGGGAGTACTTATAAGGGACTAGGGTAACTCAGTTGTGGTCTGGGAGTACATATAAAGGGGCTAGGATAACTCATTTGCGGTCAGAGAGTACTTATAAAGGGGCTATGGTAACTCACTTGGCGTAAGGAGTACTTATATAGGGGTTAGAGTAACTCACTTGGGGTCTGGGAGTACATATAAAGGGGCTAGGATAACTCATTTGGGGTCAGGGAGTACTTCTATGGGACTAGGGTTACTCACTTGCGGTCAGGGACTACATATAAAGGGGCCAGGATAACTCACTTTGGGTCAGGCAGTACTTATAAAGGTGATATGGTATCTCACTTGGGGTCTGGAAGTACTTCTATGGGACTAGGGTAACTCTCTTGAGGTCAGGGAGTACTTATAAAGGGGTTAGAGTAACTCAGTTGGGGTCAGGGAGTACTTATAAAGGGGCTATGGTAAATCTCTTTGGGTTAAGGAGTACTTATTTGGGACTAGGCTAACTCACTTGGTGTCTGGGAGCACTTATATGGGACCAGGGTAACTCACTTGGGGCCAGGGTGTACTTATAAAGGGGCTAGGGTAACTCACTTGCGGTCAGAGAGTACTTATATGGGACTAGGGTAACTCACTTGCCGTCAGAGAGTACATATAAAGGGGCTAGGATAACTCACTTGGGGTCAGAGAGTACTTAAAAAAGGGGTTATGGTATCTTACTTGGGGTCAGGGAGTACTACTATGGGACTAGGGTAACTCACTTGGGGTTTGGGAGTACTTATATGGGACTAGGGTAACTCACTTGGGGTCAGGGAGTACTTATAAAGGGGCTAGGGTAACTCTCTTTTGGTCAAGGAGTATTTATACGGGACTACGGTAACTCACTTGGTGTCTTTGAGTACATATATGGGACCAGGGTAACTCACATGGGGCCAGGGAGTACTTATAAAGGGGATAGGGTAAATCTCTTTGGGTTATGGAGTACTTATTTGGGACTAGGCTATCTCACTTGGTGTCTGGGAGCACTTATATGGGACCAGGGTAACTCACTTGGGGCCAGGGTGTACTTATAAAGGGGCTATGGTAACTCACTTGGGGTCAGGGAGTACTTATATGGGACTAGGGTAACTCACTTGCCGTCAGAGAGTACATATAAAGGGGCTAGGATAACTCACTTGGGGTCAGAGAGTACTTAAAAAAGGGGTTATGGTATCTTACTTGGGGTCAGGGAGTACTACTATGGGACTAGGGTAACTCACTTGCGGTCAGGGAGTACTTATAAAGGGGATAGGGTAAATCTCTTTGGGTTATGGAGTACTTATTTGGGACTAGGCTATCTCACTTGGTGTCTGGGAGCACTTATATGGGACCAGGGTAACTCACTTGGGGCCAGGGTGTACTTATAAAGGGGCTATGGTAACTCACTTGGGGTCAGGGAGTACTTATATGGGACTAGGGTAACTCACTTGCCGTCAGAGAGTACATATAAAGGGGCTAGGATAACTCACTTGGGGTCAGAGAGTACTTAAAAAAGGGGTTATGGTATCTTACTTGGGGTCAGGGAGTACTACTATGGGACTAGGGTAACTAACTTGCGGTCAGAGAGTACATATAAAGGGGCTAGGATAACTCACATGGGGTCAGGGAGTACTTATAACGGGCTAGGGTAGCTCGCTTTGGGTCAAGGAGTACTTATATGGGACTAGGGTAACTCACTTGGGGTCAGGGAGTACTTATAAAGGGGTTAGAATAACTCACTTGGGGTCAGGGAGTACTTATAAAGGTGATATGGTAACTCACTTGGGGTCAGGTAGTACTTCTATGGGAATAGGGTAACTCACTTGCGGTCAAAGAGCACATATAAAGGGGCTAGGATAACTCACTTGGGGTCAGGGAGTACTTATAAAGGTGATATGGTAACTCACTTGGGGTCAGGGAGTACTTATAAAGGTGATATGGTAACTCACTTGGGGTCAGAGAGTACTAATAAAGGGGCTATGGTAACTCACTTGGGGTTCAGGGAGTACTTATAAGGGGTCATGGTAACTCACTTGGGGTCAGGGAATACTACTATGGGACTAGGGTAACTCACTTGTGGTCAGAGAGTACATATAAAGGAGCTAGGATAACTCAATTGGGGTCAGGGAGTACTTATAAAGGGGCTAGGGTAACTCACTTGGGGTCAGGGAGTACTTATAAAGGGGCTATGGTAACTCACTTGGGGTCAGGGAGTACTTATATGGGACTAGGGTAACTCACTTGCCGTCAGAGAGTACATATAAAGGGGCTAGGATAACTCACTTGGGGACAGGAATTACTTATAAAGGGGCAATGGTAACTCACTTGGGGTCAGGGAGTACTTATATGGGACTAGGGTAACTCACTTGCGGTCAGGAAGTACTTATAAAGGGGATAGGGTAAATCTCTTTGGGTTATGGAGTACTTATTTGGGACTAGGCTATCTCACTTGGTGTCTGGGAGCACTTATATGGGACCAGGGTAACTCACTTGGGGCCAGGGTGTACTTATAAAGGAGCTAGGGTAACTCACTTGTGGTCAGGGAGTAGTTATAAGGGACTAGGGTAACTCACTTGGGGTCTGGGAGTACATATAAAGGGGCTAGGATAACTCACTTGGGGTCAGGGTGTACTTCTATGGGACTAGGGTAACTCACTTGCGGTCAGGGACTACATATAAAGGGGCCAGGATAACTCACTTGGGGTCAGGCAGTACTTATAAAGGTGATATGGTATTTCACTTGGGTACAGGGAGTACTTCTATGTGAGAAGGGTAACTCACTTGCGGGCAGAGAGTACATATAAAGGGGCAAGGATAACTCATTTGGGGTCAGGGAGTACTTATATAGGGGCTAGAGTAACTCACTTGGGGTCAGGTAGTACTTCTATGGTACTAGAGTAACTCACTTGGGGTTTGGGAGTACATATATGGGACAAGGGTAACTCACTTGGGGTCAGGGAGTACTTATAAAGGGGCTAGGGTAACTCACTTTTGGTCAAGGAGTACATATACGGGACTACGGTAACTCACTTGGTGCCTTTGAGTACATATATGGGACCAGGGTAACTCACTTGGGGCCAGGGTGTACCTATTAAGGGGCTAGGGTAACTCACTTGAGGTCAGGGAGTACATATAAGGGACTAGGGTAACTCACTTGGGGTCAGGGTGTACTTCTATGGGACTAGGGTAACTCACTTGCGGGCAGAGAGTACATATAAGGGGCAAGGATGACTCACTTGGGGTCAGGGAGTATTTATAAAGGGGCTAGGGTAACTCACTTGGGGTCAGGGAGTATTTATAAAGGGGCTATGGTAACTCACTTGGGGTCAGGGAGTACTTATATGGGACTAGGGTAACTCACTTGGTGTCTGGGAGCACTTATATGGGACCAGGGTAACTCACTTGGGGCCAGGGTGTACTTATAAAGGGGTTAGGGTAACTCACTTGGGGTCAGGGAGTAGTTATAAGGGACTAGGTTAACTCACTTGGGGTCTGGGAGTACATATAAAGGGGCTAGGATAACTCACTTGGGGTCAGGGTGTACTTCTATGGGACTAGGGTAACTCACTTGCGGTCAGAGACTACATATAATGGGGCCAGGATAACTCACTTGGGGTTAGGGAGTACTTATAAAGGTGATATGGTATCTCACTTGGGGTCTGGAAGTACTTCTATGGGACTAGGGTAACTCACTTGCGGTCAGGGAGTACTTATAAAGGGGCTAGGGTAAATATCTTTGGTTCAAGGAGTACTTATATGGGACTAGGCTAACTCACTTGGTGTCTGGGAGAACTTATATGGGACCAGGGTAACTCACTTGGGGCCAGGGTGTACATGTAAAGGGGCTAGGGTAACTCACTTGGGGTCAGGGAGTAGTTATAAGGGACTAGTGTAACTCACTTGGGGTCTGGGAGTACATATAAAGGGGCTAGGTTAACTCACTTTTGGTCAAGGAGTACATATACAGGACTACGGTAACTCACTTGGTGCCTTTGAGTACATATATGGGAGCAGGGTAACTCACTTGGGGCCAGGGTGTACCTATTAAGGGGCTAGGGTAACTCACTTGGGGTCAGGGAGTACATATAAGGGACTAGGGTAACTCACTTGTGGTCTGGGAGTACATATAAAGGGGCTAGGATAACTCACTTGCGGTCAGAGAGTACATATATAGGGGCTGGGATAACTCACTTGGGGTCAGGGAGTACTTATAAAGGTGATATGTTAACTCACTTGGGGTCAGGGAGTACTTATAAAGGGGCTAGGGTAACTCACTTGGGGTCAGGGTGTACTACTATGGGTGTGGGGTAACTCACTTGCGGTCAGAGAGTACATATAAAGGGGCTAGGATAACTCACTTGGGGTCAGGGAGTACTTATAAAGGTGATATGGTAACTCACTTGGGGTCAGGGAGTACTTATAAAGGGGCTAGGGTAACTCACTTGGGGTCAGGGAATACTTATAAAGGGGCTATGGTAACTCACTTGGGGTCAGGGTGTACTACTATGGGTGTGGGGTAACTCACTTGCGGTCAGAGAGTACATATAAAGGGGCTAGGATAAATCACTTGGGGTCAGGGAGTACTTATAAAGGTGATATGGTAACTCACTTGGGGTCAGGGAGTACTTATAAAGGGGCTAGTGTAACTCACTTGGGGTCAGGGAATACTTATAAAGGGGCTATGGTAACTCACTTGGGGTCAGGGAGTACTTATAAAGGGGCTATGGTAACTCACTTGGGGTCAGGGAGTACTACTGTGGGAATAGGGTAACTCACTTGCCGTCAGACAGTACATATAAATGGGGTTAGGATAACTCACTTGGGGTCAGGGAGTACTTATAAAGGGGCTATGGTAACTCACTTGGGGTCAGGGTGTACTACTATGGGTGTGGGGTAACTCACTTGCGGTCAGAGAGTACATATAAAGGGGCTATGATAACTCACTTGGGGTCAGGGAGTACTTATAAAGGTGATATGGTATCTCACTTGGGGTCTGGAAGTACTTCTATGGGACTAGGGTAACTCAATTGCGGTCAGAGAGTACATATAAAAGGGCCAGGATAACTCACATGGGGTCAGGGAGTACTTATAAAGGGGCTAGGGTAACTCACTTGGGGTCAGGGAGTACTTATATGGGACTAGGATAACTCACTTGGTGTCTAGGAGCACTTATATGGGACCAGGGTAACTCACTTGGTGTCTGGGAGCACTTATATGGGACCAGGGTAACTCACTTGGGGCCAGGGTGTACTTACAAAGGGGTTAGGGTAACTCACTTGGTGTCTGGGAGACCTTATATGGGACCAGGGTAACTCACTTGGGGCCAGGGTGTACTTATAAAGGGGTTAGGGTAACTCACTTGGGGTCAGGGAGTAGTTATAAGGGACTAGGGTAACTCACTTGGGGTCTGGGAGTACATATAAAGGGGCTAGGATAACTCACTTGGGGTCAGGGTGTACTTCTATGGGACTAGGGTAACTCACTTGCGGTCAGAGACTACATATAATGGGGCCAGGATAACTCACTTAGGGTCAGGGAGTACTTATAAAGGTGATATGGTATCTCACTTGGGGTCTGGAAGTACTTCTATGGGACTACGGTAACTCACTTGCCGTCAGAGAGTACATATAAATGGGGTTAGGATAACTCACTTGGGGTCAGGGAGTACTTATAAAGGGGGTATGGTAACTCACTTGGGGTCAGGGTGTACTACTATGGGACTAGGGAAACTCACTTGCGGTCAGAGAGTACATATAAAGGGGCTAGGATAACTCACTTGGGGTCAGGGAGTACTTATATGGGACTAGGGTAACACACTTGCGGTCAGGGAGTACTTATAAAGGAGCTAGGGTAAATCTCTTTGGGTTATGGAGTACTTATTTGGGACTAGGCTAACTCACTTGGTGTCTGGGAGCACTTATATGGGACCAGGGTAACTCACTTGGGGCCAGGGTGTACTTATAAAGGAGCTAGGGTAACTCACTTGGGGTCAGGGAGTAGTTATAAGGGACTAGGGTAACTCACTTGGGGTCTGGGAGTACATATAAAGGGGCTAGGATAACTCACTTGGGGTCAGGGTGTACTTCTATGGGACTAGGGTAACTCACTTGCGGGCAGAGAGTACATATAAAGGGGCAAGGATAACTCATTTGGGGTCAGGGAGTACTTATAAAGGGGCTAGGGTAACTCACTTGGGGTCAGGGTGTACTTCTATGGGACTAGGGTAACTCACTTGCGGGCAGAGAGTACATATAAGGGGCAAGGATAACTCATTTGGGGTCAGGGAGTACTTATAAAGGGGCTAGGGTAACTCACTTGGGGTCAGGGTGTACTTCTATGGGACTAGGGTAACTCACTTGCGGGCAGAGAGTACATATAAGGGGCAAGGATAACTCACTTGGGGTCAGGGAGTACTTATAAAGGGGCTAGGGTAACTCACTTGGGGTCAGGGAGTACTTATAAAGGGGCTATGGTAACTCACTTGGGGTCAGGGAGTACTTATATGGGACTAGGGTAACTCACTTGGTGTCTGGGAGCACTTATATGGGACCAGGGTAACTCACTTGGGGCCAGGGTGTACTTATAAAGGGGTTAGGGTAACTCACTTGGGGTCAGGGAGTAGTTATAAGGGACTAGGGTAACTCACTTGGGGTCTGGGAGTACATATAAAGGGGCTAGGATAACTCACTTGGGGTCAGGGTGTACTTCTATGGGACTAGGGTAACTCACTTGCTGTCAGAGACTACATATAATGGGGCCAGGATAACTCACTTGGGGTCAGGGAGTACTTATAAAGGTGATATAGTATCTCACTTGGGGTCTGGAAGTACTTCTATGAGACTAGGGTAACTCACTTGCGGTCAGGGAGTACTTATAAAGGGGCTAGGGTAAATCTGTTTGGTTCAAGGTGTACTTATATGGGACTAGGCTAACTCACTTGGGGTCAGGGTGTACTACTATGGGTGTGGGGTAACTCACTTGCGGTCAGAGAGTACATATAAAGGGGCTAGGATAACTCACTTGGGGTCAGGGAGTACTTATAAAGGTGATATGGTAACTCACTTGGGGTCAGGGAGTACTTATAAAGGGGCTAGGGTAACTCACTTGGGGTCAGGGAGTGCTTATAAAGGGGCTATGGTAACTCACTTGGGGTCAGGGAGTACTACTCTGGGACTAGGGTAACTCACTTGCCGTCAAAGAGTACATATAAATGGGGTTAGGATAACTCACTTGGGGTCAGGGAGTACTTATAAAGGGGCTATGGTAACTCACTTGGGGTCAGGGAGTACTTATAAAGGGGCTAGGGTAACTCACTTGGGGTCAGGGAGTACTACTGTGGGAATAGGGTAACTCACTTGCCGTCAGAGAGTACATATAAATGGGGTTAGGATAACTCACTTGGGGTCAGGGAGTACTTATAAAGGGGCTATGGTAACTCACTTGGGGTCAGGGTGTACTACTATGGGTGTGGGGTAACTCACTTGCGGTCAGAGAGTACATATAAAGGGGCTAGGATAACTCACATGGGGTAAGGGAGTACTTATAAAGGTGATATGGTAACTCACTTGGGGTCAGGGAGTACTTATAAAGGGGCTAAGGTAACTCACTTGGGGTCAGGGAGTACTTATAAAGGGGCTATGGTAACTCACTTGGGGTCAGGCAGTACTTATAAAGGTGATATGGTATTTCACTTGGGTACAGGGAGTACTTCTATGTGAGAAGGGTAACTCACTTGCGGGCAGAGAGTACATATAAAGGGGCAAGGATAACTCATTTGGGGTCAGGGAGTACTTATATAGGGGCTAGAGTAACTCACTTGGGGTCAGGTAGTACTTCTATGGTACTAGAGTAACTCACTTGGGGTTTGGGAGTACATATATGGGACAAGGGTAACTCACTTGGGGTCAGGGAGTACTTATAAAGGGGCTAGGGTAACTCACTTTTGGTCAAGGAGTACATATACGGGACTACGGTAACTCACTTGGTGCCTTTGAGTACATATATGGGACCAGGGTAACTCACTTGGGGCCAGGGTGTACCTATTAAGGGGCTAGGGTAACTCACTTGAGGTCAGGGAGTACATATAAGGGACTAGGGTAACTCACTTGGGGTCAGGGTGTACTTCTATGGGACTAGGGTAACTCACTTGCGGGCAGAGAGTACATATAAGGGGCAAGGATGACTCACTTGGGGTCAGGGAGTATTTATAAAGGGGCTAGGGTAACTCACTTGGGGTCAGGGAGTATTTATAAAGGGGCTATGGTAACTCACTTGGGGTCAGGGAGTACTTATATGGGACTAGGGTAACTCACTTGGTGTCTGGGAGCACTTATATGGGACCAGGGTAACTCACTTGGGGCCAGGGTGTACTTATAAAGGGGTTAGGGTAACTCACTTGGGGTCAGGGAGTAGTTATAAGGGACTAGGTTAACTCACTTGGGGTCTGGGAGTACATATAAAGGGGCTAGGATAACTCACTTGGGGTCAGGGTGTACTTCTATGGGACTAGGGTAACTCACTTGCGGTCAGAGACTACATATAATGGGGCCAGGATAACTCACTTGGGGTTAGGGAGTACTTATAAAGGTGATATGGTATCTCACTTGGGGTCTGGAAGTACTTCTATGGGACTAGGGTAACTCACTTGCGGTCAGGGAGTACTTATAAAGGGGCTAGGGTAAATCTCTTTGGTTCAAGGAGTACTTATATGGGACTAGGCTAACTCACTTGGTGTCTGGGAGAACTTATATGGGACCAGGGTAACTCACTTGGGGCCAGGGTGTACATGTAAAGGGGCTAGGGTAACTCACTTGGGGTCAGGGAGTAGTTATAAGGGACTAGTGTAACTCACTTGGGGTCTGGGAGTACATATAAAGGGGTTAGGTTAACTCACTTTTGGTCAAGGAGTACATATACAGGACTACGGTAACTCACTTGGTGCCTTTGAGTACATATATGGGAGCAGGGTAACTCACTTGGGGCCAGGGTGTACCTATTAAGGGGCTAGGGTAACTCACTTGGGGTCAGGGAGTACATATAAGGGACTAGGGTAACTCACTTGTGGTCTGGGAGTACATATAAAGGGGCTAGGATAACTCACTTGCGGTCAGAGAGTACATATATAGGGGCTGGGATAACTCACTTGGGGTCAGGGAGTACTTATAAAGGTGATATGTTAACTCACTTGGGGTCAGGGAGTACTTATAAAGGGGCTAGGGTAACTCACTTGGGGTCAGGGTGTACTACTATGGGTGTGGGGTAACTCACTTGCGGTCAGAGAGTACATATAAAGGGGCTAGGATAACTCACTTGGGGTCAGGGAGTACTTATAAAGGTGATATGGTAACTCACTTGGGGTCAGGGAGTACTTATAAAGGGGCTAGGGTAACTCACTTGGGGTCAGGGAATACTTATAAAGGGGCTATGGTAACTCACTTGGGGTCAGGGTGTACTACTATGGGTGTGGGGTAACTCACTTGCGGTCAGAGAGTACATATAAAGGGGCTAGGATAAATCACTTGGGGTCAGGGAGTACTTATAAAGGTGATATGGTAACTCACTTGGGGTCAGGGAGTACTTATAAAGGGGCTAGTGTAACTCACTTGGGGTCAGGGAATACTTATAAAGGGGCTATGGTAACTCACTTGGGGTCAGGGAGTACTTATAAAGGGGCTATGGTAACTCACTTGGGGTCAGGGAGTACTACTGTGGGAATAGGGTAACTCACTTGCCGTCAGACAGTACATATAAATGGGGTTAGGATAACTCACTTGGGGTCAGGGAGCACTTATAAAGGGGCTATGGTAACTCACTTGGGGTCAGGGTGTACTACTATGGGTGTGGGGTAACTCACTTGCGGTCAGAGAGTACATATAAAGGGGCTAGGATAACTCACTTGGGGTCAGGGAGTACTTATAAAGGTGATATGGTAACTCACTTGGGGTCAGGGAGTACTTATAAAGGGGCTATGGTAACTCACTTGGGGTCAGGGAGTACTTATACAGGGGCTAGGGTAACTCACTTGGGGTCAGGGAGTACTACTGTGGGACTAGGGTAACTCACTTGCCGTCAGAAAGTACATATAAATGGGGTTAGGATAACTCACTTGGGGTCAGGGAGTACTTATAAAGGGGCTATGGTAACTCACTTGGGGTCAGGGTGTACTACTATGGGTGTGGGGTAACTCACTTGCGGTCAGAGAGTACATATAAAGGGGCTATGATAACTCACTTGGGGTCAGGGAGTACTTATAAAGGTGATATGGTATCTCACTTGGGGTCTGGAAGTACTTCTATGGGACTAGGGTAACTCAATTGCGGTCAGAGAGTACATATAAAAGGGCCAGGATAACTCACATGGGGTCAGGGAGTACTTATAAAGGGGCTAGGGTAACTCACTTGGGGTCAGGGAGTACTTATATGGGACTAGGATAACTCACTTGGTGTCTGGGAGCACTTATATGGGACCAGGGTAACTCACTTGGTGTCTGGGAGCACTTATATGGGACCAGGGTAACTCACTTGGGGCCAGGGTGTACTTACAAAGGGGTTAGGGTAACTCACTTGGTGTCTGGGAGACCTTATATGGGACCAGGGTAACTCACTTGGGGCCAGGGTGTACTTATAAAGGGGTTAGGGTAACTCACTTGGGGTCAGGGAGTAGTTATAAGGGACTAGGGTAACTCACTTGGGGTCTGGGAGTACATATAAAGGGGCTAGGATAACTCACTTTGGGTCAGGGTGTACTTCTATGGGACTAGGGTAACTCACTTGCGGTCAGAGACTACATATAATGGGGCCAGGATAACTCACTTAGGGTCAGGGAGTACTTATAAAGGTGATATGGTATCTCACTTGGGGTCTGGAAGTACTTCTATGGGACTACGGTAACTCACTTGCCGTCAGAGAGTACATATAAATGGGGTTAGGATAACTCACTTGGGGTCAGGGAGTACTTATAAAGGGGGTATGGTAACTCACTTGGGGTCAGGGTGTACTACTATGGGACTAGGGAAACTCACTTGCGGTCAGAGAGTACATATAAAGGGGCTAGGATAACTCACTTGGGGTCAGGGAGTACTTATATGGGACTAGGGTAACACACTTGCGGTCAGGGAGTACTTATAAAGGGGCTAGGGTAAATCTCTTTGGGTTATGGAGTACTTATTTGGGACTAGGCTAACTCACTTGGTGTCTGGGAGCACTTATATGGGACCAGGGTAACTCACTTGGGGCCAGGGTGTACTTATAAAGGAGCTAGGGTAACTCACTTGGGGTCAGGGAGTAGTTATAAGGGACTAGGGTAACTCACTTGGGGTCTGGGAGTACATATAAAGGGGCTAGGATAACTCACTTGGGGTCAGGGTGTACTTCTATGGGACTAGGGTAACTCACTTGCGGGCAGAGAGTACATATAAAGGGGCAAGGATAACTCATTTGGGGTCAGGGAGTACTTATAAAGGGGCTAGGGTAACTCACTTGGGGTCAGGGTGTACTTCTATGGGACTAGGGTAACTCACTTGCGGGCAGAGAGTACATATAAGGGGCAAGGATAACTCATTTGGGGTCAGGGAGTACTTATAAAGGGGCTAGGGTAACTCACTTGGGGTCAGGGTGTACTTCTATGGGACTAGGGTAACTCACTTGCGGGCAGAGAGTACATATAAGGGGCAAGGATAACTCACTTGGGGTCAGGGAGTACTTATAAAGGGGCTAGGGTAACTCACTTGGGGTCAGGGAGTACTTATAAAGGGGCTATGGTAACTCACTTGGGGTCAGGGAGCACTTATATGGGACCAGGGTAACTCACTTGGGGCCAGGGTGTACTTATAAAGGGGTTAGGGTAACTCACTTGGGGTCAGGGAGTAGTTATAAGGGACTAGGGTAACTCACTTGGGGTCTGGGAGTACATATAAAGGGGCTAGGATAACTCACTTGGGGTCAGGGTGTACTTCTATGGGACTAGGGTAACTCACTTGCTGTCAGAGACTACATATAATGGGGCCAGGATAACTCACTTGGGGTCAGGGAGTACTTATAAAGGTGATATGGTATCTCACTTGGGGTCTGGAAGTACTTCTATGAGACTAGGGTAACTCACTTGCGGTCAGGGAGTACTTATAAAGGGGCTAGGGTAAATCTGTTTGGTTCAAGGTGTACTTATATGGGACTAGGCTAACTCACTTGGGGTCAGGGTGTACTACTATGGGTGTGGGGTAACTCACTTGCGGTCAGAGAGTACATATAAAGGGGCTAGGATAACTCACTTGGGGTCAGGGAGTACTTATAAAGGTGATATGGTAACTCACTTGGGGTCAGGGAGTACTTATAAAGGGGCTAGGGTAACTCACTTGGGGTCAGGGAGTGCTTATAAAGGGGCTATGGTAACTCACTTGGGGTCAGGGAGTACTACTCTGGGACTAGGGTAACTCACTTGCCGTCAAAGAGTACATATAAATGGGGTTAGGATAACTCACTTGGGGTCAGGGAGTACTTATAAAGGGGCTATGGTAACTCACTTGGGGTCAGGGAGTACTTATAAAGGGGCTAGGGTAACTCACTTGGGGTCAGGGAGTACTACTGTGGGAATAGGGTAACTCACTTGCCGTCAGAGAGTACATATAAATGGGGTTAGGATAACTCACTTGGGGTCAGGGAGTACTTATAAAGGGGCTATGGTAACTCACTTGGGGTCAGGGTGTACTACTATGGGTGTGGGGTAACTCACTTGCGGTCAGAGAGTACATATAAAGGGGCTAGGATAACTCACATGGGGTAAGGGAGTACTTATAAAGGTGATATGGTAACTCACTTGGGGTCAGGGAGTACTTATAAAGGGGCTAAGGTAACTCACTAGGGGTCAGGGAGTACTTATAAAGGGGCTATGGTAACTCACTTGGGGTCAGGGAGTACTTATAAAGGGGCTATGGTAACTCACTTGGGGTCAGGGAGTACTACTGTGGGAATAGGGTAACTCACTTGCCGTCAGAGAGTACATATAAATGGGGTTAGGATAACTCACTTGGGGTCAGGGTGTACTTATAAAGGGGCTATGGTAACTCACTTGGGGTCAGGGTGTACTACTATGGGTGTGGGGTAACTCACTTACGGTCAGAGACTACATATAAAGGGGCTAGGATAACTCACTTGGGGTCAGGGAGTACTTATAAAGGTGATATGGTAACTCACTTGGGGTCAGGGAGTACTTATATAGGGGCTAGGGTAACTCACTTGGGGTCAGGGAGTACTACTGTGGGACTAGGGTAACTCACTTGCCGTCAGAAAGTACATATAAATGGGGTTAGGATAACTCACTTGGGGTCAGGGTGTACTTATAAAGGGGCTATGGTAACTCACTTGGGGTCAGGGTGTACTACTATGGGTGTGGGGTAACTCAATTGCCGTCAGAGAGTACATATAAATGGGGTTAGGATAACTCACTTGGGGTCAGGGAGTACTTATAAAGGGGGTATGGTAACTCACTTGGGGTCAGGGTGTACTACTATGGGACTAGGGAAACTCACTTGCGGTCAGAGAGTACATATAAAGGGGCTAGGATAACTCACTTGGGGTCAGGGAGTACTTATATGGGACTAGGGTAACTCACTTGCGGTCAGGGAGTACTTATAAAGGGGCTAGGGTAAATCTCTTTGGGTTATGGAGTACTTATTTGGGACTAGACTAACTCACTTGGTGTCTGGGAGCACTTATATGGGACCAGGGTAACTCACTTGGGGCCAGGGTGTACTTATAAAGGAGCTAGGGTAACTCACTTGGGGTCAGGGAGTACTTATAAAGGTGATATGGTAACTCACTTGGGGTCAGGGAGTACTTATACAGGGGCTAGGGTAACTCACTTGGGGTCAGGGA
Organism: Prorops nasuta; assembly: GCF_024137725.1. Taxonomy (NCBI): domain Eukaryota; kingdom Metazoa; phylum Arthropoda; class Insecta; order Hymenoptera; family Bethylidae; genus Prorops; species Prorops nasuta. The sequence goes on along the minus strand of NW_027116841.1, from coordinate 910,783 downwards.
GTACTACTGTGGGACTAGGGTAACTCACTTGCCGTCAGAAAGTACATATAAATGGGGTTAGGATAACTCACTTGGGGTCAGGGAGTACTTATAAAGGGTCTATGGTAACTCACTTGGGGTCAGGGTGTACTACTATGGGTGTGGGGTAACTCACTTGCGGTCAGAGAGTACATATAAAGGGGCTATGATAACTCACTTGGGGTCAGGGAGTACTTATAAAGGTGATATGGTATCTCACTTGGGGTCTGGAAGTACTTCTATGGGACTAGGGTAACTCAATTGCCGTCAGAGAGTACATATAAATGGGGTTAGGATAACTCACTTGGGGTCAGGGAGTAATTATAAAGGGGGTATGGTAACTCACTTGGGGTCAGGGTGTACTACTATGGGACTAGGGAAACTCACTTGCGGTCAGAGAGTACATATAAAGGGGCTAGGATAACTCACTTGGGGTCAGGGAGTACTTATATGGGACTAGGGTAACTCACTTGCGGTCAGGGAGTACTTATAAAGGGGCTAGGGTAAATCTCTTTGGGTTATGGAGTACTTATTTGGGACTAGACTAACTCACTTGGTGTCTGGGAGCACTTATATGGGACCAGGGTAACTCACTTGGGGCCAGGGTGTACTTATAAAGGAGCTAGGGTAACTCACTTGGGGTCAGGGAGTAGTTATAAGGGACTAGGGTAACTCACTTGGGGTCTGGGAGTACATATAAAGGGGCTAGGGTAACTCACTTTTGGTCAAGGAGTACATATACGGGACTACGGTAACTCACTTGGTGTCTTTGAGTACATATATGGGACCAGGGTAACTCACTTGGGGCCAGGGTGTACCTATTAAGGGGCTAGGGTAACTCACTTGGGGTCAGGGAGTACTTATAAGGGACTAGGGTAACTCAGTTGTGGTCTGGGAGTACATATAAAGGGGCTAGGATAACTCATTTGCGGTCAGAGAGTACTTATAAAGGGGCTATGGTAACTCACTTGGGGTAAGGAGTACTCATATAGGGGTTAGAGTAACTCACTTGGGGTCAGGGAGTACTTCTATGGGATTAGGGTAACTCACTTGGGGTCAGGGAGTACTTATAAAGGGGCTAGGGTAACTCACTTGGGGTAAGGAGTATTTATATAGGACTAGGGTAACTCACTTGCGGTCAGAGAGAACATATATAGGGATAGGATAACTCACTTGCGGTCAGAGAGTACATATAAAGGGGCTAGAATAACTCACTTGTTGTCAGGGAGTACTTATATGGGACCAGGGTAACTCACTTAGTGTTAGGGAGTACTTATATAGGGGCTAGGGTAACTCACTTGGGGTCAGGGAGTATTTCTATGTGACTAGGGTAACTCACTTGGGGTCTGGGAGTACTTATATGGGACTAGGGTAACTCTCTTGAGGTCAGGGAGTACTTATAAAGGGGTTAAAGTAAGTCACTTGGGGTCAGGGAGTACTTATAAGGGACTAGGGTAACTCACTTGGGGTCTGGGAGTACATATAAAGGGGCTAGGATAACTCATTTGGGGTCAGGGAGTACTTATATAGGGGTTAGAGTAACTCACTTGGGGTCAGGGAGTACTTCTATGGTACTAGGGTAACACACTTGGGGTTTGGGAGTACTTATATGGGACTAGGGTAACTCACTTGGGGTCAGGGAGTACTTATAAAGGGGCTAGGGTAACTCTCTTTTGGTCAAGGAATATTTATACGGGACTACGGTAACTCACTTGGTGTCTTTGAGTACATATATGGGACCAGGGTAACTCATTTGGGGCCAGGGTGTACTTATTAAAGGGCTAGGGTAACTCACTTGGGGTCAGGGAGTACTTATAAGGGACTAGGGTAACTCACTTGTGGTCTGGGAGTACATATAAAGGGGATAGGGTAACTCACTTTTGGTCAAGGAGTACATATACGGGACTACGGTAACTCACTTGGTGTCTTTGAGTACATATATGGGACCAGGGTAACTCACTTGGGGCCAGGGTGTACCTATTAAGGGGCTAGGGTAACTCACTTGGGGTCAGGGAGTACTTATAAGGGACTAGGGTAACTCAGTTGTGGTCTGGGAGTACATATAAAGGGGCTAGGATAACTCATTTGCGGTCAGAGAGTACTTATAAAGGGGCTATGGTAACTCACTTGGGGTAAGGAGTACTCATATAGGGGTTAGAGTAACTCACTTGGGGTCAGGGAGTACTTCTATGGGATTAGGGTAACTCACTTGGGGTCAGGGAGTACTTATAAAGGGGCTAGGGTAACTCACTTGGGGTAAGGAGTATTTATATAGGACTAGGGTAACTCACTTGCGGTCAGAGAGAACATATATAGGGATAGGATAACTCACTTGCGGTCAGAGAGTACATATAAAGGGGCTAGAATAACTCACTTGTTGTCAGGGAGTACTTATATGGGACCAGGGTAACTCACTTAGTGTTAGGGAGTACTTATATAGGGGCTAGGGTAACTCACTTGGGGTCAGGGAGTATTTCTATGTGACTAGGGTAACTCACTTGGGGTCTGGGAGTACTTATATGGGACTAGGGTAACTCTCTTGAGGTCAGGGAGTACTTATAAAGGGGTTAAAGTAACTCACTTGGGGTCAGGGAGTACTTATAAGGGACTAGGGTAACTCACTTGGGGTCTGGGAGTACATATAAAGGGGCTAGGATAACTCATTTGGGGTCAGGGAGTACTTATATAGGGGTTAGAGTAACTCACTTGGGGTCAGGGAGTACTTCTATGGTACTAGGGTAACACACTTGGGGTTTGGGAGTACTTATATGGGACTAGGGTAACTCACTTGGGGTCAGGGAGTACTTATAAAGGGGCTAGGGTAACTCTCTTTTGGTCAAGGAATATTTATACGGGACTACGGTAACTCACTTGGTGTCTTTGAGTACATATATGGGACCAGGGTAACTCATTTGGGGCCAGGGTGTACTTATTAAAAGGCTAGGGTAACTCACTTGGGGTCAGGGAGTACTTATAAGGGACTAGGGTAACTCACTTGTGGTCTGGGAGTACATATAAAGGGGATAGGATAACTCACTTGCGGTCAGAGAGTACATATAAACGGCTAGAATAACTCACTTGTTGTCAGGGAGTACTTATATGGGACTAGGGTAACTCACTTAGGGTTAGGGAGTACTTATATAGGGGCTAGGGTAACTCACTTGGGGTCAGGGAGTATTTCTGTGTTACTAGGGTAACTCACTTGGGGTCTGGGAGTACTTATATGGGACTAGGGTAACTCTCTTGAGGTCATGGAGTACATATAAAGGGGTTAGAGTAACTGACTTTGGGTCAGGGAGTACATATAAGGGACTAGGGTAACTCACTTGTGGTCTGGGAGTACATGTAAAGGGGGTAGGATAACTCACTTGCGGTCAGAGAGTACTTATAAATGGGCTATGGTAACTCACTTGGGGTAAGGAGTACCTCTATGGGACTAGGGTAACTCACTTGGGGTCAGGGAGTACTTATATGGGACTAGGGTAACTCACTTGCCGTCAGAGAGTACATATAAAGGGGCTAGGATAACTCACTTGGGGTCAGAGAGTACTTAAAAAAGGGGTTATGGTATCTTACTTCGGGTCAGGGAGTACTACTATGGGACTAGGGTAACTAACTTGCGGTCAGAGAGTACATATAAAGGGGCTAGGATAACTCACATGGGGTCAGGGAGTACTTATAACGGGCTAGGGTAGCTCGCTTTGGGTCAAGGAGTACTTATATGGGACTAGGGTAACTCACTTGGGGTCAGGGAGTACTTATAAAGGGGTTAGAATAACTCACTTGGGGTCAGGGAGTACTTATAAAGGTGATATGGTAACTCACTTGGGGTCAGGTAGTACTTCTATGGGAATAGGGTAACTCACTTGCGGTCAAAGAGCACATATAAAGGGGCTAGGATAACTCACTTGGGGTCAGGGAGTACTTATAAAGGTGATATGGTAACTCACTTGGGGTCAGAGAGTACTAATAAAGGGGCTATGGTAACTCACTTGGGGTTCAGGGAGTACTTATAAGGGGTCATGGTAACTCACTTGGGGTCAGGGAATACTACTATGGGACTAGGGTAACTCACTTGTGGTCAGAGAGTACATATAAAGGAGCTAGGATAACTCAATTGGGGTCAGGGAGTACTTATAAAGGGGCTAGGGTAACTCACTTGGGGTCAGGGAGTACTTATAAAGGGGCTATGGTAACTCACTTGGGGTCAGGGAGTACTTATATGGGACTAGGGTAACTCACTTGCCGTCAGAGAGTACATATAAAGGGGCTAGGATAACTCACTTGGGGACAGGAATTACTTATAAAGGGGCAATGGTAACTCACTTGGGGTCAGGGAGTACTTATATGGGACTAGGGTAACTCACTTGCGGTCAGGAAGTACTTATAAAGGGGATAGGGTAAATCTCTTTGGGTTATGGAGTACTTATTTGGGACTAGGCTATCTCACTTGGTGTCTGGGAGCACTTATATGGGACCAGGGTAACTCACTTGGGGCCAGGGTGTACTTATAAAGGAGCTAGGGTAACTCACTTGTGGTCAGGGAGTAGTTATAAGGGACTAGGGTAACTCACTTGGGGTCTGGGAGTACATATAAAGGGGCTAGGATAACTCACTTGGGGTCAGGGTGTACTTCTATGGGACTAGGGTAACTCACTTGCGGTCAGGGACTACATATAAAGGGGCCAGGATAACTCACTTGGGGTCAGGCAGTACTTATAAAGGTGATATGGTATTTCACTTGGGTACAGGGAGTACTTCTATGTGAGAAGGGTAACTCACTTGCGGGCAGAGAGTACATATAAAGGGGCAAGGATAACTCATTTGGGGTCAGGGAGTACTTATATAGGGGCTAGAGTAACTCACTTGGGGTCAGATAGTACTTCTATGGTACTAGAGTAACTCACTTGGGGTTTGGGAGTACATATATGGGACAAGGGTAACTCACTTGGGGTCAGGGAGTACTTATAAAGGGGCTAGGGTAACTCACTTTTGGTCAAGGAGTACATATACGGGACTACGGTAACTCACTTGGTGCCTTTGAGTACATATATGGGACCAGGGTAACTCACTTGGGGCCAGGGTGTACCTATTAAGGGGCTAGGGTAACTCACTTGAGGTCAGGGAGTACATATAAGGGACTAGGGTAACTCACTTGGGGTCAGGGTGTACTTCTATGGGACTAGGGTAACTCACTTGCGGGCAGAGAGTACATATAAGGGGCAAGGATGACTCACTTGGGGTCAGGGAGTATTTATAAAGGGGCTAGGGTAACTCACTTGGGGTCAGGGAGTATTTATAAAGGGGCTATGGTAACTCACTTGGGGTCAGGGAGTACTTATATGGGACTAGGGTATCTCACTTGGTGTCTGGGAGCACTTATATGGGACCAGGGTAACTCACTTGGGGCCAGGGTGTACTTATAAAGGGGTTAGGGTAACTCACTTGGGGTCAGGGTGTACTTCTATGGGACTAGGGTAACTCACTTGCGGTCAGAGACTACATATAATGGGGCCAGGATAACTCACTTGGGGTTAGGGAGTACTTATAAAGGTGATATGGTATCTCACTTGGGGTCTGGAAGTACTTCTATGGGACTAGGGTAACTCACTTGCGGTCAGGGAGTACTTATAAAGGGGCTAGGGTAAATCTCTTTGGTTCAAGGAGTACTTATATGGGACTAGGCTAACTCACTTGGTGTCTGGGAGAACTTATATGGGACCAGGGTAACTCACTTGGGGCCAGGGTGTACATGTAAAGGGGCTAGGGTAACTCACTTGGGGTCAGGGAGTAGTTATAAGGGACTAGTGTAACTCACTTGGGGTCTGGGAGTACATATAAAGGGGCTAGGTTAACTCACTTTCGGTGAAGGAGTACATATACAGGACTACGGTAACTCACTTGGTGCCTTTGAGTACATATATGGGAGCAGGGTAACTCACTTGGGGTCAGGGAGTACATATAAGGGACTAGGGTAACTCACTTGTGGTCTGGGAGTACATATAAAGGGGCTAGGATAACTCACTTGCGGTCAGAGAGTACATATATAGGGGCTGGGATAACTCACTTGGGGTCAGGGAGTACTTATAAAGGTGATATGTTAACTCACTTGGGGTCAGGGAGTACTTATAAAGGGGCTAGGGTAACTCACTTGGGGTCAGGGTGTACTACTATGGGTGTGGGGTAACTCACTTGCGGTCAGAGAGTACATATAAAGGGGCTAGGATAACTCACTTGGGGTCAGGGAGTACTTATAAAGGTGATATGGTAACTCACTTGGGGTCAGGGAGTACTTATAAAGGGGCTAGGGTAACTCACTTGGGGTCAGGGAATACTTATAAAGGGGCTATGGTAACTCACTTGGGGTCAGGGTGTACTACTATGGGTGTGGGGTAACTCACTTGCGGTCAGAGAGTACATATAAAGGGGCTAGGATAAATCACTTGGGGTCAGGGAGTACTTATAAAGGTGATATGGTAACTCACTTGGGGTCAGGGAGTACTTATAAAGGGGCTAGTGTAACTCACTTGGGGTCAGGGAATACTTATAAAGGGGCTATGGTAACTCACTTGGGGTCAGGGAGTACTTATAAAGGGGCTATGGTAACTCACTTGGGGTCAGGGAGTACTACTGTGGGAATAGGGTAACTCACTTGCCGTCAGACAGTACATATAAATGGGGTTAGGATAACTCACTTGGGGTCAGGGAGCACTTATAAAGGGGCTATGGTAACTCACTTGGGGTCAGGGTGTACTACTATGGGTGTGGGGTAACTCACTTGCGGTCAGAGAGTACATATAAAGGGGCTAGGGTAACTCACTTGGGGTCAGGGAGTACTTATAAAGGTGATATGGTAACTCACTTGGGGTCAGGGAGTACTTATAAAGGGGCTATGGTAACTCACTTGGGGTCAGGGAGTACTTATACAGGGGCTAGGGTAACTCACTTGGGGTCAGGGAGTACTACTGTGGGACTAGGGTAACTCACTTGCCGTCAGAAAGTACATATAAATGGGGTTAGGATAACTCACTTGGGGTCAGGGAGTACTTATAAAGGGGCTATGGTAACTCACTTGGGGTCAGGGTGTACTACTATGGGTGTGGGGTAACTCACTTGCGGTCAGAGAGTACATATAAAGGGGCTATGATAACTCACTTGGGGTCAGGGAGTACTTATAAAGGTGATATGGTATCTCACTTGGGGTCTGGAAGTACTTCTATGGGACTAGGGTAACTCAATTGCGGTCAGAGAGTACATATAAAAGGGCCAGGATAACTCACATGGGGTCAGGGAGTACTTATAAAGGGGCTAGGGTAACTCACTTGGGGTCAGGGAGTACTTATATGGGACTAGGGTAACTCACTTGGTGTCTGGGAGCACTTATATGGGACCAGGGTAACTCACTTGGTGTCTGGGAGCACTTATATGGGACCAGGGTAACTCACTTGGGGCCAGGGTGTACTTACAAAGGGGTTAGGGTAACTCACTTGGTGTCTGGGAGACCTTATATGGGACCAGGGTAACTCACTTGGGGCCAGGGTGTACTTATAAAGGGGTTAGGGTAACTCACTTGGGGTCAGGGAGTAGTTATAAGGGACTAGGGTAACTCACTTGGGGTCTGGGAGTACATATAAAGGGGCTAGGATAACTCACTTGGGGTCAGGGTGTACTTCTATGGGACTAGGGTAACTCACTTGCGGTCAGAGACTACATATAATGGGGCCAGGATAACTCACTTAGGGTCAGGGAGTACTTATAAAGGTGATATGGTATCTCACTTGGGGTCTGGAAGTACTTCTATGGGACTACGGTAACTCACTTGCCGTCAGAGAGTACATATAAATGGGGTTAGGATAACTCACTTGGGGTCAGGGAGTACTTATAAAGGGGGTATGGTAACTCACTTGGGGTCAGGGTGTACTACTATGGGACTAGGGAAACTCACTTGCGGTCAGAGAGTACATATAAAGGGGCTAGGATAACTCACTTGGGGTCAGGGAGTACTTATATGGGACTAGGGTAACACACTTGCGGTCAGGGAGTACTTATAAAGGGGCTAGGGTAAATCTCTTTGGGTTATGGAGTACTTATTTGGGACTAGGCTAACTCACTTGGTGTCTGGGAGCACTTATATGGGACCAGGGTAACTCACTTGGGGCCAGGGTGTACTTATAAAGGAGCTAGGGTAAGTCACTTGGGGTCAGGGAGTAGTTATAAGGGACTAGGGTAACTCACTTGGGGTCTGGGAGTACATATAAAGGGGCTAGGATAACTCACTTGGGGTCAGGGTGTACTTCTATGGGACTAGGGTAACTCACTTGCGGGCAGAGAGTACATATAAAGGGGCAAGGATAACTCATTTGGGGTCAGGGAGTACTTATAAAGGGGCTAGGGTAACTCACTTGGGGTCAGGGTGTACTTCTATGGGACTAGGGTAACTCACTTGCGGGCAGAGAGTACATATAAGGGGCAAGGATAACTCATTTGGGGTCAGGGAGTACTTATAAAGGGGCTAGGGTAACTCACTTGGGGTCAGGGTGTACTTCTATGGGACTAGGGTAACTCACTTGCGGGCAGAGAGTACATATAAGGGGCAAGGATAACTCACTTGGGGTCAGGGAGTACTTATAAAGGGGCTAGGGTAACTCACTTGGGGTCAGGGAGTACTTATAAAGGGGCTATGGTAACTCACTTGGAGTCAGGGAGTACTTATATGGGACTAGGGTAACTCACTTGGTGTCTGGGAGCACTTATATGGGACCAGGGTAACTCACTTGGGGCCAGGGTGTACTTATAAAGGGGTTAGGGTAACTCACTTGGGGTCAGGGAGTAGTTATAAGGGACTAGGGTAACTCACTTGGGGTCTGGGAGTACATATAAAGGGGCTAGGATAACTCACTTGGGGTCAGGGTGTACTTCTATGGGACTAGGGTAACTCACTTGCTGTCAGAGACTACATATAATGGGGCCAGGATAACTCACTTGGGGTCAGGGAGTACTTATAAAGGTGATATGGTATCTCACTTGGGGTCTGGAAGTACTTCTATGAGACTAGGGTAACTCACTTGCGGTCAGGGAGTACTTATAAAGGGGCTAGGGTAAATCTGTTTGGTTCAAGGTGTACTTATATGGGACTAGGCTAACTCACTTGGGGTCAGGGTGTACTACTATGGGTGTGGGGTAACTCACTTGCGGTCAGAGAGTACATATAAAGGGGCTAGGATAACTCACTTGGGGTCAGGGAGTACTTATAAAGGTGATATGGTAACTCACTTGGGGTCAGGGAGTACTTATAAAGGGGCTAGGGTAACTCACTTGGGGTCAGGGAGTGCTTATAAAGGGGCTATGGTAACTCACTTGGGGTCAGGGAGTACTACTCTGGGACTAGGGTAACTCACTTGCCGTCAAAGAGTACATATAAATGGGGTTAGGATAACTCACTTGGGGTCAGGGAGTACTTATAAAGGGGCTATGGTAACTCACTTGGGGTCAGGGAGTACTTATAAAGGGGCTAGGGTAACTCACTTGGGGTCAGGGAGTACTACTGTGGGAATAGGGTAACTCACTTGCCGTCAGAGAGTACATATAAATGGGGTTAGGATAACTCACTTGGGGTCAGGGAGTACTTATAAAGGGGCTATGGTAACTCACTTGGGGTCAGGGTGTACTACTATGGGTGTGGGGTAACTCACTTGCGGTCAGAGAGTACATATAAAGGGGCTAGGATAACTCACATGGGGTAAGGGAGTACTTATAAAGGTGATATGGTAACTCACTTGGGGTCAGGGAGTACTTATAAAGGGGCTAAGGTAACTCACTTGGGGTCAGGGAGTACTTATAAAGGGGCTATGGTAACTCACTTGGGGTCAGGGAGTACTTATAAAGGGGCTATGGTAACTCACTTGGGGTCAGGGAGTACTACTGTGGGAATAGGGTAACTCACTTGCCGTCAGAGAGTACATATAAATGGGGTTAGGATAACTCACTTGGGGTCAGGGAGTACTTATAAAGGGGCTATGGTAACTCACTTGGGGTCAGGGTGTACTACTATGGGTGTGGGGTAACTCACTTACGGTCAGAGACTACATATAAAGGGGCTAGGATAACTCACTTGGGGTCAGGGAGTACTTATAAAGGTGATATGGTAACTCACTTGGGGTCAGGGAGTACTTATATAGGGGCTAGGGTAACTCACTTGGGGTCAGGGAGTACTACTGTGGGACTAGGGTAACTCACTTGCCGTCAGAAAGTACATATAAATGGGGTTAGGATAACTCACTTGGGGTCAGGGTGTACTTATAAAGGGGCTATGGTAACTCACTTGGGGTCAGGGTGTACTACTATGGGTGTGGGGTAACTCACTTGCGGTCAGAGAGTACATATAAAGGGGCTATGATAACTCACTTGGGGTCAGGGAGTACTTATAAAGGTGATATGGTATCTCACTTGGGGTCTGGAAGTACTTCTATGGGACTAGGGTAACTCAATTGCCGTCAGAGAGTACATATAAATGGGGTTAGGATAACTCACTTGGGGTCAGGGAGTACTTATAAAGGGGGTATGGTAACTCACTTGGGGTCAGGGTGTACTACTATGGGACTAGGGAAACTCACTTGCGGTCAGAGAGTACATATAAAGGGGCTAGGATAACTCACTTGGGGTCAGGGAGTACTTATATGGGACTAGGGTAACTCACTTGCGGTCAGGGAGTACTTATAAAGGGGCTAGGGTAAATCTCTTTGGGTTATGGAGTACTTATTTGGGACTAGACTAACTCACTTGGTGTCTGGGAGCACTTATATGGGACCAGGGTAACTCACTTGGGGCCAGGGTTTACTTATAAAGGAGCTAGGGTAACTCACTTGGGGTCAGGGAGTACTTATAAAGGTGATATGGTAACTCACTTGGGGTCAGGGAGTACTTATACAGGGGCTAGGGTAACTCACTTGGGGTCAGGGAGTACTACTGTGGGACTAGGGTAACTCACTTGCCGTCAGAAAGTACATATAAATGGGGTTAGGATAACTCACTTGGGGTCAGGGAGTACTTATAAAGGGTCTATGGTAACTCACTTGGGGTCAGGGTGTACTACTATGGGTGTGGGGTAACTCACTTGCGGTCAGAGAGTACATATAAAGGGGCTATGATAACTCACTTGGGGTCAGGGAGTACTTATAAAGGTGATATGGTATCTCACTTGGGGTCTGGAAGTACTTCTATGGGACTAGGGTAACTCAATTGCCGTCAGAGAGTACATATAAATGGGGTTAGGATAACTCACTTGGGGTCAGGGAGTAATTATAAAGGGGGTATGGTAACTCACTTGGGGTCAGGGTGTACTACTATGGGACTAGGGAAACTCACTTGCGGTCAGAGAGTACATATAAAGGGGCTAGGATAACTCACTTGGGGTCAGGGAGTACTTATATGGGACTAGGGTAACTCACTTGCGGTCAGGGAGTACTTATAAAGGGGCTAGGGTAAATCTCTTTGGGTTATGGAGTACTTATTTGGGACTAGACTAACTCACTTGGTGTCTGGGAGCACTTATATGGGACCAGGGTAACTCACTTGGGGCCAGGGTGTACTTATAAAGGAGCTAGGGTAACTCACTTGGGGTCAGGGAGTAGTTATAAGGGACTAGGGTAACTCACTTGGGGTCTGGGAGTACATATAAAGGGGCTAGGGTAACTCACTTTTGGTCAAGGAGTACATATACGGGACTACGGTAACTCACTTGGTGTCTTTGAGTACATATATGGGACCAGGGTAACTCACTTGGGGCCAGGGTGTACCTATTAAGGGGCTAGGGTAACTCACTTGGGGTCAGGGAGTACTTATAAGGGACTAGGGTAACTCAGTTGTGGTCTGGGAGTACATATAAAGGGGCTAGGATAACTCATTTGCGGTCAGAGAGTACTTATAAAGGGGCTATGGTAACTCACTTGGGGTAAGGAGTACTCATATAGGGGTTAGAGTAACTCACTTGGGGTCAGGGAGTACTTCTATGGGATTAGGGTAACTCACTTGGGGTCAAGGAGTACATATAAAGGGGCTAGGATGACTCACTTGGGGTCAGGGAGTACTTATAAAGGGGCTAGGGTAACTCACTTGGGGTAAGGAGTATTTATATAGGACTAGGGTAACTCACTTGCGGTCAGAGAGAACATATATAGGGATAGGATAACTCACTTGCGGTCAGAGAGTACATTTAAAGGGGCTAGAATAACTCACTTGTTGTCAGGGAGTACTTATATGGGACCAGGGTAACTCACTTAGTGTTAGGGAGTACTTATATAGGGGCTAGGGTAACTCACTTGGGGTCAGGGAGTATTTCTATGTGACTAGGGTAACTCACTTGGGGTCTGGGAGTACTTATATGGGACTAGGGTAACTCTCTTGAGGTCAGGGAGTACTTATAAAGGGGTTAAAGTAACTCACTTGGGGTCAGGGAGTACTTATAAGGGACTAGGGTAACTCACTTGGGGTCTGGGAGTACATATAAAGGGGCTAGGATAACTCATTTGGGGTCAGGGAGTACTTATATAGGGGTTAGAGTAACTCACTTGGGGTCAGGGAGTACTTCTATGGTACTAGGGTAACACACTTGGGGTTTGGGAGTACTTATATGGGACTAGGGTAACTCACTTGGGGTCAGGGAGTACTTATAAAGGGGCTAGGGTAACTCTCTTTTGGTCAAGGAATATTTATACGGGACTACGGTAACTCACTTGGTGTCTTTGAGTACATATATGGGACCAGGGTAACTCATTTGGGGCCAGGGTGTACTTATTAAAGGGCTAGGGTAACTCACTTGGGGTCAGGGAGTACTTATAAGGGACTAGGGTAACTCACTTGTGGTCTGGGAGTACATATAAAGGGGATAGGATAACTCACTTGCGGTCAGAGAGTACATATAAACGGCTAGAATAACTCACTTGTTGTCAGGGAGTACTTATATGGGACTAGGGTAACTCACTTAGGGTTAGGGAGTATTTCTGTGTTACTAGGGTAACTCACTTGGGGTCTGGGAGTACATATATGGGACTAGGGTAACTCTCTTGAGGTCATGGAGTACATATAAAGGGGTTAGAGTAACTGACTTTGGGTCAGGGAGTACATATAAGGGACTAGGGTAACTCACTTGTGGTCTGGGAGTACATGTAAAGGGGGTAGGATAACTCACTTGCGGTCAGAGAGTACTTATAAATGGGCTATGGTAACTCACTTGGGGTAAGGAGTACCTCTATGGGACTAGGGTAACTCACTTGGGGTAAGGAGTACTTATATAGGACTAGGGTAACTCACTTGCGGTCAGAGAGAACATATATAGGGATAGGATAACTCACTTGCGGTCAGAGAGTACATATAAAGGGGCAAGGATATCTCATTTGGGGTCAGGGAGTACTTATATAGGGGTTAGAGTAACTCACTTGGGGTCAGGGAGTACTTCTATGTGACTAGGGTAACTCACTTGGGGTCTGGGAGTACTTATATGGGACTAGGGTAACTCTCTTGAGGTCATGGAGTACATATAAAGGGGTTAGAGTAACTCACTTGGGGTCAGGGAGTAGTTATAAGGGACTAGGGTAACTCACTTGGGGTCAGGGAGTACATATAAGGGACTAGGGTAACTCACTTGTGGTCTGGGAGTACATATAAAGGGGCTAGGATAACTCGCTTGCGGTCAGAGAGGACTTATAAAGGGGCTATGGTAACTCACTTGGGGTAAGAAGTACCTCTATGGGACTAGGGTAACTCACTTGGGGTAAGGAGTACTTATATAGGACTAGGGTAACTCACTTGCGGTCAGAGAGAATATATATAGGGATAGGATAACTCACTTGCGGTCAGAGAGTACATATAAAGGGGCTAGGATAACTCACTTGGGGTTAGGGAGTACTTATATAGGGGCTAGGGTAACTCTCTTGAGGTCATAGAGTACATATAAAGGGGTTAGAGTAACTCACTTGGGGTCAGGGAGTACATATAAGGGACTAGGGTAACTCACTTGTGGTCTGGGAGTATATATAAAGGGGCTAGGATAACTCATTTGTGGTCAGGGAGTACTTCTATGGGACTAGGGTTACTCACTTGCGGTCAGGGACTACATATAAAGGGGCCAGGATAACTCACTTGGGGTCAGGGAGTACTTATAAAGGGGTTAGAGTAACTCACTTGGGGTCAGGGAGTATTTATAAAGGGGCTAGGGCAACTCTCTTTTGGTCAAGGAGTATTTATACGGGATACGGTAACTCACTTGGTGCCTTTGAGTACATATATGGGACCAGGGTAACTCACTTGGGGCCAGGGTGTACCTATTAAGGGGCTAGAGTAACTCACTTTGGGTCAGGGAGTACATATAAGGGACTAGGGTAACTCACTTGTGGTCTGGGAGTATATATAAAGGGGCTAGGATAACTCACTTGCGGCCAGAGAGTACATATAAAGGGGCTAGGATAACTCACTTGGGGTCAGGGAGTACTTATAAAGGTGATATGGTAACTCACTTGGGGTCAGGGAGTACTTATAAAGGGGCTAGGGTAACTCACTTGGGTTCAGGGAGTACTTATAAAGGGGCTATGGTAACTCACTTGGGGTCAGGGAGTACTACTGTGGGACTAGGGTAACTCACTTGCCGTCAGAGAGTACATATAAATGGGGTTAGGATAACTCACTTGGGGTCAGGGTGTACTACTATGGGTGTGGGGTAACTCACTTGCGGTCAGAGAGTACATATAAAGGGGCTAGGATAACTCACTTGGGGTCAGGGAGTACTTATAAAGGTGATATGGTATCTCACTTGGGGTCTGGAAGTACTTCTATGGGACTAGGGTAACTCAATTGCGGTCAGAGAGTACATATAAAGGGGCTAGGATAACTCACTTGGGGTCAGGGAGTACTTATAAAGGTGATATGGTAACTCACTTGGGGTCAGGGAGTACTTATAAAGGGGCTAGGGTAACTCACTTGGGGTCAGGGAATACTTATAAAGGGGCTATGGTAACTCACTTGGGGTCAGGGTGTACTACTATGGGTGTGGGGTAACTCACTTGCGGTCAGAGAGTACATATAAAGGGGCTAGGATAACTCACTTGGGGTCAGGGAGTACTTATAAAGGTGATATGGTAACTCACTTGGGGTCAGGGAGTACTTATAAAGGGGCTAGTGTAACTCACTTGGGGTCAGGGAATACTTATAAAGGGGCTATGGTAACTCACTTGGGGTCAGGGAGTACTTATAAAGGGGCTATGGTAACTCACTTCGGGTCAGGGAGTACTACTGTGGGAATAGGGTAACTCACTTGCCGTCAGACAGTACATATAAATGGGGTTAGGATAACTCACTTGGGGTCAGGGAGCACTTATAAAGGGGCTATGGTAACTCACTTGGGGTCAGGGTGTACTACTATGGGTGTGGGGTAACTCACTTGCGGTCAGAGAGTACATATAAAGGGGCTAGGATAACTCACTTGGGGTCAGGGAGTACTTATAAAGGTGATATGGTAACTCACTTGGGGTCAGGGAGTACTTATAAAGGGGCTAGGGTAACTCACTTGGGGTCAGGGAGTGCTTATAAAGGGGCTATGGTAACTCACTTGGGGTCAGGAAGTACTACTGTGGGACTAGGGTAACTCACTTGCCGTCAAAGAGTACATATAAATGGGGTTAGGATAACTCACTTGGGGTCAGGGAGTACTTATAAAGGGGCTATGGTAACTCACTTGGGGTCAGGGAGTACTTATACAGGGGCTAGGGTAACTCACTTGGGGTCAGGGAGTACTACTGTGGGACTAGGGTAACTCACTTGCCGTCAGAAAGTACATATAAATGGGGTTAGGATAACTCACTTGGGGTCAGGGAGTACTTATAAAGGGGCTATGGTAACTCACTTGGGGTCAGGGTGTACTACTATGGGTGTGGGGTAACTCACTTGCGGTCAGAGAGTACATATAAAGGGGCTATGATAACTCACTTGGGGTCAGGGAGTACTTATAAAGGTGATATGGTATCTCACTTGGGGTCTGGAAGTACTTCTATGGGACTAGGGTAACTCAATTGCGGTCAGAGAGTATATATAAAAGGGCCAGGATAACTCACATGGGGTCAGGGAGTACTTATAAAGGGGCTAGGGTAACTCACTTGGGGTCAGGGAGTACTTATATGGGACTAGGGTAACTCACTTGGTGTCTGGGAGCACTTATATGGGACCAGGGTAACTCACTTGGTGTCTGGGAGCACTTATATGGGACGAGGGTAACTCACTTGGGGCCAGGGTGTACTTATAAAGGGGTTAGGGTAACTCACTTGGTGTCTGGGAGCACTTATATGGGACCAGGGTAACTCACTTGGGGCCAGGGTGTACTTATAAAGGGGTTAGGGTAACTCACTTGGGGTCAGGGAGTAGTTATAAGGGACTAGGGTAACTCACTTGGGGTCTGGGAGTACATATAAAGGGGCTAGGATAACTCACTTGGGGTCAGGGTGTACTTCTATGGGACTAGGGTAACTCACTTGCGGTCAGAGACTACATATAATGTGGCTAGGATAGCTCACTTAGGGTCAGGGAGTACTTATAAAGGTGATATGGTATCTCACTTGGGGTCTGGAAGTACTTCTATGGGACTACGGTAACTCACTTGCCGTCAGAGAGTACATATAAATGGGGTTAGGATAACTCACTTGGGGTCAGGGAGTACTTATAAAGGGGCTATGGTAACTCACTTGGGGTCAGGGAGTACTTATAAAGGGGCTAGGGTAACTCACTTGGGGTCAGGGAGTACTACTGTGGGAATAGGGTAACTCACTTGCCGTCAGAGAGTACATATAAATGGGGTTAGGATAACTCACTTGGGGTCAGGGAGTACTTATAAAGGGGCTATGGTAACTCACTTGGGGTCAGGGTGTACTACTATGGGTGTGGGGTAACTCACTTGCGGTCAGAGAGTACATATAAAGGGGCTAGGATAACTCACATGGGGTAAGGGAGTACTTATAAAGGTGATATGGTAACTCACTTGGGGTCAGGGAGTACTTATAAAGGGGCTAAGGTAACTCACTTGGGGTCAGGGAGTACTTATAAAGGGGCTATGGTAACTCACTTGGGGTCAGGGAGTACTTATAAAGGGGCTATGGTAACTCACTTGGGGTCAGGGAGTACTACTGTGGGAATAGGGTAACTCACTTGCCGTCAGAGAGTACATATAAATGGGGTTAGGATAACTCACTTGGGGTCAGGGAGTACTTATAAAGGGGCTATGGTAACTCACTTGGGGTCAGGGTGTACTACTATGGGTGTGGGGTAACTCACTTACGGTCAGAGACTACATATAAAGGGGCTAGGATAACTCACTTGGGGTCAGGGAGTACTTATAAAGGTGATATGGTAACTCACTTGGGGTCAGGGAGTACTTATATAGGGGCTAGGGTAACTCACTTGGGGTCAGGGAGTACTACTGTGGGACTAGGGTAACTCACTTGCCGTCAGAAAGTACATATAAATGGGGTTAGGATAACTCACTTGGGGTCAGGGTGTACTTATAAAGGGGCTATGGTAACTCACTTGGGGTCAGGGTGTACTACTATGGGTGTGGGGTAACTCACTTGCGGTCAGAGAGTACATATAAAGGGGCTATGATAACTCACTTGGGGTCAGGGAGTACTTATAAAGGTGATATGGTATCTCACTTGGGGTCTGGAAGTACTTCTATGGGACTAGGGTAACTCAATTGCCGTCAGAGAGTACATATAAATGGGGTTAGGATAACTCACTTGGGGTCAGGGAGTACTTATAAAGGGGGTATGGTAACTCACTTGGGGTCAGGGTGTACTACTATGGGACTAGGGAAACTCACTTGCGGTCAGAGAGTACATATAAAGGGGCTAGGATAACTCACTTGGGGTCAGGGAGTACTTATATGGGACTAGGGTAACTCACTTGCGGTCAGGGAGTACTTATAAAGGGGCTAGGGTAAATCTCTTTGGGTTATGGAGTACTTATTTGGGACTAGACTAACTCACTTGGTGTCTGGGAGCACTTATATGGGACCAGGGTAACTCACTTGGGGCCAGGGTGTACTTATAAAGGAGCTAGGGTAACTCACTTGGGGTCAGGGAGTACTTATAAAGGTGATATGGTAACTCACTTGGGGTCAGGGAGTACTTATACAGGGGCTAGGGTAACTCACTTGGGGTCAGGGAGTACTACTGTGGGACTAGGGTAACTCACTTGCCGTCAGAAAGTACATATAAATGGGGTTAGGATAACTCACTTGGGGTCAGGGAGTACTTATAAAGGGTCTATGGTAACTCACTTGGGGTCAGGGTGTACTACTATGGGTGTGGGGTAACTCACTTGCGGTCAGAGAGTACATATAAAGGGGCTATGATAACTCACTTGGGGTCAGGGAGTACTTATAAAGGTGATATGGTATCTCACTTGGGGTCTGGAAGTACTTCTATGGGACTAGGGTAACTCAATTGCCGTCAGAGAGTACATATAAATGGGGTTAGGATAACTCACTTGGGGTCAGGGAGTAATTATAAAGGGGGTATGGTAACTCACTTGGGTTCAGGGTGTACTACTATGGGACTAGGGAAACTCACTTGCGGTCAGAGAGTACATATAAAGGGGCTAGGATAACTCACTTGGGGTCAGGGAGTACTTATATGGGACTAGGGTAACTCACTTGCGGTCAGGGAGTACTTATAAAGGGGCTAGGGTAAATCTCTTTGGGTTATGGAGTACTTATTTGGGACTAGACTAACTCACTTGGTGTCTGGGAGCACTTATATGGGACCAGGGTAACTCACTTGGGGCCAGGGTGTACTTATAAAGGAGCTAGGGTAACTCACTTGGGGTCAGGGAGTAGTTATAAGGGACTAGGGTAACTCACTTGGGGTCTGGGAGTACATATAAAGGGGCTAGGGTAACTCACTTTTGGTCAAGGAGTACATATACGGGACTACGGTAACTCACTTGGTGTCTTTGAGTACATATATGGGACCAGGGTAACTCACTTGGGGCCAGGGTGTACCTATTAAGGGGCTAGGGTAACTCACTTGGGGTCAGGGAGTACTTATAAGGGACTAGGGTAACTCAGTTGTGGTCTGGGAGTACATATAAAGGGGCTAGGATAACTCATTTGCGGTCAGAGAGTACTTATAAAGGGGCTATGGTAACTCACTTGGGGTAAGGAGTACTCATATAGGGGTTAGAGTAACTCACTTGGGGTCAGGGAGTACTTCTATGGGATTAGGGTAACTCACTTGGGGTCAAGGAGTACATATAAAGGGGCTAGGATGACTCACTTGGGGTCAGGGAGTACTTATAAAGGGGCTAGGGTAACTCACTTGGGGTAAGGAGTATTTATATAGGACTAGGGTAACTCACTTGCGGTCAGAGAGAACATATATAGGGATAGGATAACTCACTTGCGGTCAGAGAGTACATTTAAAGGGGCTAGAATAACTCACTTGTTGTCAGGGAGTACTTATATGGGACCAGGGTAACTCACTTAGTGTTAGGGAGTACTTATATAGGGGCTAGGGTAACTCACTTGGGGTCAGGGAGTATTTCTATGTGACTAGGGTAACTCACTTGGGGTCTGGGAGTACTTATATGGGACTAGGGTAACTCTCTTGAGGTCAGGGAGTACTTATAAAGGGGTTAAAGTAACTCACTTGGGGTCAGGGAGTACTTATAAGGGACTAGGGTAACTCACTTGGGGTCTGGGAGTACATATAAAGGGGCTAGGATAACTCATTTGGGGTCAGGGAGTACTTATATAGGGGTTAGAGTAACTCACTTGGGGTCAGGGAGTACTTCTATGGTACTAGGGTAACACACTTGGGGTTTGGGAGTACTTATATGGGACTAGGGTAACTCACTTGGGGTCAGGGAGTACTTATAAAGGGGCTAGGGTAACTCTCTTTTGGTCAAGGAATATTTATACGGGACTACGGTAACTCACTTGGTGTCTTTGAGTACATATATGGGACCAGGGTAACTCATTTGGGGCCAGGGTGTACTTATTAAAGGGCTAGGGTAACTCACTTGGGGTCAGGGAGTACTTATAAGGGACTAGGGTAACTCACTTGTGGTCTGGGAGTACATATAAAGGGGATAGGATAACTCACTTGCGGTCAGAGAGTACATATAAACGGCTAGAATAACTCACTTGTTGTCAGGGAGTACTTATATGGGACTAGGGTAACTCACTTAGGGTTAGGGAGTATTTCTGTGTTACTAGGGTAACTCACTTGGGGTCTGGGAGTACATATATGGGACTAGGGTAACTCTCTTGAGGTCATGGAGTACATATAAAGGGGTTAGAGTAACTGACTTTGGGTCAGGGAGTACATATAAGGGACTAGGGTAACTCACTTGTGGTCTGGGAGTACATGTAAAGGGGGTAGTATAACTCACTTGCGGTCAGAGAGTACTTATAAATGGGCTATGGTAACTCACTTGGGGTAAGGAGTACCTCTATGGGACTAGGGTAACTCACTTGGGGTAAGGAGTACTTATATAGGACTAGGGTAACTCACTTGCGGTCAGAGAGAACATATATAGGGATAGGATAACTCACTTGCGGTCAGAGAGTACATATAAAGGGGCAAGGATATCTCATTTGGGGTCAGGGAGTACTTATATAGGGGTTAGAGTAACTCACATGGGGTCAGGGAGTACTTCTATGTGACTAGGGTAACTCACTTGGGGTCTGGGAGTACTTATATGGGACTAGGGTAACTCTCTTGAGGTCATGGAGTACATATAAAGGGGTTAGAGTAACTCACTTGGGGTCAGGGAGTAGTTATAAGGGACTAGGGTAACTCACTTGGGGTCAGGGAGTACATATAAGGGACTAGGGTAACTCACTTGTGGTCTGGGAGTACATATAAAGGGGCTAGGATAACTCGCTTGCGGTCAGAGAGGACTTATAAAGGGGCTATGGTAACTCACTTGGGGTAAGAAGTACCTCTATGGGACTAGGGTAACTCACTTGGGGTAAGGAGTACTTATATAGGACTAGGGTAACTCACTTGCGGTCAGAGAGAATATATATAGGGATAGGATAACTCACTTGCGGTCAGAGAGTACATATAAAGGGGCTAGGATAACTCACTTGGGGTTAGGGAGTACTTATATAGGGGCTAGGGTAACTCTCTTGAGGTCATAGAGTACATATAAAGGGGTTAGAGTAACTCACTTGGGGTCAGGGAGTACATATAAGGGACTAGGGTAACTCACTTGTGGTCTGGGAGTATATATAAAGGGGCTAGGATAACTCATTTGTGGTCAGGGAGTACTTCTATGGGACTAGGGTTACTCACTTGCGGTCAGGGACTACATATAAAGGGGCCAGGATAACTCACTTGGGGTCAGGGAGTACTTATAAAGGGGTTAGAGTAACTCACTTGGGGTCAGGGAGTATTTATAAAGGGGCTAGGGCAACTCTCTTTTGGTCAAGGAGTATTTATACGGGATACGGTAACTCACTTGGTGCCTTTGAGTACATATATGGGACCAGGGTAACTCACTTGGGGCCAGGGTGTACCTATTAAGGGGCTAGAGTAACTCACTTTGGGTCAGGGAGTACATATAAGGGACTAGGGTAACTCACTTGTGGTCTGGGAGTATATATAAAGGGGCTAGGATAACTCACTTGCGGCCAGAGAGTACATATAAAGGGGCTAGGATAACTCACTTGGGGTCAGGGAGTACTTATAAAGGTGATATGGTAACTCACTTGGGGTCAGGGAGTACTTATAAAGGGGCTAGGGTAACTCACTTGGGTTCAGGGAGTACTTATAAAGGGGCTATGGTAACTCACTTGGGGTCAGGGAGTACTACTGTGGGACTAGGGTAACTCACTTGCCGTCAGAGAGTACATATAAATGGGGTTAGGATAACTCACTTGGGGTCAGGGTGTACTACTATGGGTGTGGGGTAACTCACTTGCGGTCAGAGAGTACATATAAAGGGGCTAGGATAACTCACTTGGGGTCAGGGAGTACTTATAAAGGTGATATGGTATCTCACTTGGGGTCTGGAAGTACTTCTATGGGACTAGGGTAACTCAATTGCGGTCAGAGAGTACATATAAAGGGGCTAGGATAACTCACTTGGGGTCAGGGAGTACTTATAAAGGTGATATGGTAACTCACTTGGGGTCAGGGAGTACTTATAAAGGGGCTAGGGTAACTCACTTGGGGTCAGGGAATACTTATAAAGGGGCTATGGTAACTCACTTGGGGTCAGGGTGTACTACTATGGGTGTGGGGTAACTCACTTGCGGTCAGAGAGTACATATAAAGGGGCTAGGATAACTCACTTGGGGTCAGGGAGTACTTATAAAGGTGATATGGTAACTCACTTGGGGTCAGGGAGTACTTATAAAGGGGCTAGTGTAACTCACTTGGGGTCAGGGAATACTTATAAAGGGGCTATGGTAACTCACTTGGGGTCAGGGAGTACTTATAAAGGGGCTATGGTAACTCACTTCGGGTCAGGGAGTACTACTGTGGGAATAGGGTAACTCACTTGCCGTCAGACAGTACATATAAATGGGGTTAGGATAACTCACTTGGGGTCAGGGAGCACTTATAAAGGGGCTATGGTAACTCACTTGGGGTCAGGGTGTACTACTATGGGTGTGGGGTAACTCACTTGCGGTCAGAGAGTACATATAAAGGGGCTAGGATAACTCACTTGGGGTCAGGGAGTACTTATAAAGGTGATATGGTAACTCACTTGGGGTCAGGGAGTACTTATAAAGGGGCTAGGGTAACTCACTTGGGGTCAGGGAGTGCTTATAAAGGGGCTATGGTAACTCACTTGGGGTCAGGAAGTACTACTGTGGGACTAGGGTAACTCACTTGCCGTCAAAGAGTACATATAAATGGGGTTAGGATAACTCACTTGGGGTCAGGGAGTACTTATAAAGGGGCTATGGTAACTCACTTGGGGTCAGGGAGTACTTATACAGGGGCTAGGGTAACTCACTTGGGGTCAGGGAGTACTACTGTGGGACTAGGGTAACTCACTTGCCGTCAGAAAGTACATATAAATGGGGTTAGGATAACTCACTTGGGGTCAGGGAGTACTTATAAAGGGGCTATGGTAACTCACTTGGGGTCAGGGTGTACTACTATGGGTGTGGGGTAACTCACTTGCGGTCAGAGAGTACATATAAAGGGGCTATGATAACTCACTTGGGGTCAGGGAGTACTTATAAAGGTGATATGGTATCTCACTTGGGGTCTGGAAATACTTCTATGGGACTAGGGTAACTCAATTGCGGTCAGAGAGTATATATAAAAGGGCCAGGATAACTCACATGGGGTCAGGGAGTACTTATAAAGGGGCTAGGGTAACTCACTTGGGGTCAGGGAGTACTTATATGGGACTAGGGTAACTCACTTGGTGTCTGGGAGCACTTATATGGGACCAGGGTAACTCACTTGGTGTCTGGGAGCACTTATATGGGACGAGGGTAACTCACTTGGGGCCAGGGTGTACTTATAAAGGGGTTAGGGTAACTCACTTGGTGTCTGGGAGCACTTATATGGGACCAGGGTAACTCACTTGGGGCCAGGGTGTACTTATAAAGGGGTTAGGGTAACTCACTTGGGGTCAGGGAGTAGTTATAAGGGACTAGGGTAACTCACTTGGGGTCTGGGAGTACATATAAAGGGGCTAGGATAACTCACTTGGGGTCAGGGTGTACTTCTATGGGACTAGGGTAACTCACTTGCGGTCAGAGACTACATATAATGTGGCTAGGATAGCTCACTTAGGGTCAGGGAGTACTTATAAAGGTGATATGGTATCTCACTTGGGGTCTGGAAGTACTTCTATGGGACTACGGTAACTCACTTGCCGTCAGAGAGTACATATAAATGGGGTTAGGATAACTCACTTGGGGTCAGGGAGTACTTATAAAGGGGGTATGGTAACTCACTTGGGGTCAGGGTGTACTACTATGGGACTAGGGAAACTCACTTGCGATCAGAGAGTACATATAAAGGGGCTAGGATAACTCACTTGGGGTCAGGGAGTACTTATATGGGACTAGGGTAACTCACTTGCGGTCAGGGAGTACTTATAAAGGGGCTAGGGTAAATCTCTTTGGGTTATGGAGTACTTATTTGGGACTAGGCTAACTCACTTGGTGTCTGGGAGCACTTATATGGGACCAGGGTAACTCACTTGGGGCCAGGGTGTACTTATAAAGGAGCTAGGGTAACTCACTTGGGGTCAGGGAGTAGTTATAAGGGACTAGGGTAACTCACTTGGGGTCTGGGAGTACATATAAAGGGGCTAGGATAACTCACTTGGGGTCAGGGTGTACTTCTATGGGAGTAGGGTAACTCACTTGCGGTCAGGGACTACATATAAAGGGGCCAGGATAACTCACTTGGGGTCAGGCAGTACTTATAAAGGTGATATGGTATCTCACTTGGGGTCTGGAAGTACTTCTATGGGACTAGGGTAACTCAATTGCGGTCAGAGAGTACCTATAAAAGGGCCAGGATAACTCACTTGGGGTCAGGGAGTACTTCTATGTGAGAAGGGTAACTCACTTGCGGGCAGAGAGTACATATAAAGGGGCAAGGATAACTCATTTGGGGTCAGGGAGTATTTATAAAGGGGCTAGGGTAACTCACTTGGGGTCAGGGTGTACTTCTATGGGACTAGGGTAACTCACTTGCGGGCAGAGAGTACATATAAGGGGCAAGGATAACTCACTTGGGGTCAGGGAGTACTTATAAAGGGGCTAGGGTAACTCACTTGGGGTCAGGGAGTACTTATAAAGGGGCTATGGTAACTCACTTGGGGTCAGGGAGTACTTATAAAGGGGCTAGGGTAAATCTCTTTGGTTCAAGGTGTACTTATATGGGACTAGGCTAACTCACTTGGGGTCAGGGTGTACTACTATGGGTGTGGGGTAACTCACTTGCGGTCAGAGAGTACATATAAAGGGGCTAGGATAACTCACTTGGGGTCAGGGAGTACTTATAAAGGTGATATGGTAATTCACTTGGGGTCAGGGAGTACTTATAAAGGGGCTAAGGTAACTCACTTGGGGTCAGGGAGTACTTATAAAGGTGATATGGTATCTCACTTGGGGTCTGGAAGTACTTCTATGGGACTAGGGTAACTCACTTGCGGTCAGGGAGTACTTATAAAGGGGCTAGGGTAAATCTCTTTGGTTCAAGGTGTACTTATATGGGACTAGGCTAACTCACTTGGGGTCAGGGTGTACTACTATGGGTGTGGGGTAACTCACTTGCGGTCAGAGAGTACATATAAAGGGGCTAGGATAACTCACTTGGGGTCAGGGAGTACTTATAAAGGTGATATGGTAACTCACTTGGGGTCAGGGTGTACTACTATGGGACTAGGGAAACTCACTTGCGATCAGAGAGTACATATAAAGGGGCTAGGATAACTCACTTGGGGTCAGGGAGTACTTATATGGGACTAGGGTAACTCACTTGCGGTCAGGGAGTACTTATAAAGGGGCTAGGGTAAATCTCTTTGGGTTATGGAGTACTTATTTGGGACTAGGCTAACTCACTTGGTGTCTGGGAGCACTTATATGGGACCAGGGTAACTCACTTGGGGCCAGGGTGTACTTATAAAGGAGCTAGGGTAACTCACTTGGGGTCAGGGAGTAGTTATAAGGGACTAGGGTAACTCACTTGGGGTCTGGGAGTACATATAAAGGGGCTAGGATAACTCACTTGGGGTCAGGGTGTACTTCTATGGGAGTAGGGTAACTCACTTGCGGTCAGGGACTACATATAAAGGGGCCAGGATAACTCACTTGGGGTCAGGCAGTACTTATAAAGGTGATATGGTATCTCCCTTGGGGTCTGGAAGTACTTCTATGGGACTAGGGTAACTCAATTGCGGTCAGAGAGTACCTATAAAAGGGCCAGGATAACTCACTTGGGGTCAGGGAGTACTTCTATGTGAGAAGGGTAACTCACTTGCGGGCAGAGAGTACATATAAAGGGGCAAGGATAACTCATTTGGGGTCAGGGAGTATTTATAAAGGGGCTAGGGTAACTCACTTGGGGTCAGGGTGTACTTCTATGGGACTAGGGTAACTCACTTGCGGGCAGAGAGTACATATAAGTGGCAAGGATAACTCACTTGGGGTCAGGGAGTACTTATAAAGGGGCTAGGGTAACTCACTTGGGGTCAGGGAGTACTTATAAAGGGGCTATGGTAACTCACTTGGGGTCAGGGAGTACTTATATGGGACTAGGGTAACTCACTTGGTGTCTGGGAGCACTTATATGGGACCAGGGTAACTCACTTGGGGCCAGGGTGTACTTATAAAGGGGTTAGGGTAAATCTCTTTGGGTTATGGAGTACTTATTTGGGACTAGACTAACTCACTTGGGGTCAGGGAGTAGTTATAAGGGACTAGGGTAACTCACTTGGGGTCTGGGAGTACATATAAAGGGGCTAGGATAACTCACTTGGGGTCAGGGTGTACTTCTATGGGACTAGGGTAACTCACTTGCGGTCAGAGACTACATATAATGGGGCCAGGATAACTCACTTGGGGTCAGGGAGTACTTATAAAGGTGATATGGTATCTCACTTGGGGTCTGGAAGTACTTCTATGGGACTAGGGTAACTCACTTGCGGTCAGGGAGTACTTATAAAGGGGCTAGGGTAAATCTCTTTGGGTTATGGAGTACTTATTTGGGACTAGACTAACTCACTTGGTGTCTGGGAGCACTTATATGGGACCAGGGTAACTCACTTGGGGCCAGGGTGTACTTATAAAGGAGCTAGGGTAACTCACTTGGGGTCAGGGAGTAGTTATAAGGGACTAGGGTAACTCACTTGGGGTCTGGGAGTACATATAAAGGGGCTAGGGTAACTCACTTTTGGTCAAGGAGTACATATACGGGACTACGGTAACTCACTTGGTGTCTTTGAGTACATATATGGGACCAGGGTAACTCACTTGGGGCCAGGGTGTACCTATTAAGGGGCTAAAGTAAATCACTTGGGGTCAGGGAGTACTTATAAGGGACTAGGGTAACTCAGTTGTGGTCTGGGAGTACATATAAAGGGGCTAGGATAACTCATTTGCGGTCAGAGAGTACTTATAAAGGGGCTATGGTAACTCACTTGGGGTAAGGAGTACTCATATAGGGGTTAGAGTAACTCACTTGGGGTCAGGGAGTACTTCTATGGGATTAGGGTAACTCACTTGGGGTCAAGGAGTACATATAAAGGGGCTAGGATGACTCACTTGGGGTCAGGGAGTACTTATAAAGGGGCTAGGGTAACTCACTTGGGGTAAGGAGTATTTATATAGGACTAGGGTAACTCACTTGCGGTCAGAGAGAACATATATAGGGATAGGATAACTCACTTGCGGTCAGAGAGTACATATAA
Organism: Prorops nasuta; assembly: GCF_024137725.1. Classification (NCBI taxonomy): domain Eukaryota; kingdom Metazoa; phylum Arthropoda; class Insecta; order Hymenoptera; family Bethylidae; genus Prorops; species Prorops nasuta. The sequence goes on along the minus strand of NW_027116841.1, from coordinate 883,333 downwards.
AGGGGCTAGAATAACTCACTTGTTGTCAGGGAGTACTTATATGGGACCAGGGTAACTCACTTAGTGTTAGGGAGTACTTATATAGGGGCTAGGGTAACTCACTTGGGGTCAGGGAGTATTTCTATGTGACTAGGGTAACTCACTTGGGGTCTGGGAGTACTTATATGGGACTAGGGTAACTCTCTTGAGGTCAGGGAGTACTTATAAAGGGGTTAAAGTAACTCACTTGGGGTCAGGGAGTACTTATAAGGGACTAGGGTAACTCACTTGGGGTCTGGGAGTACATATAAAGGGGCTAGGATAACTCATTTGGGGTCAGGGAGTACTTATATAGGGGTTAGAGTAACTCACTTGGGGTCAGGGAGTACTTCTATGGTACTAGGGTAACACACTTGGGGTTTGGGAGTACTTATATGGGACTAGGGTAACTCACTTGGGGTCAGGGAGTACTTATAAAGGGGCTAGGGTAACTCTCTTTTGGTCAAGGAATATTTATACGGGACTACGGTAACTCACTTGGTGTCTTTGAGTACATATATGGGACCAGGGTAACTCATTTGGGGCCAGGGTGTACTTATTAAAGGGCTAGGGTAACTCACTTGGGGTCAGGGAGTACTTATAAGGGACTAGGGTAACTCACTTGTGGTCTGGGAGTACATATAAAGGGGATAGGATAACTCACTTGCGGTCAGAGAGTACATATAAACGGCTAGAATAACTCACTTGTTGTCAGGGAGTACTTATATGGGACTAGGGTAACTCACTTAGGGTTAGGGAGTACTTATATAGGGGCTAGGGTAACTCACTTGGGGTCAGGGAGTATTTCTGTGTTACTAGGGTAACTCACTTGGGGTCTGGGAGTACTTATATGGGACTAGGGTAACTCTCTTGAGGTCATGGAGTACATATAAAGGGGTTAGAGTAACTGACTTTGGGTCAGGGAGTACATATAAGGGACTAGGGTAACTCACTTGTGGTCTGGGAGTACATGTAAAGGGGGTAGGATAACTCACTTGCGGTCAGAGAGTACTTATAAATGGGCTATGGTAACTCACTTGGGGTAAGGAGTACCTCTATGGGACTAGGGTAACTCACTTGGGGTAAGGAGTACTTATATAGGACTAGGGTAACTCACTTGCTGTCAGAGAGAACATATATAGGGATAGGATAACTCACTTGCGGTCAGAGAGTACATATAAAGGGGCAAGGATATCTCATTTGGGGTCAGGGAGTACTTATATAGGGGTTAGAGTAACTCACTTGGGGTCAGGGAGTACTTCTATGTGACTAGGGTAACTCACTTGGGGTCTGGGAGTACTTATATGGGACTAGGGTAACTCTCTTGAGGTCATGGAGTACATATAAAGGGGTTAGAGTAACTCACTTGGGGTCAGGGAGTAGTTATAAGGGACTAGGGTAACTCACTTGGGGTCAGGGAGTACATATAAGGGACTAGGGTAACTCACTTGTGGTCTGGGAGTACATATAAAGGGGCTAGGATAACTCGCTTGCGGTCAGAGAGTACTTATAAAGGGGCTATGGTAACTCACTTGGGGTAAGGAGTACCTCTATGGGACTAGGGTAACTCACTTGGGGTAAGGAGTACTTATATAGGACTAGGGTAACTCACTTGCGGTCAGAGAGAATATATATAGGGATAGGATAACTCACTTGCGGTCAGAGAGTACATATAAAGGGGCTAGGATAACTCACTCGGGGTTAGGGAGTACTTATATAGGGGTTAGGGTAACTCTCTTGATGTCATAGAGTACATATAAAGGGGTTAGAGTAACTCACTTGGGGTCAGGGAGTACATATAAGGGACTAGGGTAACTCACTTGTGGTCTGGGAGTATATATAAAGGGGCTAGGATAACTCATTTGTGGTCAGGGAGTACTTCTATGGGACTAGGGTTACTCACTTGCGGTCAGGGACTACATATAAAGGGGCCAGGATAACTCACTTGGGGTCAGGGAGTACTTATAAAGGGGTTAGAGTAACTCACTTGGGGTCAGGGAGTATTTATAAAGGGGCTAGGGCAACTCTCTTTTGGTCAAGGAGTATTTATACGGGATACGGTAACTCACTTGGTGCCTTTGAGTACATATATGGGACCAGGGTAACTCACTTGGGGCCAGGGTGTACCTATTAAGGGGCTAGAGTAACTCACTTTGGGTCAGGGAGTACATATAAGGGACTAGGGTAACTCACTTGTGGTCTGGGAGTATATATAAAGGGGCTAGGATAACTCACTTGCGGCCAGAGAGTACATATAAAGGGGCTAGGATAACTCACTTGGGGTCAGGGAGTACTTATAAAGGTGATATGGTAACTCACTTGGGGTCAGGGAGTACTTATAAAGGGGCTAGGGTAACTCACTTGGGTTCAGGGAGTACTTATAAAGGGGCTATGGTAACTCACTTGGGGTCAGGGAGTACTACTGTGGGACTAGGGTAACTCACTTGCCGTCAGAGAGTACATATAAATGGGGTTAGGATAACTCACTTGGGGTCAGGGTGTACTACTATGGGTGTGGGGTAACTCACTTGCGGTCAGAGAGTACATATAAAGGGGCTAGGATAACTCACTTGGGGTCAGGGAGTACTTATAAAGGTGATATGGTATCTCACTTGGGGTCTGGAAGTACTTCTATGGGACTAGGGTAACTCAATTGCGGTCAGAGAGTACATATAAAGGGGCTAGGATAACTCACTTGGGGTCAGGGAGTACTTATAAAGGTGATATGGTAACTCACTTGGGGTCAGGGAGTACTTATAAAGGGGCTAGGGTAACTCACTTGGGGTCAGGGAATACTTATAAAGGGGCTATGGTAACTCACTTGGGGTCAGGGTGTACTACTATGGGTGTGGGGTAACTCACTTGCGGTCAGAGAGTACATATAAAGGGGCTAGGATAACTCACTTGGGGTCAGGGAGTACTTATAAAGGTGATATGGTAACTCACTTGGGGTCAGGGAGTACTTATAAAGGGGCTAGTGTAACTCACTTGGGGTCAGGGAATACTTATAAAGGGGCTATGGTAACTCACTTGGGGTCAGGGAGTACTTATAAAGGGGCTATGGTAACTCACTTCGGGTCAGGGAGTACTACTGTGGGAATAGGGTAACTCACTTGCCGTCAGACAGTACATATAAATGGGGTTAGGATAACTCACTTGGGGTCAGGGAGCACTTATAAAGGGGCTATGGTAACTCACTTGGGGTCAGGGTGTACTACTATGGGTGTGGGGTAACTCACTTGCGGTCAGAGAGTACATATAAAGGGGCTAGGATAACTCACTTGGGGTCAGGGAGTACTTATAAAGGTGATATGGTAACTCACTTGGGGTCAGGGAGTACTTATAAAGGGGCTAGGGTAACTCACTTGGGGTCAGGGAGTGCTTATAAAGGGGCTATGGTAACTCACTTGGGGTCAGGAAGTACTACTGTGGGACTAGGGTAACTCACTTGCCGTCAAAGAGTACATATAAATGGGGTTAGGATAACTCACTTGGGGTCAGGGAGTACTTATAAAGGGGCTATGGTAACTCACTTGGGGTCAGGGAGTACTTATACAGGGGCTAGGGTAACTCACTTGGGGTCAGGGAGTACTACTGTGGGACTAGGGTAACTCACTTGCCGTCAGAAAGTACATATAAATGGGGTTAGGATAACTCACTTGGGGTCAGGGAGTACTTATAAAGGGGCTATGGTAACTCACTTGGGGTCAGGGTGTACTACTATGGGTGTGGGGTAACTCACTTGCGGTCAGAGAGTACATATAAAGGGGCTATGATAACTCACTTGGGGTCAGGGAGTACTTATAAAGGTGATATGGTATCTCACTTGGGGTCTGGAAGTACTTCTATGGGACTAGGGTAACTCAATTGCGGTCAGAGAGTATATATAAAAGGGCCAGGATAACTCACATGGGGTCAGGGAGTACTTATAAAGGGGCTAGGGTAACTCACTTGGGGTCAGGGAGTACTTATATGGGACTAGGGTAACTCACTTGGTGTCTGGGAGCACTTATATGGGACCAGGGTAACTCACTTGGTGTCTGGGAGCACTTATATGGGACGAGGGTAACTCACTTGGGGCCAGGGTGTACTTATAAAGGGGTTAGGGTAACTCACTTGGTGTCTGGGAGCACTTATATGGGACCAGGGTAACTCACTTGGGGCCAGGGTGTACTTATAAAGGGGTTAGGGTAACTCACTTGGGGTCAGGGAGTAGTTATAAGGGACTAGGGTAACTCACTTGGGGTCTGGGAGTACATATAAAGGGGCTAGGATAACTCACTTGGGGTCAGGGTGTACTTCTATGGGACTAGGGTAACTCACTTGCGGTCAGAGACTACATATAATGTGGCTAGGATAGCTCACTTAGGGTCAGGGAGTACTTATAAAGGTGATATGGTATCTCACTTGGGGTCTGGAAGTACTTCTATGGGACTACGGTAACTCACTTGCCGTCAGAGAGTACATATAAATGGGGTTAGGATAACTCACTTGGGGTCAGGGAGTACTTATAAAGGGGGTATGGTAACTCACTTGGGGTCAGGGTGTACTACTATGGGACTAGGGAAACTCACTTGCGATCAGAGAGTACATATAAAGGGGCTAGGATAACTCACTTGGGGTCAGGGAGTACTTATATGGGACTAGGGTAACTCACTTGCGGTCAGGGAGTACTTATAAAGGGGCTAGGGTAAATCTCTTTGGGTTATGGAGTACTTATTTGGGACTAGGCTAACTCACTTGGTGTCTGGGAGCACTTATATGGGACCAGGGTAACTCACTTGGGGCCAGGGTGTACTTATAAAGGAGCTAGGGTAACTCACTTGGGGTCAGGGAGTAGTTATAAGGGACTAGGGTAACTCACTTGGGGTCTGGGAGTACATATAAAGGGGCTAGGATAACTCACTTGGGGTCAGGGTGTACTTCTATGGGAGTAGGGTAACTCACTTGCGGTCAGGGACTACATATAAAGGGGCCAGGATAACTCACTTGGGGTCAGGCAGTACTTATAAAGGTGATATGGTATCTCACTTGGGGTCTGGAAGTACTTCTATGGGACTAGGGTAACTCAATTGCGGTCAGAGAGTACCTATAAAAGGGCCAGGATAACTCACTTGGGGTCAGGGAGTACTTCTATGTGAGAAGGGTAACTCACTTGCGGGCAGAGAGTACATATAAAGGGGCAAGGATAACTCATTTGGGGTCAGGGAGTATTTATAAAGGGGCTAGGGTAACTCACTTGGGGTCAGGGTGTACTTCTATGGGACTAGGGTAACTCACTTGCGGGCAGAGAGTACATATAAGGGGCAAGGATAACTCACTTGGGGTCAGGGAGTACTTATAAAGGGGCTAGGGTAACTCACTTGGGGTCAGGGAGTACTTATAAAGGGGCTATGGTAACTCACTTGGGGTCAGGGAGTACTTATAAAGGGGCTAGGGTAAATCTCTTTGGTTCAAGGTGTACTTATATGGGACTAGGCTAACTCACTTGGGGTCAGGGTGTACTACTATGGGTGTGGGGTAACTCACTTGCGGTCAGAGAGTACATATAAAGGGGCTAGGATAACTCACTTGGGGTCAGGGAGTACTTATAAAGGTGATATGGTAATTCACTTGGGGTCAGGGAGTACTTATAAAGGGGCTAAGGTAACTCACTTGGGGTCAGGGAGTACTTATAAAGGTGATATGGTATCTCACTTGGGGTCTGGAAGTACTTCTATGGGACTAGGGTAACTCACTTGCGGTCAGGGAGTACTTATAAAGGGGCTAGGGTAAATCTCTTTGGTTCAAGGTGTACTTATATGGGACTAGGCTAACTCACTTGGGGTCAGGGTGTACTACTATGGGTGTGGGGTAACTCACTTGCGGTCAGAGAGTACATATAAAGGGGCTAGGATAACTCACTTGGGGTCAGGGAGTACTTATAAAGGTGATATGGTAATTCACTTGGGGTCAGGGAGTACTTATAAAGGGGCTAAGGTAACTCACTTGGGGTCAGGGAGTACTTATAAAGGTGATATGGTATCTCACTTGGGGTCTGGAAGTACTTCTATGGGACTAGGGTAACTCACTTGCGGTCAGGGAGTACTTATAAAGGGGCTAGGGTAAATCTCTTTGGTTCAAGGTGTACTTATATGGGACTAGGCTAACTCACTTGGGGTCAGGGTGTACTACTATGGGTGTGGGGTAACTCACTTGCGGTCAGAGAGTACATATAAAGGGGCTAGGATAACTCACTTGGGGTCAGGGAGTACTTATAAAGGTGATATGGTAACTCACTTGGGGTCAGGGTGTACTACTATGGGACTAGGGAAACTCACTTGCGATCAGAGAGTACATATAAAGGGGCTAGGATAACTCACTTGGGGTCAGGGAGTACTTATATGGGACTAGGGTAACTCACTTGCGGTCAGGGAGTACTTATAAAGGGGCTAGGGTAAATCTCTTTGGGTTATGGAGTACTTATTTGGGACTAGGCTAACTCACTTGGTGTCTGGGAGCACTTATATGGGACCAGGGTAACTCACTTGGGGCCAGGGTGTACTTATAAAGGAGCTAGGGTAACTCACTTGGGGTCAGGGAGTAGTTATAAGGGACTAGGGTAACTCACTTGGGGTCTGGGAGTACATATAAAGGGGCTAGGATAACTCACTTGGGGTCAGGGTGTACTTCTATGGGAGTAGGGTAACTCACTTGCGGTCAGGGACTACATATAAAGGGGCCAGGATAACTCACTTGGGGTCAGGCAGTACTTATAAAGGTGATATGGTATCTCCCTTGGGGTCTGGAAGTACTTCTATGGGACTAGGGTAACTCAATTGCGGTCAGAGAGTACCTATAAAAGGGCCAGGATAACTCACTTGGGGTCAGGGAGTACTTCTATGTGAGAAGGGTAACTCACTTGCGGGCAGAGAGTACATATAAAGGGGCAAGGATAACTCATTTGGGGTCAGGGAGTATTTATAAAGGGGCTAGGGTAACTCACTTGGGGTCAGGGTGTACTTCTATGGGACTAGGGTAACTCACTTGCGGGCAGAGAGTACATATAAGGGGCAAGGATAACTCACTTGGGGTCAGGGAGTACTTATAAAGGGGCTAGGGTAACTCACTTGGGGTCAGGGAGTACTTATAAAGGGGCTATGGTAACTCACTTGGGGTCAGGGAGTACTTATATGGGACTAGGGTAACTCACTTGGTGTCTGGGAGCACTTATATGGGACCAGGGTAACTCACTTGGGGCCAGGGTGTACTTATAAAGGGGTTAGGGTAACTCACTTGGGGTCAGGGAGTAGTTATAAGGGACTAGGGTAACTCACTTGGGGTCTGGGAGTACATATAAAGGGGCTAGGATAACTCACTTGGGGTCAGGGTGTACTTCTATGGGACTAGGGTAACTCACTTGCGGTCAGAGACTACATATAATGGGGCCAGGATAACTCACTTGGGGTCAGGGAGTACTTATAAAGGTGATATGGTATCTCACTTGGGGTCTGGAAGTACTTCTATGGGACTAGGGTAACTCACTTGCGGTCAGGGAGTACTTATAAAGGGGCTAGGGTAAATCTCTTTGGGTTATGGAGTACTTATTTGGGACTAGACTAACTCACTTGGTGTCTGGGAGCACTTATATGGGACCAGGGTAACTCACTTGGGGCCAGGGTGTACTTATAAAGGAGCTAGGGTAACTCACTTGGGGTCAGGGAGTAGTTATAAGGGACTAGGGTAACTCACTTGGGGTCTGGGAGTACATATAAAGGGGCTAGGGTAACTCACTTTTGGTCAAGGAGTACATATACGGGACTACGGTAACTCACTTGGTGTCTTTGAGTACATATATGGGACCAGGGTAACTCACTTGGGGCCAGGGTGTACCTATTAAGGGGCTAAAGTAAATCACTTGGGGTCAGGGAGTACTTATAAGGGACTAGGGTAACTCAGTTGTGGTCTGGGAGTACATATAAAGGGGCTAGGATAACTCATTTGCGGTCAGAGAGTACTTATAAAGGGGCTATGGTAACTCACTTGGGGTAAGGAGTACTCATATAGGGGTTAGAGTAACTCACTTGGGGTCAGGGAGTACTTCTATGGGATTAGGGTAACTCACTTGGGGTCAAGGAGTACATATAAAGGGGCTAGGATGACTCACTTGGGGTCAGGGAGTACTTATAAAGGGGCTAGGGTAACTCACTTGGGGTAAGGAGTATTTATATAGGACTAGGGTAACTCACTTGCGGTCAGAGAGAACATATATAGGGATAGGATAACTCACTTGCGGTCAGAGAGTACATATAAAGGGGCTAGAATAACTCACTTGTTGTCAGGGAGTACTTATATGGGACCAGGGTAACTCACTTAGTGTTAGGGAGTACTTATATAGGGGCTAGGGTAACTCACTTGGGGTCAGGGAGTATTTCTATGTGACTAGGGTAACTCACTTGGGGTCTGGGAGTACTTATATGGGACTAGGGTAACTCTCTTGAGGTCAGGGAGTACTTATAAAGGGGTTAAAGTAACTCACTTGGGGTCAGGGAGTACTTATAAGGGACTAGGGTAACTCACTTGGGGTCTGGGAGTACATATAAAGGGGCTAGGATAACTCATTTGGGGTCAGGGAGTACTTATATAGGGGTTAGAGTAACTCACTTGGGGTCAGGGAGTACTTCTATGGTACTAGGGTAACACACTTGGGGTTTGGGAGTACTTATATGGGACTAGGGTAACTCACTTGGGGTCAGGGAGTACTTATAAAGGGGCTAGGGTAACTCTCTTTTGGTCAAGGAATATTTATACGGGACTACGGTAACTCACTTGGTGTCTTTGAGTACATATATGGGACCAGGGTAACTCATTTGGGGCCAGGGTGTACTTATTAAAGGGCTAGGGTAACTCACTTGGGGTCAGGGAGTACTTATAAGGGACTAGGGTAACTCACTTGTGGTCTGGGAGTACATATAAAGGGGATAGGATAACTCACTTGCGGTCAGAGAGTACATATAAACGGCTAGAATAACTCACTTGTTGTCAGGGAGTACTTATATGGGACTAGGGTAACTCACTTAGGGTTAGGGAGTACTTATATAGGGGCTAGGGTAACTCACTTGGGGTCAGGGAGTATTTCTGTGTTACTAGGGTAACTCACTTGGGGTCTGGGAGTACTTATATGGGACTAGGGTAACTCTCTTGAGGTCATGGAGTACATATAAAGGGGTTAGAGTAACTGACTTTGGGTCAGGGAGTACATATAAGGGACTAGGGTAACTCACTTGTGGTCTGGGAGTACATGTAAAGGGGGTAGGATAACTCACTTGCGGTCAGAGAGTACTTATAAATGGGCTATGGTAACTCACTTGGGGTAAGGAGTACCTCTATGGGACTAGGGTAACTCACTTGGGGTAAGGAGTACTTATATAGGACTAGGGTAACTCACTTGCTGTCAGAGAGAACATATATAGGGATAGGATAACTCACTTGCGGTCAGAGAGTACATATAAAGGGGCAAGGATATCTCATTTGGGGTCAGGGAGTACTTATATAGGGGTTAGAGTAACTCACTTGGGGTCAGGGAGTACTTCTATGTGACTAGGGTAACTCACTTGGGGTCTGGGAGTACTTATATGGGACTAGGGTAACTCTCTTGAGGTCATGGAGTACATATAAAGGGGTTAGAGTAACTCACTTGGGGTCAGGGAGTAGTTATAAGGGACTAGGGTAACTCACTTGGGGTCAGGGAGTACATATAAGGGACTAGGGTAACTCACTTGTGGTCTGGGAGTACATATAAAGGGGCTAGGATAACTCGCTTGCGGTCAGAGAGTACTTATAAAGGGGCTATGGTAACTCACTTGGGGTAAGGAGTACCTCTATGGGACTAGGGTAACTCACTTGGGGTAAGGAGTACTTATATAGGACTAGGGTAACTCACTTGCGGTCAGAGAGAATATATATAGGGATAGGATAACTCACTTGCGGTCAGAGAGTACATATAAAGGGGCTAGGATAACTCACTTGGGGTTAGGGAGTACTTATATAGGGGCTAGGGTAACTCTCTTGATGTCATAGAGTACATATAAAGGGGTTAGAGTAACTCACTTGGGGTCAGGGAGTACATATAAGGGACTAGGGTAACTCACTTGTGGTCTGGGAGTATATATAAAGGGGCTAGGATAACTCATTTGTGGTCAGGGAGTACTTCTATGGGACTAGGGTTACTCACTTGCGGTCAGGGACTACATATAAAGGGGCCAGGATAACTCACTTGGGGTCAGGGAGTACTTATAAAGGGGTTAGAGTAACTCACTTGGGGTCAGGGAGTATTTATAAAGGGGCTAGGGCAACTCTCTTTTGGTCAAGGAGTATTTATACGGGATACGGTAACTCACTTGGTGCCTTTGAGTACATATATGGGACCAGGGTAACTCACTTGGGGCCAGGGTGTACCTATTAAGGGGCTAGAGTAACTCACTTGGGGTCAGGGAGTACATATAAGGGACTAGGGTAACTCACTTGTGGTCTGGGAGTATATATAAAGGGGCTAGGATAACTCACTTGCGGCCAGAGAGTACATATAAAGGGGCTAGGATAACTCACTTGGGGTCAGGGAGTACTTATAAAGGTGATATGGTAACTCACTTGGGGTCAGGGAGTACTTATAAAGGGGCTAGGGTAACTCACTTGGGTTCAGGGAGTACTTATAAAGGGGCTATGGTAACTCACTTGGGGTCAGGGAGTACTACTGTGGGACTAGGGTAACTCACTTGCCGTCAGAGAGTACATATAAATGGGGTTAGGATAACTCACTTGGGGTCAGGGTGTACTACTATGGGTGTGGGGTAACTCACTTGCGGTCAGAGAGTACATATAAAGGGGCTAGGATAACTCACTTGGGGTCAGGGAGTACTTATAAAGGTGATATGGTATCTCACTTGGGGTCTGGAAGTACTTCTATGGGACTAGGGTAACTCAATTGCGGTCAGAGAGTACATATAAAGGGGCTAGGATAACTCACTTGGGGTCAGGGAGTACTTATAAAGGTGATATGGTAACTCACTTGGGGTCAGGGAGTACTTATAAAGGGGCTAGGGTAACTCACTTGGGGTCAGGGAATACTTATAAAGGGGCTATGGTAACTCACTTGGGGTCAGGGTGTACTACTATGGGTGTGGGGTAACTCACTTGCGGTCAGAGAGTACATATAAAGGGGCTAGGATAACTCACTTGGGGTCAGGGAGTACTTATAAAGGTGATATGGTAACTCACTTGGGGTCAGGGAGTACTTATAAAGGGGCTAGTGTAACTCACTTGGGGTCAGGGAATACTTATAAAGGGGCTATGGTAACTCACTTGGGGTCAGGGAGTACTTATAAAGGGGCTATGGTAACTCACTTCGGGTCAGGGAGTACTACTGTGGGAATAGGGTAACTCACTTGCCGTCAGACAGTACATATAAATGGGGTTAGGATAACTCACTTGGGGTCAGGGAGCACTTATAAAGGGGCTATGGTAACTCACTTGGGGTCAGGGTGTACTACTATGGGTGTGGGGTAACTCACTTGCGGTCAGAGAGTACATATAAAGGGGCTAGGATAACTCACTTGGGGTCAGGGAGTACTTATAAAGGTGATATGGTAACTCACTTGGGGTCAGGGAGTACTTATAAAGGGGCTAGGGTAACTCACTTGGGGTCAGGGAGTGCTTATAAAGGGGCTATGGTAACTCACTTGGGGTCAGGAAGTACTACTGTGGGACTAGGGTAACTCACTTGCCGTCAAAGAGTACATATAAATGGGGTTAGGATAACTCACTTGGGGTCAGGGAGTACTTATAAAGGGGCTATGGTAACTCACTTGGGGTCAGGGAGTACTTATACAGGGGCTAGGGTAACTCACTTGGGGTCAGGGAGTACTACTGTGGGACTAGGGTAACTCACTTGCCGTCAGAAAGTACATATAAATGGGGTTAGGATAACTCACTTGGGGTCAGGGAGTACTTATAAAGGGGCTATGGTAACTCACTTGGGGTCAGGGTGTACTACTATGGGTGTGGGGTAACTCACTTGCGGTCAGAGAGTACATATAAAGGGGCTAAGATAACTCACTTGGGGTCAGGGAGTACTTATAAAGGTGATATGGTATCTCACTTGGGGTCTGGAAGTACTTCTATGGGACTAGGGTAACTCAATTGCGGTCAGAGAGTATATATAAAAGGGCCAGGATAACTCACATGGGGTCAGGGAGTACTTATAAAGGGGCTAGGGTAACTCACTTGGGGTCAGGGAGTACTTATATGGGACTAGGGTAACTCACTTGGTGTCTGGGAGCACTTATATGGGACCAGGGTAACTCACTTGGTGTCTGGGAGCACTTATATGGGACCAGGGTAACTCACTTGGGGCCAGGGTGTACTTATAAAGGGGTTAGGGTAACTCACTTGGTGTCTGGGAGCACTTATATGGGACCAGGGTAACTCACTTGGGGCCAGGGTGTACTTATAAAGGGGTTAGGGTAACTCACTTGGGGTCAGGGAGTAGTTATAAGGGACTAGGGTAACTCACTTGGGGTCTGGGAGTACATATAAAGGGGCTAGGATAACTCACTTGGGGTCAGGGTGTACTTCTATGGGACTAGGGTAACTCACTTGCGTTCAGAGACTACATATAATGTGGCTAGGATAGCTCACTTAGGGTCAGGGAGTACTTATAAAGGTGATATGGTATCTCACTTGGGGTCTGGAAGTACTTCTATGGGACTACGGTAACTCACTTGCCGTCAGAGAGTACATATAAATGGGGTTAGGATAACTCACTTGGGGTCAGGGAGTACTTATAAAGGGGGTATGGTAACTCACTTGGGGTCAGGGTGTACTACTATGGGACTAGGGAAACTCACTTGCGATCAGAGAGTACCTATAAAAGGGCCAGGATAACTCACTTGGGGTCAGGGAGTACTTCTATGTGAGAAGGGTAACTCACTTGCGGGCAGAGAGTACATATAAAGGGGCAAGGATAACTCATTTGGGGTCAGGGAGTATTTATAAAGGGGCTAGGGTAACTCACTTGGGGTCAGGGTGTACTTCTATGGGACTAGGGTAACTCACTTGCGGGCAGAGAGTACATATAAGGGGCAAGGATAACTCACTTGGGGTCAGGGAGTACTTATAAAGGGGCTAGGGTAACTCACTTGGGGTCAGGGAGTACTTATAAAGGGGCTATGGTAACTCACTTGGGGTCAGGGAGTACTTATATGGGACTAGGGTAACTCACTTGGTGTCTGGGAGCACTTATATGGGACCAGGGTAACTCACTTGGGGCCAGGGTGTACTTATAAAGGGGTTAGGGTAACTCACTTGGGGTCAGGGAGTAGTTATAAGGGACTAGGGTAACTCACTTGGGGTCTGGGAGTACATATAAAGGGGCTAGGATAACTCACTTGGGGTCAGGGTGTACTTCTATGGGACTAGGGTAACTCACTTGCGGTCAGAGACTACATATAATGGGGCCAGGATAACTCACTTGGGGTCAGGGAGTACTTATAAAGGTGATATGGTATCTCACTTGGGGTCTGGAAGTACTTCTATGGGACTAGGGTAACTCACTTGCGGTCAGGGAGTACTTATAAAGGGGCTAGGGTAAATCTCTTTGGGTTATGGAGTACTTATTTGGGACTAGACTAACTCACTTGGTGTCTGGGAGCACTTATATGGGACCAGGGTAACTCACTTGGGGCCAGGGTGTACTTATAAAGGAGCTAGGGTAACTCACTTGGGGTCAGGGAGTAGTTATAAGGGACTAGAGTAACTCACTTGGGGTCTGGGAGTACATATAAAGGGGCTAGGGTAACTCACTTTTGGTCAAGGAGTACATATACGGGACTACGGTAACTCACTTGGTGTCTTTGAGTACATATATGGGACCAGGGTAACTCACTTGGGGCCAGGGTGTACCTATTAAGGGGCTAGGGTAACTCACTTGGGGTCAGGGAGTACTTATAAGGGACTAGGGTAACTCAGTTGTGGTCTGGGAGTACATATAAAGGGGCTAGGATAACTCATTTGCGGTCAGAGAGTACTTATAAAGGGGCTATGGTAACTCACTTGGGGTAAGGAGTACTCATATAGGGGTTAGAGTAACTCACTTGGGGTCAGGGAGTACTTCTATGGGATTAGGGTAACTCACTTGGGGTCAAGGAGTACATATAAAGGGGCTAGGATGACTCACTTGGGGTCAGGGAGTACTTATAAAGGGGCTAGGGTAACTCACTTGGGGTAAGGAGTATTTATATAGGACTAGGGTAACTCACTTGCGGTCAGAGAGAACATATATAGGGATAGGATAACTCACTTGCGGTCAGAGAGTACATATAAAGGGGCTAGAATAACTCACTTGTTGTCAGGGAGTACTTATATGGGACCAGGGTAACTCACTTAGTGTTAGGGAGTACTTATATAGGGGCTAGGGTAACTCACTTGGGGTCAGGGAGTATTTCTATGTGACTAGGGTAACTCACTTGGGGTCTGGGAGTACTTATATGGGACTAGGGTAACTCTCTTGAGGTCAGGGAGTACTTATAAAGGGGTTAAAGTAACTCACTTGGGGTCAGGGAGTACTTATAAGGGACTAGGGTAACTCACTTGGGGTCTGGGAGTACATATAAAGGGGCTAGGATAACTCATTTGGGGTCAGGGAGTACTTATATAGGGGTTAGAGTAACTCACTTGGGGTCAGGGAGTACTTCTATGGTACTAGGGTAACACACTTGGGGTTTGGGAGTACTTATATGGGACTAGGGTAACTCACTTGGGGTCAGGGAGTACTTATAAAGGGGCTAGGGTAACTCTCTTTTGGTCAAGGAATATTTATACGGGACTACGGTAACTCACTTGGTGTCTTTGAGTACATATATGGGACCAGGGTAACTCATTTGGGGCCAGGGTGTACTTATTAAAGGGCTAGGGTAACTCACTTGGGGTCAGGGAGTACTTATAAGGGACTAGGGTAACTCACTTGTGGTCTGGGAGTACATATAAAGGGGATAGGATAACTCACTTGCGGTCAGAGAGTACATATAAACGGCTAGAATAACTCACTTGTTGTCAGGGAGTACTTATATGGGACTAGGGTAACTCACTTAGGGTTAGGGAGTACTTATATAGGGGCTAGGGTAACTCACTTGGGGTCAGGGAGTATTTCTGTGTTACTAGGGTAACTCACTTGGGGTCTGGGAGTACTTATATGGGACTAGGGTAACTCTCTTGAGGTCATGGAGTACATATAAAGGGGTTAGAGTAACTGACTTTGGGTCAGGGAGTACATATAAGGGACTAGGGTAACTCACTTGTGGTCTGGGAGTACATGTAAAGGGGGTAGGATAACTCACTTGCGGTCAGAGAGTACTTATAAATGGGCTATGGTAACTCACTTGGGGTAAGGAGTACCTCTATGGGACTAGGGTAACTCACTTGGGGTAAGGAGTACTTATATAGGACTAGGGTAACTCACTTGCGGTCAGAGAGAACATATATAGGGATAGGATAACTCACTTGCGGTCAGAGAGTACATATAAAGGGGCAAGAATATCTCATTTGGGGTCAGGGAGTACTTATATAGGGGTTAGAGTAACTCACTTGGGGTCAGGGAGTACTTCTATGTGACTAGGGTAACTCACTTGGGGTCTGGGAGTACTTATATGGGACTAGGGTAACTCTCTTGAGGTCATGGAGTACATATAAAGGGGTTAGAGTAACTCACTTGGGGTCAGGGAGTAGTTATAAGGGACTAGGGTAACTCACTTGGGGTCAGGGAGTACATATAAGGGACTAGGGTAACTCACTTGTGGTCTGGGAGTACATATAAAGGGGCTAGGATAACTCGCTTGCGGTCAGAGAGTACTTATAAAGGGGCTATGGTAACTCACTTGGGGTAAGGAGTACCTCTATGGGACTAGGGTAACTCACTTGCGGTCAGAGAGAATATATATAGGGATAGGATAACTCACTTGCGGTCAGAGAGTACATATAAAGGGGCTAGGATAACTCACTTGGGGTTAGGGAGTACTTATATAGGGGCTAGGGTAACTCTCTTGAGGTCATAGAGTACATATAAAGGGGTTAGAGTAACTCACTTGGGGTCAGGGAGTACATATAAGGGACTAGGGTAACTCACTTGTGGTCTGGGAGTATATATAAAGGGGCTAGGATAACTCATTTGTGGTCAGGGAGTACTTCTATGGGACTAGGGTTACTCACTTGCGGTCAGGGAGTACATATAAGGGACTAGGGTAACTCACTTGTGGTCTGGGAGTACATATAAAGGGGCTAGGATAACTCGCTTGCGGTCAGAGAGTACTTATAAAGGGGCTATGGTAACTCACTTGGGGTAAGGAGTACCTCTATGGGACTAGGGTAACTCACTTGCGGTCAGAGAGAATATATATAGGGATAGGATAACTCACTTGCGGTCAGAGAGTACATATAAAGGGGCTAGGATAACTCACTTGGGGTTAGGGAGTACTTATATAGGGGCTAGGGTAACTCTCTTGAGGTCATAGAGTACATATAAAGGGGCCAGGATAACTCACTTGGGGTCAGGGAGTACTTATAAAGGGGTTAGAGTAACTCACTTGGGGTCAGGGAGTATTTATAAAGGGGCTACGGCAACACTCTTTTGGTCAAGGAGTATTTATACGGGATACGGTAACTCACTTGGTGCCTTTGAGTACATATATGGGACCAGGGTAACTCACTTGGGGCCAGGGTGTACCTATTAAGGGGCTAGAGTAACTCACTTGGGGTCAGGGAGTACATATAAGGGACTAGGGTAACTCACTTGTGGTCTGGGAGTATATATAAAGGGGCTAGGATAACTCACTTGCGGCCAGAGAGTACATATAAAGGGGCTAGGATAACTCACTTGGGGTCAGGGAGTACTTATAAAGGTGATATGGTAACTCACTTGGGGTCAGGGAGTACTTATAAAGGGGCTAGGGTAACTCACTTGGGTTCAGGGAGTACTTATAAAGGGGCTATGGTAACTCACTTGGGGTCAGGGAGTACTACTGTGGGACTAGGGTAACTCACTTGCCGTCAGAGAGTACATATAAATGGGGTTAGGATAACTCACTTGGGGTCAGGGTGTACTACTATGGGTGTGGGGTAACTCACTTGCGGTCAGAGAGTACATATAAAGGGGCTAGGATAACTCACTTGGGGTCAGGGAGTACTTATAAAGGTGATATGGTATCTCACTTGGGGTCTGGAAGTACTTCTATGGGACTAGGGTAACTCAATTGCGGTCAGAGAGTACATATAAAGGGGCTAGGATAACTCACTTGGGGTCAGGGAGTACTTATAAAGGTGATATGGTAACTCACTTGGGGTCAGGGAGTACTTATAAAGGGGCTAGGGTAACTCACTTGGGGTCAGGGAATACTTATAAAGGGGCTATGGTAACTCACTTGGGGTCAGGGTGTACTACTATGGGTGTGGGGTAACTCACATGCGGTCAGAGAGTACATATAAAGGGGCTAGGATAACTCACTTGGGGTCAGGGAGTACTTATAAAGGTGATATGGTAACTCACTTGGGGTCAGGGAGTACTTATAAAGGGGCTAGTGTAACTCACTTGGGGTCAGGGAATACTTATAAAGGGGCTATGGTAACTCACTTGGGGTCAGGGAGTACTTATAAAGGGGCTATGGTAACTCACTTCGGGTCAGGGAGTACTACTGTGGGAATAGGGTAACTCACTTGCCGTCAGACAGTACATATAAATGGGGTTAGGATAACTCACTTGGGGTCAGGGAGCACTTATAAAGGGGCTATGGTAACTCACTTGGGGTCAGGGTGTACTACTATGGGTGTGGGGTAACTCACTTGCGGTCAGAGAGTACATATAAAGGGGCTAGGATAACTCACTTGGGGTCAGGGAGTACTTATAAAGGTGATATGGTAACTCACTTGGGGTCAGGGAGTACTTATAAAGGGGCTAGGGTAACTCACTTGGGGTCAGGGAGTGCTTATAAAGGGGCTATGGTAACTCACTTGGGGTCAGGAAGTACTACTGTGGGACTAGGGTAACTCACTTGCCGTCAAAGAGTACATATAAATGGGGTTAGGATAACTCACTTGGGGTCAGGGAGTACTTATAAAGGGGCTATGGTAACTCACTTGGGGTCAGGGAGTACTTATACAGGGGCTAGGGTAACTCACTTGGGGTCAGGGTGTACTACTATGGGTGTGGGGTAACTCACTTGCGGTCAGAGAGTACATATAAAGGGGCTAGGATAACTCACTTGGGGTCAGGGAGTACTTATAAAGGTGATATGGTAATTCACTTGGGGTCAGGGAGTACTTATAAATGGGCTAAGGTAACTCACTTGGGGTCAGGGAGTACTTATAAAGGGGCTATGGTAATTCACTTGGGGTCAGGGAGTACTTATAAAGGGGCTATGGTAACTCACTTGGGGTCAGGGAGTACTACTGTGGGAATAGGGTAACTCACTTGCCGTCAGAGAGTACATATAAATGGGGTTAGGATAACTCACTTGGGGTCAGGGAGTACTTATAAAGGGGCTATGGTAACTCACTTGGGGTCAGGGTGTACTACTATGGGTGTTGGGTAACTCACTTACGGTCAGAGACTACATATAAAGGGGCTAGGATAACTCACTTGGGGTCAGGGAGTACTTATAAAGGTGATATGGTAACTCACTTGGGGTCAGGGAGTACTTATACAGGGGCTAGGGTAACTCACTTGGGGTCAGGGAGTACTACTGTGGGACTAGGGTAACTCACTTGCCGTCAGAAAGTACATATAAATGGGGTTAGGATAACTCACTTGGGGTCAGGGTGTACTACTATGGGTGTGGGGTAACTCACTTGCGGTCAGAGAGTACATATAAAGGGGCTATGATAACTCACTTGGGGTCAGGGAGTACTTATAAAGGTGATATGGTATCTCACTTGGGGTCTGGAAGTATTTGTATGGGACTAGGGTAACTCAATTGCCGTCAGAGAGTACATATAAATGGGGTTAGGATAACTCACTTGGGGTCAGGGAGTACTTATAAAGGGGGTATGGTAACTCACTTGGGGTCAGGGTGTACTACTATGGGACTAGGGAAACTCACTTGCGGTCAGAGAGTACATATAAAGGGGCTAGGATAACTCACTTGGGGTCAGGGAGTACTTATATGGGACTAGGGTAACTCACTTGCGGTCAGGGAGTACTTATAAAGGGGCTAGGGTAAATCTCTTTGGGTTATGGAGTACTTATTTGGGACTAGACTAACTCACTTGGTGTCTGGGAGCACTTATATGGGACCAGGGTAACTCACTTGGGGCCAGGGTGTACTTATAAAGGAGCTAGGGTAACTCACTTGGGGTCAGGGAGTACTTATAAAGGTGATATGGTAACTCACTTGGGGTCAGGGAGTACTTATACAGGGGCTAGGGTAACTCACTTGGGGTCAGGGAGTACTACTGTGGGACTAGGGTAACTCACTTGCCGTCAGAAAGTACATATAAATGGGGTTAGGATAACTCACTTGGGGTCAGGGAGTACTTATAAAGGGGCTATGGTAACTCACTTGGGGTCAGGGTGTACTACTATGGGTGTGGGGTAACTCACTTGCGGTCAGAGAGTACATATAAAGGGGCTATGATAACTCACTTGGGGTCAGGGAGTACTTATAAAGGTGATATGGTATCTCACTTGGGGTCTGGAAGTACTTCTATTGGACTAGGGTAACTCAATTGCCGTCAGAGAGTACATATAAATGGGGTTAGGATAACTCACTTGGGGTCAGGGAGTACTTATAAAGGGGGTATGGTAACTCACTTGGGGTCAGGGTGTACTACTATGGGACTAGGGAAACTCACTTGCGGTCAGAGAGTACATATAAAGGGGCTAGGATAACTCACTTGGGGTCAGGGAGTACTTATATGGGACTAGGGTAACTCACTTGCGGTCAGGGAGTACTTATAAAGGGGCTAGGGTAAATCTCTTTGGGTTATGGAGTACTTATTTAGGGGCTAGGGTAACTCACTTGGGGTCAGGGAGTATTTCTATGTGACTAGGGTAACTCACTTGGGGTCTGGGAGTACTTCTATGGTACTAGGGTAACTCACTTGGGGTTTGGGAGTACTTATATGGGCCTAGGGTAACTCACTTGGGGTCAGGGAGTACTTATAAAGGGGTTAGAGTAACTCACTTGGGGTCAGGGAGTAGTTATAAGGGACTAGGGTAACTCACTTGGGGTCAGGGAGTACATATAAGGAACTAGGGTAACTCACTTGTGGTCTGGGAGTACATATAAAGGGGCTAGGATAACTCACTTGCGGTCAGAGAGTACTTATAAAGGGGCTATGGTAACTCACTTGGGGTAAGGAGTACCTCTATGGGACTAGGGTAACTCACTTGGGGTAAGGAGTACTTATATAAGACTAGGGTAACTCACTTGCGGTCAGAGAGAATATATATAGGGATAGGATAACTCACTTGCGGTCAGAGAGTACATATAAAGGGGCTAGAATAACTCACTTGTTGTCAGGGAGTACTTATATGGGACTAGGGTAACTCACTTAGGGTTAGGGAGTACTTATATAGGGGCTAGGGTAACTCACTTGGGGTAAGGAGTATTTATATAGGACTAGGGTAACTCACTTGCGGTCAGAGAGAACATATATAGGGATAGGATAACTCACTTGCGGTCAGAGAGTACATATAAAGGGGCTAGAATAACTCACTTGTTGTCAGGGAGTACTTATATGGGACCAGGGTAACTCACTTAGTGTTAGGGAGTACTTATATAGGGGCTAGGGTAACTCACTTGGGGTCAGGGAGTATTTCTATGTGACTAGGGTAACTCACTTGGGGTCTGGGAGTACTTATATGGGACTAGGGTAACTCTCTTGAGGTCAGGGAGTACTTATAAAGGGGTTAAAGTAACTCACTTGGGGTCAGGGAGTACTTATAAGGGACTAGGGTAACTCACTTGGGGTCTGGGAGTACATATAAAGGGGCTAGGATAACTCATTTGGGGTCAGGGAGTACTTATATAGGGGTTAGAGTAACTCACTTGGGGTCAGGGAGTACTTCTATGGTACTAGGGTAACACACTTGGGGTTTGGGAGTACTTATATGGGACTAGGGTAACTCACTTGGGGTCAGGGAGTACTTATAAAGGGGCTAGGGTAACTCTCTTTTGGTCAAGGAATATTTATACGGGACTACGGTAACTCACTTGGTGTCTTTGAGTACATATATGGTACCAGGGTAACTCATTTGGGGCCAGGGTGTACTTATTAAAGGGCTAGGGTAACTCACTTGGGGTCAGGGAGTACTTATAAGGGACTAGGGTAACTCACTTGTGGTCTGGGAGTACATATAAAGGGGATAGGATAACTCACTTGCGGTCAGAGAGTACATATAAACGGCTAGAATAACTCACTTGTTGTCAGGGAGTACTTATATGGGACTAGGGTAACTCACTTAGGGTTAGGGAGTACTTATATAGGGGCTAGGGTAACTCACTTGGGGTCAGGGAGTATTTCTGTGTTACTAGGGTAACTCACTTGGGGTCTGGGAGTACTTATATGGGACTAGGGTAACTCTCTTGAGGTCATGGAGTACATATAAAGGGGTTAGAGTAACTGACTTTGGGTCAGGGAGTACATATAAGGGACTAGGGTAACTCACTTGTGGTCTGGGAGTACATGTAAAGGGGGTAGGATAACTCACTTGCGGTCAGAGAGTATTTATAAATGGGCTATGGTAACTCACTTGGGGTAAGGAGTACCTCTATGGGACTAGGGTAACTCACTTGGGGTAAGGAGTACTTATATAGGACTAGGGTAACTCACTTGCGGTCAGAGAGAACATATATAGGGATAGGATAACTCACTTGCGGTCAGAGAGTACATATAAAGGGGCAAGGATATCTCATTTGGGGTCAGGGAGTACTTATATAGGGGTTAGAGTAACTCACTTGGGGTCAGGGAGTACTTCTATGTGACTAGGGTAACTCACTTGGGGTCTGGGAGTACTTATATGGGACTAGGGTAACTCTCTTGAGGTCATGGAGTACATATAAAGGGGTTAGAGTAACTCACTTGGGGTCAGGGAGTAGTTATAAGGGACTAGGGTAACTCACTTGGGGTCAGGGAGTACATATAAGGGACTAGGGTAACTCACTTGTGGTCTGGGAGTACATATAAAGGGGCTAGGATAACTCGCTTGCGGTCAGAGAGTACTTATAAAGGGGCTATGGTAACTCACTTGGGGTAAGGAGTACCTCTATGGGACTAGGGTAACTCACTTGGGGTAAGGAGTACTTATATAGGACTAGGGTAACTCACTTGCGGTCAGAGAGAATATATATAGGGATAGGATAACTCACTTGCGGTCAGAGAGTACATATAAAGGGGCTAGGATAACTCACTTGGGGTTAGGGAGTACTTATATAGGGGCTAGGGTAACTCTCTTGAGGTCATAGAGTACATATAAAGGGGTTAGAGTAACTCACTTGGGGTCAGGGAGTACATATAAGGGACTAGGGTAACTCACTTGTGGTCTGGGAGTATATATAAAGGGGCTAGGATAACTCATTTGTGGTCAGGGAGTACTTCTATGGGACTAGGGTTACTCACTTGCGGTCAGGGACTACATATAAAGGGGCCAGGATAACTCACTTGGGGTCAGGGAGTACTTATAAAGGGGTTAGAGTAACTCACTTGGGGTCAGGGAGTACTTATATAGGGGTTAGAGTAACTCACTTGGGGTCAGGGAGTACTTCTATGGTACTAGGGTAACACACTTGGGGTTTGGGAGTACTTATATGGGACTAGGGTAACTCACTTGGGGTCAGGGAGTACTTATAAAGGGGCTAGGGTAACTCTCTTTTGGTCAAGGAATATTTATACGGGACTACGGTAACTCACTTGGTGTCTTTGAGTACATATATGGTACCAGGGTAACTCATTTGGGGCCAGGGTGTACTTATTAAAGGGCTAGGGTAACTCACTTGGGGTCAGGGAGTACTTATAAGGGACTAGGGTAACTCACTTGTGGTCTGGGAGTACATATAAAGGGGATAGGATAACTCACTTGCGGTCAGAGAGTACATATAAACGGCTAGAATAACTCACTTGTTGTCAGGGAGTACTTATATGGGACTAGGGTAACTCACTTAGGGTTAGGGAGTACTTATATAGGGGCTAGGGTAACTCACTTGGGGTCAGGGAGTATTTCTGTGTTACTAGGGTAACTCACTTGGGGTCTGGGAGTACTTATATGGGACTAGGGTAACTCTCTTGAGGTCATGGAGTACATATAAAGGGGTTAGAGTAACTGACTTTGGGTCAGGGAGTACATATAAGGGACTAGGGTAACTCACTTGTGGTCTGGGAGTACATGTAAAGGGGGTAGGATAACTCACTTGCGGTCAGAGAGTATTTATAAATGGGCTATGGTAACTCACTTGGGGTAAGGAGTACCTCTATGGGACTAGGGTAACTCACTTGGGGTAAGGAGTACTTATATAGGACTAGGGTAACTCACTTGCGGTCAGAGAGAACATATATAGGGATAGGATAACTCACTTGCGGTCAGAGAGTACATATAAAGGGGCAAGGATATCTCATTTGGGGTCAGGGAGTACTTATATAGGGGTTAGAGTAACTCACTTGGGGTCAGGGAGTACTTCTATGTGACTAGGGTAACTCACTTGGGGTCTGGGAGTACTTATATGGGACTAGGGTAACTCTCTTGAGGTCATGGAGTACATATAAAGGGGTTAGAGTAACTCACTTGGGGTCAGGGAGTAGTTATAAGGGACTAGGGTAACTCACTTGGGGTCAGGGAGTACATATAAGGGACTAGGGTAACTCACTTGTGGTCTGGGAGTACATATAAAGGGGCTAGGATAACTCGCTTGCGGTCAGAGAGTACTTATAAAGGGGCTATGGTAACTCACTTGGGGTAAGGAGTACCTCTATGGGACTAGGGTAACTCACTTGGGGTAAGGAGTACTTATATAGGACTAGGGTAACTCACTTGCGGTCAGAGAGAATATATATAGGGATAGGATAACTCACTTGCGGTCAGAGAGTACATATAAAGGGGCTAGGATAACTCACTTGGGGTTAGGGAGTACTTATATAGGGGCTAGGGTAACTCTCTTGAGGTCATAGAGTACATATAAAGGGGTTAGAGTAACTCACTTGGGGTCAGGGAGTACATATAAGGGACTATTTAACTCACTTGTGGTCTGGGAGTATATATAAAGGGGCTAGGATAACTCATTTGTGGTCAGGGAGTACTTCTATGGGACTAGGGTTACTCACTTGCGGTCAGGGACTACATATAAAGGGGCCAGGATAACTCACTTGGGGTCAGGGAGTACTTATAAAGGGGTTAGAGTAACTCACTTGGGGTCAGGGAGTATTTATAAAGGGGCTAGGGCAACTCTCTTTTGGTCAAGGAGTATTTATACGGGATACGGTAACTCACTTGGTGCCTTTGAGTACATATATGGGACCAGGGTAACTCACTTGGGGCCAGGGTGTACCTATTAAGGGGCTAGAGTAACTCACTTGGGGTCAGGGAGTACATATAAGGGACTAGGGTAACTCACTTGTGGTCTGGGAGTATATATAAAGGGGCTAGGATAACTCACTTGCGGCCAGAGAGTACATATAAAGGGGCTAGGATAACTTACTTGGGGTCAGGGAGTACTTATAAAGGTGATATGGTAACTCACTTGGGGTCAGGGAGTACTTATAAAGGGGCTAGGGTAACTCACTTGGGTTCAGGGAGTACTTATAAAGGGGCTATGGTAACTCACTTGGGGTCAGGGAGTACTACTGTGGGACTAGGGTAACTCACTTGCCGTCAGAGAGTACATATAAATGGGGTTAGGATAACTCACTTGGGGTCAGGGTGTACTACTATGGGTGTGGGGTAACTCACTTGCGGTCAGAGAGTACATATAAAGGGGCTAGGATAACTCACTTGGGGTCAGGGAGTACTTATAAAGGTGATATGGTATCTCACTTGGGGTCTGGAAGTACTTCTATGGGACTAGGGTAACTCAATTGCGGTCAGAGAGTACATATAAAGGGGCTAGGATAACTCACTTGGGGTCAGGGAGTACTTATAAAGGTGATATGGTAACTCACTTGGGGTCAGGTAGTACTTCTATGGTACTAGAGTCACTCACTTGGGGTTTGGGAGTACTTATATGGGACAAGGGTAACTCACTTTTGGTCAAGGAGTACATATACGGGACTACGGTAACTCACTTGGTGTCTTTGAGTACATATATGGGACCAGGGTAACTCACTTGGGGCCAGGGTGTACCTATTAAGGGGCTAGGGTAACTCACTTGGGGTCAGGGAGTACTTATAAGGGACTAGGGTAACTCAGTTGTGGTCTGGGAGTACATATAAAGGGGCTAGGATAACTCATTTGCGGTCAGAGAGTACTTATAAAGGGGCTATGGTAACTCACTTGGCGTAAGGAGTACTTATATAGGGGTTAGAGTAACTCACTTGGGGTCAGGGAGTAGTTATAAGGGACTAGGGTAACTCACTTGGGGTCTGGGAGTACATATAAAGGGGCTAGGATAACTCATTTGGGGTCAGGGAGTACTTCTATGGGACTAGGGTTACTCACTTGCGGTCAGGGACTACATATAAAGGGGCCAGGATAACTCACTTTGGGTCAGGCAGTACTTATAAAGGTGATATGGTATCTCACTTGGGGTCTGGAAGTACTTCTATGGGACTAGGGTAACTCTCTTGAGGTCAGGGAGTACTTATAAAGGGGTTAGAGTAACTCAGTTGGGGTCAGGGAGTACTTATAAAGGGGCTATGGTAAATCTCTTTGGGTTAAGGAGTACTTATTTGGGACTAGGCTAACTCACTTGGTGTCTGGGAGCACTTATATGGGACCAGGGTAACTCACTTGGGGCCAGGGTGTACTTATAAAGGGGCTAGGGTAACTCACTTGCGGTCAGAGAGTACTTATATGGGACTAGGGTAACTCACTTGCCGTCAGAGAGTACATATAAAGGGGCTAGGATAACTCACTTGGGGTCAGGGAGTACTTATAAAGGTGATATGGTAACTCACTTGGGGTCAGGGAGTACTTATATAGGGGCTAGGGTAACTCACTTGGGGTCAGGGAGTACTACTGTGGGACTAGGGTAACTCACTTGCCGTCAGAAAGTACATATAAATGGGGTTAGGATAACTCACTTGGGGTCAGGGAGTACTTATAAAGGGGGTATGGTAACTCACTTGGGGTCAGGGTGTACTACTATGGGACTAGGGAAACTCACTTGCGGTCAGAGAGTACATATAAAGGGGCTAGGATAACTCACTTGGGGTCAGGGAGTACTTATATGGGACTAGGGTAACTCACTTGCGGTCAGGGAGTACTTATAAAGGGGCTAGGGTAAATCTCTTTGGGTTATGGAGTACTTATTTGGGACTAGACTAACTCACTTGGTGTCTGGGAGCACTTATATGGGACCAGGGTAACTCACTTGGGGCCAGGGTGTACTTATAAAGGAGCTAGGGTAACTCACTTGGGGTCAGGGAGTAGTTATAAGGGACTAGGGTAACTCACTTGGGGTCTGGGAGTACATATAAAGGGGCTAGGGTAACTCACTTTTGGTCAAGGAGTACATATACGGGACTACGGTAACTCACTTGGTGTCTTTGAGTACATATATGGGACCAGGGTAACTCACTTGGGGCCAGGGTGTACCTATTAAGGGGCTAGGGTAACTCACTTGGGGTCAGGGAGTACTTATAAGGGACTAGGGTAACTCAGTTGTGGTCTGGGAGTACATATAAAGGGGCTAGGATAACTCATTTGCGGTCAGAGAGTACTTATAAAGGGGCTATGGTAACTCACTTGGGGTAAGGAGTACTCATATAGGGGTTAGAGTAACTCACTTGGGGTCAGGGAGTACTTCTATGGGATTAGGGTAACTCACTTGGGGTCAAGGAGTACATATAAAGGGGCTAGGATGACTCACTTGGGGTCAGGGAGTACTTATAAAGGGGCTAGGGTAACTCACTTGGGGTAAGGAGTATTTATATAGGACTAGGGTAACTCACTTGCGGTCAGAGAGAACATATATAGGGATAGGATAACTCACTTGCGGTCAGAGAGTACATATAAAGGGGCTAGAATAACTCACTTGTTGTCAGGGAGTACTTATATGGGACCAGGGTAACTCACTTAGTGTTAGGGAGTACTTATATAGGGGCTAGGGTAACTCACTTGGGGTCAGGGAGTATTTCTATGTGACTAGGGTAACTCACTTGGGGTCTGGGAGTACTTATATGGGACTAGGGTAACTCTCTTGAGGTCAGGGAGTACTTATAAAGGGGTTAAAGTAACTCACTTGGGGTCAGGGAGTACTTATAAGGGACTAGGGTAACTCACTTGGGGTCTGGGAGTACATATAAAGGGGCTAGGATAACTCATTTGGGGTCAGGGAGTACTTATATAGGGGTTAGAGTAACTCACTTGGGGTCAGGGAGTACTTCTATGGTACTAGGGTAACACACTTGGGGTTTGGGAGTACTTATATGGGACTAGGGTAACTCACTTGGGGTCAGGGAGTACTTATAAAGGGGCTAGGGTAACTCTCTTTTGGTCAAGGAATATTTATACGGGACTACGGTAACTCACTTGGTGTCTTTGAGTACATATATGGGACCAGGGTAACTCATTTGGGGCCAGGGTGTACTTATTAAAGGGCTAGGGTAACTCACTTGGGGTCAGGGAGTACTTATAAGGGACTAGGGTAACTCACTTGTGGTCTGGGAGTACATATAAAGGGGATAGGATAACTCACTTGCGGTCAGAGAGTACATATAAACGGCTAGAATAACTCACTTGTTGTCAGGGAGTACTTATATGGGACTAGGGTAACTCACTTAGGGTTAGGGAGTACTTATATAGGGGCTAGGGTAACTCACTTGGGGTCAGGGAGTATTTCTGTGTTACTAGGGTAACTCACTTGGGGTCTGGGAGTACTTATATGGGACTAGGGTACCTCTCTTGAGGTCATGGAGTACATATAAAGGGGTTAGAGTAACTGACTTTGGGTCAGGGAGTACATATAAGGGACTAGGGTAACTCACTTGTGGTCTGGGAGTACATGTAAAGGGGGTAGGATAACTCACTTGCGGTCAGAGAGTACTTATAAATGGGCTATGGTAACTCACTTGGGGTAAGGAGTACCTCTATGGGACTAGGGTAACTCACTTGGGGTAAGGAGTACTTATATAGGACTAGGGTAACTCACTTGCGGTCAGAGAGAACATATATAGGGATAGGATAACTCACTTGCGGTCAGAGAGTACATATAAAGGGGCAAGGATATCTCATTTGGGGTCAGGGAGTACTTATATAGGGGTTAGAGTAACTCACTTGGGGTCAGGGAGTACTTCTATGTGACTAGGGTAACTCACTTGGGGTCTGGGAGTACTTATATGGGACTAGGGTAACTCTCTTGAGGTCATGGAGTACATATAAAGGGGTTAGACTAACTCACTTGGGGTCAGGGAGTAGTTATAAGGGACTAGGGTAACTCACTTGGGGTCAGGGAGTACATATAAGGGACTAGGGTAACTCACTTGTGGTCTGGGAGTACATATAAAGGGGCTAGGATAACTCGCTTGCGGTCAGAGAGTACTTATAAAGGGGCTATGGTAACTCACTTGGGGTAAGGAGAACCTCTATGGGACTAGGGTAACTCACTTGGGGTAAGGAGTACTTATATAGGACTAGGGTAACTCACTTGCGGTCAGAGAGAATATATATAGGGATAGGATAACTCACTTGCGGTCAGAGAGTACATATAAAGGGGCTAGGATAACTCACTTGGGGTTAGGGAGTACTTATATAGGGGCTAGGGTAACTCTCTTGAGGTCATAGAGTACATATAAAGGGGTTAGAGTAACTCACTTGGGGTCAGGGAGTACATATAAGGGACTAGGGTAACTCACTTGTGGTCTGGGAGTATATATAAAGGGGCTAGGATAACTCATTTGTGGTCAGGGAGTACTTCTATGGGACTAGGGTTACTCACTTGCGGTCAGGGACTACATATAAAGGGGCCAGGATAACTCACTTGGGGTCAGGGAGTACTTATAAAGGGGTTAGAGTAACTCACTTGGGGTCAGGGAGTATTTATAAAGGGGCTAGGGCAACTCTCTTTTGGTCAAGGAGTATTTATACGGGATACGGTAACTCACTTGGTGCCTTTGAGTACATATATGGGACCAGGGTAACTCACTTGGGGCCAGGGTGTACCTATTAAGGGGCTAGAGTAACTCACTTGGGGTCAGGGAGTACATATAAGGGACTAGGGTAACTCACTTGTGGTCTGGGAGTATATATAAAGGGGCTAGGATAACTCACTTGCGGCCAGAGAGTACATATAAAGGGGCTAGGATAACTCACTTGGGGTCAGGGAGTACTTATAAAGGTGATATGGTAACTCACTTGGGGTCAGGGAGTACTTATATAGGGGCTAGGGTAACTCACTTGGGTTCAGGGAGTACTTATAAAGGGGCTATGGTAACTCACTTGGGGTCAGGGAGTACTACTGTGGGACTAGGGTAACTCACTTGCCGTCAGAGAGTACATATAAATGGGGTTAGGATAACTCACTTGGGGTCAGGGTGTACTACTATGGGTGTGGGGTAACTCACTTGCGGTCAGAGAGTACATATAAAGGGGCTAGGATAACTCACTTGGGGTCAGGGAGTACTTATAAAGGTGATATGGTATCTCACTTGGGGTCTGGAAGTACTTCTATGGGACTAGGGTAACTCAATTGCGGTCAGAGAGTACATATAAAGGGGCTAGGATAACTCACTTGGGGTCAGGGAGTACTTATAAAGGTGATATGGTAACTCACTTGGGGTCAGGGAGTACTTATAAAGGGGCTAGGGTAACTCACTTGGGGTCAGGGAATACTTATAAAGGGGCTATGGTAACTCACTTGGGGTCAGGGTGTACTACTATGGGTGTGGGGTAACTCACTTGCGGTCAGAGAGTACATATAAAGGGGCTAGGATAACTCACTTGGGGTCAGGGAGTACTTATAAAGGTGATATGGTAACTCACTTGGGGTCAGGGAGTACTTATAAAGGGGCTAGTGTAACTCACTTGGGGTCAGGGAATACTTATAAAGGGGCTATGGTAACTCACTTGGGGTCAGGGAGTACTTATAAAGGGGCTATGGTAACTCACTTCGGGTCAGGGAGTACTACTGTGGGAATAGGGTAACTCACTTGCCGTCAGACAGTACATATAAATGGGGTTAGGATAACTCACTTGGGGTCAGGGAGCACTTATAAAGGGGCTATGGTAACTCACTTGGGGTCAGGGTGTACTACTATGGGTGTGGGGTAACTCACTTGCGGTCAGAGAGTACATATAAAGGGGCTAGGATAACTCACTTGGGGTCAGGGAGTACTTATAAAGGTGATATGGTAACTCACTTGGGGTCAGGGAGTACTTATAAAGGGGCTAGGGTAACTCACTTGGGGTCAGGGAGTGCTTATAAAGGGGCTATGGTAACTCACTTGGGGTCAGGAAGTACTACTGTGGGACTAGGGTAACTCACTTGCCGTCAAAGAGTACATATAAATGGGGTTAGGATAACTCACTTGGGGTCAGGGAGTACTTATAAAGGGGCTATGGTAACTCACTTGGGGTCAGGGAGTACTTATACAGG
Source organism: Prorops nasuta (assembly GCF_024137725.1). NCBI lineage: Eukaryota > Metazoa > Arthropoda > Insecta > Hymenoptera > Bethylidae > Prorops > Prorops nasuta. Next base: position 852,554 of record NW_027116841.1, on the reverse strand, counting down.
GGCTAGGGTAACTCACTTGGGGTCAGGGAGTACTACTGTGGGACTAGGGTAACTCACTTGCCGTCAGAAAGTACATATAAATGGGGTTAGGATAACTCACTTGGGGTCAGGGAGTACTTATAAAGGGGCTATGGTAACTCACTTGGGGTCAGGGTGTACTACTATGGGTGTGGGGTAACTCACTTGCGGTCAGAGAGTACATATAAAGGGGCTATGATAACTCACTTGGGGTCAGGGAGTACTTATAAAGGTGATATGGTATCTCACTTGGGGTCTGGAAGTACTTCTATGGGACTAGGGTAACTCAATTGCGGTCAGAGAGTATATATAAAAGGGCCAGGATAACTCACATGGGGTCAGGGAGTACTTATAAAGGGGCTAGGGTAACTCACTTGGGGTCAGGGAGTACTTATATGGGACTAGGGTAACTCACTTGGTGTCTGGGAGCACTTATATGGGACCAGGGTAACTCACTTGGTGTCTGGGAGCACTTATATGGGACCAGGGTAACTCACTTGGGGCCAGGGTGTACTTATAAAGGGGTTAGGGTAACTCACTTGGTGTCTGGGAGCACTTATATGGGACCAGGGTAACTCACTTGGGGCCAGGGTGTACTTATAAAGGGGTTAGGGTAACTCACTTGGGGTCAGGGAGTAGTTATAAGGGACTAGGGTAACTCACTTGGGGTCTGGGAGTACATATAAAGGGGCTAGGATAACTCACTTGGGGTCAGGGTGTACTTCTATGGGACTAGGGTAACTCACTTGCGGTGAGAGACTACATATAATGTGGCTAGGATAGCTCACTTAGGGTCAGGGAGTACTTATAAAGGTGATATGGTATCTCACTTGGGGTCTGGAAGTACTTCTTTGGGACTACGGTAACTCACTTGCCGTCAGAGAGTACATATAAATGGGGTTAGGATAACTCACTTGGGGTCAGGGAGTACTTATAAAGGGGGTATGGTAACTCACTTGGGGTCAGGGTGTACTACTATGGGACTAGGGAAACTCACTTGCGATCAGAGAGTACATATAAAGGGGCTAGGATAACTCACTTGGGGTCAGGGAGTACTTATATGGGACTAGGGTAACTCACTTGCGGTCAGGGAGTACTTATAAAGGGGCTAGGGTAAATCTCTTTGGGTTATGGAGTACTTATTTGGGACTAGGCTAACTCACTTGGTGTCTGGGAGCACTTATATGGGACCAGGGTAACTCACTTGGGGCCAGGGTGTACTTATAAAGGAGCTAGGGTAACTCACTTGGGGTCAGGGAGTAGTTATAAGGGACTAGGGTAACTCACTTGGGGTCTGGGAGTACATATAAAGGGGCTAGGATAACTCACTTGGGGTCAGGGTGTACTTCTATGGGAGTAGGGTAACTCACTTGCGGTCAGGGACTACATATAAAGGGGCCAGGATAACTCACTTGGGGTCAGGCAGTACTTATAAAGGTGATATGGTATCTCACTTGGGGTCTGGAAGTACTTCTATGGGACTAGGGTAACTCAATTGCGGTCAGAGAGTACCTATAAAAGGGCCAGGATAACTCACTTGGGGTCAGGGAGTACTTCTATGTGAGAAGGGTAACTCACTTGCGGGCAGAGAGTACATATAAAGGGGCAAGGATAACTCATTTGGGGTCAGGGAGTATTTATAAAGGGGCTAGGGTAACTCACTTGGGGTCAGGGTGTACTTCTATGGGACTAGGGTAACTCACTTGCGGGCAGAGAGTACATATAAGGGGCAAGGATAACTCACTTGGGGTCAGGGAGTACTTATAAAGGGGCTAGGGTAACTCACTTGGGGTCAGGGAGTACTTATAAAGGGGCTATGGTAACTCACTTGGGGTCAGGGAGTACTTATATGGGACTAGGGTAACTCACTTGGTGTCTGGGAGCACTTATATGGGACCAGGGTAACTCACTTGGGGCCAGGGTGTACTTATAAAGGGGTTAGGGTAACTTCGCTTGGGGTCAGGGAGTAGTTATAAGGGACTAGGGTAACTCACTTGGGGTCTGGGAGTACATATAAAGGGGCTAGGATAACTCACTTGGGGTCAGGGTGTACTTCTATGGGACTAGGGTAACTCACTTGCGGTCAGAGACTACATATAATGGGGCCAGGATAACTCACTTGGGGTCAGGGAGTACTTATAAAGGTGATATGGTATCTCACTTGGGGTCTGGAAGTACTTCTATGGGACTAGGGTAACTCACTTGCGGTCAGGGAGTACTTATAAAGGGGCTAGGGTAAATCTCTTTGGTTCAAGATGTACTTATATGGGACTAGGCTAACTCACTTGGGGTCAGGGTGTACTACTATGGGTGTGGGGTAACTCACTTGCGGTCAGAGAGTACATATAAAGGGGCTAGGATAACTCACTTGGGGTCAGGGAGTACTTATAAAGGTGATATGGTAATTCACTTGGGGTCAGGGAGTACTTATAAAGGGGCTAAGGTAACTCACTTGGGGTCAGGGAGTACTTATAAAGGGGCTATGGTAACTCACTTGGGGTCAGGGAGTACTTATAAAGGGCTATGGTAACTCACTTGGGGTCAGGGAGTACTACTGTGGGAATAGGGTAACTCACTTGCCGTCAGAGAGTACATATAAATGGGGTTAGGATAACTCACTTGGGGTCAGGGAGTACTTATAAAGGGGCTATGGTAACTCACTTGGGGTCAGGGTGTACTACTATGGGTGTGGGGTAACTCACTTACGGTCAGAGACTACATATAAAGGGGCTAGGATAACTCACTTGGGGTCAGGGAGTACTTATAAAGGTGATATGGTAACTCACTTGGGGTCAGGGAGTACTTATACAGGGGCTAGGGTAACTCACTTGGGGTCAGGGAGTACTACTGTGGGACTAGGGTAACTCACTTGCCGTCAGAAAGTACATATAAATGGGGTTAGGATAACTCACTTGGGGTCAGGGTGTACTACTATGGGTGTGGGGTAACTCACTTGCGGTCAGAGAGTACATATAAAGGGGCTATGATAACTCACTTGGGGTCAGGGAGTACTTATAAAGGTGATATGGTATCTCACTTGGGGTCTGGAAGTATTTCTATGGGACTAGGGTAACTCAATTGCCGTCAGAGAGTACATATAAATGGGGTTAGGATAACTCACTTGGGGTCAGGGAGTACTTATAAAGGGGGTATGGTAACTCACTTGGGGTCAGGGTGTACTACTATGGGACTAGGGAAACTCACTTGCGGTCAGAGAGTACATATAAAGGGGCTAGGATAACTCACTTGGTGTCTGGGAGCACTTATATGGGACCAGGGTAACTCACTTGGGGCCAGGGTGTACTTATAAAGGAGCTAGGGTAACTCACTTGGGGTCAGGGAGTACTTATAAAGGTGATATGGTAACTCACTTGGGGTCAGGGAGTACTTATACAGGGGCTAGGGTAACTCACTTGGGGTCAGGGAGTACTACTGTGGGACTAGGGTAACTCACTTGCCGTCAGAAAGTACATATAAATGGGGTTAGGATAACTCACTTGGGGTCAGGGAGTACTTATAAAGGGGCTATGGTAACTCACTTGGGGTCAGGGTGTACTACTATGGGTGTGGGGTAACTCACTTGCGGTCAGAGAGTACATATAAAGGGGCTATGATAACTCACTTGGGGTCAGGGAGTACTTATAAAGGTGATATGGTATCTCACTTGGGGTCTGGAAGTACTTCTATTGGACTAGGGTAACTCAATTGCCGTCAGAGAGTACATATAAATGGGGTTAGGATAACTCACTTGGGGTCAGGGAGTACTTATAAAGGGGGTATGGTAACTCACTTGGGGTCAGGGTGTACTACTATGGGACTAGGGAAACTCACTTGCGGTCAGAGAGTACATATAAATGGGCTAGGATAACTCACTTGGGGTCAGGGAGTACTTATATGGGACTAGGGTAACTCACTTGCGGTCAGGGAGTACTTATAAAGGGGCTAGGGTAAATCTCTTTGGGTTATGGAGTACTTATTTAGGGGCTAGGGTAACTCACTTGGGGTCAGGGAGTATTTCTATGTGACTAGGGTAACTCACTTGGGGTCTGGGAGTACTTCTATGGTACTAGGGTAACTCACTTGGGGTTTGGGAGTACTTATATGGGCCTAGGGTAACTCACTTGGGGTCAGGGAGTACTTATAAAGGGGTTAGAGTAACTCACTTGGGGTCAGGGAGTAGTTATAAGGGACTAGGGTAACTCACTTGGGGTCAGGGAGTACATATAAGGAACTAGGGTAACTCACTTGTGGTCTGGGAGTACATATAAAGGGGCTAGGATAACTCACTTGCGGTCAGAGAGTACTTATAAAGGGGCTATGGTAACTCACTTGGGGTAAGGAGTACCTCTATGGGACTAGGGTAACTCACTTGGGGTAAGGAGTACTTATATAAGACTAGGGTAACTCACTTGCGGTCAGAGAGAATATATATAGGGATAGGATAACTCACTTGCGGTCAGAGAGTACATATAAAGGGGCTAGAATAACTCACTTGTTGTCAGGGAGTACTTATATGGGACCAGGGTAACTCACTTAGGGTTAGGGAGTAATTATATAGGGGCTAGGGTAACTCACTTGGGGCCAGGGTGTACTTATAAAGGGGTTAGGGTAACTCACTTGGGGTCAGGGAGTAGTTATATGGGACTAGGGTAACTCACTTGGGGTCTGGGAGTACATATAAAGGGGCTAGGATAACTCACTTGGGGTCAGGGAGTACTTATAAAGGTGATATGGTATCTCACTTGTGGTCTGGAAGTACTTCTATGGGACTAGGGTAACTCAATTGCGGTCAGAGAGTACATATAAAGGGGCTAGGATAACTCACTTGGGGTCAGGGAGTACTTATAAAGGGGCTATGGTAACTCACTTGGGGTCAGGGTGTACTACTATGGGTATGGGGTAACTCACTTGCGGTCAGAGAGTACATATAAAGGGGCTAGGATAACTCACATGGGGTAAGGGAGTACTTATAAAGGTGATATGGTAACTCACTTGGGGTCAGGGGGTACTACTGTGGGAATAGGGTAACTCACTTGCCGTCAGAGAGTACATATAAATGGGGTTAGGATAACTCACTTGGGGTCAGGGAGTACTTATAAAGGGGCTATGGTAACTCACTTGGGGTCAGGGTGTACTACTATGGGTGTGGGGTAACTCACTTACGGTCAGAGACTACATATAAAGGGGCTAGGATAACTCACTTGGGATCAGGGAGTACTACTGTGGGACTAGGGTAACTCACTTGCCGTCAGAAAGTACATATAAATGGGGTTAGGATAACTCACTTGGGGTCAGGGAGTACTTATAAAGGGGCTATGGTAACTCACTTGGGGTCAGGGTGTACTACTATGGGTGTGGGGTAACTCACTTGCGGTCAGAGAGTACATATAAAGGGGCTATGATAACTCACTTGGGGTCAGGGAGTACTTATAAAGGTGATATGGTATCTCACTTGGGGTCTGGAAGTACTTCTATGGGACTAGGGTAACTCAATTGCGGTCAGAGAGTACATATAAAAGGGCCAGGATAACTCACATGGGGTCAGGGAGTACTTATAAAGGGGCTAGGGTAACTCACTTGGGGTCAGGGAGTACTTATATGGGACTAGGGTAACTCACTTGGTGTCTGGGAGCACTTATATGGGACCAGGGTAACTCACTTGGTGTCTGGGAGCACTTATATGGGACCAGGGTAACTCACTTGGGGCCAGGGTGTACTTATAAAGGGGTTAGGGTAACTCACTTGGGGTCAGGGAGTAGTTATAAGGGACTAGGGTAACTCACTTGGGGTCTGGGAGTACATATAAAGGGGCTAGGATAACTCACTTGGGGTCAGGGTGTACTTCTATGGGACTAGGGTAACTCACTTGCGGTCAGAAACTACATATAATGGGGCCAGGATAACTCACTTAGGGTCAGGGAGTACTTATAAAGGTGATATGGTATCTCACTTGGGGTCTGGAAGTACTTCTATGGGACTACGGTAACTCACTTGCCGTCAGAGAGTACATATAAATGGGGTTAGGATAACTCACTTGCGGTCAGAGAGTACATATAAAGGGGCTATGATAACTCACTTGGGGTCAGGGAGTACTTATAAAGGTGATATGGTATCTCACTTGTGGTCTGGAAGTACTTCTATGGGACTAGGGTAACTCAATTGCGGTCAGAGAGTACATATAAAGGGGCTAGGATATCTCACTTGGGGTCTGGAAGTACTTCTATGGGACTAGGGTAACTCACTTGCGGTCAGGGAGTACTTATAAAGGGGCTAGGGTAAATCTCTTTGGTTCAAGGTGTACTTATATGGGACTAGGCTAACTCACTTGGGGTCAGGGTGTACTACTATGGGTGTGGGGTAACTCACTTGCGGTCAGAGAGTACATATAAAGGGGCTAGGATAACTCACTTGGGGTCAGGGAGTACTTATAAAGGTGATATGGTAATTCACTTGGGGTCAGGGAGTACTTATAAAGGGGCTAAGGTAACCCACTTGGGGTCAGGGAGTACTTATAAAGGGGCTATGGTAACTCACTTGGGGTCAGGGAGTACTTATAAAGGGGCTATGGTAACTCACTTGGGGTCAGGGAGTACTACTGTGGGAATAGGGTAACTCACTTGCCGTCAGAGAGTACATATAAATGGGGTTAGGGTAACTCACTTGGGGTCAGGGAGTACTTATAAAGGGGCTATGGTAACTCACTTGGGGTCAGGGTGTACTACTATGGGTGTGGGGTAACTCACTTACGGTCAGAGACTACATATAAAGGGGCTAGGATAACTCACTTGGGGTCAGGGAGTACTTATAAAGGTGATATGGTAACTCATTTGGGGTCAGGGAGTACTTATACAGGGGCTAGGGTAACTCACTTGGGGTCAGGGAGTACTACTGTGGGACTAGGGTAACTCACTTGCCGTCAGAAAGTACATATAAATGGGGTTAGGATAACTCACTTGGGGTCAGGGTGTACTACTATGGGTGTGGGGTAACTCACTTGCGGTCAGAGAGTACATATAAAGGGGCTATGATAACTCACTTGGGGTCAGGGAGTACTTATAAAGGTGATATGGTATCTCACTTGGGGTCTGGAAGTATTTCTATGGGACTAGGGTAACTCAATTGCCGTCAGAGAGTACATATAAATGGGGTTAGGATAACTCACTTGGGGTCAGGGAGTACTTATAAAGGGGGTATGGTAACTCACTTGGGGTCAGGGTGTACTACTATGGGACTAGGGAAACTCACTTGCGGTCAGAGAGTACATATAAAGGGGCTAGGATAACTCACTTGGGGTCAGGGAGTACTTATATGGGACTAGGGTAACTCACTTGCGGTCAGGGAGTACTTATAAAGGGGCTAGGGTAAATCTCTTTGGGTTATGGAGTACTTATTTGGGACTAGACTAACTCACTTGGTGTCTGGGAGCACTTATATGGGACCAGGGTAACTCACTTGGGGCCAGGGTGTACTTATAAAGGAGCTAGGGTAACTCACTTGGGGTCAGGGAGTACTTATAAAGGTGATATGGTAACTCACTTGGGGTCAGGGAGTACTTATACAGGGGCTAGGGTAACTCACTTGGGGTCAGGGAGTACTACTGTGGGACTAGGGTAACTCACTTGCCGTCAGAAAGTACATATAAATGGGGTTAGGATAACTCACTTGGGGTCAGGGAGTACTTATAAAGGGGCTATGGTAACTCACTTGGGGTCAGGGTGTACTACTATGGGTGTGGGGTAACTCACTTGCGGTCAGAGAGTACATATAAAGGGGCTATGATAACTCACTTGGGGTCAGGGAGTACTTATAAAGGTGATATGGTATCTCACTTGGGGTCTGGAAGTACTTCTATTGGACTAGGGTAACTCAATTGCCGTCAGAGAGTACATATAAATGGGGTTAGGATAACTCACTTGGGGTCAGGGAGTACTTATAAAGGGGGTATGGTAACTCACTTGGGGTCAGGGTGTACTACTATGGGACTAGGGAAACTCACTTGCGGTCAGAGAGTACATATAAAGGGGCTAGGATAACTCACTTGGGGTCAGGGAGTACTTATATGGGACTAGGGTAACTCACTTGCGGTCAGGGAGTACTTATAAAGGGGCTAGGGTAAATCTCTTTGGGTTATGGAGTACTTATTTAGGGGCTAGGGTAACTCACTTGGGGTCAGGGAGTATTTCTATGTGACTAGGGTAACTCACTTGGGGTCTGGGAGTACTTCTATGGTACTAGGGTAACTCACTTGGGGTTTGGGAGTACTTATATGGGCCTAGGGTAACTCACTTGGGGTCAGGGAGTACTTATAAAGGGGTTAGAGTAACTCACTTGGGGTCAGGGAGTAGTTATAAGGGACTAGGGTAACTCACTTGGGGTCAGGGAGTACATATAAGGAACTAGGGTAACTCACTTGTGGTCTGGGAGTACATATAAAGGGGCTAGGATAACTCACTTGCGGTCAGAGAGTACTTATAAAGGGGCTATGGTAAATCACTTGGGGTAAGGAGTACCTCTATGGGACTAGGGTAACTCACTTGGGGTAAGGAGTACTTATATAAGACTAGGGTAACTCACTTGCGGTCAGAGAGAATATATATAGGGATAGGATAACTCACTTGCGGTCAGAGAGTACATATAAAGGGGCTAGAATAACTCACTTGTTGTCAGGGAGTACTTATATGGGACCAGGGTAACTCACTTAGGGTTAGGGAGTAATTATATAGGGGCTAGGGTAACTCACTTGGGGCCAGGGTGTACTTATAAAGGGGTTAGGGTAACTCACTTGGGGTCAGGGAGTAGTTATAAGGGACTAGGGTAACTCACTTGGGGTCTGGGAGTACATATAAAGGGGCTAGGATAACTCACTTGGGGTCAGGGAGTACTTATAAAGGTGATATGGTATCTCACTTGTGGTCTGGAAGTACTTCTATGGGACTAGGGTAACTCAATTGCGGTCAGAGAGTACATATAAAGGGGCTAGGATAACTCACTTGGGGTCAGGGAGTACTTATAAAGGGGCTATGGTAACTCACTTGGGGTCAGGGTGTACTACTATGGGTGTGGGGTAACTCACTTGCGGTCAGAGAGTACATATAAAGGGGCTAGGATAACTCACATGGGGTAAGGGAGTACTTATAAAGGTGATATGGTAACTCACTTGGGGTCAGGGATTACTACTGTGGGAATAGGGTAACTCACTTGCCGTCAGAGAGTACATATAAATGGGGTTAGGATAACTCACTTGGGGTCAGGGAGTACTTATAAAGGGGCTATGGTAACTCACTTGGGGTCAGGGTGTACTACTATGGGTGTGGGGTAACTCACTTACGGTCAGAGACTACATATAAAGGGGCTAAGATAACTCACTTGGGGTCAGGGAGTACTACTGTGGGACTAGGGTAACTCACTTGCCGTCAGAAAGTACATATAAATGGGGTTACGATAACTCACTTGGGGTCAGGGAGTACTTATAAAGGGGCTATGGTAACTCACTTGGGGTCAGGGTGTACTACTATGGGTGTGGGGTAACTCACTTGCGGTCAGAGAGTACATATAAAGGGGCTATGATAACTCACTTGGGGTCAGGGAGTACTTATAAAGGTGATATGGTATCTCACTTGGGGTCTGGAAGTACTTCTATGGGACTAGGGTAACTCAATTGCGGTCAGAGAGTACATATAAAAGGGCCAGGATAACTCACATGGGGTCAGGGAGTACTTATAAAGGGGCTAGGGTAACTCACTTGGGGTCAGGGAGTACTTATATGGGACTAGGGTAACTCACTTGGTGTCTGGGAGCACTTATATGGGACCAGGGTAACTCACTTGGTGTCTGGGAGCACTTATATGGGACCAGGGTAACTCACTTGGGGCCAGGGTGTACTTATAAAGGGGTTAGGGTAACTCACTTGGGGTCAGGGAGTAGTTATAAGGGACTAGGGTAACTCACTTGGGGTCTGGGAGTACATATAAAGGGGCTAGGATAACTCACTTGGGGTCAGGGTGTACTTCTATGGGACTAGGGTAACTCACTTGCGGTCAGAAACTACATATAATGGGGCCAGGATAACTCACTTAGGGTCAGGGAGTACTTATAAAGGTGATATGGTATCTCACTTGGGGTCTGGAAGTACTTCTATGGGACTACGGTAACTCACTTGCCGTCAGAGAGTACATATAAATGGGGTTAGGATAACTCACTTGCGGTCAGAGAGTACATATAAAGGGGCTATGATAACTCACTTGGGGTCAGGGAGTACTTATAAAGGTGATATGGTATCTCACTTGTGGTCTGGAAGTACTTCTATGGGACTAGGGTAACTCAATTGCGGTCAGAGAGTACATATAAAGGGGCTATGATAACTCACTTGGGGTCAGGGAGTACTTATAAAGGTGATATGGTATCTCACTTGGGGTCTGGAAGTACTTCTATTGGACTAGGGTAACTCAATTGCCGTCAGAGAGTACATATAAATGGGGTTAGGATAACTCACTTGGGGTCAGGGAGTACTTATAAAGGGGGTATGGTAACTCACTTGGGGTCAGGGTGTACTACTATGGGACTAGGGAAACTCACTTGCGGTCAGAGAGTACATATAAAGGGGCTAGGATAACTCACTTGGGGTCAGGGAGTACTTATATGGGACTAGGGTAACTCACTTGCGGTCAGGGAGTACTTATAAAGGGGCTAGGGTAAATCTCTTTGGGTTATGGAGTACTTATTTAGGGGCTAGGGTAACTCACTTGGGGTCAGGGAGTATTTCTATGTGACTAGGGTAACTCACTTGGGGTCTGGGAGTACTTCTATGGTACTAGGGTAACTCACTTGGGGTTTGAGAGTACTTATATGGGCCTAGGGTAACTCACTTGGGGTCAGGGAGTACTTATAAAGGGGTTAGAGTAACTCACTTGGGGTCAGGGAGTAGTTATAAGGGACTAGGGTAACTCACTTGGGGTCAGGGAGTACATATAAGGAACTAGGGTAACTCACTTGTGGTCTGGGAGTACATATAAAGGGGCTAGGATAACTCACTTGCGGTCAGAGAGTACTTATAAAGGGGCTATGGTAACTCACTTGGGGTAAGGAGTACCTCTATGGGACTAGGGTAACTCACTTGGGGTAAGGAGTACTTATATAAGACTAGGGTAACTCACTTGCGGTCAGAGAGAATATATATAGGGATAGGATAACTCACTTGCGGTCAGAGAGTACATATAAAGGGGCTAGAATAACTCACTTGTTGTCAGGGAGTACTTATATGGGACCAGGGTAACTCACTTAGGGTTAGGGAGTAATTATATAGGGGCTAGGGTAACTCACTTGGGGCCAGGGTGTACTTATAAAGGGGTTAGGGTAACTCACTTGGGGTCAGGGAGTAGTTATAAGGGACTAGGGTAACTCACTTGGGGTCTGGGAGTACATATAAAGGGGCTAGGATAACTCACTTGGGGTCAGGGAGTACTTATAAAGGTGATATGGTATCTCACTTGTGGTCTGGAAGTACTTCTATGGGACTAGGGTAACTCAATTGCGGTCAGAGAGTACATATAAAGGGGCTAGGATAACTCACTTGGGGTCAGGGAGTACTTATAAAGGGGCTATGGTAACTCACTTGGGGTCAGGGTGTACTACTATGTGTGTGGGGTAACTCACTTGCGGTCAGAGAGTACATATAAAGGGGCTAGGATAACTCACATGGGGTAAGGGAGTACTTATAAAGGTGATATGGTAACTCACTTGGGGTCAGGGAGTACTACTGTGGGAATAGGGTAACTCACTTGCCGTCAGAGAGTACATATAAATGGGGTTAGGATAACTCACTTGGGGTCAGGGAGTACTTATAAAGGGGCTATGGTAACTCACTTGGGGTCAGGGTGTACTACTATGGGTGTGGGGTAACTCACTTACGGTCAGAGACTACATATAAAGGGGCTAGGATAACTCACTTGGGGTCAGGGAGTACTACTGTGGGACTAGGGTAACTCACTTGCCGTCAGAAAGTACATATAAATGGGGTTAGGATAACTCACTTGGGGTCAGGGAGTACTTATAAAGGGGCTATGGTAACTCACTTGGGGTCAGGGTGTACTACTATGGGTGTGGGGTAACTCACTTGCGGTCAGAGAGTACATATAAAGGGGCTATGATAACTCACTTGGGGTCAGGGAGTACTTATAAAGGTGATATGGTATCTCACTTGGGGTCTGGAAGTACTTCTATGGGACTAGGGTAACTCAATTGCGGTCAGAGAGTACATATAAAAGGGCCAGGATAACTCACATGGGGTCAGGGAGTACTTATAAAGGGGCTAGGGTAACTCACTTGGGGTCAGGGAGTACTTATATGGGACTAGGGTAACTCACTTGGTGTCTGGGAGCACTTATATGGGACCAGGGTAACTCACTTGGTGTCTGGGAGCACTTATATGGGACCAGGGTAACTCACTTGGGGCCAGGGTGTACTTATAAAGGGGTTAGGGTAACTCACTTGGGGTCAGGGAGTAGTTATAAGGGACTAGGGTAACTCACTTGGGGTCTGGGAGTACATATAAAGGGGCTAGGATAACTCACTTGGGGTCAGGGTGTACTTCTATGGGACTAGGGTAACTCACTTGCGGTCAGAAACTACATATAATGGGGCCAGGATAACTCACTTAGGGTCAGGGAGTACTTATAAAGGTGATATGGTATCTCACTTGGGGTCTGGAAGTACTTCTATGGGACTACGGTAACTCACTTGCCGTCAGAGAGTACATATAAATGGGGTTAGGATAACTCACTTGCGGTCAGAGAGTACATATAAAGGGGCTATGATAACTCACTTGGGGTCAGGGAGTACTTATAAAGGTGATATGGTATCTCACTTGTGGTCTGGAAGTACTTCTATGGGACTAGGGTAACTCAATTGCGATCAGAGAGTACATATAAAGGGGCTAGGATAACTCACTTGGGGTCAGGGAGTACTTATATGGGACTAGGGTAACTCAGTTGGGGTCAGGGAGTACTTATAAAGGGGCTATGGTAAATCTCTTTGGGTTATGGAGTACTTATTTGGGACTAGGCTAACTCACTTGGTGTCTGGGAGCACTTATATGGGACCAGGGTAACTCACTTGGGGCCAGGGTGTACTTATAAAGGAGCTAGGGTAACTCACTTGGGGTCAGGGAGTAGTTATAAGGGACTAGGGTAACTCACTTGGGGTCTGGGAGTACATATAAAGGGGCTAGGATAACTCACTTGGGGTCAGGGTGTACTTCTATGGGAGTAGGGTAACTCACTTGCGGTCAGGGACTACATATAAAGGGGCCAGGATTACTCACTTGGGGTCAGGCAGTACTTATAAGGGTGATATGGTATCTCACTTGGGGTCTGGAAGTACTTCTATGGGACTAGGGTAACTCACTTGCGGTCAGAGAGTACATATAAAAGGGTCAGGATAACTCACTTGGGTACAGGGAGTACTTCTATGTGAGAAGGGTAACTTACTTGCGGGCAGAGAGTACATATAAAGGGGCAAGGATAACTCATTTGGGGTCAGGGAGTACTTATATAGGGGCTAGAGTAACTCACTTGGGGTCAGGTAGTACTTCTATGGTACTAGAGTCACTCACTTGGGGTCAGGGAGTACTTATAAAGGGGCTAGGGTAACTCACTTTTGGTCAAGGAGTACATATACGGGACTACGGTAACTCACTTGGTGTCTTTGAGTACATATATGGGACCAGGGTAACTCACTTGGGGCCAGGGTGTACCTATTAAGGGGCTAGGGTAACTCACTTGGGGTCAGGGAGTACTTATAAGGGACTAGGGTAACTCAGTTGTGGTCTGGGAGTACATATAAAGGGGCTAGGATAACTCATTTGGGGTCAGGGAGTACTTCTATGGGACTAGGGTTACTCACTTGCGGTCAGGGACTACATATAAAGGGGCCAGGATAACTCACTTTGGGTCAGGCAGTACTTATAAAGGTGATATGGTATCTCACTTGGGGTCTGGAAGTACTTCTATGGGACTAGGGTAACTCTCTTGAGGTCAGGGAGTACTTATAAAGGGGTTAGAGTAACTCAGTTGGGGTCAGGGAGTACTTATAAAGGGGCTATGGTAAATCTCTTTGGGTTAAGGAGTACTTATTTGGGACTAGGCTAACTCACTTGGTGTCTGGGAGCACTTATATGGGACCAGGGTAACTCACTTGGGGCCAGGGTGTACTTATAAAGGGGCTAGGGTAACTCACTTGCGGTCAGAGAGTACTTATATGGGACTAGGGTAACTCACTTGCCGTCAGAGAGTACATATAAAGGGGCTAGGATAACTCACTTGGGGTCAGAGAGTACTTAAAAAAGGGGTTATGGTATCTTACTTGGGGTCAGGGAGTACTACTATGGGACTAGGGTAACTCACTTGGGGTTTGGGAGTACTTATATGGGACTAGGGTAACTCACTTGGGGTCAGGGAGTACTTATAAAGGGGCTAGGGTAACTCTCTTTTGGTCAAGGAGTATTTATACGGGACTACGGTAACTCACTTGGTGTCTTTGAGTACATATATGGGACCAGGGTAACTCACATGGGGCCAGGGTGTACTTATTAAGGGGCTAGGGTAACTCACTTGGGGTCAGGGAGTACTTATAAGGGACTAGGGTAACTCGCTTGTGGTCTGGGAGTACATATAAAGTGGCTAGGATAACTCACTTGCGGTCAGATAGTACATATTTAGGGGCTAGGATAACTCACTTGGGGTCAGAGAGTACTTATAAAGGTGATATGTTAACTCACTTGGGGTCAGGGAGTAGTTATAAGGGACTAGGTTAACTCACTTGGGGTCTGGGAGTACATATAAAGGGGCTAGGATAACTCACTTGGGGTCAGGGTGTACTTCTATGGGACTAGGGTAACTCACTTGCGGTCAGAGACTACATATAATGGGGCCAGGATAACTCACTTGGGGTTAGGGAGTACTTATAAAGGTGATATGGTATCTCACTTGGGGTCTGGAAGTACTTCTATGGGACTAGGGTAACTCACTTGCGGTCAGGGAGTACTTATAAAGGGGCTAGGGTAAATCTCTTTGGTTCAAGGAGTACTTATATGGGACTAGGCTAACTCACTTGGTGTCTGGGAGAACTTATATGGGACCAGGGTAACTCACTTGGGGCCAGGGTGTACATGTAAAGGGGCTAGGGTAACTCACTTGGGGTCAGGGAGTAGTTATAAGGGACTAGTGTAACTCACTTGGGGTCTGGGAGTACATATAAAGGGGCTAGGTTAACTCACTTTTGGTCAAGGAGTACATATACAGGACTACGGTAACTCACTTGGTGCCTTTGAGTACATATATGGGAGCAGGGTAACTCACTTGGGGCCAGGGTGTACCTATTAAGGGGCTAGGGTAACTCACTTGGGGTCAGGGAGTACATATAAGGGAGTAGGGTAACTCACTTGTGGTCTGGGAGTACATATAAAGGGGCTGGGATAACTCACTTGGAGTCAGGGAGTACTTATAAAGGTGATATGTTAACTCACTTGGGGTCAGGGAGTACTTATAAAGGGGCTAGGGTAACTCACTTGGGGTCAGGGTGTACTACTATGGGTGTGGGGTAACTCACTTGCGGTCAGAGAGTACATATAAAGGGGCTAGGATAACTCACTTGGGGTCAGGGAGTACTTATAAAGGTGATATGGTAACTCACTTGGGGTCAGGGAGTACTTATAAAGGGGCTAGGGTAACTCACTTGGGGTCAGGGAATACTTATAAAGGGGCTAGGGTAACTCACTTGGGGTCAGGGTGTACTACTATGGGTGTGGGGTAACTCACTTGCGGTCAGAGAGTACATATAAAGGGGCTAGGATAAATCACATGGGGTCAGGGAGTACTTATAAAGGTGATATGGTAACTCACTTGGGGTCAGGGAGTACTTATAAAGGGGCTAGTGTAACTCACTTGGGGTCAGGGAATACTTATAAAGGGGCTATGGTAACTCACTTGGGGTCAGGGAGTACTTATAAAGGGGCTATGGTAACTCACTTGGGGTCAGGGAGTACTACTGTGGGAATAGGGTAACTCACTTGCCGTCAGACAGTACATATAAATGGGGTTAGGATAACTCACTTGGGGTCAGGGAGCACTTATAAAGGGGCTATGGTAACTCACTTGGGTTCAGGGTGTACTACTATGGGTGTGGGGTAACTCACTTGCGGTCAGAGAGTACATATAAAGGGGCTAGGATAACTCACTTGGGGTCAGGGAGTACTTATAAAGGTGATATGGTAACTCACTTGGGGTCAGGGAGTACTTATAAAGGGGCTATGGTAACTCACTTGGGGTCAGGGAGTACTTATACAGGGGCTAGGGTAACTCACTTGGGGTCAGGGAGTACTACTGTGGGACTAGGGTAACTCACTTGCCGTCAGAAAGTACATATAAATGGGGTTAGGATAACTCACTTGGGGTCAGGGAGTACTTATAAAGGGGCTATGGTAACTCACTTGGGGTCAGGGTGTACTACTATGGGTGTGGGGTAACTCACTTGCGGTCAGAGAGTACATATAAAGGGGCTATGATAACTCACTTGGGGTCAGGGAGTACTTATAAAGGTGATATGGTATCTCACTTGGGGTCTGGAAGTACTTCTATGGGACTAGGGTAACTCAATTGCGGTCAGAGAGTACATATAAAAGGGCCAGGATAACTCACATGGGGTCAGGGAGTACTTATAAAGGGGCTAGGGTAACTCACTTGGGGTCAGGGAGTACTTATATGGGACTAGGGTAACTCACTTGGTGTCTGGGAGCACTTATATGGGACCAGGGTAACTCACTTGGGGCCAGGGTGTACTTATAAAGGGGTTAGGGTAACTCACTTGGTGTCTGGGAGACCTTATATGGGACCAG
Organism: Prorops nasuta; assembly: GCF_024137725.1. Taxonomy (NCBI): domain Eukaryota; kingdom Metazoa; phylum Arthropoda; class Insecta; order Hymenoptera; family Bethylidae; genus Prorops; species Prorops nasuta. The sequence goes on along the minus strand of NW_027116841.1, from coordinate 835,648 downwards.
GGTAACTCACTTGGGGCCAGGGTGTACTTATAAAGGGGTTAGGGTAACTCACTTGGGGTCAGGGAGTAGTTATAAGGGACTAGGGTAACTCACTTGGGGTCTGGGAGTACATATAAAGGGGCTAGGATAACTCACTTGGGGTCAGGGTGTACTTCTATGGGACTAGGGTAACTCACTTGCGGTCAGAGACTACATATAATGGGGCCAGGATAACTCACTTAGGGTCAGGGAGTACTTATAAAGGTGATATGGTATCTCACTTGGGGTCTGGAAGTACTTCTATGGGACTACGGTAACTCACTTGCCGTCAGAGAGTACATATAAATGGGGTTAGGATAACTCACTTGGGGTCAGGGAGTACTTATAAAGGGGGTATGGTAACTCACTTGGGGTCAGGGTGTACTACTATGGGACTAGGGAAACTCACTTGCGGTCAGAGAGTACATATAAAGGGGCTAGGATAACTCACTTGGGGTCAGGGAGTACTTATATGGGACTAGGGTAACACACTTGCGGTCAGGGAGTACTTATAAAGGGGCTAGGGTAAATCTCTTTGGGTTATGGAGTACTTATTTGGGACTAGGCTAACTCACTTGGTGTCTGGGAGCACTTATATGGGACCAGGGTAACTCACTTGGGGCCAGGGTGTACTTATAAAGGAGCTAGGGTAACTCACTTGGGGTCAGGGAGTAGTTATAAGGGACTAGGGTAACTCACTTGGGGTCTGGGAGTACATATAAAGGGGCTAGGATAACTCACTTGGGGTCAGGGTGTACTTCTATGGGACTAGGGTAACTCACTTGCGGGCAGAGAGTACATATAAAGGGGCAAGGATAACTCATTTGGGGTCAGGGAGTACTTATAAAGGGGCTAGGGTAACTCACTTGGGGTCAGGGTGTACTTCTATGGGACTAGGGTAACTCACTTGCGGGCAGAGAGTACATATAAGGGGCAAGGATAACTCATTTGGGGTCAGGGAGTACTTATAAAGGGGCTAGGGTAACTCACTTGGGGTCAGGGTGTACTTCTATGGGACTAGGGTAACTCACTTGCGGGCAGAGAGTACATATAAGGGGCAAGGATAACTCACTTGGGGTCAGGGAGTACTTATAAAGGGGCTAGGGTAACTCACTTGGGGTCAGGGAGTACTTATAAAGGGGCTATGGTAACTCACTTGGGGTCAGGGAGTACTTATATGGGACTAGGGTAACTCACTTGGTGTCTGGGAGCACTTATATGGGACCAGGGTAACTCACTTGCCTGGGGCGGTTTACCACGCTACCAGGCGCGTCCCCGGGTGGTGGATAGGGGGACGGCCGGCAGATATGCCGGTTAGCTGCGAAATAAGCCGTTTCATACGGACGAATAAGCAGTCGCGAACCAAAATGGTATTCTCACCCTCGCCTCATTTCATTCTCATGTGTCATCTGCCGTCGTACGGATTCCGGACGAGGGCCCCATAACATCACTTTTCTCATTTCACCCATTTCAGGGGACACGGGTACGGCCTCTGTGTTGACACTGCCCGAAAGGGATGTGTGGATGATTCCAGTAAGGTCGTGCTCGTGTCGGATCCCGGTGTCTACGCACCGTCCTCCCACGGAGGTATGCGGAATGCCAGTGATGGAAGAAGGTGTAAGGCGGCCTGGATGTTTGTCCCCGGGCTTGAGCCCCAAGCCATGGTGTCTGATGGAGGTAGGCATCATGGTGATCACCCCTCCACTTCCTGAGGCGGCGCGTTCGGAGTCGCTCCGCATGCTGGTGATTATTTATTAATTTATGGAAAACCAAACTTCTTCTTATTCTTCCCCTACAGGTAACGGCGTTAGCGCAGGATCGGGCTCCAGAGCCATGGACTTGGAGGAGGTGCGGCTGCGCCTGGAGGCCCGTGACAGAAGTGCGCAGGAACTGCATACGCTCATCCAGCGTATGTCAGTAGCAATGACGGAGCTTCTTGGACTCACGGACGGGAGAAAGGGCGTCAAGAGGAGCATCCAGGGAAAAGTGAGGGACCTGCGGGATCTCGTCGTCTCCGCTGTGCAGGAGGTGCAGGGAGCTGCGACCCAGGATTGTGGGTCACTTTTCCCTGTGCTTCTTGAGACGAGGGAGCGGGACGAAGCGCGAGAAGAGGTGCAACGGCCAGCGCTGAAGAATAAGGGTACGCAGACGTCGCTTCCGCTTCCACCGACTTCTAAAGGGGGGAGGGGGGTTTCGATTAAGTCGGGTGGAAGCGGCAATAGGGAAAGGGGCGCGAAAAGGGGAGCTGCCCTGGGGACGCCTTCTCCGCCGAAGGAGGGGGCCTCTGGGGCAGCTGGCCCGCCACCAGTGGCTACGGCATCTCCTCCGCGGGAGGAGGGGGTGCAATGGTCGGTCGTGGCTGGGCGGAAGGGAAGGGGGAGGAGGGATTTGGGGCCGGCCCCGATATCCCGTCCTCCTCATTCGGGTAGGGTTGGGGGACCTCCTCGTCGCCCCCGTGCCCAGGCCGTGCTCGTAGCGTGCGGGTCGGATGGGTATGGGGGGGCGATGAGGTTGCTGAAGGAAAGGGTGGACCCCGGTAAGGTCGGGGTTGAGGTCAGTTCGATCAGGAGGACTCGCAGGGGAGACCTCCTGATTGAGCTGAACAAAGGAGGGGGCTCCGCGTCCACGCTCGCGGGGGCGGTCGCGGAGGCGTTGGGTAACGGGATTCCGGTCTCTGCTCTCTCTCCGATGGAGAGGGTGGAGATCCGGGACCTCGATGGGGTTTCGTCCGGGGAGGATGTGCGTGCGGCCCTTCTGGCCGCACTGGGCGAGGAGGCAGCCGGGGTTAGAGTCTCCGCGCCGCGAAGAACTGGTGGGGGCTCCTGGGCCGTCGGCGCTTCCATGCCACCCGAGGTGGCTGGCAAGTTGTTGCGGCTTGGGCGCGTTCGCGTTGGGTGGGTGGTCTGCAGGGTTCGCCCTGCGACCAGTATCGTGCGGTGCAAGAGGTGTCACCACTTCGGTCACACCTCGGGTAGCTGCAAATTCAGCACAGACCGTTCGGGGCTGTGTTGGAGATGCGGGGAGGGGGGTCATGCCTCTGCCAGTTGTAGGGGTTCTCCTTGTTGTCTCGCCTGTAGGGACTCGGGGCTTGCGCATGATCACGCTGGGGGCTCTTCAGCGTGCGGATCGATCGGGGTGTGGAGAGGATCGAGACGTACATGAAGGGTCTCCAGATCAATGTCAATCGTTCGCGATCTGCTCAGGACTTGGCCGTCCATTGCACGTACTCTGGCGAGTACACGGTCTGCCTTGTCTCAGAGCAGCATAGGAATAGTAATTTCCCAAGCACCGGCTTGGAGGATGTCGGGGGGGATTCGGCTATGCTGCCCGGTGCTTCGTGCAAACTGGCATCCGTCTCGTCCGGTCGGGGGTTTTGTTCGTCTCTCGTTGGGGACATTAGGGTGTACAGTGTTTACTTTACCCCTAATGCCCCCATCGGGGAGTTCGAGGCTTTCCTGGAGGACTTGGCGGGGAGTGTCAGGGAGCATGGGGTGCCGGTCCTCATTGGTGGAGACTTCAACTCGTGGTCGACATCATGGGGATCCGGTTGCACTAACCGACGTGGAGAGCTTGTTGAGGAATGGGGCGGTCAGCTCGGGTTGACATTGCTCAACCGAGGTCGTTCTCCGACCTTCGTCTCAGGCGACCGTGGTAGTATAATAGATCTCACCTGGGTATCGTCGTCGATCGCCTCGAGAGTAGTCTCTTGGGAGGTGCTCGATGACGAGACTCTGAGCGATCACCGCTTCATCCAGTGGATTCTCACGGATGGGGGTCCTGGCCCTGCCTCGCCGGAGCGGGGGGTGCGCTGGGTTCGCTCGAGGTTCGACCCACTCTTATGCGAATTGGCATTTGCGTGGGGAATAGCCTCGAGCAGCTCAGCTTCCCCTCCGTCCGGGCGGGGGAGGGCCGGGGCGGACGTCGGCGGTGACGGCTCGGGCGTCTCGCCGGAGGGTTATCTCCGGAGACTCGTCGGGGCGTCCGACGCTTCTATGCCCAGGGCTCACGGAACTGCCAAGCGCTGGAAAGCAGCGTATTGGTGGTGTGAGGACCTCGACCGTCTCCGTAAGGCAGCGAATGCTGCCCGCAGGAGGTGGTCGAGGTCGAGGGGTGCCAATACGGAAGTTCACTTGCGCGAAGCCTATAAGACGGCGAGAACCGCTTTCTCCTCCGCTATACGCGAGAGGAAGCGGGCCGCATGGTTGGCGCTGGTGAATGAAGTGGAGGCAGATCCTTGGGGTCGCCCCTTCTGGGTGGCCTACAAGAGATTGAAGAGACAGACATCTGCTAGTCTGACGGAGTCTGAGACGGTGGTTGCGATTGAGAGTCTTTTCTCGACGTCGCAAGTGAGGCCTGGGGGCGTTCCATTCGTGTTTCGCGGTAACACCAGGCCGATCTTGGAGTCTGATCTCATCACGGAAACAGAGATTGTCATGGCTGCCGGGAGGTCCCCTGCAAAGGGGGCCCCTGGTGTCGATGGCATTCTCCCGGAAGTGGTTAAGGTTGCAGCAATGAGCTGCCCCGCTGATTTTGCCCGGTTGTTCAACCGCTGCCTGGAACTCGGCGACTTTCCCGCTATCTGGTGGAGGGCGAGGGTTGTCCTAATCCCGAAAGGGATCGGGGGCTTCAGACCCATATCTCTCCTACCGGTGGTGGGGAAGTTGTTCGAGAGGGTAGTTGTCGCTCGTCTTACGGAGGTTTATGAGGGGGTCGCACCTCTCGCGGACGGTCAATACGGGTTCCGTCCTGGTAGAAGTACCATGGATGCCGTATCGGCTGTCCAGAATTTTATTCGGATCGCCCTTCGGGGGTCTGTGTACCGGAGCAAACGCGTGGCCGTAATCCTTCTCGACATTAAGAACGCGTTCAATTCTGTGTCGCATGCGGCCATCTTGGAGGCCCTGGCCGCCAATGGCGCGGTCCCGGGGGTGATTGTGGATATAGTCCGCAGTTACCTGGGGGACCGGGTCATTGAGTGCGCTGGACGGCAGTGGCGCGTTGGGGCGGGTGTTCCGCAGGGATCGGTCTTAGGACCTCTCCTGTGGAACATTTGTTTCGACGGTCTGCTGCGGTTGAGTCTCCCGGAGGGCTGCACGTTGACTTGTTACGCGGACGATACGGCATTGTGTGTGTCTGCGGGAAGCGTCGGGTCCTTGCAGTTGAAGGCTAACAGGGCTTTGTCGCGTATCGTTCTGTGGCTTGAGGGGAGGAACCTGGAGGTGAACGTCTCCAAATCGGAGGCTGTTTTCTTCTCTAGGAGGCGGTCTGATCGGGCTCCGCGGTTTTCGGTCGGGGGCGAGACGGTTTCCGTCTCCCCGCGGGCGAAATACCTCGGTGTGTGGTTGGATCGTCGTCTTTCCTTCAAGTTTCACATTGATTGCATGGTGGGAAAAGCCAAAAAGGCTGGGTGGGCGTTGAGTAATTTATTGCCGAACGTGGGTGGGTCGGGGGTCTCGGGAAGGATGTTGTACACGAATTTAGTGCACAGCATTCTTCTTTACGGGGCGCCTTGCTGGGCTGAGGCTGCCTCTCGCCCAACCATTGCGAGGTCCCTAATCTCCGCGCAGAGGGTCATGGCGCTGAGGGTTTCCCGCGCGTGTCGTACGGCTTCGTCCTGTGCGCTATTAGTAATCTCGGGCATACCACCGGCCCATCTTTTAGCTTTGGAGCGCAGGGAGGTGTACGATGCGTCGCGTGCGGGTGGCTCCTCGGCTGGCGTGGCCGAAGCGCGGAGATTGGCGAGGGCTAATTTAGTAGAGAGATGGCAGGCAGCATGGGACTCGGATGGTCGGGGTAGGTGGACCCACCGCCTTATCCCGGACATCCGGTCCTGGCTGGCTGCTAATTGTAGAAGCTTGAACTACCATGTTTCCCAGATGCTCCTGGGGCATGGTAGTTTCATGAGTCATCGCGCGAGGGTGGGCCGCAGGGCGACTCCCGACTGCTGGTGCTCCCCGAATCCGGTCGCGGATACGGCGGAGCACACGCTGTTGTGGTGTCCCCTGTGGGAATGCGAAAGAGCAGAACTCTGTGATGCTTTAGGTGTGCCCTCGTTGGAGGTGGAGACCCTTGTGTCCCATGTTACGAGTACGCCGAGAGCTTGGAATGCATTTTCCAGCTTCTCGGTTAGGGTCCTCACCTCCAAGGACAGTAGAGTCCGAGCTGAGGAGTCTGCTGCTCTCTCCTCTGGGGTGGGGTAGAGTCTGGGGTTTTTGTTTGTCTTGGGATGACCGCATACGGTCGTAGAGTAGAGCGTATACCCTCCTACCTGATGTTATAAGCTATGCTTGGTACCGGGTAGGGGGGCAGGTAGGGGGTTTTGGTGGGTTAGAATCCCACATAACCTCTGGCCAAAACATCGGCCGCCGGAGGTACTTAACAAGCCGTAAGGCTTTAAGAAGTTTCCCCCTACCTCGCAAAGCGTCGGAAAAAAAAAAAAAAAAAAAAAAAAAAAAAAAAGGGTAACTCACTTGGGGCCAGGGTGTACTTATAAAGGGGTTAGGGTAACTCACTTGGGGTCAGGGAGTAGTTATAAGGGACTAGGGTAACTCACTTGGGGTCTGGGAGTACATATAAAGGGGCTAGGATAACTCACTTGGGGTCAGGGTGTACTTCTATGGGACTAGGGTAACTCACTTGCTGTCAGAGACTACATATAATGGGGCCAGGATAACTCACTTGGGGTCAGGGAGTACTTATAAAGGTGATATGGTATCTCACTTGGGGTCTGGAAGTACTACTATGGGACTAGGGTAACTCACTTGCGGTCAGGGAGTACTTATAAAGGGGCTAGGGTAAATCTCTTTGGTTTAAGGTGTACTTATATGGGACTAGGCTAACTCACTTGGGGTCAGGGTGTACTACTATGGGTGTGGGGTAACTCACTTGCGGTCAGAGAGTACATATAAAGGGGCTAGGATAACTCACTTGGGGTCAGGGAGTACTTATAAAGGTGATATGGTAACTCACTTGGGGTCAGGGAGTACTTATAAAGGGGCTAGGGTAACTCACTTGGGGTCAGGGAGTGCTTATAAAGGGGCTATGGTAACTCACTTGGGGTCAGGGAGTACTACTCTGGGACTAGGGTAACTCACTTGCCGTCAAAGAGTACATATAAATGGGGTTAGGATAACTCACTTGGGGTCAGGGAGTACTTATAAAGGGGCTATGGTAACTCACTTGGGGTCAGGGAGTACTTATAAAGGGGCTAGGGTAACTCACTTGGGGTCAGGGAGTACTACTGTGGGAATAGGGTAACTCACTTGCCGTCAGAGAGTACATATAAATGGGGTTAGGATAACTCACTTGGGGTCAGGGAGTACTTATAAAGGGGCTATGGTAACTCACTTGGGGTCAGGGTGTACTACTATGGGTGTGGGGTAACTCACTTGCGGTCAGAGAGTACATATAAAGGGGCTAGGATAACTCACATGGGGTAAGGGAGTACTTATAAAGGTGATATGGTAACTCACTTGGGGTCAGGGAGTACTTATAAAGGGGCTAAGGTAACTCACTTGGGGTCAGGGAGTACTTATAAAGGGGCTATGGTAACTCACTTGGGGTCAGGGAGTACTTATAAAGGGGCTATGGTAACTCACTTGGGGTCAGGGAGTACTACTGTGGGAATAGGGTAACTCACTTGCCGTCAGAGAGTACATATAAATGGGGTTAGGATAACTCACTTGGGGTCAGGGAGTACTTATAAAGAGGCTATGGTAACTCACTTGGGGTCAGGGTGTACTACTATGGGTGTGGGGTAACTCACTTACGGTCAGAGACTACATATAAAGGGGCTAGGATAACTCACTTGGGGTCAGAGAGTACTTATAAAGGTGATATGGTAACTCACTTGGGGTCAGGGAGTACTTATATAGGGGCTAGGGTAACTCACTTGGGGTCAGGGAGTACTACTGTGGGACTAGGGTAACTCACTTGCCGTCAGAAAGTACATATAAATGGGGTTAGGATAACTCACTTGGGGTCAGGGTGTACTAATAAAGGGGCTATGGTAACTCACTTGGGGTCAGGGTGTACTACTATGGGTGTGGGGTAACTCACTTGTGGTCAGAGAGTACATATAAAGGGGCTATGATAACTCACTTGGGGTCAGGGAGTACTTATAAAGGTGATATGGTATCTCACTTGGGGTCTGGAAGTACTTCTATGGGACTAGGCTAACTCAATTGCCGTCAGAGAGTACATATAAATGGGGTTAGGATAACTCACTTGGGGTCAGGGAGTACTTATAAAGGGGGTATGGTAACTCACTTGGGGTCAGGGTGTACTACTATGGGACTAGGGAAACTCACTTGCGGTCAGAGAGTACATATAAAGGGGCTAGGATAACTCACTTGGGGTCAGGGAGTACTTATATGGGACTAGGGTAACTCACTTGCGGTCAGGGAGTACTTATAAAGAGGCTAGGGTAAATCTCTTTGGGTTATGGAGTACTTATTTGGGACTAGACTAACTCACTTGGTGTCTGGGAGCACTTATATGGGACCAGGGTAACTCACTTGGGGCCAGGGTGTACTTATAAAGGAGCTAGGGTAACTCACTTGGGGTCAGGGAGTACTTATAAAGGTGATATGGTAACTCACTTGGGGTCAGGGAGTACTTATACAGGGGCTAGGGTAACTCACTTGGGGTCAGGGAGTACTACTGTGGGACTAGGGTAACTCACTTGCCGTCAGAAAGTACATATAAATGGGGTTAGGATAACTCACTTGGGGTCAGGGAGTACTTATAAAGGGGCTATGGTAACTCACTTGGGGTCAGGGTGTACTACTATGGGTGTGGGGTAACTCACTTGCGGTCAGATAGTACATATAAAGGGGCTATGATAACTCACTTGGGGTCAGGGAGTACTTATAAAGGTGATATGGTATCTCACTTGGGGTCTGGAAGTACTTCTATGGGACTAGGGTAACTCAATTGCCGTCAGAGAGTACATATAAATGGGGTTAGGATAACTCACTTGGGGTCAGGGAGTAATTATAAAGGGGGTATGGTAACTCACTTGGGGTCAGGGTGTACTACTATGGGACTAGGGAAACTCACTTGCGGTCAGAGAGTACATATAAAGGGGCTAGGATAACTCACTTGGGGTCAGGGAGTACTTATATGGGACTAGGGTAACTCACTTGCGGTCAGGGAGTACTTATAAAGGGGCTAGGGTAAATCACTTTGGGTTATGGAGTACTTATTTGGGACTAGACTAACTCACTTGGTGTCTGGGAGCACTTATATGGGACCAGGGTAACTCACTTGGGGCCAGGGTGTACTTATAAAGGAGCTAGGGTAACTCACTTGGGGTCAGGGAGTAGTTATAAGGGACTAGGGTAACTCACTTGGGGTCTGGGAGTACATATAAAGGGGCTAGGATAACTCACTTGGGGTCAGGGTGTACTTCTATGGGACTAGGGTAACTCACTTGCGGTCAGAGGGTACATATAAAAGGGTCAGGATAACTCACTTGGGTACAGGGAGTACTTCTATGTGAGAAGGGTAACTCACTTGCGGGCAGAGAGTACATATAAAGGGGCAAGGATAACTCATTTGGGGTCAGGGAGTACTTATATAGGGGCTAGAGTAACTCACTTGGGGTCAGGTAGTACTTCTATGGTACTAGAGTCACTCACTTGGGGTTTGGGAGTACTTATATGGGACAAGGGTAACTCACTTGGGGTCAGGGAGTACTTATAAAGGGGCTAGGGTAACTCACTTTTGGTCAAGGAGTACATATACGGGACTACGGTAACTCACTTGGTGTCTTTGAGTACATATATGGGACCAGGGTAACTCACTTGGGGCCAGGGTGTACCTATTAAGGGGCTAGGGTAACTCACTTGGGGTCAGGGAGTACTTATAAGGGACTAGGGTAACTCAGTTGTGGTCTGGGAGTACATATAAAGGGGCTAGGATAACTCATTTGCGGTCAGAGAGTACTTATAAAGGGGCTATGGTAACTCACTTGGGGTAAGGAGTACTCATATAGGGGTTAGAGTAACTCACTTGGGGTCAGGGAGTACTTCTATGGGATTAGGGTAACTCACTTGGGGTCAAGGAGTACATATAAAGGGGCTAGGATGACTCACTTGGGGTCAGGGAGTACTTATAAAGGGGCTAGGGTAACTCACTTGGGGTAAGGAGTATTTATATAGGACTAGGGTAACTCACTTGCGGTCAGAGAGAACATATATAGGGATAGGATAACTCACTTGCGGTCAGAGAGTACATATAAAGGGGCTAGAATAACTCACTTGTTGTCAGGGAGTACTTATATGGGACCAGGGTAACTCACTTAGTGTTAGGGAGTACTTATATAGGGGCTAGGGTAACTCACTTGGGGTCAGGGAGTATTTCTATGTGACTAGGGTAACTCACTTGGGGTCTGGGAGTACTTATATGGGACTAGGGTAACTCTCTTGAGGTCAGGGAGTACTTATAAAGGGGTTAAAGTAACTCACTTGGGGTCAGGGAGTACTTATAAGGGACTAGGGTAACTCACTTGGGGTCTGGGAGTACATATAAAGGGGCTAGGATAACTCATTTGGGGTCAGGGAGTACTTATATAGGGGTTAGAGTAACTCACTTGGGGTCAGGGAGTACTTCTATGGTACTAGGGTAACACACTTGGGGTTTGGGAGTACTTATATGGGACTAGGGTAACTCACTTGGGGTCAGGGAGTACTTATAAAGGGGCTAGGGTAACTCTCTTTTGGTCAAGGAATATTTATACGGGACTACGGTAACTCACTTGGTGTCTTTGAGTACATATATGGGACCAGGGTAACTCATTTGGGGCCAGGGTGTACTTATTAAAGGGCTAGGGTAACTCACTTGGGGTCAGGGAGTACTTATAAGGGACTAGGGTAACTCACTTGTGGTCTGGGAGTACATATAAAGGGGATAGGATAACTCACATGCGGTCAGAGAGTACATATAAACGGCTAGAATAACTCACTTGTTGTCAGGGAGTACTTATATGGGACTAGGGTAACTCACTTAGGGTTAGGGAGTACTTATATAGGGGCTAGGGTAACTCACTTGGGGTCAGGGAGTATTTCTGTGTTACTAGGGTAACTCACTTGGGGTCTGGGAGTACTTATATGGGACTAGGGTAACTCTCTTGAGGTCATGGAGTACATATAAAGGGGTTAGAGTAACTGACTTTGGGTCAGGGAGTACATATAAGGGACTAGGGTAACTCACTTGTGGTCTGGGAGTACATGTAAAGGGGGTAGGATAACTCACTTGCGGTCAGAGAGTACTTATAAATGGGCTATGGTAACTCACTTGGGGTAAGGAGTACCTCTATGGGACTAGGGTAACTCACTTGGGGTAAGGAGTACTTATATAGGACTAGGGTAACTCACTTGCGGTCAGAGAGAACATATATAGGGATAGGATAACTCACTTGCGGTCAGAGAGTACATATAAAGGGGCAAGGATATCTCATTTGGGGTCAGGGAGAACTTATATAGGGGTTAGAGTAACTCACTTGGGGTCAGGGAGTACTTCTATGTGACTAGGGTAACTCACTTGGGGTCTGGGAGTACTTATATGGGACTAGGGTAACTCTCTTGAGGTCATGGAGTACATATAAAGGGGTTAGAGTAACTCACTTGGGGTCAGGGAGTAGTTATAAGGGACTAGGGTAACTCACTTGGGGTCAGGGAGTACATATAAGGGACTAGGGTAACTCACTTGTGGTCTGGGAGTACATATAAAGGGGCTAGGATAACTCGCTTGCGGTCAGAGAGTACTTATAAAGGGGCTATGGTAACTCACTTGGGGTAAGGAGTACCTCTATGGGACTAGGGTAACTCACTTGGGGTAAGGAGTACTTATATAGGACTAGGGTAACTCACTTGCGGTCAGAGAGAATATATATAGGGATAGGATAACTCACTTGCGGTCAGAGAGTACATATAAAGGGGCTAGGATAACTCACTTGGGGTTAGGGAGTACTTATATAGGGGCTAGGGTAACTCTCTTGAGGTCATAGAGTACATATAAAGGGGTTAGAGTAACTCACTTGGGGTCAGGGAGTACATATAAGGGACTAGGGTAACTCACTTGTGGTCTGGGAGTATATATAAAGGGGCTAGGATAACTCATTTGTGGTCAGGGAGTACTTCTATGGGACTAGGGTTACTCACTTGCGGTCAGGGACTACATATAAAGGGGCCAGGATAACTCACTTGGGGTCAGGGAGTACTTATAAAGGGGTTAGAGTAACTCACTTGGGGTCAGGGAGTATTTATAAATGGGCTAGGGCAACTCTCTTTTGGTCAAGGAGTATTTATACGGGATACGGTAACTCACTTGGTGCCTTTGAGTACATATATGGGACCAGGGTAACTCACTTGGGGCCAGGGTGTACCTATTAAGGGGCTAGAGTAACTCACTTGGGGTCAGGGAGTACATATAAGGGACTAGGGTAACTCACTTGTGGTCTGGGAGTATATATAAAGGGGCTAGGATAACTCACTTGCGGCCAGAGAGTACATATAAAGGGGCTAGGATAACTCACTTGGGGTCAGGGAGTACTTATAAAGGTGATATGGTAACTCACTTGGGGTCAGGGAGTACTTATAAAGGGGCTAGGGTAACTCACTTGGGTTCAGGGAGTACTTATAAAGGGGCTATGGTAACTCACTTGGGGTCAGGGAGTACTACTGTGGGACTAGGGTAACTCACTTGCCGTCAGAGAGTACATATAAATGGGGTTAGGATAACTCACTTGGGGTCAGGGTGTACTACTATGGGTGTGGGGTAACTCACTTGCGGTCAGAGAGTACATATAAAGGGGCTAGGATAACTCACTTGGGGTCAGGGAGTACTTATAAAGGTGATATGGTATCTCACTTGGGGTCTGGAAGTACTTCTATGGGACTAGGGTAACTCAATTGCGGTCAGAGAGTACATATAAAGGGGCTAGGATAACTCACTTGGGGTCAGGGAGTACTTATAAAGGTGATATGGTAACTCACTTGGGGTCAGGGAGTACTTATAAAGGGGCTAGGGTAACTCACTTGGGGTCAGGGAATACTTATAAAGGGGCTATGGTAACTCACTTGGGGTCAGGGTGTACTACTATGGGTGTGGGGTAACTCACTTGCGGTCAGAGAGTACATATAAAGGGGCTAGGATAACTCACTTGGGGTCAGGGAGTACTTATAAAGGTGATATGGTAACTCACTTGGGATCAGGGAGTACTTATAAAGGGGCTAGTGTAACTCACTTGGGGTCAGGGAATACTTATAAAGGGGCTATGGTAACTCACTTGGGGTCAGGGAGTACTTATAAAGGGGCTATGGTAACTCACTTGGGGTCAGGGTGTACTACTATGGGTGTGGGGTAACTCACTTGCGGTCAGAGAGTACATATAAAGGGGCTAGGATAACTCACTTGGGGTCAGGGAGTACTTATAAAGGGGCTAGGGTAACTCACTTGGGGTCAGGGAGTGCTTATAAAGGGGCTATGGTAACTCACTTGGGGTCAGGAAGTACTACTGTGGGACTAGGGTATCTCACTTGCCGTCAAAGAGTACATATAAATGGGGTTAGGATAACTCACTTGGGGTCAGGGAGTACTTATAAAGGGGCTATGGTAACTCACTTGGGGTCAGGGAGTACTTATACAGGGGCTAGGGTAACTCACTTGGGGTCAGGGAGTACTACTGTGGGACTAGGGTAACTCACTTGCCGTCAGAAAGTACATATAAATGGGGTTAGGATAACTCACTTGGGGTCAGGGAGTACTTATAAAGGGGCTATGGTAACTCACTTGGGGTCAGGGTGTACTACTATGGGTGTGGGGTAACTCACTTGCGGTCAGAGAGTACATATAAAGGGGCTATGATAACTCACTTGGGGTCAGGGAGTACTTATAAAGGTGATATGGTATCTCACTTGGGGTCTGGAAGTACTTCTATGGGACTAGGGTAACTCAATTGCGGTCAGAGAGTATATATAAAAGGGCCAGGATAACTCACATGGGGTCAGGGAGTACTTATAAAGGGGCTAGGGTAACTCACTTGGGGTCAGGGAGTACTTATATGAGACTAGGGTAACTCACTTGGTGTCTGGGAGCACTTATATGGGACCAGGGTAACTCACTTGGTGACTGGGAGCACTTATATGGGACCAGGGTAACTCACTTGGGGCCAGGGTGTACTTATAAAGGGGTTAGGGTAACTCACTTGGTGTCTGGGAGCACTTATATGGGACCAGGGTAACTCACTTGGGGCCAGGGTGTACTTATAAAGGGGTTAGGGTAACTCACTTGGGGTCAGGGAGTAGTTATAAGGGACTAGGGTAACTCACTTGGGGTCTGGGAGTACATATAAAGGGGCTAGGATAACTCACTTGGGGTCAGGGTGTACTTCTATGGGACTAGGGTAACTCACTTGCGGTCAGAGACTACATATAATGTGGCTAGGATAGCTCACTTAGGGTCAGGGAGTACTTATAAAGGTGATATGGTATCTCACTTGGGGTCTGGAAGTACTTCTATGGGACTACGGTAACTCACTTGCCGTCAGAGAGTACATATAAATGGGGTTAGGATAACTCACTTGGGGTCAGGGAGTACTTATAAAGGGGGTATGGTAACTCACTTGGGGTCAGGGTGTACTACTATGGGACTAGGGAAACTCACTTGCGATCAGAGAGTACATATAAAGGGGCTAGGATAACTCACTTGGGGTCAGGGAGTACTTATATGGGACTAGGGTAACTCACTTGCGGTCAGGGAGTACTTATAAAGGGGCTAGGGTAAATCTCTTTGGGTTATGGAGTACTTATTTGGGACTAGGCTAACTCACTTGGTGTCTGGGAGCACTTATATGGGACCAGGGTAACTCACTTGGGGCCAGGGTGTACTTATAAAGGGGTTAGGGTAACTCACTTGGGGTCAGGGAGTAGTTATAAGGGACTAGGGTAACTCACTTGCGGTCAGGGACTACATATAAAGGGGCCAGGATAACTCACTTGGGGTCAGGCAGTACTTATAAAGGTGATATGGTATTTCACTTGGGGTCTGGAAGTACTTCTATGGGACTAGGGTAACTCAATTGCGGTCAGAGAGTACCTATAAAAGGGCCAGGATAACTCACTTGGGGTCAGGGAGTACTTCTATGTGAGAAGGGTAACTCACTTGCGGGCAGAGAGTACATATAAAGGGGCAAGGATAACTCATTTGGGGTCAGGGAGTACTTATAAAGGGGCTAGGGTAACTCTCTTGGGGTCAGGGTGTACTTCTATGGGACTAGGGTAACTCACTTGCGGGCAGAGAGTACATATAAGGGGCAAGGATAACTCACTTGGGGTCAGGGAGTACTTATAAAGGGGCTAGGGTAACTCACTTGGGGTCAGGGAGTACTTATAAAGGGGCTATGGTAACTCACTTGGGGTCAGGGAGTACTTATATGGGACTAGGGTAACTCACTTGGTGTCTGGGAGCACTTATATGGGACCAGGGTAACTCACTTGGGGCCAGGGTGTACTTATAAAGGGGTTAGGGTAACTCACTTGGGGTCAGGGAGTAGTTATAAGGGACTAGGGTAACTCACTTGGGGTCTGGGAGTACATATAAAGGGGCTAGGATAACTCACTTGGGGTCAGGGTGTACTTCTATGGGACTAGGGTAACTCACTTGCGGTCAGAGACTACATATAATGGGGCCAGGATAACTCACTTGGGGTCAGGGAGTACTTATAAAGGTGATATGGTATCTCACTTGGGGTCTGGAAGTACTTCTATGGGACTAGGGTAACTCACTTGCGGTCAGGGAGTACTTATAAAGGGGCTAGGGTAAATCTCTTTGGTTCAAGGTGTACTTATATGGGACTAGGCTAACTCACTTGGGGTCAGGGTGTACTACTATGGGTGTGGGGTAACTCACTTGCGGTCAGAGAGTACATATAAAGGGGCTAGGATAACTCACTTGGGGTCAGGGAGTACTTATAAAGGTGATATGGTAATTCACTTGGGGTCAGGGAGTACTTATAAAGGGGCTAAGGTAACTCACTTGGGGTCAGGGAGTACTTATAAAGGGGCTATGGTAACTCACTTGGGGTCAGGGAGTACTTATAAAGGGGCTATGGTAACTCACTTGGGGTCAGGGAGTACTACTGTGGGAATAGGGTAACTCACTTGCCGTCAGAGAGTACATATAAATGGGGTTAGGATAACTCACTTGGGGTCAGGGAGTACTTATAAAGGGGCTATGGTAACTCACTTGGGGTCAGGGTGTACTACTATGGGTGTGGGGTAACTCACTTACGGTCAGAGACTACATATAAAGGGGCTAGGATAACTCACTTGGGGTCAGGGAGTACTTATAAAGGTGATATGGTAACTCACTTGGGGTCAGGGAGTACTTATACAGGGGCTAGTGTAACTCACTTGGGGTCAGGGAGTACTACTGTGGGACTAGGGTAACTCACTTGCCGTCAGAAAGTACATATAAATGGGGTTAGGATAACTCACTTGGGGTCAGGGTGTACTACTATGGGTGTGGGGTAACTCACTTGCGGTCAGAGAGTACATATAAAGGGGCTATGATAACTCACTTGGGGTCAGGGAGTACTTATAAAGGTGATATGGTATCTCACTTGGGGTCTGGAAGTATTTCTATGGGACTAGGGTAACTCAATTGCCGTCAGAGAGTACATATAAATGGGGTTAGGATAACTCACTTGGGGTCAGGGAGTACTTATAAAGGGGGTATGGTAACTCACTTGGGGTCAGGGTGTACTACTATGGGACTAGGGAAACTCACTTGCGGTCAGAGAGTACATATAAAGGGGCTAGGATAACTCACTTGGGGTCAGGGAGTACTTATATGGGACTAGGGTAACTCACTTGCGGTCAGGGAGTACTTATAAAGGGGCTAGGGTAAATCTCTTTGTGTTATGGAGTACTTATTTGGGACTAGACTAACTCACTTGGTGTCTGGGAGCACTTATATGGGACCAGGGTAACTCACTTGGGGCCAGGGTGTACTTATAAAGGAGCTAGGGTAACTCACTTGGGGTCAGGGAGTACTTATAAAGGTGATATGGTAACTCACTTGGGGTCAGGGAGTACTTATACAGGGGCTAGGGTAACTCACTTGGGGTCAGGGAGTACTACTGTGGGACTAGGGTAACTCACTTGCCGTCAGAAAGTACATATAAATGGGGTTAGGATAACTCACTTGGGGTCAGGGAGTACTTATAAAGGGGCTATGGTAACTCACTTGGGGTCAGGGTGTACTACTATGGGTGTGGGGTAACTCACTTGCGGTCAGAGAGTACATATAAAGGGGCTATGATAACTCACTTGGGGTCAGGGAGTACTTATAAAGGTGATATGGTATCTCACTTGGGGTCTGGAAGTACTTCTATGGGACTAGGGTAACTCAATTGCCGTCAGAGAGTACATATAAATGGAGTTAGGATAACTCACTTGGGGTCAGGGAGTACTTATAAAGGGGGTATGGTAACTCACTTGGGGTCAGGGTGTACTACTATGGGACTAGGGAAACTCACTTGCGGTCAGAGAGTACATATAAAGGGGCTAGGATAACTCACTTGGGGTCAGGGAGTACTTATATGGGACTAGGGTAACTCACTTGGGGCCAGGGTGTACTTATAAAGGAGCTAGGGTAACTCACTTGGGGTCAGGGAGTACTCATAAAGGTGATATGGTAACTCACTTGCGGTCAGGGAGTACTTATACAGGGGCTAGGGTAACTCACTTGGGGTCAGGGAGTACTACTGTGGGACTAGGGTAACTCACTTGCCGTCAGAAAGTACATATAAATGGGGTTAGGATAACTCACTTGGGGTCAGGGAGTACTTATAAAGGGGCTATGGTAACTCACTTGGGGTCAGGGTGTACTACTATGGGTGTGGGGTAACTCACTTGCGGTCAGAGAGTACATATAAAGGGGCTATGATAACTCACTTGGGGTCAGGGAGTACTTATAAAGGTGATATGGTATCTCACTTGGGGTCTGGAAGTACTTCTATGGGACTAGGGTTACTCAATTGCCGTCAGAGAGTACAAATAAATGGGGTTAGGATAACTCACTTGGGGTCAGGGAGTACTTATAAAGGGGGTATGGTAACTCACTTGGGGTCAGGGTGTACTACTATGGGACTAGGGAAACTCACTTGCGGTCAGAGAGTACATATAAAGGGGCTAGGATAACTCACTTGGGGTCAGGGAGTACTTATATGGGACTAGGGTAACTCACTTGCGGTCAGGGAGTACTTATAAAGGGGCTAGGGTAAACCTCTTTGGGTTATGGAGTACTTATTTGGGACTAGACTAACTCACTTGGTGTCTGGGAGCACTTATATGGGACCAGGGTAACTCACTTGGGGCCAGGGTGTACTTATAAAGGAGCTAGGGTAACTCACTTGGGGTCAGGGAGTAGTTATAAGGGACTAGGGTAACTCACTTGGGGTCTGGGAGTACATATAAAGGGGCTAGGATAACTCACTTGGGGTCAGGGTGTATTTCTATGGGACTAGGGTAACTCACTTGCGGTCAGGGACTACATATAAAGGGGCCAGGATAACTCACTTGGGGTCAGGCAGTACTAATAAAGGTGATATGGTATCTCACTTGGGGTCTGGAAGTACTTCTATGGGACTAGGGTAACTCACTTGCGGTCAGAGGGTACATATAAAAGGGTCAGGATAACTCACTTGGGTACAGGGAGTACTTCTATGTGAGAAGGGTAACTCACTTGCGGGCAGAGAGTACATATAAAGGGGCAAGGATAACTCATTTGGGGTCAGGTAGTACTTATATAGGGGTAGAGTAACTCACTTGGGGTCAGGTAGTACTTCTATGGTACTAGAGTCACTCACTTGGGGTTTGGGAGTACTTATATGGGACAAGGGTAACTCACTTGGGGTCAGGGAGTACTTATAAAGGGGCTAGGGTAACTCACTTTTGGTCAAGGAGTACATATACGGGACTACGGTAACTCACTTGGTGTCTTTGAGTACATATATGGGACCAGGGTAACTCACTTGGGGCCAGGGTGTACCTATTAAGGGGCTAGGGTAACTCACTTGGGGTCAGGGAGTACTTATAAGGGACTAGGGTAACTCAGTTGTGGTCTGGGAGTACATATAAAGGGGCTAGGATAACTCATTTGCGGTCAGAGAGTACTTATAAAGGGGCTATGGTAACTCACTTGGGGTAAGGAGTACTCATATAGGGGTTAGAGTAACTCACTTGGGGTCAGGGAGTACTTCTATGGGATTAGGGTAACTCACTTGGGGTCAAGGAGTACATATAAAGGGGCTAGGATGACTCACTTGGGGTCAGGGAGTACTTATAAAGGGGCTAGGGTAACTCACTTGGGGTAAGGAGTATTTATATAGGACTAGGGTAACTCACTTGCGGTCAGAGAGAACATATATAGGGATAGGATAACTCACTTGCGGTCAGAGAGTACATATAAAGGGGCTAGAATAACTCACTTGTTGTCAGGGAGTACTTATATGGGACCAGGGTAACTCACTTAGTGTTAGGGAGTACTTATATAGGGGCTAGGGTAACTCACTTGGGGTCAGGGAGTATTTCTATGTGACTAGGGTAACTCACTTGGGGTCTGGGAGTACTTATATGGGACTAGGGTAACTCTCTTGAGGTCAGGGAGTACTTATAAAGGGGTTAGAGTAACTCACTTGGGGTCAGGGAGTAGTTATAAGGGACTAGGGTAACTCACTTGGGGTCTGGGAGTACATATAAAGGGGCTAGGATAACTCATTTGGGGTCAGGGAGTACTTATATAGGGGTTAGAGTAACTCACTTGGGGTCAGGGAGTACTTCTATGGTACTAGGGTAACACACTTGGGGTTTGGGAGTACTTATATGGGACTAGGGTAACTCACTTGGGGTCAGGGAGTACTTATAAAGGGGCTAGGGTAACTCTCTTTTGGTCAAGGAGTATTTATACGGGACTACGGTAACTCACTTGGTGTCTTTGAGTACATATATGGGACCAGGGTAACTCATTTGGGGCCAGGGTGTACTTATTAAAGGGCTAGGGTAACTCACTTGGGGTCAGGGAGTACTTATAAGGGACTAGGGTAACTCACTTGTGGTCTGGGAGTACATATAAAGGGGATAGGATAACTCACTTGCGGTCAGAGAGTACATATAAACGGCTAGAATAACTCACTTGTTGTCAGGGAGTACTTATATGGGACTAGGGTAACTCACTTAGGGTTAGGGAGTACTTATATAGGGGCTACGGTAACTCACTTGGGGTCAGGGAGTATTTCTGTGTTACTAGGGTAACTCACTTGGGGTCTGGGAGTACTTATATGGGACTAGGGTAACTCTCTTGAGGTCATTGAGTACATATAAAGGGGTTAGAGTAACTGACTTGGGGTCAGGGAGTACATATAAGGGACTAGGGTAACTCACTTGTGGTCTGGGAGTACATATAAAGGGGCTAGGATAACTCACTTGCGGTCAGAGAGTACTTATAAAGGGGCTATGGTAACTCACTTGGGGTAAGGAGTACCTCTATGGGACTAGGGTAACTCACTTGGGGTAAGGAGTACTTATATAGGACTAGGGTAACTCACTTGCGGTCAGAGAGAGTATATATAGGGATAGGATAACTCACTTGCGGTCAGAGAGTACATATAAAGGGGCTAGGATAACTCACTTGGGGTTAGGGAGTACTTATATAGGGGCTAGGGTAACTCTCTTGAGGTCATAGAGTACATATAAAGGGGTTAGAGTAACTCACTTGGGGTCAGGGAGTACATATAAGGGACTAGGGTAACTCACTTGTGGTCTGGGAGTATATATAAAGGGGCTAGGATAACTCATTTGTGGTCAGGGAGTACTTCTATGGGACTAGGGTTACTCACTTGCGGTCAGGGACTACATATAAAGGGGCCAGGATAACTCACTTGGGGTCAGGCAGTACTTATAAAGGTGATATGGTATCTCACTTGGGGTCTGGAAGTACTTCTATGGGACTAGGGTAACTCACTTGCGGTCAGAGAGTACATATAAAAGGGTCAGGATAACTCACTTGGGTACAGGGAGTACTTCTATGTGAGAAGGGTAACTCACTTGCGGGCAGAGAGTACATATAAAGGGGCAAGGATAACTCATTTGGGGTCAGGGAGTACTTATATAGGGGCTAGAGTAACTCACTTGGGGTCAGGTAGTACTTCTATGGTACTAGAGTAACTCACTTGGGGTTTGGGAGTACTTATATGAGACAAGGGTAACTCACTTGGGGTCAGTGAGTACTTATAAAGGGGCTAGGGTAACTCACTTTTGGTCAAGGAGTACATATACGGGACTACGGTAACTCACTTGGTGTCTTTGAGTACATATATGGGACCAGGGTAACTCACATGGGTCCAGGGTGTACCTATTAAGGGGCTAGGGTAACTCACTTGGGGTCAGGGAGTACTTATAAGGGACTAGGGTAACTCACTTGTGGTCTGGGAGTACATATAAAGGGGCTAGGATAACTCATTTGGGGTCAGGGAGTACTTCTATGGGACTAGGGTTACTCACTTGCGGTCAGGGACTACATATAAAGGGGCCAGGATAACTCACTTGGGGTCAGGCAGTACTAATAAAGGTGATATGGTATCTCACTTGGGGTCTGGAAGTACTTCTATGGGACTAGGGTAACTCTCTTGAGGTCATGGAGTACATATAAAGGGGTTAGAGTAACTCACTTGGGGTCAGGGAGTAGTTATAAGGGACTAGGGTAACTCACTTGGGGTCAGGGAGTACATATAAGGGACTAGGGTAACTCACTTGTGGTCTGTGAGTACATATAAAGGGGCTAGGATAACTCACTTGCGGTCAGAGAGTACTTATAAAGGGGCTATGGTAACTCACTTGGGGTAAGGAGTACCTCTATGGGACTAGGGTAACTCACTTGGGGTAAGGAGTACTTATATAGGACTAGGGTAACTCACTTGCGGTCAGAGAAAATATATATAGGGATAGGATAACTCACTTGCGGTCAGAGAGTACATATAAAGGGGCTAGGATAACTCACTTGGGGTTAGGGAGTACTTATATAGGGGCTAGGGTAACTCTCTTGAGGTCATAGAGTACATATAAAGGGGTTAGAGTAACTCACTTGGGGTCAGGGAGTACATATAAGGGACTAGGGTAACTCACTTGTGGTCTGGGAGTATATATAAAGGGGCTAGGATAACTCATTTGTGGTCAGGGAGTACTTCTGTGGAACTAGGGTTACTCACTTGCGGTCAGGGACTACATATAGAGGGGCCAGGATAACTCACTTGGGGTCAGGCAGTACTTATAAAGGTGATATGGTATCTCACTTGGGGTATGGAAGTACTTCTATGGGACTAGGGTAACTCACTTGCGGTCAGAGAGTACATATAAAAGGGTCAGGATAACTCACTTGGGTACAGGGAGTACTTCTATGTGAGAAGGGTAACTCACTTGCGGGCAGAGAGTACATATAAAGGGGCAAGGATAACTCATTTGGGGTCAGGGAGTACTTATATAGGGGCTAGAGTAACTCACTTGGGGTCAGGTAGTACTTCTATGGGACTAGGGTAACTCACTTGCGGGCAGAGAGTACATATAAGGGGCAAGGATAACTCATTTGGGGTCAGGGAGTACTTATAAAGGGGCTAGGATAACTCACTTGGGGTCAGGGTGTACTTCTATGGGACTAGGGTAACTCACTTGCGGGCAGAGAGTACATATAAGGGGCAAGGATAACTCACTTGGGGTCAGGGAGTACTTATAAAGGGGCTAGGGTAACTCACTTGGGGTCAGTTAGTACTTATAAAGGGGCTATGGTAACTCACTTGGTGTCCGGGAGCACTTATATGGGACCAGGGTAACTCACTTGGGGCCAGGGTGTACTTATAAAGGGGTTAGGGTAACTCACTTGGGGTCAGGGAGTACATATAAAAGGGTCAGGATAACTCACTTGGGTACAGGGAGTACTTATAAAGGGGCTATGGTAACTCACTTGGTGTCTGGGAGCACTTATATGGGACCAGGGTAACTCACTTGGGGCCAGGGTGTACTTATAAAGGGGTTAGGGTAACTCACTTGGGGTCAGGGAGTAGTTATAAGGGACTAGGGTAACTCACTTGGGGTCTGGGAGTACATATAAAGGGGCTAGGATAACTCACTTGGGGTCAGGGTGTACTTCTATGGGACTAGGGTAACTCACTTGCGGTCAGAGACTACATATAATGGGGCCAGGATAGCTCACTTAGAGTCAGGGAGTACTTATAAAGGTGATATGGTATCTCACTTGGGGTCTGGAAGTACTTCTATGGGACTACGGTAACTCACTTGCCGTCAGAGAGTACATATAAATGGGGTTAGGATAACTCACTTGGGGTCAGGGAGTACTTATAAAGGGGGTATGGTAACTCACTTGGGGTCAGGGTGTACTACTATGGGACTAGGGAAACTCACTTGCGATCAGAGAGTACATATAAAGGGGCTAGGATAACTCACTTGGGGTCAGGGAGTACTTATATGGGACTAGGGTAACTCACTTGCG
This sequence comes from Prorops nasuta, assembly GCF_024137725.1. Lineage (NCBI taxonomy): Eukaryota > Metazoa > Arthropoda > Insecta > Hymenoptera > Bethylidae > Prorops > Prorops nasuta. Next base: position 812,065 of record NW_027116841.1, on the reverse strand, counting down.
GACAGGGAGTACTTATAAATGGGCTAGGGTAAATCTCTTTGGGTTATGGAGTACTTATTTGGGACTAGGCTAACTCACTTGGTGTCTGGGAGCACTTATATGGGACCAGGGTAACTCACTTGGGGCCAGGGTGTACTTATAAAGGAGCTAGGGTAACTCACTTGGGGTCAGGGAGTAGTTATAAGGGACTAGGGTAACTCACTTGGGGTCTGGGAGTACATATAAAGGGGCTAGGATAACTCACTTGGGGTCAGGGTGTACTTCTATGGGAGTAGGGTAACTCACTTGCGGTCAGGGACTACATATAAAGGGGCCAGGATAACTCACTTGGGGTCAGGCAGTACTTATAAAGGTGATATAGTATCTCACTTGGGGTCTGGAAGTACTTCTATGGGACTAGGGTAACTCAATTGCGGTCAGAGAGTACCTATAAAAGGGCCAGGATAACTCACTTGGGGTCAGGGAGTACTTCTATGTGAGAAGGGTAACTCACTTGCGGGCAGAGAGTACATATAAAGGGGCAAGGATAACTCATTTGGGGTCAGGGAGTACTTATAAAGGGGCTAGGGTAACTCACTTGGGGTCAGGGTGTACTTCTATGGGACTAGGGTAACTCACTTGCGGGCAGAGAGTACATATAACGGGCAAGGATAACTCACTTGGGGTCAGGGAGTACTTATAAAGGGGCTAGGGTAACTCACTTGGGGTCAGGGAGTACTTATAAAGGGGCTATGGTAACTCACTTGGGGTCAGGGAGTACTTATATGGGTCTAGGGTAACTCACTTGGTGTCTGGGAGCACTTATATGGGACCAGGGTAACTCACTTGGGGCCAGGGTGTACTTATAAAGGGGTTAGGGTAACTCACTTGGGGTCAGGGAGTAGTTATAAGGGACTAGGGTAACTCACTTGGGGTCTGGGAGTACATATAAAGGGGCTAGGATAACTCACTTGGGGTCAGGGTGTACTTCTATGGGACTAGGGTAACTCACTTGCGGTCAGAGACTACATATAATGGGGCCAGGATAACTCACTTGGGGTCAGGGAGTACTTATAAAGGTGATATGGTATCTCACTTGGGGTCTGGAAGTACTTCTATGGGACTAGGGTAACTCACTTGCGGTCAGGGAGTACTTATAAAGGGGCTAGGGTAAATCTCTTTGGTTCAAGGTGTACTTATATGGGACTAGGCTAACTCACTTGGGGTCAGGGTGTACTACTATGGGTGTGGGGTAACTCACTTGCGGTCAGAGAGTACATATAAAGGGGCTAGGATAACTCACTTGGGGTCAGGGAGTACTTATAAAGGGGCTATGATAACTCACTTGGGGTCAGGGAGTACTTATAAAGGTGATATGGTATCTCACTTGGGGTCTGGAAGTACTTCTATGGGACTAGGGTAACTCAATTGCGGTCAGAGAGTACATATAAAAGGGCCAGGATAACTCACATGGGGTCAGGGAGTACTTATAAAGGGGCTAGGGTAACTCACTTGGGGTCAGGGAGTACTTATATGGGACTAGGGTAACTCACTTGGTGTCTGGGAGCACTTATATGGGACCAGGGTAACTCACTTGGTGTCTGGGAGCACTTATATGGGACCAGGGTAACTCACTTGGGGCCAGGGTGTACTTATAAAGGGGTTAGGGTAACTCACTTGGTGTCTGGGAGACCTTATATGGGACCAGGGTAACTCACTTGGGGCCAGGGTGTACTTATAAAGGGGTTAGGGTAACTCACTTGGGGTCAGGGAGTAGTTATAAGGGACTAGGGTAACTCACTTGGGTTCTGGGAGTACATATAAAGGGGCTAGGATAACTCACTTGGGGTCAGGGTGTACTTCTATGGGACTAGGGTAACTCACTTGCGGTCAGAGACTACATATAATGGGGCCAGGATAACTCACTTAGGGTCAGGGAGTACTTATAAAGGTGATATGGTATCTCACTTGGGGTCTGGAAGTACTTCTATGGGACTACGGTAACTCACTTGCCGTCAGAGAGTACATATAAATGGGGTTAGGATAACTCACTTGGGGTCAGGGAGTACTTATAAAGGGGGTATGGTAACTCACTTGGGGTCAGGGTGTACTACTATGGGACTAGGGAAACTCACTTGCGGTCAGAGAGTACATATAAAGGGGCTAGGATAACTCACTTGGGGTCAGGGAGTACTTATATGGGACTAGGGTAACACACTTGCGGTCAGGGAGTACTTATAAAGGGGCTAGGGTAAATCTCTTTGGGTTATGGAGTACTTATTTGGGACTAGGCTAACTCACTTGGTGTCTGGGAGCACTTATATGGGACCAGGGTAACTCACTTGGGGCCAGGGTGTACTTATAAAGGAGCTAGGGTAACTCACTTGGGGTCAGGGAGTAGTTATAAGGGACTAGGGTAACTCACTTAGGGGTCTGGGAGTACATATAAAGGGGCTAGGATAACTCACTTGGGGTCAGGGTGTACTTCTATGGGACTAGGGTAACTCACTTGCGGGCAGAGAGTACATATAAAGGGGCTAGGGTAACTCACTTGGGGTCAGGGAGTACTTATAAAGGGGCTATGGTAACTCACTTGGGGTCAGGGAGTACTTATATGGGACTAGGGTAACTCACTTGGTGTCTGGGAGCACTTATATGGGACCAGGGTAACTCACTTGGGGCCAGGGTGTACTTATAAAGGGGTTAGGGTAACTCACTTGGGGTCAGGGAGTAGTTATAAGGGACTAGGGTAACTCACTTGGGGTCTGGGAGTACATATAAAGGGGCTAGGATAACTCACTTGGGGTCAGGGTGTACTTCTATGGGACTAGGGTAACTCACTTGCTGTCAGAGACTACATATAATGGGGCCAGGATAACTCACTTGGGGTCAGGGAGTACTTATAAAGGTGATATGGTATCTCACTTGGGGTCTGGAAGTACTTCTATGGGACTAGGGTAACTCACTTGCGGTCAGGGAGTACTTATAAAGGGGCTAGGGTAAATCTCTTTGGTTCAAGGTGTACTTATATGGGACTAGGCTAACTCACTTGGGGTCAGGGTGTACTACTATGGGTGTGGGGTAACTCACTTGCGGTCAGAGAGTACATATAAAGGGGCTAGGATAACTCACTTGGGGTCAGGGAGTACTTATAAAGGTGATATGGTAACTCACTTGGGGTCAGGGAGTACTTATACAGGGGCTAGGGTAACTCACTTGGGGTCAGGGAGTACTACTGTGGGACTAGGGTAACTCACTTGCCGTCAGAAAGTACATATAAATGGGGTTAGGATAACTCACTTGGGGTCAGGGAGTACTTATAAAGGGGCTATGGTAACTCACTTGGGGTCAGGGTGTACTACTATGGGTGTGGGGTAACTCACTTGCGGTCAGAGAGTACATATAAAGGGGCTATGATAACTCACTTGGGGTCAGGGAGTACTTATAAAGGTGATATGGTATCTCACTTGGGGTCTGGAAGTACTTCTATGGGACTAGTGTAACTCAATTGCCGTCAGAGAGTACATATAAATGGGGTTAGGATAACTCACTTGGGGTCAGGGAGTAATTATAAAGGGGGTATGGTAACTCACTTGGGGTCAGGGTGTACTACTATGGGAATAGGGAAACTCACTTGCGGTCAGAGAGTACATATAAAGGGGCTAGGATAACTCACTTGGGGTCAGGGAGTACTTATATGGGACTAGGGTAACTCACTTGCGGTCAGGGAGTACTTATAAAGGGGCTAGGGTAAATCTCTTTGGGTTATGGAGTACTTATTTGGGACTAGACTAACTCACTTGGGGCCAGGGTGTACTTATAAAGGAGCTAGGGTAACTCACTTGGGGTCAGGGAGTAGTTATAAGGGACTAGGGTAACTCACTTGGGGTCTGGGAGTACATATAAAGGGGCTAGGATAACTCACTTGGGGTCAGGGTGTACTTCTATGGGACTAGGGTAACTCACTTGCGGTCAGGGACTACATATAAAGGGGCCAGGATAACTCACTTGGGGTCAGGCAGTACTAATAAAGGTGATATGGTATCTCACTTGGGGTCTGGAAGTACTTCTATGGGACTAGGGTAACTCACTTGCGGTCAGAGGGTACATATAAAAGGGTCAGGATAACTCACTTGGGTACAGGGAGTACTTCTATGTGAGAAGGGTAACTCACTTGCGGGCAGAGAGTACATATAAAGGGGCAAGGATAACTCATTTGGGGTCAGGGAGTACTTATATAGGGGCTAGAGTAACTCACTTGGGGTCAGGTAGTACTTCTATGGTACTAGAGTCACTCACTTGGGGTTTGGGAGTACTTATATGGGACAAGGGTAACTCACTTGGGGTCAGGGAGTACTTATAAAGGGGCTAGGGTAACTCACTTTTGTTCAAGGAGTACATATACGGGACTACGGTAACTCACTTGGTGTCTTTGAGTACATATATGGGACCAGGGTAACTCACTTGGGGCCAGGGTGTACCTATTAAGGGGCTAGGGTAACTCACTTGGGGTCAGGGAGTACTTATAAGGGACTAGGGTAACTCAGTTGTGGTCTGGGAGTACATATAAAGGGGCTAGGATAACTCATTTGCGGTCAGAGAGTACTTATAAAGGGGCTATGGTAACTCACTTGGGGTAAGGAGTACTCATATAGGGGTTAGAGTAACTCACTTGGGGTCAGGGAGTACTTCTATGGGATTAGGGTAACTCACTTGGGGTCAAGGAGTACATATAAAGGGGCTAGGATGACTCACATGGGGTCAGGGAGTACTTATAAAGGGGCTAGGGTAACTCACTTGGGGTAAGGAGTATTTATATAGGACTAGGGTAACTCACTTGCGGTCAGAGAGAACATATATAGGGATAGGATAACTCACTTGCGGTCAGAGAGTACATATAAAGGGGCTAGAATAACTCACTTGTTGTCAGGGAGTACTTATATGGGACCTGGGTAACTCACTTAGTGTTAGGGAGTACTTATATAGGGGCTAGGGTAACTCACTTGGGGTCAGGGAGTATTTCTATGTGACTAGGGTAACTCACTTGGGGTCTGGGAGTACTTATATGGGACTAGGGTAACTCTCTTGAGGTCAGGGAGTACTTATAAAGGGGTTAGAGTAACTCACTTGGGGTCAGGGAGTACTTATAAGGGACTAGGGTAACTCACTTGGGGTCTGGGAGTACATATAAAGGGGCTAGGATAACTCATTTGGGGTCAGGGAGTACTTATATAGGGGTTAGAGTAACTCACTTGGGGTTTGGGAGTACTTATATGGGACTAGGGTAACTCACTTGGGGTCAGGGAGTACTTATAAAGGGGCTAGGGTAACTCACTTGTGGTCTGGGAGTACATATAAAGGGGATAGGATAACTCACTTGCGGTCAGAGAGTACATATAAACGGCTAGAATAACTCACTTGTTGTCAGGGAGTACTTATATGGGACTAGGGTAACTCACTTAGGGTTAGGGAGTACTTATATAGGGGCTAGGGTAACTCACTTGGGGTCAGGGAGTATTTCTGTGTTACTAGGGTAACTCACTTGGGGTCTGGGAGTACTTATATGGGACTAGGGTAACTCTCTTGAGGTCATGGAGTACATATAAAGGGGTTAGAGTAACTGACTTTGGGTCAGGGAGTACATATAAGGGACTAGGGTAACTCACTTGTGGTCTGGGAGTACATGTAAAGGGGGTAGGATAACTCACTTGCGGTCAGAGAGTACTTATAAATGGGCTATGGTAACTCACTTGGGGTAAGGAGTACCTCTATGGGACTAGGGTAACTCACTTGGGGTAAGGAGTACTTATATAGGACTAGGGTAACTCACTTGCGGTCAGAGAGAACATATATAGGGATAGGATAACTCACTTGCGGTCAGAGAGTACATATAAAGGGGCAAGGATATCTCATTTGGGGTCAGGGAGTACTTATATAGGGGTTAGAGTAACTCACTTGGGGTCAGGGAGTACTTCTATGTGACTAGGGTAACTCACTTGGGGTCTGGGAGTACTTATATGGGACTAGGGTAACACTCTTGAGGTCATGGGGTACATATAAAGGGGTTAGAGTAACTCACTTGGGGTCAGGGAGTAGTTATAAGGGACTAGGGTAACTCACTTGGGGTCAGGGAGTACATATAAGGGACTAGGGTAACTCACTTGTGGTCTGGGAGTACATATAAAGGGGCTAGGATAACTCGCTTGCGGTCAGAGAGTACTTATAAAGGGGCTATGGTAACTCACTTGGGGTAAGGAGTACCTCTATGGGACTAGGGTAACTCACTTGGGGTAAGGAGTACTTATATAGGACTAGGGTAACTCACTTGCGGTCAGAGAGAATATATATAGGGATAGGATAACTCACTTGCGGTCAGAGAGTACATATAAAGGGGCTAGGATAACTCACTTGGGGTTAGGGAGTACTTATATAGGGGCTAGGGTAACTCTCTTGAGGTCATAGAGTACATATAAAGGGGTTAGAGTAACTCACTTGGGGTCAGGGAGTACATATAAGGGACTAGGGTAACTCACTTGTGGTCTGGGAGTATATATAAAGGGGCTAGGATAACTCATTTGTGGTCAGGGAGTACTTCTATGGGACTAGGGTTACTCACTTGCGGTCAGGGACTACATATAAAGGGGCCAGGATAACTCACTTGGGGTCAGGGAGTACTTATAAAGGGGTTAGAGTAACTCACTTGGGGTCAGGGAGTATTTATAAAGGGGCTAGGGCAACTCTCTTTTGGTCAAGGAGTATTTATACGGGATACGGTAACTCACTTGGTGCCTTTGAGTACATATATGGGACCAGGGTAACTCACTTGGGGCCAGGGTGTACCTATTAAGGGGCTAGAGTAACTCACTTGGGGTCAGGGAGTACATATAAGGGACTAGGGTAACTCACTTGTGGTCTGGGAGTATATATAAAGGGGCTAGGATAACTCACTTGCGGCCAGAGAGTACATATAAAGGGGCTAGGATAACTCACTTGCGGCCAGAGAGTACATATAAAGGGGCTAGGATAACTCACTTGGGGTCAGGGAGTACTTATAAAGGTGATATGGTAACTCACTTGGGGTCAGGGAGTACTTATAAAGGGGCTAGGGTAACTCACTTGGGTTCAGGGAGTACTTATAAAGGGGCTATGGTAACTCACTTGGGGTCAGGGAGTACTACTGTGGGACTAGGGTAACTCACTTGCCGTCAGAGAGTACATATAAATGGGGTTAGGATAACTCACTTGGGGTCAGGGTGTACTACTATGGGTGTGGGGTAACTCACTTGCGGTCAGAGAGTACATATAAAGGGGCTAGGATAACTCACTTGGGGTCAGGGAGTACTTATAAAGGTGATATGGTATCTCACTTGGGGTCTGGAAGTACTTCTATGGGACTAGGGTAACTCAATTGCGGTCAGAGAGTACATATAAAGGGGCTAGGATAACTCACTTGGGGTCAGGGAGTACTTATAAAGGTGATATGGTAACTCACTTGGGGTCAGGGAGTACTTATAAAGGGGCTAGGGTAACTCACTTGGGGTCAGGGAATACTTATAAAGGGGCTATGGTAACTCACTTGGGGTCAGGGTGTACTACTATGGGTGTGGGGTAACTCACTTGCGGTCAGAGAGTACATATAAAGGGGCTAGGATAACTCACTTGGGGTCAGGGAGTACTTATAAAGGTGATATGGTAACTCACTTGGGGTCAGGGAGTACTTATAAAGGGGCTAGTGTAACTCACTTGGGGTCAGGGAATACTTATAAAGGGGCTATGGTAACTCACTTGGGGTCTGGGAGTACATATAAAGGGGCTAGGATAACTCATTTGGGGTCAGGGAGTACTTATATAGGGGTTAGAGTAACTCACTTGGGGTCAGGGAGTACTTCTATGGTACTAGGGTAACACACTTGGGGTTTGGGAGTACTTATATGGGACTAGGGTAACTCACTTGGGGTCAGGGAGTACTTATAAAGGGGCTAGGGTAACTCTCTTTTGGTCAAGGAATATTTATACGGGACTACGGTAACTCACTTGGTGTCTTTGAGTACATATATGGGACCAGGGTAACTCATTTGGGGCCAGGGTGTACTTATTAAAGGGCTAGGGTAACTCACTTGGGGTCAGGGAGTACTTATAAGGGACTAGGGTAACTCACTTGTGGTCTGGGAGTACATATAAAGGGGATAGGATAACTCACTTGCGGTCAGAGAGTACATATAAACGGCTAGAATAACTCACTTGTTGTCAGGGAGTACTTATATGGGACTAGGGTAACTCACTTAGGGTTAGGGAGTACTTATATAGGGGCTAGGGTAACTCACTTGGGGTCAGGGAGTATTTCTGTGTTACTAGGATAACTCACTTGGGGTCTGGGAGTACTTATATGGGACTAGGGTAACTTTCTTGAGGTCATGGAGTACATATAAAGGGGTTAGAGTAACTGACTTTGGGTCAGGGAGTACATATAAGGGACTAGGGTAACTCACTTGTGGTCTGGGAGTACATGTAAAGGGGGTAGGATAACTCACTTGCGGTCAGAGAGTACTTATAAATGGGCTATGGTAACTCACTTGGGGTAAGGAGTACCTCTATGGGACTAGGGTAACTCACTTGGTGTAAGGAGTACTTATATAGGACTAGGGTAACTCACTTGCGGTCAGAGAGAACATATATAGGGATAGGATAACTCACTTGCGGTCAGAGAGTACATATAAAGGGGCAAGGATATCTCATTTGGGGTCAGGGAGTACTTATATAGGGGTTAGAGTAACTCACTTGGGGTCAGGGAGTACTTCTATGTGACTAGGGTAACTCACTTGGGGTCTGGGAGTACTTATATGGGACTAGGGTAACTCTCTTGAGGTCATGGGGTACATATAAAGGGGTTAGAGTAACTCACTTGGGGTCAGGGAGTAGTTATAAGGGACTAGGGTAACTCACTTGGGGTCAGGGAGTACATATAAGGGACTAGGGTAACTCACTTGTGGTCTGGGAGTACATATAAAGGGGCTAGGATAACTCGCTTGCGGTCAGAGAGTACTTATAAAGGGGCTATGGTAACTCACTTGGGGTAAGGAGTACCTCTATGGGACTAGGGTAACTCACTTGGGGTAAGGAGTACTTATATAGGACTAGGGTAACTCACTTGCGGTCAGAGAGAATATATATAGGGATAGGATAACTCACTTGCGGTCAGAGAGTACATATAAAGGGGCTAGGATAACTCACTTGGGGTTAGGGAGTACTTATATAGGGGCTAGGGTAACTCTTTTGAGGTCATAGAGTACATATAAAGGGGTTAGAGTAACTCACTTGGGGTCAGGGAGTACATATAAGGGACTAGGGTAACTCACTTGTGGTCTGGGAGTATATATAAAGGGGCTAGGATAACTCATTTGTGGTCAGGGAGTACTTCTATGGGACTAGGGTTACTCACTTGCGGTCAGGGACTACATATAAAGGGGCCAGGATAACTCACTTGGGGTCAGGGAGTACTTATAAAGGGGTTAGAGTAACTCACTTGGGGTCAGGGAGTATTTATAAAGGGGCTAGGGCAACTCTCTTTTGGTCAAGGAGTATTTATACGGGATACGGTAACTCACTTGGTGCCTTTGAGTACATATATGGGACCAGGGTAACTCACTTGGGGCCAGGGTGTACCTATTAAGGGGCTAGAGTAACTCACTTGGGGTCAGGGAGTACATATAAGGGACTAGGGTAACTCACTTGTGGTCTGGGAGTATATATAAAGGGGCTAGGATAACTCACTTGCGGCCAGAGAGTACATATAAAGGGGCTAGGATAACTCACTTGGGGTCAGGGAGTACTTATAAAGGTGATATGGTAACTCACTTGGGGTCAGGGAGTACTTATAAAGGGGCTAGGGTAACTCACTTGGGTTCAGGGAGTACTTATAAAGGGGCTATGGTAACTCACTTGGGGTCAGGGAGTACTACTGTGGGACTAGGGTAACTCACTTGCCGTCAGAGAGTACATATAAATGGGGTTAGGATAACTCACTTGGGGTCAGGGTGTACTACTATGGGTGTGGGGTAACTCACTTGCGGTCAGAGAGTACATATAAAGGGGCTAGGATAACTCACTTGGGGTCAGGGAGTACTTATAAAGGTGATATGGTATCTCAGTTGGGGTCTGGAAGTACTTCTATGGGACTAGGGTAACTCAATTGCGGTCAGAGAGTACATATAAAGGGGCTAGGATAACTCACTTGGGGTCAGGGAGTACTTATAAAGGTGATATGGTAACTCACTTGGGGTCAGGGAGTACTTATAAAGGGGCTAGGGTAACTCACTTGGGGTCAGGGAATACTTATAAAGGGGCAATGGTAACTCACTTGGGGTCAGGGTGTACTACTATGGGTGTGGGGTAACTCACTTGCGGTCAGAGAGTACATATAAAGGGGCTAGGATAACTCACTTGGGGTCAGGGAGTACTTATAAAGGTGATATGGTAACTCACTTGGGGTCAGGGAGTACTTATAAAGGGGCTAGTGTAACTCACTTGGGGTCAGGGAATACTTATAAAGGGGCTATGGTAACTCACTTGGGGTCAGGGAGTACTTATAAAGGGGCTATGGTAACTCACTTCGGGTCAGGGAGTACTACTGTGGGAATAGGGTAACTCACTTGCCGTCAGACAGTACATATAAATGGGGTTAGGATAACTCACTTGGGGTCAGGGAGCACTTATAAAGGGGCTATGGTAACTCACTTGGGGTCAGGGTGTACTACTATGGGTGTGGGGTAACTCACTTGCGGTCAGAGAGTACATATAAAGGGGCTAGGATAACTCACTTGGGGTCAGGGAGTACTTATAAAGGTGATATGGTAACTCACTTGGGGTCAGGGAGTACTTATAAAGGGGCTAGGGTAACTCACTTGGGGTCAGGGAGTGCTTATAAAGGGGCTATGGTAACTCACTTGGGGTCAGGAAGTACTACTGTGGGACTAGGGTAACTCACTTGCCGTCAAAGAGTACATATAAATGGGGTTAGGATAACTCACTTGGGGTCAGGGAGTACTTATAAAGGGGCTATGGTAACTCACTTGGGGTCAGGGAGTACTTATACAGGGGCTAGGGTAACTCACTTGGGGTCAGGGAGTACTACTGTGGGACTAGGGTAACTCACTTGCCGTCAGAAAGTACATATAAATGGGGTTAGGATAACTCACTTGGGGTCAGGGAGTACTTATAAAGGGGCTATGGTAACTCACTTGGGGTCAGGGTGTACTACTATGGGTGTGGGTAACTCACTTGCGGTCAGAGAGTACATATAAAGGGGCTATGATAACTCACTTGGGGTCAGGGAGTACTTATAAAGGTGATATGGTATCTCACTTGGGGTCTGGAAGTACTTCTATGGGACTAGGGTAACTCAATTGCGGTCAGAGAGTATATATAAAAGGGCCAGGATAACTCACATGGGGTCAGGGAGTACTTATAAAGGGGCTAGGGTAACTCACTTGGGGTCAGGGAGTACTTATATGGGACTAGGGTAACTCACTTGGTGTCTGGGAGCACTTATATGGGACCAGGGTAACTCACTTGGTGTCTGGGAGCACTTATATGGGACCAGGGTAACTCACTTGGGGCCAGGGTGTACTTATAAAGGGGTTAGGGTAACTCACTTGGTGTCTGGGAGCACTTATATGGGACCAGGGTAACTCACTTGGGGCCATGGTGTACTTATAAAGGGGTTAGGGTAACTCACTTGGGGTCAGGGAGTAGTTATAAGGGACTAGGGTAACTCACTTGGGGTCTGGGAGTACATATAAAGGGGCTAGGATAACTCACTTGGGGTCAGGGTGTACTTCTATGGGACTAGGGTAACTCACTTGCGGTCAGAGACTACATATAATGGGGCCAGGATAGCTCACTTAGGGTCAGGGAGTACTTATAAAGGTGATATGGTATCTCACTTGGGGTCTGGAAGTACTTCTATGGGACTACGGTAACTCACTTGCCGTCAGAGAGTACATATAAATGGGGTTAGGATAACTCACTTGGGGTCAGGGAGTACTTATAAAGGGGGTATGGTAACTCACTTGGGGTCAGGGTGTACTACTATGGGACTAGGGAAACTCACTTGCGATCAGAGAGTACATATAAAGGGGCTAGGATAACTCACTTGGGGTCAGGGAGTACTTATATGGGACTAGGGTAACTCACTTGCGGTCAGGGAGTACTTATAAAGGGGCTAGGGTAAATCTCTTTGGGTTATGGAGTACTTATTTAGGACTAGGCTAACTCACTTGGTGTCTGGGAGCACTTATATGGGACCAGGGTAACTCACTTGGGGCCAGGGTGTACTTATAAAGGAGCTAGGGTAACTCACTTGGGGTCAGGGAGTAGTTATAAGGGACTAGGGTAACTCACTTGGGGTCTGGGAGTAGATATAAAGGGGCTAGGATAACTCACTTGGGGTCAGGGTGTACTTCTATGGGAGTAGGGTAACTCACTTGCGGTCAGGGACTACATATAAAGGGGCCAGGATAACTCACTTGGGGTCAGGCTGTACTTATAAAGGTGATATGGTATCTCACTTGGGGTCTGGAAGTACTTCTATGGGACTAGGGTAACTCACTTGCGGTCAGGGAGTACTTATAAAGGGGCTAGAGTAAATCTCTTTGGTTCAAGGTGTACTTATATGGGACTAGGCTAACTCACTTGGGGTCAGGGTGTACTACTATGGGTGTGGGGTAACTCACTTGCGGTCAGAGAGTACATATAAAGGGGCTAGGATAACTCACTTGGGGTCAGGGAGTACTTATAAAGGTGATATGGTAACTCACTTGGGGTCAGGGAGTACTTATAAAGGGGCTAAGGTAACTCACTTGGGGTCAGGGAGTACTTATAAAGGGGCTATGGTAACTCACTTGGGGTCAGGGAGTACTTATAAAGGGGCTATGGTAACTCACTTGGGGTCAGGGAGTACTACTGTGGGAATAGGGTAACTCACTTGCCGTCAGAGAGTACATATAAATGGGGTTAGGATAACTCACTTGGGGTCAGGGAGTACTTATAAAGGGGCTATGGTAACTCACTTGGGGTCAGGGTGTACTACTATGGGTGTGGGGTAACTCACTTACGGTCAGAGACTACATATAAAGGGGCTAGGATAACTCACTTGGGGTCAGGGAGTACTTATAAAGGTGATATGGTAACTCACTTGGGGTCAGGGAGTACTTATACAGGGGCTAGGGTAACTCACTTGGGGTCAGGGAGTACTACTGTGGGACTAGGGTAACTCACTTGCCGTCAGAAAGTACATATAAATGGGGTTAGGATAACTCACTTGGGGTCAGGGTGTACTACTATGGGTGTGGGGTAACTCACTTGCGGTCAGAGAGTACATATAAAGGGGCTATGATAACTCACTTGGGGTCAGGGAGTACTTATAAAGGTGATATGGTATCTCACTTGGGGTCTGGAAGTATTTCTATGGGACTAGGGTAACTCAATTGCCGTCAGAGAGTACATATAAATGGGGTTAGGATAACTCACTTGGGGTCAGGGAGTACTCATAAAGGTGATATGGTAACTCACTTGGGGTCAGGGAGTACTTATACAGGGGCTAGGGTAACTCACTTGGGGTCAGGGAGTACTACTGTGGGACTAGGGTAACTCACTTGCCGTCAGAAAGTACATATAAATGGGGTTAGGATAACTCACTTGGGGTCAGGGAGTACTTATAAAGGGGCTATGGTAACTCACTTGGGGTCAGGGTGTACTACTATGGGTGTGGGGTAACTCACTTGCGGTCAGAGAGTACATATAAAGGGGCTATGATAACTCACTTGGGGTCAGGGAGTACTTATAAAGGTGATATGGTATCTCACTTGGGGTCTGGAAGTACTTCTATGGGACTAGGGTAACTCAATTGCCGTCAGAGAGTACATATAAATGGGGTTAGGATAACTCACTTGGGGTCAGGGAGTACTTATAAAGGGGGTATGGTAACTCACTTGGGGTCAGGGTGTACTACTATGGGACTAGGGAAACTCACTTGCGGTCAGAGAGTACATATAAAGGGGCTAGGATAACTCACTTGGGGTCAGGGAGTACTTATATGGGACTAGGGTAACTCACTTGCGGTCAGGGAGTACTTATAAAGGGGCTAGGGTAAATCTCTTTGGGTTATGGAGTACTTATTTGGGACTAGACTAACTCACTTGGTGTCTGGGAGCACTTATATGGGACCAGGGTAACTCACTTGGGGCCAGGGTGTACTTATAAAGGAGCTAGGGTAACTCACTTGGGGTCAGGGAGTAGTTATAAGGGACTAGGGTAACTCACTTGGGGTCTGGGAGTACATATAAAGGGGCTAGGATAACTCACTTGGGGTCAGGGTGTACTTCTATGGGACTAGGGTAACTCACTTGCGGTCAGGGACTACATATAAAGGGGCCAGGATAACTCACTTGGGGTCAGGCAGTACTAATAAAGGTGATATGGTATCTCACTTGGGGTCTGGAAGTACTTCTATGGGACTAGGGTAACTCACTTGCGGTCATAGGGTACATATAAAAGGGTCAGGATAACTCACTTGGGTACAGGGAGTACTTCTATGTGAGAAGGGTAACTCACTTGCGGGCAGACAGTACAGATAAAGGGGCAAGGATAACTCATTTGGGGTCAGGGAGTACTTATATAGGGGCTAGAGTAACTCACTTGGGGTCAGGTAGTACTTCTATGGTACTAGAGTCACTCACTTGGGGTTTGGGAGTACTTATATGGGACAAGGGTAACTCATTTGGGGTCAGGGAGTACTTATAAAGGGTCTAGGGTAACTCACTTTTGGTCAAGGAGTACATATACGGGACTACGGTAACTCACTTGGTGTCTTTGAGTACATATATGGGACCAGGGTAACTCACTTGGGGCCACGTTGTACCTATTAAGGGGCTAGGGTAACTCACTTGGGGTCAGGGAGTACTTATAAGGGACTAGGGTAACTCAGTTGTGGTCTGGGAGTACATATAAAGGGGCTAGGATAACTCATTTGCGGTCAGAGAGTACTTATAAAGGGGCTATGGTAACTCACTTGGGGTAAGGAGTACTCATATAGGGGTTAGAGTTACTCACTTGGGGTCAGGGAGTACTTCTATGGGATTAGGGTAACTCACTTGGGGTCAAGGAGTACATATAAAGGGGCTAGGATGACTCACTTGGGGTCAGGGAGTACTTATAAAGGGGCTAGGGTAACTCACTTGGGGTAAGGAGTATTTATATAGGACTAGGGTAACTCACTTGCGGTCAGAGAGAATATATATAGGGATAGGATAACTCACTTGCGGTCAGAGAGTACATATAAAGGGGCTAGGATAACTCACTTGGAGTTAGGGAGTACTTATATAGGGGCTAGGGTAACTCTCTTGAGGTCATAGAGTACATATAAAGGGGTTAGAGTAACTCACTTGGGGTCAGGGAGTACATATAAGGGACTAGGGTAACTCACTTGTGGTCTGGGAGTATATATAAAGGGGCTAGGATAACTCATTTGTGGTCAGGGAGTACTTCTATGGGACTAGGGTTACTCACTTGCGGTCAGGGACTACATATAAAGGGGCCAGGATAACTCACTAGGGGTCAGGCAGTACTTATAAAGGTGATATGGTATCTCACTTGGGGTCTGGAAGTACTTCTATGGGACTAGGGTAACTCACTTGCGGTCAGAGAGTACATATAAAAGGGTCAGGATAACTCACTTGGGTACAGGGAGTACTTCTATGTGAGAAAGGTAACTCACTTGCGGGCAGAGAGTACATATAAAGGGGCAAGGATAACTCATTTGGGGTCAGGGAGTACTTATATAGGGGCTAGAGTAACTCACTTGGGGTCAGGTAGTACTTCTATGGTACTAGAGTAACTCACTTGGGGTTTGGGAGTACTTATATGAGACAAGGGTAACTCACTTGGGGTCAGGGAGTACTTATAAAGGGGCTAGGGTAACTCACTTTTGGTCAAGGAGTACATATACGGGACTACGGTAACTCACTTGGTGTCTTTGAGTACATATATGGGACCAGGGTAACTCACATGGGTCCAGGGTGTACCTATTAAGGGGCTAGGGTAACTCACTTGGGGTCAGGGAGTACTTATAAGGGACTAGGGTAACTCACTTGTGGTCTGGGAGTGCATATAAAGGGGCTAGAATAACTCATTTGGGGTCAGGGAGTACTTCTATGGGACTAGGGTTACTCACTTGCGGTCAGGGACTACATATAAAGGGGCCAGGATAACTCACTTGGGGTCAGGCAGTACTAATAAAGGTGATATGGTATCTCACTTGGGGTCTGGAAGTACTTCTATGGGACTAGGGTAACTCTCTTGAGGTCATGGAGTACATATAAAGGGGTTAGAGTAACTCACTTGGGGTCAGGGAGTAGTTATAAGGGACTAGGGTAACTCACTTGGGGTCAGGGAGTACATATAAGGGACTAGGGTAACTCACTTGTGGTCTGGGAGTACATATAAAGGGGCTAGGATAACTCACTTGCGGTCAGAGAGTACTTATAAAGGGGCTATGGTAACTCACTTGGGGTAAGGAGTACCTCTATGGGACTAGGGTAACTCACTTGGGGTAAGGAGTACTTATATAGGACTAGGGTAACTCACTTGCGGTCAGAGAGAATATATATAGGGATAGGATAACTCACTTGCGGTCAGAGAGTACATATAAAGGGGCTAGGATAACTCACTTGGGGTTAGGGAGTACTTATATAGGGGCTAGGGTAACTCTCTTGAGGTCATAGAGTACATATAAAGGGGTTAGAGTAACTCACTTGGGGTCAGGGAGTACATATAAGGGACTAGGGTAACTCACTTGAGGTCTGGGAGTATATATAAAGGGGCTAGGATAACTCATTTGTGGTCAGGGAGTACTTCTGTGGAACTAGGGTTACTCACTTGCGGTCAGGGACTACATATAAAGGGGCCAGGATAACTCACTTGGGGTCAGGCAGTACTTATAAAGGTGATATGGTATCTCACTTGGGGTATGGAAGTACTTCTATGGGACTAGGGTAACTCACTTGCGGTCAGAGAGTACATATAAAAGGGTCAGGATAACTCACTTGGGTACAGGGAGTACTTCTATGTGAGAAGGGTAACTCACTTGCGGGCAGAGAGTACATATAAAGGGGCAAGGATAACTCATTTGGGGTCAGGGAGTACTTATATAGGGGCTAGAGTAACTCACTTGGGGTCAGGTAGTACTTCTATGGGACTAGGGTAACTCACTTGCGGGCAGAGAGTACATATAAGGGGCAAGGATAACTCATTTGGGGTCAGGGAGTACTTATAAAGGGGCTAGGGTAACTCACTTGGGGTCAGGGTGTACTTCTATGGGACTAGGGTAACTCACTTGCGGGCAGAGAGTACATATAAGGGGCAAGGATAACTCATTTGGGGTCAGGGAGTACTTATAAAGGAGCTAGGGTAACTCACTTGGGGTCAGGGAGTAGTTATAAGGGACTAGGGTAACTCACTTGGGGTCTGGGAGTACATATAAAGGGGCTAGGATAACTCACTTGGGGTCAGGGTGTACTTCTATGGGACTAGGGTAACTCACTTGCGGTCAGGGACTACATATAAAGGGGCCAGGATAACTCACTTGGGGTCAGGCAGTACTAATAAAGGGGCTATGGTAACTCACTTGGTGTCTGGGAGCACTTATATGGGACCAGGGTAACTCACTTGGGGCCAGGGTGTACTTATAAAGGGGTTAGGGTAACTCACTTGGGGTCAGGGAGTACATATAAAAGGGTCAGGATAACTCACTTGGGTACAGGGAGTACTTCTATGTGAGAAGGGTAACTCACTTGCGGGCAGAGAGTACATATAAAGGGGCAAGGATAACTCATTTGGGGTCAGGGAGTACTTATATAGGGGCTAGAGTAACTCACTTGGGGTCAGGTAGTACTTCTATGGGACTAGGGTAACTCACTTGCGGGCAGAGAGTACATATAAGGGGCAAGGATAACTCATTTGGGGTCAGGGAGTACTTATATAGGGGCTAGAGTAACTCACTTGGGGTCAGGTAGTACTTATATGGGACTAGGGTAACTCTCTTGAGGTCATGGAGTACATATAAAGGGGTTAGAGCAACTGACTTTGGGTCAGGGAGTACATATAAGGGACTAGGGTAACTCACTTGTGGTCTGGGAGTACATGTAAAGGGGGTAGGATAACTCACTTGCGGTCAGAGAGTACTTATAAATGGGCTATGGTAACTCACTTGGGGTAAGGAGTACCTCTATGGGACTAGGGTAACTCACTTGGGGTAAGGAGTACTTATATAGGACTAGGGTAACTCACTTGCGGTCAGAGAGAACATATATAGGGATAGGATAACTCACTTGCGGTCAGAGAGTACATATAAAGGGGCAAGGATATCTCATTTGGGGTCAGGGAGTACTTATATAGGGGTTAGAGTAACTCACTTGGGGTCAGGGAGTACTTCTATGTGACTAGGGTAACTCACTTGGGGTCTGGGAGTACTTATATGGGACTAGGGTAACTCTCTTGAGGTCATGGAGTACATATAAAGGGGTTAGAGTAACTCACTTGGGGTCAGGGAGTAGTTATAAGGGACTAGGGTAACTCACTTGGGGTCAGGGAGTACATATAAGGGACTAGGGTAACTCATTTGTGGTCTGGGAGTACATATAAAGGGGCTAGGATAACTCGCTTGCGGTCAGAGAGTACTTATAAAGGGGCTATGGTAACTCACTTGGGGTAAGGAGTACCTCTATGGGACTAGGGTAACTCACTTGGGGTAAGGAGTACTTATATAGGACTAGGGTAACTCACTTGCGGTTAGAGAGAATATATATAGGGATAGGATAACTCACTTGCGGTCAGAGAGTACATATAAAGGGGCTAGGATAACTCACTTGGGGTTAGGGAGTACTTATATAGGGGCTAGGGTAACTCTCTTGAGGTCATAGAGTACATATAAAGGGGTTAGAGTAACTCACTTTGGGTCAGGGAGTACATATAAGGGACTAGGGTAACTCACTTGTGGTCTGGGAGTATATATAAAGGGGCTAGGATAACTCATTTGTGGTCAGGGAGTACTTCTATGGGACTAGGGTTACTCACTTGCGGTCAGGGACTACATATAAAGGGGCCAGGATAACTCACTTGGGGTCAGGGAGTACTTATAAAGGGGTTAGAGTAACTCACTTGGGGTCAGGGAGTATTTATAAAGGGGCTAGGGCAACTCTCTTTTGGTCAAGGAGTATTTATACGGGATACGGTAACTCACTTGGTGCCTTTGAGTACATATATGGGACCAGGGTAACTCACTTGGGGCCAGGGTGTACCTATTAAGGGGCTAGAGTAACTCACTTGGGGTCAGGGAGTACATATAAGGGACTAGGGTAACTCACTTGTGGTCTGGGAGTATATATAAAGGGGCTAGGATAACTCACTTGCGGCCAGAGAGTACATATAAAGGGGCTAGGATAACTCACTTGGGGTCAGGGAGTACTTATAAAGGTGATATGGTAACTCACTTGGGGTCAGGGAGTACTTATAAAGGGGCTAGGGTAACTCACTTGGGTTCAGGGAGTACTTATAAAGGGGCTATGGTAACTCACTTGGGGTCAGGGAGTACTACTGTGGGACTAGGGTAACTCACTTGCCGTCAGAGAGTACATATAAATGGGGTTAGGATAACTCACTTGGGGTCAGGGTGTACTACTATGGGTGTGGGGTAACTCACTTGCGGTCAGAGAGTACATATAAAGGGGCTAGGATAA
This sequence comes from Prorops nasuta, assembly GCF_024137725.1. Classification (NCBI taxonomy): domain Eukaryota; kingdom Metazoa; phylum Arthropoda; class Insecta; order Hymenoptera; family Bethylidae; genus Prorops; species Prorops nasuta. The sequence goes on along the minus strand of NW_027116841.1, from coordinate 792,296 downwards.
CTCACTTGGGGTCAGGGAGTACTTATAAAGGTGATATGGTATCTCACTTGGGGTCTGGAAGTACTTCTATGGGACTAGGGTAACTCAATTGCGGTCAGAGAGTACATATAAAGGGGCTAGGATAACTCACTTGGGGTCAGGGAGTACTTATAAAGGTGATATGGTAACTCACTTGGGGTCAGGGAGTACTAATAAAGGGGCTAGGGTAACTCACTTGGGGTCAGGGAATACTTATAAAGGGGCTATGGTAACTCACTTGGGGTCAGGGTGTACTACTATGGGTGTGGGGTAACTCACTTGCGGTCAGAGAGTACATATAAAGGGGCTAGGATAACTCACTTGGGGTCAGGGAGTACTTATAAAGGTGATATGGTAACTCACTTGGGGTCAGGGAGTACTTATAAAGGGGCTAGTGTAACTCACTTGGGGTCAGGGAATACTTATAAAGGGGCTATGGTAACTCACTTGGGGTCAGGGAGTACTTATAAAGGGGCTATGGTAACTCACTTCGGGTCAGGGAGTACTACTGTGGGAATAGGGTAACTCACTTGCCGTCAGACAGTACATATAAATGGGGTTAGGATAACTCACTTGGGGTCAGGGAGCACTTATAAAGGGGCTATGGTAACTCACTTGGGGTCAGGGTGTACTACTATGGGTGTGGGGTAACTCACTTGCGGTCAGAGAGTACATATAAAGGGGCTATGATAACTCACTTGGGGTCAGGGAGTACTTATAAAGGTGATATGGTATCTCACTTGGGGTCTGGAAGTACTTCTATGGGACTAGGGTAACTCAATTGCGGTCAGAGAGTATATATAAAAGGGCCAGGATAACTCACATGGGGTCAGGGAGTACTTATAAAGGGGCTAGGGTAACTCACTTGGGGTCAGGGAGTACTTATATGGGACTAGGGTAACTCACTTGGTGTCTGGGAGCACTTATATGGGACCAGGGTAACTCACTTGGTGTCTGGGAGCACTTATATGGGACCAGGGTAACTCACTTGGGGCCAGGGTGTACTTATAAAGGGGTTAGGGTAACTCACTTGGTGTCTGGGAGCACTTATATGGGACCAGGGTAACTCACTTGGGGCCAGGGTGTACTTATAAAGGGGTTAGGTTAACTCACTTGGGGTCAGGGAGTAGTTATAAGGAACTAGGGTAACTCACTTGGGGTCTGGGAGTATATATAAAGGGGCTAGGATAACTCACTTGGGGTCAGGGTGTACTTCTATGGGACTAGGGTAACTCACTTGCGGTCAGAGACTACATATAATGGGGCCAGGATAGCTCACTTAGGGTCAGGGAGTACTTATAAAGGTGATATGGTATCTCACTTGGGGTCTGGAAGTACTTCTATGGGACTACGGTAACTCACTTGCCGTCAGAGAGTACATATAAATGGGGTTAGGATAACTCACTTGGGGTCAGGGAGTACTTATAAAGGGGGTATGGTAACTCACTTGGGGTCAGGGTGTACTACTATGGGACTAGGGAAACTCACTTGCGATCAGAGAGTACATATAAAGGGGCTAGGATAACTCACTTGGGGTCAGTGAGTACTTATATGGGACTAGGGTAACTCACTTGCGGTCAGGGAGTACTTATAAAGGGGCTAGGGTAAATCTCTTTGGGTTATGGAGTACTTATTTGGGACTAGGCTAACTCACTTGGTGTCGGGGAGCACTTATATGGGACCAGGGTAACTCACTTGGGGCCAGGGTGTACTTATAAAGGAGCTAGGGTAACTCACTTGGGGTCAGGGAGTAGTTATAAGGGACTAGGGTAACTCACTTGGGGTCTGGGAGTACATATAAAGGGGCTAGGATAACTCACTTGGGGTCAGGGTGTACTTCTATGGGAGTAGGGTAACTCACTTGCGGTCAGGGACTACATATAAAGGGGCCAGGATAACTCACTTGGGGTCAGGCAGTACTTATAAAGGTGATATGGTATCTCACTTGGGGTCTGGAAGTACTTCTATGGGACTAGGGTAACTCAATTGCGGTCAGAGAGTACCTATAAAAGGGCCAGGATAACTCACTTGGGGTCAGGGAGTACTTCTATGTGAGAAGGGTAACTCACTTGCGGGCAGAGAGTACATATAAAGGGGCAAGGATAACTCATTTGGGGTCAGGGAGTACTTATAAAGGGGCTAGGGTAACTCACTTGGGGTCAGGGTGTACTTCTATGGGACTAGGGTAACTCACTTGCGGGCAGAGAGTACATATAAGGGGCAAGGATAACTCACTTGGGGTCAGGGAGTACTTATAAAGGGGCTAGGGTAACTCACTTGGGGTCAGGGAGTACTTATAAAGGGGCTATGGTAACTCACTTGGGGTCAGGGAGTACTTATATGGGACTAGGGTAACTCACTTGGTGTCTGGGAGCACTTATATGGGACCAGGGTAACTCACTTGGGGCCAGGGTGTACTTATAAAGGGGTTAGGGTAACTCACTTGGGGTCAGGGAGTAGTTATAAGGGACTAGGGTAACTCACTTGGGGTCTGGGAGTACATATAAAGGGGCTAGGATAACTCACTTGGGGTCAGGGTGTACTTCTATGGGACTAGGGTAACTCACTTGCGGTCAGAGACTACATATAATGGGGCCAGGATAACTCACTTGGGGTCAGGGAGTGCTTATAAAGGGGCTATGGTAACTCACTTGGGGTCAGGAAGTACTACTGTGGGACTAGGGTAACTCACTTGCCGTCAAAGAGTACATATAAATGGGGTTAGGATAACTCACTTGGGGTCAGGGAGTACTTATAAAGGGGCTATGGTAACTCACTTGGGGTCAGGGAGTACTTATACAGGGGCTAGGGTAACTCACTTGGGGTCAGGGAGTACTACTGTGGGACTAGGGTAACTCACTTGCCGTCAGAAAGTACATATAAATGGGGTTAGGATAACTCACTTGGGGTCAGGGAGTACTTATAAAGGGGCTATGGTAACTCACTTGGGGTCAGGGTGTACTACTATGGGTGTGGGGTAACTCACTTGCGGTCAGAGAGTACATATAAAGGGGCTATGATAACTCACTTGGGGTCAGGGAGTACTTATAAAGGTGATATGGTATCTCACTTGGGGTCTGGAAGTACTTCTATGGGACTAGGGTAACTCAATTGCGGTCAGAGAGTATATATAAAAGGGCCAGGATAACTCACATGGGGTCAGGGAGTACTTATAAAGGGGCTAGGGTAACTCACTTGGGGTCAGGGAGTACTTATATGGGACTAGGGTAACTCACTTGGTGTCTGGGAGCACTTATATGGGACCAGGGTAACTCACTTGGGGCCAGGGTGTACTTATAAAGGGGTTAGGGTAACTCACTTGGTGTCTGGGAGCACTTATATGGGACCAGGGTAACTCACTTGGGGCCAGGGTGTACTTATAAAGGGGTTAGGGTAACTCACTTGGGGTCAGGGAGTAGTTATAAGGGACTAGGGTAACTCACTTGGGGTCTGGGAGTACATATAAAGGGGCTAGGATAACTCACTTGGGGTCAGGGTGTACTTCTATGGGACTAGGGTAACTCACTTGCGGTCAGAGACTACATATAATGGGGCCAGGATAACTCACTTGGGGTCAGGGAGTACTTATAAAGGTGATATGGTATCTCACTTGGGGTCTGGAAGTACTTCTATGGGACTAGGGTAACTCACTTGCGGTCAGGGAGTACTTATAAAGGGGCTAGGGTAAATCTCTTTGGTTCAAGGTGTACTTATATGGGACTAGGCTAACTCACTTGGGGTCAGGGTGTACTACTATGGGTGTGGGGTAACTCACTTGCGGTCAGAGAGTACATATAAAGGGGCTAGGATAACTCACTTGGGGTCAGGGAGTACTTATAAAGGTGATATGGTAACTCACTTGGGGTCAGGGAGTACTTATAAAGGGGCTAAGGTAACTCACTTGGGGTCAGGGAGTACTTATAAAGGGGCTATGGTAACTCACTTGGGGTCAGGGAGTACTTATAAAGGGGCTATGGTAACTCACTTGGGGTCAGGGAGTACTACTGTGGGAATAGAGTAACTCACTTGCCGTCAGAGAGTACATATAAATGGGGTTAGGATAACTCACTTGGGGTCAGGGAGTACTTATAAAGGGGCTATGGTAACTCACTTGGGGTCAGGGTGTACTACTATGGGTGTGGGGTAACTCACTTACGGTCAGAGACTACATATAAAGGGGCTAGGATAACTCACTTGGGGTCAGGGAGTACTTATAAAGGTGATATGGTAACTCACTTGGGGTCAGGGAGTACTTATACAGGGGCTAGGGTAACTCACTTGGGGTCAGGGAGTACTACTGTGGGACTAGGGTAACTCACTTGCCGTCAGAAAGTACATATAAATGGGGTTAGGATAACTCACTTGGGGTCAGGGTGTACTACTATGGGTGTGGGGTAACTCACTTGGGGTCAGAGAGTACATATAAAGGGGCTATGATAACTCACTTGGGGTCAGGGAGTACTTATAAAGGTGATATGGTATCTCACTTGGGGTCTGGAAGTATTTCTATGGGACTAGGGTAACTCAATTGCCGTCAGAGAGTACATATAAATGGGGTTAGGATAACTCACTTGGGGTCAGGGAGTACTTATAAAGGGGGTATGGTAACTCACTTGGGGTCAGGGTGTACTACTATGGGACTAGGGAAACTCACTTGCGGTCAGAGAGTACATATAAAGGGGCTAGGATAACTCACTTGGGGTCAGGGAGTACTTATATGGGACTAGGGTAACTCACTTGCGGTCAGGGAGTACTTATAAAGGGGCTAGGGTAAATCTCTTTGGGTTATGGAGTACTTATTTGGGACTAGACTAACTCACTTGGTGTCTGGGAGCACTTATATGGGACCAGGGTAACTCACTTGGGGCCAGGGTGTACTTATAAAGGAGCTAGTGTAACTCACTTGGGGTCAGGGAGTACTCATAAAGGTGATATGGTAACTCACTTGGGGTCAGGGAGTACTTATACAGGGGCTAGGGTAACTCACTTGGGGTCAGGGAGTACTACTGTGGGACTAGGGTAACTCACTTGCCGTCAGAAAGTACATATAAATGGGGTTAGGATAACTCACTTGGGGTCAGGGAGTACTTATAAAGGGGCTATGGTAACTCACTTGGGGTCAGGGTGTACTACTATGGGTGTGGGGTAACTCACTTGCGGTCAGAGAGTACATATAAAGGGGCTATGATAACTCACTTGGGGTCAGGGAGTACTTATAAAGGTGATATGGTATCTCACTTGGGGTCTGGAAGTACTTCTATGGGACTAGGGTAACTCAATTGCCGTCAGAGAGTACATATAAATGGGGTTAGGATAACTCACTTGGGGTCAGGGAGTACTTATAAAGGGGGTATGGTAACTCACTTGGGGTCAGGGTGTACTACTATGGGACTAGGGAAACTCACTTGCGGTCAGAGAGTACATATAAAGGGGCTAGGATAACTCACTTGGGGTCAGGGAGTACTTATATGGGACTAGGGTAACTCACTTGCGGTCAGGGAGTACTTATAAAGGGGCTAGGGTAAATCTCTTTGGGTTATGGAGTACTTATTTGGGACTAGACTAACTCACTTGGTGTCTGGGAGCACTTATATGGGACCAGGGTAACTCACTTGGGGCCAGGGTGTACTTATAAATGAGCTAGGGTAACTCACTTGGGGTCAGGGAGTAGTTATAAGGGACTAGGGTAACTCACTTGGGGTCTGGGAGTACTTATAAAGGGGCTAGGATAACTCACTTGGGGTCAGGGTGTACTTCTATGGGACTAGGGTAACTCACTTGCGGTCAGGGACTACATATAAAGGGGCCAGGATAACTCACTTGGGGTCAGGCAGTACTAATAAAGGTGATATGGTATCTCACTTGGGGTCTGGAAGTACTTCTATGGGACTAGGGTAACTCACTTGCGGTCAGAGGGTACATATAAAAGGGTCAGGATAACTCACTTGGGTACAGGGAGTACTTATATGTGAGAAGGGTAACTCACTTGCGGGCAGAGAGTACATAAAAAGGGGCAAGGATAACTCATTTGGGGTCAGGGAGTACTTATATAGGGGCTAGAGTAACTCACTTGGGGTCAGGTAGTACTTCTATGGTGCTAGAGTCACTCACTTGGGGTTTGGGAGTACTTATATGGGACAAGGGTAACTCACTTGGGGTCAGGGAGTACTTATAAAGGGGCTAGGGTAACTCACTTTTGGTCAAGGAGTACATATACGGGACTACGGTAACTCACTTGGTGTCTTTGAGTACATATATGGGACCAGGGTAACTCACTTGGGGCCAGGGTGTACCTATTAAGGGGCTAGGGTAACTCACTTGGGGTCAGGGAGTACTTATAAGGGACTAGGGTAACTCAGTTGTGGTCTGGGAGTACATATAAAGGGGCTAGGATAACTCATTTGCGGTCAGAGAGTACTTATAAAGGGGCTATGGTAACTCACTTGGGGTAAGGAGTACTCATATAGGGGTTAGAGTAACTCACTTGGGGTCAGGGAGTACTTCTATGGGATTAGGGTAACTCACTTGGGGTCAAGGAGTACATATAAAGGGGCTAGGATGACTCACTTGGGGTCAGGGAGTACTTATAAAGGGGCTAGGGTAACTCACTTGGGGTAAGGAGTATTTATATAGGACTAGGGTAACTCACTTGCGGTCAGAGAGAACATATATAGGGATAGGATAACTCACTTGCGGTCAGAGAGTACATATAAAGGGGCTAGAATAACTCACTTGTTGTCAGGGAGTACTTATATGGGACCAGGGTAACTCACTTAGTGTTAGGGAGTACTTATATAGGGGCTAGGGTAACTCACTTGGGGTCAGGGAGTATTTCTATGTGACTAGGGTAACTCACTTGGGGTCTGGGTGTACTTATATGGGACTAGGGTAACTCTCTTGAGGTCAGGGAGTACTTATAAAGGGGTTAGAGTAACTCACTTGGGGTCAGGGAGTAGTTATAAGGGACTAGGGTAACTCACTTGGGGTCTGGGAGTACATATAAAGGGGCTAGGATAACTCATTTGGGGTCAGGGAGTACTTATATAGGGGTTAGAGTAACTCACTTGGGGTCAGGGAGTACTTCTATGGTACTAGGGTAACACACTTGGGGTTTGGGAGTACTTATATGGGACTAGGGTAACTCTCTTGAGGTCATTGAGTACATATAAAGGGGTTAGAGTAACTGACTTGGGGTCAGGGAGTACATATAAGGGACTAGGGTAACTCACTTGTGGTCTGGGAGTACATATAAAGGGGCTAGGATAACTCACTTGCGGTCAGAGAGTACTTATAAAGGGGCTATGGTAACTCACTTGGGGTAAGGAGTACCTCTATGGGACTAGGGTAACTCACTTGGGGTAAGGAGTACTTATATAGGACTAGGGTAACTCACTTGCGGTCAGAGAGAATATATATAGGGATAGTATAACTCACTTGCGGTCAGAGAGTACTTATATAGGGGCTAGGGTAACTCGCTTGAGGTCATAGAGTACATATAAAGGGGTTAGAGTAACTCACTTGGGGTCAGGGAGTACATATAAGGGACTAGGGTAACTCACTTGTGGTCTGGGAGTATATATAAAGGGGCTAGGATAACTCATTTGTGGTCAGGGAGTACTTCTATGGGACTAGGGTTACTCACTTGCGGTCAGGGACTACATATAAAGGGGCCAGGATAACTCACTTGGGGTCAGGCAGTACTTATAAAGGTGATATGGTATCTCACTTGGGGTCTGGAAGTACTTCTATGGGACTAGGGTAACTCACTTGCGGTCAGAGAGTAGATATAAAAGGGTCAGGATAACTCACTTGGGTACAGGGAGTACTTCTATGTGAGAAGGGTAACTCACTTGCGGCAGAGAGTACATATAAAGGGGCAAGGATAACTCATTTGGGGTCAGGGAGTACTTATATAGGGGCTTGAGTAACTCACTTGGGGTCAGGTAGTACTTCTATGGTACTAGAGTAACTCACTTGGGGTTTGGGAGTACTTATATGAGACAAGGGTAACTCACTTGGGGTCAGGGAGTACTTATAAAGGGGCTAGGGTAACTCACTTTTGGTCAAGGAGTACATATATGGGACTACGGTAACTCACTTGGTGTCTTTGAGTACATATATGGGACCAGGGTAACTCACATGGGTCCAGGGTGTACCTATTAAGGGGCTAGGGTAACTCACTTGGGGTCAGGGAGTACTTATAAGGGACTAGGGTAACTCACTTGTGGTCTGGGAGTACATATAAAGGGGCTAGGATAACTCATTTGGGGTCAGGGAGTACTTCTATGGGACTAGGGTTACTCACTTGCGGTCAGGGACTACATATAAAGGGGCCAGGATAACTCACCTGGGGTCAGGCAGTACTAATAAAGGTGATATGGTATCTCACTTGGGGTCTGGAAGTACTTCTATGGGACTAGGGTAACTCTCTTGAGGTCATGGAGTACATATAAAGGGGTTAGAGTAACTCACTTGGGGTCAGGGAGTAGTTATAAGGGACTAGGGTAACTCACTTGGGGTCAGGGAGTACATATAAGGGACAAGGGTAACTCACTTGTGGTCTGGGAGTACATATAAAGGGGCTAGGATAACTCACTTGCGGTCAGAGAGTACTTATAAAGGGGCTATGGTAACTCACTTGGGGTAAGGAGTACCTCTATGGGACTAGGGTAACTCACTTGGGGTAAGGAGTACTTATATAGGACTAGGGTAACTCACTTGCGGTCAGAGAGAATATATATAGGGATAGGATAACTCACTTGCGGTCAGAGAGTACATATAAAGGGGTTAGAGTAACTCACTTGGGGTCAGGGAGTACATATAAGGGACTAGGGTAACTCACTTGTGGTCTGGGAGTATATATAAAGGGGCTAGGATAACTCATTTGTGGTCAGGGAGTACTTCTGTGGAACTAGGGTTACTCACTTGCGGTCAGGGACTACATATAAAGGGGCCAGGATAACTCACTTGGGGTCAGGCAGTACTTATAAAGGTGATATGGTATCTCACTTGGGGTATGGAAGTACTTCTATGGGACTAGGGTAACTCACTTGCGGTCAGAGAGTACATATAAAAGGGTCAGGATAACTCACTTGGGTACAGGGAGTACTTCTATGTGAGAAGGGTAACTCACTTGCGGGCAGAGAGTACATATAAAGGGGCAAGGATAACTCATTTGGGGTCAGGGAGTACTTATATAGGGGCTAGAGTAACTCACTTGGGGTCAGGTAGTACTTCTATGGGACTAGGGTAACTCACTTGCGGGCAGAGAGTACATATAAGGGGCAAGGATAACTCATTTGGGGTCAGGGAGTACTTATAAAGGGGCTAGGGTAACTCACTTGGGGTCAGGGTGTACTTCTATGGGACTAGGGTAACTCACTTGCGGGCAGAGAGTACATATAAGGGGCAAGGATAACTCACTTGGGGTCAGGGAGTACTTATAAAGGGGCTAGGGTAACTCACTTGGGGTCAGGGAGTACTTATAAAGGGGCTATGGTAACTCACTTGGTGTCTGGGAGCACTTATATGGGACCAGGGTAACTCACTTGGGGCCAGGGTGTACTTATAAAGGGGTTAGGGTAACTCACTTGGGGTCAGGGAGTACATATAAAAGGGTCAGGATAACTCACTTGGGTACAGGGAGTACTTCTATGTGAGAAGGGTAACTCACTTGCGGGCAGAGAGTACATATAAAGGGGCAAGGATAACTCATTTGGGGTCAGGGAGTACTTATATAGGGGCTAGAGTAACTCACTTGGGGTCAGGTAGTACTTCTATGGGACTAGGGTAACTCACTTGCGGGCAGAGAGTACATATAAGGGGCAAGGATAACTCATTTGGGGTCAGGGAGTACTTATAAAGGGGCTAGGGTAACTCACTTGGGGTCAGGGTGTACTTCTATGGGACTAGGGTAACTCACTTGCGGGCAGAGAGTACATATAAGGGGCAAGGATAACTCACTTGGGGTCAGGGAGTACTTATAAAGGGACCAGGGTAACTCACTTGGGGCCAGGGTGTACTTATAAAGGGGTTAGGGTAACTCACTTGGTGTCTGGGAGCACTTATATGGGACCAGGGTAACTCACTTGGGGCCAGGGTGTACTTATAAAGGGGTTAGGGTAACTCACTTGGGGTCAGGGAGTAGTTATAAGGGACTAGGGTAACTCACTTGGGGTCTGGGAGTACATATAAAGGGGCTAGGATAACTCACTTGGGGTCAGGGTGTACTTCTATGGGACTAGGGTAACTCACTTGCGGTCAGAGACTACATATAATGGGGCCAGGATAGCTCACTTAGGGTCAGGGAGTACTTATAAAGGTGATATGGTATCTCACTTGGGGTCTGGAAGTACTTCTATGGGACTACGGTAACTCACTTGCCGTCAGAGAGTACATATAAATGGGGTTAGGATAACTCACTTGGGGTCAGGGAGTACTTATAAAGGGGGTATGGTAACTCACTTGGGGTCAGGGTGTACTACTATGGGACTAGGGAAACTCACTTGCGATCAGAGAGTACATATAAAGGGGCTAGGATAACTCACTTGGGGTCAGGGAGTACTTATATGGGACTAGGGTAACTCACTTGCGGTCAGGGAGTACTTATAAAGGGGCTAGGGTAAATCTCTTTGGGTTATGGAGTACTTATTTGGGACTAGGCTAACTCACTTGGTGTCTGGGAGCACTTATATGGGACCAGGGTAACTCACTTGGGGCCAGGGAGTACTTATAAAGGAGCTAGGGTAACTCACTTGGGGTCAGGGAGTAGTTATAAGGGACTAGGGTAACTCACTTGGGGTCTGGGAGTACATATAAAGGGGCTAGGATAACTCACTTGGGGTCAGGGTGTACTTCTATGGGAGTAGGGTAACTCACTTGCGGTCAGGGACTACATATAAAGGGGCCAGGATAACTCACTTGGGGTCAGGCAGTACTTATAAAGGTGATATGGTATCTCACTTGGGGTCTGGAAGTACTTCTATGGGACTAGGGTAACTCAATTGCGGTCAGAGAGTACCTATAAAAGGGCCAGGATAACTCACTTGGGGTCAGGGAGTACTTCTATGTGAGAAGGGTAACTCACTTGCGGGCAGAGAGTACATATAAAGGGGCAAGGATAACTCATTTGGGGTCAGGGACTACTTATAAAGGGGCTAGGGTAACTCACTTGGGGTCAGGGTGTACTTCTATGGGACTAGGGTAACTCACTTGCGGGCAGAGAGTACATATAAGGGGCAAGGATAACTCACTTGGGGTCAGGGAGTACTTATAAAGGGGCTAGGGTAACTCACTTGGGGTCAGGGAGTACTTATAAAGGGGCTATGGTAACTCACTTGGGGTCAGGGAGTACTTATATGGGACTAGGGTAACTCACTTGGTGTCTGGGAGCACTTATATGGGACCAGGGTAACTCACTTGGGGCCAGGGTGTACTTATAAAGGGGTTAGGGTAACTCACTTGGGGTCAGGGAGTAGTTATAAGGGACTGGGGTAACTCACTTGGGGTCTGGGAGTACATATAAAGGGGATAGGATAACTGACTTGGGGTCAGGGTGTACTTCTATGGGACTAGGGTAACTCACTTGCGGTCAGAGACTACATATAATGGGGCCAGGATAACTCACTTGGGGTCAGGGAGTACTTATAAAGGTGATATGGTATCTCACTTGGGGTCTGGAAGTACTTCTATGGGACTAGGGTAACTCACTTGCGGTCAGGGAGTACTTATAAAGGGGCTAGGGTAAATCTCTTTGGTTCAAGGTGTACTTATATGGGACTAGGCTAACTCACTTGGGGTCAGGGTGTACTACTATGGGTGTGGGGTAACTCACTTGCGGTCAGAGAGTACATATAAAGGGGCTAGGATAACTCACTTGGGGTCAGGGAGTACTTATAAAGGTGATATGGTAACTCACTTGGGGTCAGGGAGTACTTATAAAGGGGCTAAGGTAACTCACTTGGGGTCAGGGAGTACTTATAAAGGGGCTATGGTAACTCACTTGGGGTCAGGGAGTACTTATAAAGGGGCTATGGTAACTCACTTGGGGTCAGGGAGTACTACTGTGGGAATAGGGTAACTCACTTGCCGTCAGAGAGTACATATAAATGGGGTTAGGATAACTCACTTGGGGTCAGGGAGTACTTATAAAGGGGCTATGGTAACTCACTTGGGGTCAGGGTGTACTACTATGGGTGTGGGGTAACTCACTTACGGTCAGAGACTACATATAAAGGGGCTAGGATAACTCACTTGGGGTCAGGGAGTACTTATAAAGGTGATATGGTAACTCACTTGGGGTCAGGGAGTACTTATACAGGGGCTAGGGTAACTCACTTGGGGTCAGGGAGTACTACTGTGGGACTAGGGTAACTCACTTGCCGTCAGAAAGTACATATAAATTGGGTTAGGATAACTCACTTGGGGTCAGGGAGTACTTATAAAGGGGCTATGGTAACTCACTTGGGGTCAGGGTGTACTACTATGGGTGTGGGGTAACTCACTTGCGGTCAGAGAGTACATATAAAGGGGCTATGATAACTCACTTGGGGTCAGGGAGTACTTATAAAGGTGATATGGTATCTCACTTGGGGTCTGGAAGTATTTCTATGGGACTAGGGTAACTCAATTGCCGTCAGAGAGTACATATAAATGGGGTTAGGATAACTCAATTGGGGTCAGGGAGTACTTATAAAGGGTGTATGGTAACTCACTTGGGGTCAGGGTGTACTACTATGGGACTAGGGAAACTCACTTGCGGTCAGAGAGTACATATAAAGGGGCTAGGATAACTCACTTGGGGTCAGGGAGTACTTATATGGGACTAGGGTAACTCACTTGCGGTCAGGGAGTACTTATAAAGGGGCTAGGGTAAATCTCTTTGGGTTATGGAGTACTTATTTGGGACTAGACTAACTCACTTGGTGTCTGGGAGCACTTATATGGGACCAGGGTAACTCACTTGGGGCCAGGGTGTACTTATAAAGGAGCTAGGGTAACTCACTTGGGGTCAGGGAGTACTTATAAAGGTGATATGGTAACTCACTTGGGGTCAGGGAGTACTTATACAGGGGCTAGGGTAACTCACTTGGGGTCAGGGAGTACTACTGTGGGACTAGGGTAACTCACTTGCCGTCAGAAAGTACATATAAATGGGGTTAGGATAACTCACTTGGGGTCAGGGAGTACTTATAAAGGGGCTATGGTAACTCACTTGGGGTCAGGGTGTACTACTATAGGTGTGGGGTAACTCTCTTGCGGTCAGAGAGTACATATAAAGGGGCTATGATAACTCACTTGTGGTCAGGGAGTACTTATAAAGGTGATATGGTATCTCACTTGGGGTCTGGAAGTACTTCTATGGGACTAGGGTAACTCAATTGCCGTCAGAGAGTACATATAAATGGGGTTAGGATAACTCACTTGGGGTCAGGGAGTACTTATAAAGGGGGTATGGTAACTCACTTGGGGTCAGGGTGTACTACTATGGGACTAGGGAAACTCATTTGCGGTCAGAGAGTACATATAAAGGGGCTAGGATAACTCACTTGGGGTCAGGGAGTACTTATATGGGACTAGGGTAACTCACTTGCGGTCAGGGAGTACTTATAAAGGGGCTAGGGTAAATCTCTTTGGGTTATGGAGTACTTATTTGGGACTAGACTAACTCACTTGGTGTCTGGGAGCACTTATATGGGACCAGGGTAACTCACTTGGGGCCAGGGTGTACTTATAAAGGAGCTAGGGTAACTCACTTGGGGTCAGGGAGTACTTATAAGGGTGATATGGTAACTCACTTGGGGTCAGGGAGTACTTATACAGGGGCTAGGGTAACTCACTTGGGGTCAGGGAGTACTACTGTGGGACTAGGGTAACTCACTTGCCGTCAGAAAGTACATATAAATGGGGTTAGGATAACTCACTTGGGGTCAGGGAGTACTTATAAAGGGGCTATGGTAACTCACTTGGGGTCAGGGTGTACTACTATGGGTGTGGGGTAACTCACTTGCGGTCAGAGAGTACATATAAAGGGGCTATGATAACTCACTTGGGGTCAGGGAGTACTTATAAAGGTGATATGGTATCTCACTTGGGGTCTGGAAGTACTTCTATGGGACTAGGGTAACTCAATTGCCGTCAGAGAGTACATATAAATGGGGTTAGGATAACTCACTTGGGGTCAGGGAGTACTTATAAAGGGGGTATGGTAACTCACTTGGGGTCAGGGTGTACTACTATGGGACTAGGGAAACTCACTTGCGGTCAGAGAGTACATATAAAGGGGCTAGGATAACTCACTTGGGGTCAGGGAGTACTTATATGGGACTAGGGTAACTCACTTGCGGTCAGGGAGTACTTATAAAGGGGCTAGGGTAAATCTCTTTGGGTTATGGAGTACTTATTTGGGACTAGACTAACTCACTTGGTGTCTGGGAGCACTTATATGGGACCAGGGTAACTCACTTGGGGCCAGGGTGTACTTATAAAGGAGCTAGGGTAACTCACTTGGGGTCAGGGAGTACTTATAAAGGTGATATGGTAACTCACTTGGGGTCAGGGAGTACTTATACAGGGGCTAGAGTAACTCACTTGGGGTCAGGGAGTACTACTGTGGGACTAGGGTAACTCACTTGCCGTCAGAAAGTACATATAAATGGGGTTAGGATAACTCACTTGGGGTCAGGGAGTACTTATAAAGGGGCTATGGTAACTCACTTGGGGTCAGGGTGTACTACTATGGGTGTGGGGTAACTCACTTGCGGTCAGAGAGTACATATAAAGGGGCTATGATAACTCAATTGGGGTCAGGGAGTACTTATAAAGGTGATATGGTATCTCACTTGGGGTCTGGAAGTACTTCTATGGGACTAGGGTAACTCAATTGCCGTCAGAGAGTACATATAAATGGGGTTAGGATAACTCACTTGGGGTCAGGGAGTACTTATAAAGGGGGTATGGTAACTCACTTGGGGTCAGGGTGTACTACTATGGGACTAGGGAAACTCACTTGCGGTCAGAGAGTACATATAAAGGGGCTAGGATAACTCACTTGGGGTCAGGGAGTACTTATATGGGACTAGGGTAACTCACTTGCGGTCAGGGAGTACTTATAAAGGGGCTAGGGTAAATCTCTTTGGGTTATGGAGTACTTATTTGGGACTAGACTAACTCACTTGGTGTCTGGGAGCACTTATATGGGACCAGGGTAACTCACTTGGGGCCAGGGTGTACTTATAAAGGAGCTAAGGTAACTCACTTGGGGTCAGGGAGTAGTTATAAGGGACTAGGGTAACTCACTTGGGGTAAGGAGTACTCATATAGGGGTTAGAGTAACTCGCTTGGGGTCAGGGAGTACTTCTATGGGATTAGGGTAACTCACTTGGGGTCAAGGAGTACATATAAAGGGGCTAGGATGACTCACTTGGGGTCAGGGAGTACTTATAAAGGGGCTAGGGTAACTCACTTGGGGTAAGGAGTATTTATATAGGACTAGGGTAACTCACTTGCGGTCAGAGAGAACATATATAGGGATAGGATAACTCACTTGCGGTCAGAGAGTACATATAAAGGGGCTAGAATAACTCACTTGTTGTCAGGGAGTACTTATATGGGACCAGGGTAACTCACTTAGTGTTAGGGAGTACTTATATAGGGGCTAGGGTAACTCACTTGGGGTCAGGGAGTATTTCTATGTGACTAGGGTAACTCACTTGGGGTCTGGGAGTACTTATATGGGACTAGGGTAACTCTCTTGAGGTCAGGGAGTACTTATAAAGGGGTTAGAGTAACTCACTTGGGGTCAGGGAGTAGTTATAAGGGACTAGGGTAACTCACTTGGGGTCTGGGAGTACATATAAAGGGGCTAGGATAACTCATTTGGGGTCAGGGAGTACTTATATAGGGGTTAGAGTAACTCACTTGGGGTCAGGGAGTACTTCTATGGTACTAGGGTAACACACTTGGGGTTTGGGAGTACTTATATGGGACTAGGGTAACTCACTTGGGGTCAGGGAGTACTTATAAAGGGGCTAGGGTAACTCTCTTTTGGTCAAGGAGTATTTATACGGGACTACGGTAACTCACTTGGTGTCTTTGAGTACATATATGGGACCAGGGTAACTCATTTGGGGCCAGGGTGTACTTATTAAAGGGCTAGGGTAACTCACTTGGGGTCAGGGAGTACTTATAAGGGACTAGGGTAACTCACTTGTGGTCTGGGAGTACATATAAACGGCTAGAATAACTCACTTGTTGTCAGGGAGTACTTATATGGGACTAGGGTAACTCACTTAGGGTTAGGGAGTACTTATATAGGGGCTAGGGTAACTCACTTGGGGTCAGGGAGTATTTCTATGTGACTAGGGTAACTCACTTGGGGTCTGGGAGTACTTATATGGGACTAGGGTAACTCTCTTGAGGTCAGGGAGTACTCATAAAGGGGTTAGAGTAACTCACTTGGGGTCAGGGAGTACATATAAGGGACTAGGGTAACTCACTTGTGGTCTGGGAGTACATATAAAGGGGGTAGGATAACTCACTTGCGGTCAGAGAATACTTATAAATGGGCTATGGTAACTCACTTGGGGTAAGGAGTACCTCTATGGGACTAGGGTAACTCACTTGGGGTAAGGAGTACTTATATAGGACTAGGGTAACTCACTTGCGGTCAGAGAGAACATATATAGGGATAGGATAACTCACTTGCGGTCAGAGAGTACATATAAAGGGGCAAGGATATCTCATTTGGGGTCAGGGAGTACTTATATAGGGGTTAGAGTAACTCACTTGGGGTCAGGGAGTACTTCTATGTGACTAGGGTAACTCACTTGGGGTCTGGGAGTACTTATATGGGACTAGGGTAACTCTCTTGAGGTCATGGAGTACATATAAAGGGGTTAGAGTAACTCACTTGGGGTCAGGGAGTTGTTATAAGGGACTAGGGTAACTCACTTGGGGTCAGGGAGTACTTATAAAGGTGATATGGTATCTCACTTGGGGTCTGGAAGTACTTCTATGGGACTAGGGTAACTCAATTGCGGTCAGAGAGTACATATAAAAGGGCCAGGATAACTCACATGGGGTCAGGGAGTACTTATAAAGGGGCTAGGGTAACTCACTTGGGGTCAGGGAGTACTTATATGGGACTAGGGTAACTCACTTGGTGTCTGGGAGCACTTATATGGGACCAGGGTAACTCACTTGGTGTCTGGGAGCACTTATATGGGACCAGGGTAACTCACTTGGGGCCAGGGTGTACTTATAAAGGGGTTAGGGTAACACACTTGGTGTCTAGGAGCACTTATATGGGACCAGGGTAACTCACTTGGGGCCAGGGTGTACTTATAAAGGGGTTAGGGTAACTCACTTGGGGTCAGGGAGTAGTTATAAGGGACTAGGGTAACTCACTTGGGGTCTGGGAGTACATATAAAGGGGCTAGGATAACTCACTTAGGGTCAGGGAGTACTTATAAAGGTGATATGGTATCTCACTTGGGGTCTGGAAGTACTTCTATGGGACTACGGTAACTCACTTGCCGTCAGAGAGTACATATAAATGGGGTTAGGATAACTCACTTGGGGTCAGGGAGTACTTATAAAGGGGTTAGGGTAACTCACTTGGGGTCAGGGAGTAGTTATAAGGGACTAGGGTAACTCACTTGGGGTCTGGGAGTACATATAAAGGGGCTAGGATAACTCACTTGGGGTCAGGGTGTACTTCTATGGGACTAGGGTAACTCACTTGCGGTCAGGGACTACATATAAAGGGGCCAGGATAACTCACTTGGGGTCAGGCAGTACTTATAAAGGTGATATGGTATCTCACTTGGAGTCTGGAAGTACTTCTATGGGACTAGGGTAACTCACTTGCGGTCAGAGGGTACATATAAAAGGGTCAGGATAACTCACTTGGGTACAGGGAGTACTTCTATGTGAGAAGGGTAACTCACTTGCGGGCAGAGAGTACATATAAAGGGGCAAGGATAACTCATTTGGGGTCAGGAAGTACTTATATAGGGGCTAGAGTAACTCACTTGGGGTCAGGTAGTACTTCTATGGTACTAGAGTCACTCACTTGGGGTTTGGGAGTACTTATATGGGACAAGGGTAACTCACTTGGGGTCAGGGAGTACTTATAAAGGAGCTAGGGTAACTCACTTTTGGTCAAGGAGTACATATACGGGACTATGGTAACTCACTTGGTGTCTTTGAGTACATATATGGGACCAGGGTAACTCACTTGGGGCCAGGGTGTACCTATTAAGGGGCTAGGGTAACTCACTTGGGGTCAGGGAGTACTTATAAGGGACTAGGGTAACTCAGTTGTGGTCTGGGAGTACATATAAAGGGGCTAGGATAACTCATTTGCGGTCAGAGAGTACTTATAAAGGGGCTATGGTAACTCACTTGGGGTAAGGAGTACTTATATAGGGGTTAGAGTAACTCACTTGGAGTCAGGGAGTACTTCTATGGGATTAGGGTAACTCACTTGGGGTCAAGGAGTACATATAAAGGGGCTAGGATGACTCACTTGGGGTCAGGGAGTACTTATAAAGGGGCTATGGTAACTCACTTGGGGTAAGGAGTATTTATATAGGACTAGGGTAACTCACTTGCGGTCAGAGAGTACATATAAAGGGGCTAGAATAACTCACTTGTTGTCAGGGAGTACTTATATGGGACCAGGGTAATTCACTTAGTGTTAGGGAGTACTTATATAGGGGCTAGGGTAACTCACTTGGGGTCAGGGAGTATTTCTATGTGACTACGGTAACTCACTTGGGGTCTGGGAGTACTTATATGGGACTAGGGTAACTCTATGAGGTCAGGGAGTACTTATAAAGGGGTTAGAGTAACTCACTTGGGGTCAGAGAGTACATATAAAGGGGCTAGGATAACTCACTTGGGGTTAGGGAGTACTTATATAGGGGTTAGAGTAACTCACTTGGGGTCAGGGAGTACTTCTATGTGACTAGGGTAACTCACTTGGGGTCAGAGAGAACATATATAGGGATAGGATAACTCACTTGCGGTCAGAGAGTACATATAAAGGGGCAAGGATATCTCATTTGGGGTCAGGGAGTACTTATATAGGGGTTAGAGTAACTCACTTGGGGTCAGGGAGTACTTCTATGTGACTAGGGTAACTCACTTGGGGTCTGGGAGTACTTATATGGGTCTAGGGTAACTCTCTTGAGGTCATGGAGTACATATAAAGGGGTTAGAGTAACTCACTTGGGGTCAGGGAGTTGTTATAAGGGACTAGGGTAACTCACTTGGGGTCAGGGAGTACTTATAAAGGTGATATGGTATCTCACTTGGGGTCTGGAAGTACTTCTATGGGACTAGGGTAACTCAATTGCGGTCAGAGAGTACATATAAAAGGGCCAGGATAACTCACATGGGGTCAGGGAGTACTTATAAAGGGGCTAGGGTAACTCACTTGGGGTCAGGGAGTACTTATATGGGACTAGGGTAACTCACTTGAGGTCAGGGAGTACTTATAAAGGGGTTAGAGTAACTCACTTTGGGTCAGGGAGTAGTTATAAGGGACTAGGGTAACTCACTTGGGGTCTGGGAGTACATATAAAGGGGCTAGGATAACTTACTTGGGGTCAGGGAGTACTTCTATGTGAGAAGGGTAACTCACTTGCGGTCAGAGAGTACATATAAAAGGGTCAGGATAACTCACTTGGGTACAGGGAGTACTTCTATGTCAGAAGGGTAACTCACTTGCGGGCAGAGAGTACATATAAAGGGGCAAGGATAACTCACTTGGGGTCAGGCAGTACTTATAAAGGTGATATGGTATCTCACTTGGGGTCTGGAAGTACTTCTATGGGACTAGGGTAACTCTCTTGAGGTCAGGGAGTACTTATAAAGGGGTTAGAGTAACTCACTTTGGGTCAGGGAGTAGTTATAAGGGACTAGGGTAACTCACTTGGGGTCTGGGAGTACATATAAAGGGGCTAGGATAAGTTACTTGGGGTCAGGGAGTACTTCTATGTGAGAAGGGTAACTCACTTGCGGTCAGAGAGTACATTTAAAGGGGCTAGAATAACTCACTTGTTGTCAGGGAGTACTTATATGGGACCAGGGTAACTCACTTAGTGTTAGGGAGTACTTATATAGGGGCTAGGGTAACTCACTTGGGGTCAGGGAGTATTTCTATGTGACTAGGGTAACTCACTTGGGGTCTGGGAGCACTTATATGGGACCAGGGTAACTCACTTGGGGCCAGAGTGTACTAATAAAGGGGTTAGGGTAACTCACTTGGTGTCTGGGAGCACTTATATGGGACCAGGGTAACTCACTTGGGGCCAGGGTGTACTTATAAAGGGGTTAGGGTAACTCACTTGGGGTCAGGGAGTAGTTATAAGGGACTAGGGTAACTCACTTGGGGTCTGGGAGTACATATAAAGGGGCTAGGATAACTCACTTGGGGTCAGGGTGTACTTCTATGGGACTAGGGTAACTCACTTGCGGTCAGAGACTACATATAATGGGGCCAGGATAACTCACTTAGGGTCAGGGAGTACTTATAAAGGTGATATGGTATCTCACTTGGGGTCTGGAAGTACTTCTATGGGACTACGGTAACTCACTTGCCGTCAGAGAGTACATATAAATGGGGTTAGGATAACTCACTTGGGGTCAGGGAGTACTTATAAAGGGGGTATGGTAACTCTCTGGGGGTCAGGGTGTACTACTATGGGACTAGGGAAACTCACTTGCGGTCAGAGAGTACATATAAAGGGGCTAGGATAACTCACTTGGGGTCAGGGAGTACTTATATGGGACTAGGGTAACTCACTTGCGGTCAGGGAGTACTTATAAAGGGGCTAGGGTAAATCTCTTTGGGTTATGGAGTACTTATTTGGGACTAGGCTAACTCACTTGGTGTCTGGGAGCACTTATATGGGACCAGGGTAACTCACTTGGGTCCAGGGTGTACTTATAAAGGAGCTAGGGTAACTCACTTGGGGTCAGGGAGTAGTTATAAGGGACTAGGGTAACTCACTTGGGGTCTGGGAGTACATATAAAGGGGCTAGGATAACTCACTTGGGGTCAGGGTGTACTTCTATGGGACTAGGGTAACTCACTTGCGGTCAGGGACTACATATAAAGGGGCCAGGATAACTCACTTGGGGTCAGGCAGTACTTATAAAGGTGATATGGTATCTCACTTGGAGTCTGGAAGTACTTCTATGGGACTAGGGTAACTCACTTGCCGTCAGAGAGTACATATAAATGGGGTTAGGATAACTCACTTGGGGTCAGGGAGTACTTATAAAGGGGGTATGGTAACTCACTTGGGGTCAGGGTGTACTACTATGGGACTGGGGTAACTCACTTGTGGTCAGAGAGTACATATAAAGGGGCTAGGATAACTCAATTGGGGTCAGGGAGTAGTTATAAGGGACTAGGGTAACTCACTTGCGGTCAGGGACTACATATAAAGGGGCCAGGATAACTCACTTGGGATCAGGGGGTACTTATAAAGGGGCTAGGGTAACTCACTTGGGGTCAGGGAGTACTTATAAAGGGGTTAGGGTAACTCACTTGGGGTCAGGGAGTAGTTATAAGGGACTAGGGTAACTCACTTGGTGTCTGGGAGTACATATAAAGGGGCTAGGATAACTCACTTGGGGTCAGGGTGTGCTTCTATGGAAATAGGGTAACTCACTTGCGGTCAAAGAGTACATATAAAGGGGCTAGGATAACTCACTTGGGGTCAGGGAGTACTTATAAAGGTGATATGGTAACTCACTTGGGGTCAGAGAGTACTAATAAAGGGGCTATGGTAACTCACTTGGGGTTCCGGGAGTACTTATAAAGGGCTATGGTAACTCACTTGGGGTCAGGGAGTACTACTATGGGACTATGGTAACTGACTTGCCGTCAGAGAGTACATATAAATGGGGTTAGGATAACTCACTTGGGGTCAGGGAGTACTTATAAAGGGGGTATGGTAACTCACTTGGGGTCAGGGTGTACTAATATGGGACTGGGGTAACTCACTTGCGGTCAGAGAGTACATATAAAGGGGCTAGGATAACTCACTTGGGATCAGGGGGTACTTATAAAGGGGCTAGGGTAACTCACTTGGGGTCAGGGAGTACTTATAAAGGGGTTAGAATAACTCACTTGCGGTCAGGGAGTACTTATAAAGGTGATATGGTAACTCACTTGGGGTCAGGTAGTACTTCTGTGGGAATAGGGTAACTCACTTGCGGTCAAAGAGTACATATAAAGGGGCTAGGATAACTCACTTGGGGTCAGGGAGTACTTATAAAGGTGATATGGTAACTCACTTGGGGTCAGAGAGTACTAATAAAGGGGCTATGGTAACTCACTTGGGGTTCAGGGAGTACTTATAAAGGGCTATGGTAACTCACTTGGGGTCAGGGAGTACTACTATGGGACTAGGGTAACTCACTTGCCGTCAGAGAGTACATATAAATGGGGTTAGGATAACTCACTTGGGGTCAGGGAGTACTTATAAAGGGGGTATGGTAACTCACTTGGGGTCAGGGTGTACTACTATGGGACTGGGGTAACTCACTTGTGGTCAGAGAGTACATATAAAGGGGCTAGGATAACTCAATTGGGGTCAGGGAGTACTTATAAAGGTGATATTTTAACTCACTTGGGGTCAGGGAGTACTTATAAAGGGGCTAGGGTAACTCACTTGGGGTCAGGGAGTACTTATAAAGGGGCTATGGTAACTCACTTGGGGTCAGGGAGTACTTATATGGGACTACGGTAACTCACTTGCCGTCAGAGAGTACATATAAAGGGGCTAGGATAACTCACTTGGGGACAGGAATTTGTTATAAAGGGGCAATGGTAACTCACTTGGGGTCAGGGAGTACTTATATGGGACTAGGGTAACTCACTTGCGGTCAGGGAGTACTTATAAAGGGGATAGGGTAAATCTCTTTGGGTTATGGAGTACTTATTTGGGACTAGGCTATCTCACTTGGTGTCTGGGAGCACTTATATGGGACCAGTTTAACTCACTTGGGGCCAGGGTGTACTTATAAAGGAGCTAGGGTAACTCACTTGCGGTCAGGGAGTACTTATAAAGGGGTTATAATAACTCACTTGCGGTCAGGGAGTACTTATAAAGGTGATATGGTAACTCACTTGGGGTCAGGTAGTACTTCTATGGGAATAGGGTAACTCACTGGCGGTCAAAGAGTACATATAAAGGGGCTAGGATAACTCACTTGGGGTCAGGGAGTACTTATAAAGGTGATATGGTAACTCACTAGGGGTCAGAGAGTACTAATAAAGGGGCTATGGTAACTCACTTGGGGTTCAGGGAGTACTTATAAAGGGCTATGGTAACTCACTTGGGGTCAGGGAGTACTACAATGGGACTAGGGTAACTCACTTGCCGTCAGAGAGTACATATAAATGGGGTTAGGATAACTCACTTGGGGTCAGGGAGTACTTATAAAGGGGGTATGGTAACTCACTTGGGGTCAGGGTGTACTACTATGGGACTGGGGTAACTCACTTGTGGTCAGAGAGTACATATAAAGGGGCTAGGATAACTCAATTGGGGTCAGGGAGTACTTATAAAGGGGCTAGGGTAACTCACTTGGGGTCAGGGAGTACTTATAAAGGGGCTATGGTAACTCACTTGGGGTCAGGGAGTACTTATATGGGACTAGGGTAACTCACTTGCCGTCAGAGAGTACATATAAAGGGGCTAGAATAACTCACTTGTTGTCAGGGAGTACTTATATGGGACCAGGGTAACTCACTTAGGGTTAGGGAGTACTTATATAGGGGCTAGGGTAATTCACTTGGGGTCAGGTAGTATTTCTTTGTGACTAGGGTAACTCACTTGGGGTCTGGGAGTACTTATATGGGACTAGGGTAACTCTCTTGAAGTCAGGGAGTACTTATAAAGGGGTTAGAGTAACTCACTTGGGGTCAGGGAGTATTTATAAAGGGGCTAGGGTAACTCTCTTTTGGTCAAGGAGTATTTATACGGGACTACGGTAACTCACTTGGTGTCTTTGAGTACATATATGGGACCAGGGTAACTCACTTTGTGCCAGGGTGTACTTATTAAGGGGCTAGGGTAACTAACTTGGGGTCAGGGAGTACTTATAAGGGACTAGGGTAACTCACTTGTGGTCTTGGAGTACATATAAAGGGGCTAGGATAACTCACTTGCGGTCAGAGAGTACATATATAGGGGCTAGGATAACTCACTTGGGGTCAGGGAGTACTTATAAAGGGGCTAGGGTAACTCACTTTTGGTCAAGGAGTACATATACGGGATACGGTAACTCACTTGGTGCCTTTGAGTACATATATGGGACCAGGGTAACTCACTTGGGGCCAGGGTGTACCTATTAAGGGGCTAGGGTAACTCACTTGGGGTCAGGGAGTACATATAAAGGGGCTAGGATAACTCACTTGGGGACAGGAATTTGTTATAAAGGGGCAATGGTAACTCACTTGGGGTCAGGGAGTACTTATATGGGACTAGGGTAACTCACTTGCGGTCAGGGAGTACTTATAAAGGGCTATGGTAACTCACTTGGGGTCAGGGAGTACTACTATGGGACTAGGGTAACTCACTTGCCGTCAGAGAGTACATATAAATGGGGTTAGGATAACTCACTTGGAGTCAGGGAGTACTTATAAAGGGGGTATGGTAACTCACTTGGGGTCAGGGTGTACTACTATGGGACTGGGGTAACTCACTTGTGGTCAGAGAGTACATATAAAGGGGCTAGGATAACTCAATTGGGGTCAGGGAGTACTTATAAAGGTGATATTTTAACTCACTTGGGGTCAGGGAGTACTTATAAAGGGGCTAGGGTAACTCACTTGGGGTCAGGGAGTACTTATAAAGGGGCTATGGTAACTCACTTGGGGTCAGGGAGTACTTATATGGGACTACGGTAACTCACTTGCCGTCAGAGAGTACATATAAAGGGGCTAGGATAACTCACTTGGGGACAGGGATTTGTTATAAAGGGGCAATGGTAACTCACTTGGAGTCAGGGAGTACTTATATGGGACTAGGGTAACTCACTTGCGGTCAGGGAGTACTTATAAAGGGGATAGGGTAAATCTCTTTGGGTTATGGAGTACTTATTTGGGACTAGGCTATCTCACTTGGTGTCTGGGAGCACTTATATGGGACCAGTTTAACTCACTTGGGGCCAGGGTGTACTTATAAAGGAGCTAGGGTAACTCACTTGGGGTCAGGGAGTAGTTATAAGGGACTAGGGTAACTCACTTGGGGTCTGGGAGTACATATAAAGGGGCTAGGATAACTCACTTGGGGTCAGGGTGTACTTCTATGGGACTAGGGTAACTCACTTGCGGTCAGGGACTACATATAAAGGGGCCAGGGTAACTCACTTGGGGTCAGGCAGTACTTATAAAGGTGATATGGTATTTCACTTGGGTACAGGGAGTACTTCTATGTGAGAAGGGTAACTCACTTGCGGGCAGAGAGTACATATAAAGGGGCAAGGATAACTCATTTGGGGTCAGGGAGTACTTATATAGGGACTAGAGTAACTCACTTGGGGTCAGGTAGTACTTCTATGGTATTAGAGTAACTCACTTGGGGTTTGGGAGTACATATATGGGACAAGGGTAACTCACTTGGGGTCAGGGAGTACTTATAAAGGGGCTAGGGTAACTCACTTTTGGTAAAGGAGTACATATACGGGACTACGGTAACTCACTTGGTGCCTTTGAGTACATATATGGGACCAGGGTAACTCACTTGGGGCCAGGGTGTACCTATTAAGGGGCTAGGGTAACTCACTTGGGGTCAGGGAGTACATATAAGGGACTAGGGTAACTCACTTGTGGTCTGGGAGTACATATAAAGGGGCTAGGATAACTCACTTGCGGTCAGAGAGTACTTATAAAGGGGCTATGGTAACTCACTTGGGGTAAGGAGTACTTCTATGGGACTAGGGTAACTCACTTGGGGTCAGGGAGTACTTCTATGGGATTAGGGTAACTCACTTGGGGTCAAGGAGTACATATAAAGGGGCTAGGATAACTCACTTGGGGTCAGGGAGTACTTATAAAGGGGCTATGGTAACTCACTTGGGGTAAGGAGTACTTATATAGGACTAGGGTAACTCACTTGCGGTCAGGGAGTACTTATAAAGGGGTTATAATAACTCACTTGCGGTCAGGGAGTACTTATAAAGGTGATATGGTAACTCACTTGGGGTCAGGTAGTACTTCTATGGGAATAGGGTAACTCACTTGCGGTCAAAGAGTACATATAAAGGGGCTAGGATAACTCACTTGGGGTCAGGGAGTACTTATAAAGGTGATATGGTAACTCACTTGGGGTCAGAGAGTACTAATAAAGGGGCTATGGTAACTCACTTGGGGTTCAGGGAGTACTTATAAAGGGCTATGGTAACTCACTTGGGGTCAGGGAGTACTACAATGGGACTAGGGTAACTCATTTGCCGTCAGAGAGTACATATAAATGGGGTTAGGATAACTCACTTGGGGTCAGGGAGTACTTATAAAGGGGGTATGGTAACTCACTTGGGGTCAGGGTGTACTACTATGGGACTGGGGTAACTCACTTGTGGTCAGAGAGTACATATAAAGGGGCTAGGATAACTCAATTGGGGTCAGGGAGTACTTATAAAGGGGCTAGGGTAACTCACTTGGGGTCAGGGAGTACTTATAAAGGGGCTATGGTAACTCACTTGGGGTCAGGGAGTACTTATATGGGACTAGGGTAACTCACTTGCCGTCAGAGAGTACATATAAAGGGGCTAGAATAACTCACTTGTTGTCAGGGAGTACTTATATGGGACCAGGGTAACTCACTTACGGTTAGGGAGTACTTATATAGGGGCTAGGGTAATTCACTTGGGGTCAGGTAGTATTTCTATGTGACTAGGGTAACTCACTTGGGGTCTGGGAGTACTTATATGGGACTAGGGTAACTCTCTTGAGGTCAGGGAGTACTTATAAAGGGGTTAGAGTAACTCACTTGGGGTCAGGGAGTATTTATAAAGGGGCTAGGGTAACTCTCTTTTGGTCAAGGAGTATTTATACGGGACTACGGTAACTCACTTGGTGTCTTTGAGTACATATATGGGACCAGGGTAACTCACTTTGTGCCAGGGTGTACTTATTAAGGGGCTAGGGTAACTAACTTGGGGTCAGGGAGTACTTATAAGGGACTAGGGTAACTCACTTGTGGTCTGGGAGTACATATAAAGGGGCTAGGATAACTCACTTGCGGTCAGAGAGTACATCTATAGGGGCTAGGATAACTCACTTGGGGTCAGGGAGTACTTATAAAGGGGCTAGGGTAACTCACTTTTGGTCAAGGAGTACATATACGGGATACGGTAACTCACTTGGTGCCTTTGAGTACATATATGGGACCAGGGTAACTCACTTGGGGCCAGGGTGTACCTATTAAGGGGCTAGGGTAACTCACTTGGGGTCAGGGAGTACATATAAAGGGGCTAGGATAACTCACTTGGGGACAGGAATTTGTTATAAAGGGGCAATGGTAACTCACTTGGGGTCAGGGAGTACTTATATGGGACTAGGGTAACTCACTTGCGGTCAGGGAGTACTTATAAGGGGGATAGGGTAAATCTCTTTGGGTTATGGAGTACTTATTTGGGACTAGGCTATCTCACTTGGTGTCTGGGAGCACTTATATGGGACCAGGGTAACTCACTTGGGGCCAGGGTGTACTTATAAAGGAGCTAGGGTAACTCACTTGGGGTCAGGGAGTAGTTATAAGGGACTAGGGTAACTCACTTGGGGTAAGGAGTACTTATATAGGACTAGGGTAACTCACTTGCGGTCAGAGAGTACATATAAAGGGACTAGGGTAACTCACTTGGGGTAAGGAGTACTTATATAGGACTAGGGTAACTCACTTGCGGTCAGAGAGTACATATAAAGGGGCTAGGATAACTCACTTGGGGTCAGGGAGTACTTATAAGGGTGATATGGTATCTCACTTGGGGTCTGGAAGTACTTCTATGGGACTAGGGTAACTCAATTGCGGTCAGAGAGTACATATAAAAGGGCCAGGATAACTCACATGGGGTCAGGGAGTACTTCTATGTGAGAAGGGTAACTCACTTGCGGGCAGAGAGTACATATAAGGGGCAAGGATAACTCACTTGAGGTCAGGGAGTACTTATAAAGGGGCTAGGGTAACTCACTTGGGGTAAGGGAGTACTTATAAAGGGGTTAGGGTAACTCACTTGGGGTCAGGGAGTAGTTATAAGGGACTAGGGTAACTCACTTGGTGTCTGGGAGTACATATAAAGGGGCTAGGATAACTCACTTGGGGTCAGGGTGTACTTCTATGGGACTAGGGTAACTCACTTGCGGTCAGAGACTACATATAATGGGGCCAGGATAACTCACTTGGGGTCAGGGAGTACTTATAAAGGTGATATGGTATCTCACTTGGGGTCTGGATGTACTTCTATGGGACTACGGTAACTCACTTGCGGTCAGAGAGTACCTATAAAAGGGCCAGGATAACTCACTTGGGGTCAGGGAGTACTTCTATGTGAGAAGGGTAACTCACTTGCGGGTAGAGAGTACATATAAAGGGGCAAGGATAACTCACTTGGGGTCAGGGAGTAGTTATAAGGGACTAGGGTAACTCACTTGGGGTCTGGGAGTACATATAAAGGGGCAAGGATAACTCACTTGGGGTCAGGGTGTACTTCTATGTGACTAGGGTAAATCACTTGGGGTCTGGTAGTACTTAAATGTGAGAAGGGTAACTCACTTGCGGGCAGAGAGTACATATACAGGGGCTATGGTAACTCACTTGGGGTCAGGGAGTACTACTATGGGACTAGGGTAACTCACTTGCCGTCAGAGAGTACATATAAAGGGGCTAGGATAACTCACTTGGGGTCAGAGAGTACTTATAACGGGCTAGGGTAACTCGCTTTGGGTCAAGGAGTACTTATATGGGACTAGGATATCTCACTTGGGGTCAGGGAGTACTTATAAAGGTGATATGGTAACTCACTTGGGGTCAGAGAGTACTAATAAAGGGGCTATGGTAACTCACTTGGGGTTCAGGGAGTACTTATAAAGGGCTATGGTAACTCACTTGGGGTCAGGGAGTACTACTATGGGACTAGGGTAACTCACTTGCCGTCAGAGAGTACATATAAATGGGGTTAGGATAACTCACTTGGGGTCAGGGAGTACTTATAAAGGGGGTATGGTAACTCACTTGGGGTCAGGGTGTACTACTATGGGATTGGGGTAACTCACTTGTGGTCAGAGAGTACATATAAAGGGGCTAGGATAACTCAATTGGGGTCAGGGAGTACTTATAAAGGTGATAATTTAACTCACTTGGGGTCAGGGAGTACTTATAAAGGGGCTAGGGTAACTCACTTGGGGTCAGGGAGTAGTTATAAGGGACTAGGGTAACTCACTTGGGGTCAGGGAGTACATATAAGAAACTAGGGTAACTCACTTGTGGTCTGGGAGTACATATAAAGGGGCTAGAGTAACTCACTTGGGGTCAGGTAGTACTTCTATGGTACTAGAGTAACTCACTTGGGGTTTGGGAGGACTTATATGAGACAAGGGTAACTCACTTGGGGTCAGGGAGTACTTATAAAGGGGCTAGGGTAACTCACTTTTGGTCAAGGAGTACATATACGGGACTACGGTAACTCACTTGGTGTCTTTGAGTACATATATGGGATCAGGGTAACTCACATGGGGCCAGGGTGTACCTATTAAGGGGCTAGGGTAACTCACTTGGGGTCAGGGAGTACATATAAAGGGGCTAGGATAACTCATTTGGGGTCAGGGAGTACTTCTATGGGACTAGGGTTACTCACTTGCGGTCAGGGACTACATATAAAGGGGCCAGGATAACTGACTTGGGGTCAGGCAGTTCTTATAAAGGTGATATGGTATCTCACTTGTGGTCTGGAAGTACTTCTATGGGACTAGGGTAACTCTCTTGAGGTCAGGGAGTACTTATAAAGGGGTTAGAGTAACTCACTTTGGGTCAGGGAGTAGTTATAAGGGACTAGGGTAACTCACTTGGGGTCTGGGAGTACATATAAAGGGGCTAGGATAACTTACTTGGGGTCAGGGAGTACTTCTATGTGAGAAGGGTAACTCACTTGCGGACAGAGAGTACATATATAGGGATAGGATAACTCACTTGCGGTCAGAGAGTACATATAAAGGGGCTAGAATAACTCACTTGTTGTCAGGGAGTACTTATATGGGACCAGGGTAACTCACTTAGGGTTAGGGAGTACTTATATAGGGGCTAGGGTAACTCACTTGGGGTCAGGGAGTATTTCTATGTGACTAGGGTAACTCACTTGGGGTCAGGGAGTACTTATATGGGACTAGGGTAACTCACTTGGGGTCAAGGAGTACATATAAAGGGGCTAGGATAACTCACTTGGGGTCAGGGAGTACTTATAAAGGGGCTATGGTAACTCACTTGGGGTAAGGAGTACTTATATAGGACTAGGGTAACTCACTTGCGGTCAGAGAGAATATATATAGGGATAGGATAACTCACTTGCGGTCAGTGGGTACATATAAAGGGGCTAGAATAACTCACTTGGGGTCAGGGAGTACTTCTATGTGAGAAGGGTAACTCACTTGCGGGCAGAGAGTACATATAAAGGGGTAAGGATAACTCATTTGGGGTCAGGGAGTACTTATATAGGGGCTAGAGTAACTCACTTGGGTCAGGGAGTACTTCTATGGTACTAGGGTAACTCACTTGGGGTTTGGGAGTACTTATATGGGACTAGGGTAACTCACTTGGGGTCAGGGAGTACTTATAAAGGGGCTAGGGTAACTCTCTTTTGGTCAAGGAGTATTTATACGGGACTACGGTAACTCACTTGGTGTCTTTGAGTACATATATGGGACCAGGGTAACTCACATGGGGCCAGGGTGTACTTATTAAGGGGCTAGGGTAACTCACTTGGGGTCAGGGAGTACATATAAAGTGGCTAGGATAACTCACTTGCGGTCAGATAGTACATATATAGGGGCTAGGATAACTCACTTGGGGTCAGAGAGTACTTATAAAGGTGATATGTTAACTCACTTGGGGTCAGGGAGTACTTATAAAGGGGCTAGGGAAACTCACTTGGGGTCAGGGAGTACTTATAAAGGGGCTATGGTAACTCACTTGGGGTCAGGGAGTACTTATATGGGACTAGGGTAACTCACTTGCGGTCAGGGAGTACTTATAAAGGGGATAGGGTAAATCTCTTTGGGTTAAGGAGTACTTATTTGGGACTAGGCTAACTCACTTGGTGTCTGGGAGCACTTATATGGGACCAGGGTAACTCACTTGGGGCCAGGGTGTACTTATAAAGGGGCTAGGGTAACTCATTTGGGTTCAGGGAGTAGTTATAAGGACTAGGGTAACTCACTTGGGGTCTGGATGTACATATAAAGGGGCTAGGATAACTCACTTGGGGTCAGGGTGTACTTCTATGGGACTAGGGTAACTCACTTGCGGTCAGGGACTACATATAAAGGGGCCAGGATAACTCACTTGGGGTCAGGGAGTACTTATATGGGACCAGGGTAACTCACTTGGGGCCAGGGTGTACTTATAAAGGGGCTAGGGTAACTCACTTGGGGTCAGGGAGTAGTTATAAGGGACTAGGGTAACTCACTTGGGGTCTGGATGTACATATAAAGGGGCTAGGATAACTCACTTGGGGTCAGGGTGTGCTTCTATGGAAATAGGGTAACTCACTTGCGGTCAAAGAGTACATATAAAGGGGCTAGGATAACTCACTTGGGGTCAGGGAGTACTTATAAAGGTGATATGGTAACTCACTTGGGGTCAGAGAGTACTAATAAAGGGGCTATGGTAACTCACTTGGGGTTCAGGGGGTACTTATAAAGGGCTATGGTAACTCACTTGGGGTCAGGGAGTACTACTATGGGACTATGGTAACTGACTTGCCGTCAGAGAGTACATATAAATGGGGTTAGGATAACTCACTTGGGGTCAGGGAGTACTTATAAAGGGGGTATGGTAACTCACTTGGGGTCAGGGTGTACTACTATGGGACTGGGGTAACTCACTTGCGGTCAGAGAGTACATATAAAGGGGCTAGGATAACTCACTTGGGATCAGGGGGTACTTATAAAGGGGGTATGGTAACTCACTTGGGGTCAGGGTGTACTACTATGGGACTGGGGTAACTCACTTGCGGTCAGAGAGTACTTATAAAGGGGCTTTGATAACTCACTTGGGGTCAGGGAGTACTTATAAAGGTGATTTGTTAACTCACTTGGGGTCAGGGAGTACTTATAAAGGGGCTAGGGTAACTCACTTGGGGTCAGGGAGTACTTATAAAGGGGCTATGGTAACTCACTTGGGGTCAGGGAGTACTACTGTGGGACTAGGGTAACTCACTTGCCGTCAGAGAGTACATATAAATGGGGTTAGGATAACTCACTTGGGGTCAGGGAATACTTATAAAGGGGCTATGGTAACTCACTTGGTGTCAGGGTGTACTACTATGGGTGTGGGGTAACTCACTTGCGGTAAGAGAGTACATATAAAGCGGCTAGGATAACTCACTTGGGGTCAGGGAGTACTTATAAGGGTGATATGGTATCTCACTTGGGGTCTGGAAGTACTTCTATGGGACTAGGGTAACTCAATTGCGGTCAGAGAGTACATATAAAAGGGCCAGGATAACTCACATGGGGTCAGGGAGTACTTCTATGTGAGAAGGGTAACTCACTTGCGGGCAGAGAGTACATATAAGGGGCAAGGATAACTCACTTGAGGTCAGGGAGTACTTATAAAGGGGCTAGGGTAACTCACTTGGGGTCAGGGAGTACTTATAAAGGGGTTAGGGTAACTCACTTGGGGTCAGGGAGTAGTTATAAGGGACTAGGGTAACTCACTTGGTGTCTGGGAGTACATATAAAGGGGCTAGGATAACTCACTTGGGGTCAGGGTGTACTTCTATGGGACTAGGGTAACTCACTTGCGGTCAGAGACTACATATAATGGGGCCAGGATAACTCACTTGGGGTCAGGGAGTACTTATAAAGGTGATATGGTATCTCACTTGGGGTCTGGATGTACTTCTATGGGACTACGGTAACTCACTTGCGGTCAGAGAGTAGCTATAAAAGGGCCAGGATAACTCACTTGGGGTCAGGGAGTACTTCTATGTGAGAAGGGTAACTCACTTGCGTGTAGAGAGTACATATAAAGGGGCAAGGATAACTCACTTGGGGTCAGGAAGTAGTTATAAGGGACTAGGGTAACTCACTTGGGGTCTGTGAGTACATATAAAGGGGCAAGGATAACTCACTTGGGGTCAGGGTGTACTTCTATGTGACTAGGGTAAATCACTTGGGGTCTGGTAGTACTTAAATGTGAGAAGGGTAACTCACTTGCGGGCAGAGAGTACATATACAGGGGCTATGGTAACTCACTTGGGGTCAGGGAGTACTACTATGGGACTAGGGTAACTCACTTGCCGTCAGAGAGTACATATAAAGGGGCTAGGATAACTCACTTGGGGTCAGAGAGTACTTATAACGGGCTAGGGTAACTCGCTTTGGGTCAAGGAGTACTTATATGGGACTAGGGTAACTCACTTGGGGTCAGGGAGTACTTATAAAGGGGTTAGAATAACTCACTTGCGGTCAGGGAGTACTTATAAAGGTGATATGGTAACTCACTTGGGGTCAGGTAGTACTTCTATGGGAATAGGGTAACTCACTTGCGGTCAAAGAGTACATATAAAGGGGCTAGGATAACTCACTTGGGGTCAGGGAGTACTTATAAAGGTGATATGGTAACTCACTTGGGGTCAGAGAGTACTAATAAAGGGGCTATGGTAACTCACTTGGGGTTCAGGGAGTACTTATAAAGGGCTATGGTAACTCACTTGGGGTCAGGGAGTACTACTATGGGACTAGGGTAACTCACTTGCCGTCAGAGAGTACATATAAATGGGGTTAGGATAACTCACCTGGGGTCAGGGAGTACTTATAAAGGGGGTATGGTAACTCACTTGGGGTCAGGGTGTACTACTATGGGACTGGGGTAACTCACTTGTGGTCAGAGAGTACATATAAAGGGGCTAGGATAACTCAATTGGGGTCAGGGAGAACTTATAAAGGTGATATTTTAACTCACTTGGGGTCAGGGAGTACTTATAAAGGGGCTAGGGTAACTCACTTGGGGTCAGGGAGTACTTATAAAGGGGCTATGGTAACTCACTTGGGGTCAGGGAGTACTTATATGGGACTACGGTAACTCACTTGCCGTCAGAGAGTACATATAAAGGGGCTAGGATAACTCACTTGGGGACAGGAATTTGTTATAAAGGGGCAATGGTAACTCACTTGGGGTCAGGGAGTACTTATATGGGACTAGGGTAACTCACTTGCGGTCAGGGAGTACTTATAAAGGGGATAGGGTAAATCTCTTTGGGTTATGGAGTACTTATTTGGGACTAGGCTATCTCACTTGGTGTCTGGGAGCACTTATATGGGACCAGTTTAACTCACTTGGGGCCAGGGTGTACTTATAAAGGAGCTAGGGAAACTCACTTGCGGTCAGGGAGTACTTATAAAGGGGTTATAATAACTCACTTGCGGTCAGGGAGTACTTATAAAGGTGATATGGTAACTCACTTGGGGTCAGGTAGTACTTCTATGGGAATAGGGTAACTCACTTGCGGTCAAAGAGTACATATAAAGGGGCTAGGATAACTCACTTGGGGTCAGGGAGTACTTATAAAGGTGATATGGTAACTCACTAGGGGTCAGAGAGTACTAATAAAGGGGCTATGGTAACTCACTTGGGGTTCAGGGAGTACTTATAAAGGGCTATGGTAACTCACTTGGGGTCAGGGAGTACTACAATGGGACTAGGGTAACTCACTTGCCGTCAGAGAGTACCTATAAAAGGGCCAGGATAACTCACTTGGGGTCAGGGAGTACTTCTATGTGAGAAGGGTAACTCACTTGCGGGTAGAGAGTACATATAAAGGGGCAAGGATAACTCACTTGGGGTCAGGGAGTAGTTATAAGGGACTAGGGTAACTCACTTGGGGTCTGGGAGTACATATAAAGGGGCAAGGATAACTCACTTGGGGTCAGGGTGTACTTCTATGTGACTAGGGTAAATCACTTGGGGTCTGGTAGTACTTAAATGTGAGAAGGGTAACTCACTTGCGGGCAGAGAGTACATATACAGGGGCTATGGTAACTCACTTGGGGTCAGGGAGTACTACTATGGGACTAGGGTAACTCACTTGCCGTCAGAGAGTACATATAAAGGGGCTAGGATAACTCACTTGGGGTCAGAGAGTACTTATAACGGGCTAGGGTAACTCGCTTTGGGTCAAGGAGTACTTATATGGGACTAGGATAACTCACTTGGGGTCAGGGAGTACTTATAAAGGTGATATGGTAACTCACTTGGGGTCAGAGAGTACTAATAAAGGGGCAATGGTAACTCACTTGGGGTTCAGGGAGTACTTATAAAGGGCTATGGTAACTCACTTGGGGTCAGGGAGTACTACTATGGGACTAGGGTAACTCACTTGCCGTCAGAGAGTACATATAAATGGGGTTAGGATAACTCACTTGGGGTCAGGGAGTACTTATAAAGGGGGTATGGTAACTCACTTGGGGTCAGGGTGTACTACTATGGGATTGGGGTAACTCACTTGTGGTCAGAGAGTACATATAAAGGGGCTAGGATAACTCAATTGGGGTCAGGGAGTACTTATAAAGGTGATAAT
Source organism: Prorops nasuta (assembly GCF_024137725.1). NCBI lineage: Eukaryota > Metazoa > Arthropoda > Insecta > Hymenoptera > Bethylidae > Prorops > Prorops nasuta. The sequence goes on along the minus strand of NW_027116841.1, from coordinate 756,458 downwards.
TTAACTCACTTGGGGTCAGGGAGTACTTATAAAGGGGCTAGGGTAACTCACTTGGGGTCAGGGAGTAGTTATAAGGGACTAGGGTAACTCACTTGGGGTCAGGGAGTACATATAAGAAACTAGGGTAACTCACTTGTGGTCTGGGAGTACATATAAAGGGGCTAGAGTAACTCACTTGGGGTCAGGTAGTACTTCTATGGTACTAGAGTAACTCACTTGGGGTTTGGGAGGACTTATATGAGACAAGGGTAACTCACTTGGGGTCAGGGAGTACTTATAAAGGGGCTAGGGTAACTCACTTTTGGTCAAGGAGTACATATACGGGACTACGGTAACTCACTTGGTGTCTTTGAGTACATATATGGGATCAGGGTAACTCACATGGGGCCAGGGTGTACCTATTAAGGGGCTAGGGTAACTCACTTGGGGTCAGGGAGTACATATAAAGGGGCTAGGATAACTCATTTGGGGTCAGGGAGTACTTCTATGGGACTAGGGTTACTCATTTGCGGTCAGGGACTACATATAAAGGGGCCAGGATAACTGACTTGGGGTCAGGCAGTTCTTATAAAGGTGATATGGTATCTCACTTGTGGTCTGGAAGTACTTCTATGGGACTAGGGTAACTCTCTTGAGGTCAGGGAGTACTTATAAAGGGGTTAGAGTAACTCACTTTGGGTCAGGGAGTAGTTATAAGGGACTAGGGTAACTCACTTGGGGTCTGGGAGTACATATAAAGGGGCTAGGATAACTTACTTGGGGTCAGGGAGTACTTCTATGTGAGAAGGGTAACTCACTTGCGGACAGAGAGTACATATATAGGGATAGGATAACTCACTTGCGGTCAGAGAGTACATATAAAGGGGCTAGAATAACTCACTTGTTGTCAGGGAGTACTTATATGGGACCAGGGTAACTCACTTAGGGTTAGGGAGTACTTATATAGGGGCTAGGGTAACTCACTTGGGGTCAGGGAGTATTTCTATGTGACTAGGGTAACTCACTTGGGGTCAGGGAGTACTTATATGGGACTAGGGTAACTCACTTGGGGTCAAGGAGTACATATAAAGGGGCTAGGATAACTCACTTGGGGTCAGGGAGTACTTATAAAGGGGCTATGGTAACTCACTTGGGGTAAGGAGTACTTATATAGGACTAGGGTAACTCACTTGCGGTCAGAGAGAATATATATAGGGATAGGATAACTCACTTGCGGTCAGTGGGTACATATAAAGGGGCTAGAATAACTCACTTGGGGTCAGGGAGTACTTCTATGTGAGAAGGGTAACTCACTTGCGGGCAGAGAGTACATATAAAGGGGTAAGGATAACTCATTTGGGGTCAGGGAGTACTTATATAGGGGCTAGAGTAACTCACTTGGGTCAGGGAGTACTTCTATGGTACTAGGGTAACTCACTTGGGGTTTGGGAGTACTTATATGGGACTAGGGTAACTCACTTGGGGTCAGGGAGTACTTATAAAGGGGCTAGGGTAACTCTCTTTTGGTCAAGGAGTATTTATACGGGACTACGGTAACTCACTTGGTGTCTTTGAGTACATATATGGGACCAGGGTAACTCACATGGGGCCAGGGTGTACTTATTAAGGGGCTAGGGTAACTCACTTGGGGTCAGGGAGTACATATAAAGTGGCTAGGATAACTCACTTGCGGTCAGATAGTACATATATAGGGGCTAGGATAACTCACTTGGGGTCAGAGAGTACTTATAAAGGTGATATGTTAACTCACTTGGGGTCAGGGAGTACTTATAAAGGGGCTAGGGAAACTCACTTGGGGTCAGGGAGTACTTATAAAGGGGCTATGGTAACTCACTTGGGGTCAGGGAGTACTTATATGGGACTAGGGTAACTCACTTGCGGTCAGGGAGTACTTATAAAGGGGATAGGGTAAATCTCTTTGGGTTAAGGAGTACTTATTTGGGACTAGGCTAACTCACTTGGTGTCTGGGAGCACTTATATGGGACCAGGGTAACTCACTTGGGGCCAGGGTGTACTTATAAAGGGGCTAGGGTAACTCATTTGGGTTCAGGGAGTAGTTATAAGGACTAGGGTAACTCACTTGGGGTCTGGATGTACATATAAAGGGGCTAGGATAACTCACTTGGGGTCAGGGTGTACTTCTATGGGACTAGGGTAACTCACTTGCGGTCAGGGACTACATATAAAGGGGCCAGGATAACTCACTTGGGGTCAGGGAGTACTTATATGGGACCAGGGTAACTCACTTGGGGCCAGGGTGTACTTATAAAGGGGCTAGGGTAACTCACTTGGGGTCAGGGAGTAGTTATAAGGGACTGGGGTAACTCACTTGGGGTCTGGATGTACATATAAAGGGGCTAGGATAACTCACTTGGGGTCAGGGTGTGCTTCTATGGAAATAGGGTAACTCACTTGCGGTCAAAGAGTACATATAAAGGGGCTAGGATAACTCACTTGGGGTCAGGGAGTACTTATAAAGGTGATATGGTAACTCACTTGGGGTCAGAGAGTACTAATAAAGGGGCTATGGTAACTCACTTGGGGTTCAGGGGGTACTTATAAAGGGCTATGGTAACTCACTTGGGGTCAGGGAGTACTACTATGGGACTATGGTAACTGACTTGCCGTCAGAGAGTACATATAAATGGGGTTAGGATAACTCACTTGGGGTCAGGGAGTACTTATAAAGGGGGTATGGTAACTCATTTGGGTTCAGGGAGTAGTTATAAGGACTAGGGTAACTCACTTGGGGTCTGGATGTACATATAAAGGGGCTAGGATAACTCACTTGGGGTCAGGGTGTACTTCTATGGGACTAGGGTAACTCACTTGCGGTCAGGGACTACATATAAAGGGGCCAGGATAACTCACTTGGGGTCAGGGAGTACTTATATGGGACCAGGGTAACTCACTTGGGGCCAGGGTGTACTTATAAAGGGGCTAGGGTAACTCACTTGGGGTCAGGGAGTAGTTATAAGGGACTAGGGTAACTCACTTGGGGTCTGGATGTACATATAAAGGGGCTAGGATAACTCACTTGGGGTCAGGGTGTGCTTCTATGGAAATAGGGTAACTCACTTGCGGTCAAAGAGTACATATAAAGGGGCTAGGATAACTCACTTGGGGTCAGGGAGTACTTATAAAGGTGATATGGTAACTCACTTGGGGTCAGAGAGTACTAATAAAGGGGCTATGGTAACTCACTTGGGGTTCAGGGGGTACTTATAAAGGGCTATGGTAACTCACTTGGGGTCAGGGAGTACTACTATGGGACTATGGTAACTGACTTGCCGTCAGAGAGTACATATAAATGGGGTTAGGATAACTCACTTGGGGTCAGGGAGTACTTATAAAGGGGGTATGGTAACTCACTTGGGGTCAGGGTGTACTACTATGGGACTGGGGTAACTCACTTGCGGTCAGAGAGTACTTATAAAGGGGCTTTGATAACTCACTTGGGGTCAGGGAGTACTTATAAAGGTGATATGTTAACTCACTTGGGGTCAGGGAGTACTTATAAAGGGGCTAGGGTAACTCACTTGGGGTCAGGGAGTACTTATAAAGGGGCTATGGTAACTCACTTGGGGTCAGGGAGTACTACTGTGGGACTAGGGTAACTCACTTGCCGTCAGAGAGTACATATAAATGGGGTTAGGATAACTCACTTGGGGTCAGGGAATACTTATAAAGGGGCTATGGTAACTCACTTGGTGTCAGGGTGTACTACTATGGGTGTGGGGTAACTCACTTGCGGTAAGAGAGTACATATAAAGCGGCTAGGATAACTCACTTGGGGTCAGGGAGTACTTATAAGGGTGATATGGTATCTCACTTGGGGTCTGGAAGTACTTCTATGGGACTAGGGTAACTCAATTGCGGTCAGAGAGTACATATAAAAGGGCCAGGATAACTCACATGGGGTCAGGGAGTACTTCTATGTGAGAAGGGTAACTCACTTGCGGGCAGAGAGTACATATAAGGGGCAAGGATAACTCACTTGAGGTCAGGGAGTACTTATAAAGGGGCTAGGGTAACTCACTTGGGGTCAGGGAGTACTTATAAAGGGGTTAGGGTAACTCACTTGGGGTCAGGGAGTAGTTATAAGGGACTAGGGTAACTCACTTGGTGTCTGGGAGTACATATAAAGGGGCTAGGATAACTCACTTGGGGTCAGGGTGTACTTCTATGGGACTAGGGTAACTCACTTGCGGTCAGAGACTACATATAATGGGGCCAGGATAACTCACTTGGGGTCAGGGAGTACTTATAAAGGTGATATGGTATCTCACTTGGGGTCTGGATGTACTTCTATGGGACTACGGTAACTCACTTGCGGTCAGAGAGTAGCTATAAAAGGGCCAGGATAACTCACTTGGGGTCAGGGAGTACTTCTATGTGAGAAGGGTAACTCACTTGCGGGTAGAGAGTACATATAAAGGGGCAAGGATAACTCACTTGGGGTCAGGAAGTAGTTATAAGGGACTAGGGTAACTCACTTGGGGTCTGGGAGTACATATAAAGGGGCAAGGATAACTCACTTGGGGTCAGGGTGTACTTCTATGTGACTAGGGTAAATCACTTGGGGTCTGGTAGTACTTAAATGTGAGAAGGGTAACTCACTTGCGGGCAGAGAGTACATATACAGGGGCTATGGTAACTCACTTGGGGTCAGGGAGTACTACTATGGGACTAGGGTAACTCACTTGCCGTCAGAGAGTACATATAAAGGGGCTAGGATAACTCACTTGGGGTCAGAGAGTACTTATAACGGGCTAGGGTAACTCGCTTTGGGTCAAGGAGTACTTATATGGGACTAGGGTAACTCACTTGGGGTCAGGGAGTACTTATAAAGGGGTTAGAATAACTCACTTGCGGTCAGGGAGTACTTATAAAGGTGATATGGTAACTCACTTGGGGTCAGGTAGTACTTCTATGGGAATAGGGTAACTCACTTGCGGTCAAAGAGTACATATAAAGGGGCTAGGATAACTCACTTGGGGTCAGGGAGTACTTATAAAGGTGATATGGTAACTCACTTGGGGTCAGAGAGTACTAATAAAGGGGCTATGGTAACTCACTTGGGGTTCAGGGAGTACTTATAAAGGGCTATGGTAACTCACTTGGGGTCAGGGAGTACTACTATGGGACTAGGGTAACTCACTTGCCGTCAGAGAGTACATATAAATGGGGTTAGGATAACTCACTTGGGGTCAGGGAGTACTTATAAAGGGGGTATGGTAACTCACTTGGGGTCAGGGTGTACTACTATGGGACTGGGGTAACTCACTTGTGGTCAGAGAGTACATATAAAGGGGCTAGGATAACTCAATTGGGGTCAGGGAGTACTTATAAAGGTGATATTTTAACTCACTTGGGGTCAGGGAGTACTTATAAAGGGGCTAGGGTAACTCACTTGGGGTCAGGGAGTACTTATAAAGGGGCTATGGTAACTCACTTGGGGTCAGGGAGTACTTATATGGGACTACGGTAACTCACTTGCCGTCAGAGAGTACATATAAAGGGGCTAGTATAACTCACTTGGGGACAGGAATTTGTTATAAAGGGGCAATGGTAACTCACTTGGGGTCAGGGAGTACTTATATGAGACTAGGGTAACTCACTTGCGGTCAGGGAGTACTTATAAAGGGGATAGGGTAAATCTCTTTGGGTTATGGAGTACTTATTTGGGACTAGGCTATCTCACTTGGTGTCTGGGAGCACTTATATGGGACCAGTTTAACTCACTTGGGGCCAGGGTGTACTTATAAAGGAGCTAGGGAAACTCACTTGCGGTCAGGGAGTACTTATAAAGGGGTTATAATAACTCACTTGCGGTCAGGGAGTACTTATAAAGGTGATATGGTAACTCACTTGGGGTCAGGTAGTACTTCTATGGGAATAGGGTAACTCACTTGCGGTCAAAGAGTACATATAAAGGGGCTAGGATAACTCACTTGGGGTCAGGGAGTACTTATAAAGGTGATATGGTAACTCACTAGGGGTCAGAGAGTACTAATAAAGGGGCTATGGTAACTCACTTGGGGTTCAGGGAGTACTTATAAAGGGCTATGGTAACTCACTTGGGGTCAGGGAGTACTACAATGGGACTAGGGTAACTCACTTGCCGTCAGAGAGTACATATAAATGGGGTTAGGATAACTCACTTGGGGTCAGGGAGTACTTATAAAGGGGGTATGGTAACTCACTTGGGGTCAGGGTGTACTACTATGGGACTGGGGTAACTCACTTGTGGTCAGAGAGTACATATAAAGGGGCTAGGATAACTCAATTGGGGTCAGGGAGTACTTATAAAGGGGCTAGGGTAACTCACTTGGGGTCAGGGAGTACTTATAAAGGGGCTATGGTAACTCACTTGGGGTCAGGGAGTACTTATATGGGACTAGGGTAACTCACTTGCCGTCAGAGAGTACATATAAAGGGGCTAGAATAACTCACTTGTTGTCAGGGAGTACTTATATGGGACCAGGGTAACTCACTTAGGGTTAGGGAGTACTTATATAGGGGCTAGGGTAATTCACTTGGGGTCAGGTAGTATTTCTATGTGACTAGGGTAACTCACTTGGGGTCTGGGAGTACTTATATGGGACTAGGGTAACTCTCTTGAGGTCAGGGAGTACTTATAAAGGGGTTAGAGTAACTCACTTGGGGTCAGGGAGTATTTATAAAGGGGCTAGGGTAACTCTCTTTTGGTCAAGGAGTATTTATACGGGACTACGGTAACTCACTTGGTGTCTTTGAGTACATATATGGGACCAGGGTAACTCACTTTGTGCCAGGGTGTACTTATTAAGGGGCTAGGGTAACTAACTTGGGGTCAGGGAGTACTTATAAGGGACTAGGGTAACTCACTTGTGGTCTGGGAGTACATATAAAGGGGCTAGGATAACTCACTTGCGGTCAGAGAGTACATATATAGGGGCTAGGATAACTCACTTGGGGTCAGGGAGTACTTATAAAGGGGCTAGGGTAACTCACTTTTGGTCAAGGAGTACATATACGGGATACGGTAACTCACTTGGTGCCTTTGAGTACATATATGGGACCAGGGTAACTCACTTGGGGCCAGGGTGTACCTATTAAGGGGCTAGGGTAACTAACTTGGGGTCAGGGAGTACATATAAAGGGGCTAGGATAACTCACTTGGGGACAGGAATTTGTTATAAAGGGGCAATGGTAACTCACTTGGGGTCAGGGAGTACTTATATGGGACTAGGGTAACTCACTTGCGGTCAGGGAGTACTTATAAAGGGCTATGGTAACTCACTTGGGGTCAGGGAGTACTACTATGGGACTAGGGTAACTCACTTGCCGTCAGAGAGTACATATAAATGGGGTTAGGATAACTCACTTGGGGTCAGGGAGTACTTATAAAGGGGGTATGGTAACTCACTTGGGGTCAGGGTGTACTACTATGGGACTGGGGTAACTCACTTGTGGTCAGAGAGTACATATAAAGGGGCTAGGATAACTCAATTGGGGTCAGGGAGTACTTATAAAGGTGATATTTTAACTCACTTGGGGTCAGGGAGTACTTATAAAGGGGCTAGGGTAACTCACTTGGGGTCAGGGAGTACTTATAAAGGGGCTATGGTAACTCACTTGGGGTCACGGAGTACTTATATGGGACTACGGTAACTCACTTGCCGTCAGAGAGTACATATAAAGGGGCTAGGATAACTCACTTGGGGACAGGAATTTGTTATAAAGGGGCAATGGTAACTCACTTGGGGTCAGGGAGTACTTATATGGGACTAGGGTAACTCACTTGCGGTCAGGGAGTACTTATAAAGGGGATAGGGTAAATCTCTTTGGGTTATGGAGTACTTATTTGGGACTAGGCTATCTCACTTGGTGTCTGGGAGCACTTATATGGGACCAGTTTAACTCACTTGGGGCCAGGGTGTACTTATAAAGGAGCTAGGGTAACTCACTTGGGGTCAGGGAGTAGTTATAAGGGACTAGGGTAACTCACTTGGGGTCTGGGAGTACATATAAAGGGGCTAGGATAACTCACTTGGGGTCAGGGTGTACTTCTATGGGACTAGGGTAACTCACTTGCGGTCAGGGACTACATATAAAGGGGCCAGGGTAACTCACTTGGGGTCAGGCAGTACTTATAAAGGTGATATGGTATTTCACTTGGGTACAGGGAGTACTTCTATGTGAGAAGGGTAACTCACTTGCGGGCAGAGAGTACATATAAAGGGGCAAGGATAACTCATTTGGGGTCAGGGAGTACTTATATAGGGGCTAGAGTAACTCACTTGGGGTCAGGTAGTACTTCTATGGTACTAGAGTAACTCACTTGGGGTTTGGGAGTACATATATGGGACAAGGGTAACTCACTTGGGGTCAGGGAGTACTTATAAAGGGGCTAGGGTAACTCACTTTTGGTAAAGGAGTACATATACGGGACTACGGTAACTCACTTGGTGCCTTTGAGTACATATATGGGACCAGGGTAACTCACTTGGGGCCAGGGTGTACCTATTAAGGGGCTAGGGTAACTCACTTGGGGTCAGGGAGTACATATAAGGGACTAGGGTAACTCACTTGTGGTCTGGGAGTACATATAAAGGGGCTAGGATAACTCACTTGCGGTCAGAGAGTACTTATAAAGGGGCTATGGTAACTCACTTGGGGTAAGGAGTACTTCTATGGGACTAGGGTAACTCACTTGGGGTCAGGGAGTACTTCTATGGGATTAGGGTAACTCACTTGGGGTCAAGGAGTACATATAAAGGGGCTAGGATAACTCACTTGGGGTCAGGGAGTACTTATAAAGGGGCTATGGTAACTCACTTGGGGTAAGGAGTACTTATATAGGACTAGGGTAACTCACTTGCGGTCAGGGAGTACTTATAAAGGGGTTATAATAACTCACTTGCGGTCAGGGAGTACTTATAAAGGTGATATGGTAACTCACTTGGGGTCAGGTAGTACTTCTATGGGAATAGGGTAACTCACTTGCGGTCAAAGAGTACATATAAAGGGGCTAGGATAACTCACTTGGGGTCAGGCAGTACTTATAAAGGTGATATGGTAACTCACTTGGGGTCAGAGAGTACTAATAAAGGGGCTATGGTAACTCACTTGGGGTTCAGGGAGTACTTATAAAGGGCTATGGTAACTCACTTGGGGTCAGGGAGTACTACAATGGGACTAGGGTAACTCATTTGCCGTCAGAGAGTACATATAAATGGGGTTAGGATAACTCACTTGGGGTCAGGGAGTACTTATAAAGGGGGTATGGTAACTCACTTGGGGTCAGGGTGTACTACTATGGGACTGGGGTAACTCACTTGTGGTCAGAGAGTACATATAAAGGGGCTAGGATAACTCAATTGGGGTCAGGGAGTACTTATAAAGGGGCTAGGGTAACTCACTTGGGGTCAGGGAGTACTTATAAAGGGGCTATGGTAACTCACTTGGGGTCAGGGAGTACTTATATGGGACTAGGGTAACTCACTTGCCGTCAGAGAGTACATATAAAGGGGCTAGAATAACTCACTTGTTGTCAGGGAGTACTTATATGGGACCAGGGTAACTCACTTACGGTTAGGGAGTACTTATATAGGGGCTAGGGTAATTCACTTGGGGTCAGGTAGTATTTCTATGTGACTAGGGTAACTCACTTGGGGTCTGGGAGTACTTATATGGGACTAGGGTAACTCTCTTGAGGTCAGGGAGTACTTATAAAGGGGTTAGAGTAACACACTTGGGGTCAGGGAGTATTTAAAAAGGGGCTAGGGTAACTCTCTTTTGGTCAAGGAGTATTTATACGGGACTACGGTAACTCACTTGGTGTCTTTGAGTACATATATGGGACCAGGGTAACTCACTTTGTGCCAGGGTGTACTTATTAAGGGGCTAAGGTAACTAACTTGGGGTCAGGGAGTACTTATAAGGGACTAGGGTAACTCACTTGTGGTCTGGGAGTACATATAAAGGGGCTAGGATAACTCACTTGCGGTCAGAGAGTACATCTATAGGGGCTAGGATAACTCACTTGGGGTCAGGGAGTACTTATAAAGGGGCTAGGGTAACTCACTTTTGGTCAAGGAGTACATATACGGGATACGGTAACTCACTTGGTGCCTTTGAGTACATATATGGGACCAGGGTAACTCACTTGGGGCCAGGGTGTACCTATTAAGGGGCTAGGGTAACTCACTTGGGGTCAGGGAGTACATATAAAGGGGCTAGGATAACTCACTTGGGGACAGGAATTTGTTATAAAGGGGCAATGGTAACTCACTTGGGGTCAGGGAGTACTTATATGGGACTAGGGTAACTCACTTGCGGTCAGGGAGTACTTATAAGGGGGATAGGGTAAATCTCTTTGGGTTATGGAGTACTTATTTGGGACTAGGCTATCTCACTTGGTGTCTGGGAGCACTTAAATGGGACCAGGGTAACTCACTTGGGGCCAGGGTGTACTTATAAAGGAGCTAGGGTAACTCACTTGGGGTCAGGGAGTAGTTATAAGGGACTAGGGTAACTCACTTGGGGTAAGGAGTACTTATATAGGACTAGGGTAACTCCCTTGCGGTCAGAGAGTACATATAAAGGGACTAGGGTAACTCACTTGGGGTAAGGAGTACTTATATAGGACTAGGGTAACTCACTTGCGGTCAGAGAGTACATATAAAGGGGCTAGGATAACTCACTTGGGGTCAGGGAGTACTTATAAGGGTGATATGGTATCTCACTTGGGGTCTGGAAGTACTTCTATGGGACTAGGGTAACTCAATTGCGGTCAGAGAGTACATATAAAAGGGCCAGGATAACTCACATGGGGTCAGGGAGTACTTCTATGTGAGAAGGGTAACTCACTTGCGGGCAGAGAGTACATATAAGGGGCAAGGATAACTCACTTGAGGTCAGGGAGTACTTATAAAGGGGCTAGGGTAACTCACTTGGGGTAAGGGAGTACTTATAAAGGGGTTAGGGTAACTCACTTGGGGTCAGGGAGTAGTTATAAGGGACTAGGGTAACTCACTTGGTGTCTGGGAGTACATATAAAGGGGCTAGGATAACTCACTTGGGGTCAGGGTGTACTTCTATGGGACTAGGGTAACTCACTTGCGGTCAGAGACTACATATAATGGGGCCAGGATAACTCACTTGGGGTCAGGGAGTACTTATAAAGGTGATATGGTATCTCACTTGGGGTCTGGATGTACTTCTATGGGACTACGGTAACTCACTTGCGGTCAGAGAGTACCTATAAAAGGGCCAGGATAACTCACTTGGGGTCAGGGAGTACTTCTATGTGAGAAGGGTAACTCACTTGCGGGTAGAGAGTACATATAAAGGGGCAAGGATAACTCACTTGGGGTCAGGGAGTAGTTATAAGGGACTAGGGTAACTCACTTGGGGTCTGGGAGTACATATAAAGGGGCAAGGATAACTCACTTGGGGTCAGGGTGTACTTCTATGTGACTAGGGTAAATCACTTGGGGTCTGGTAGTACTTAAATGTGAGAAGGGTAACTCACTTGCGGGCAGAGAGTACATATACAGGGGCTATGGTAACTCACTTGGGGTCAGGGAGTACTACTATGGGACTAGGGTAACTCACTTGCCGTCAGAGAGTACATATAAAGGGGCTAGGATAACTCACTTGGGGTCAGAGAGTACTTATAACGGGCTAGGGTAACTCGCTTTGGGTCAAGGAGTACTTATATGGGACTAGGATAACTCACTTGGGGTCAGGGAGTACTTATAAAGGTGATATGGTAACTCACTTGGGGTCAGAGAGTACTAATAAAGGGGCTATGGTAACTCACTTGGGGTTCAGGGAGTACTTATAAAGGGCTATGGTAACTCACTTGGGGTCAGGGAGTACTACTATGGGACTAGGGTAACTCACTTGCCGTCAGAGAGTACATATAAATGGGGTTAGGATAACTCACTTGGGGTCAGGGAGTACTTATAAAGGGGGTATGGTAACTCACTTGGGGTCAGGGTGTACTACTATGGGATTGGGGTAACTCACTTGTGGTCAGAGAGTACATATAAAGGGGCTAGGATAACTCAATTGGGGTCAGGGAGTACTTATAAAGGTGATAATTTAACTCACTTGGGGTCAGGGAGTACTTATAAAGGGGCTAGGGTAACTCACTTGGGGTCAGGGAGTAGTTATAAGGGACTAGGGTAACTCACTTGGGGTCAGGGAGTACATATAAGAAACTAGGGTAACTCACTTGTGGTCTGGGAGTACATATAAAGGGGCTAGAGTAACTCACTTGGGGTCAGGTAGTACTTCTATGGTACTAGAGTAACTCACTAGGGGTTTGGGAGGACTTATATGAGACAAGGGTAACTCACTTGGGGTCAGGGAGTACTTATAAAGGGGCTAGGGTAACTCACTTTTGGTCAAGGAGTACATATACGGGACTACGGTAACTCACTTGGTGTCTTTGAGTACATATATGGGATCAGGGTAACTCACATGGGGCCAGGGTGTACCTATTAAGGGGCTAGGGTAACTCACTTGGGGTCAGGGAGTACATATAAAGGGGCTAGGATAACTCATTTGGGGTCAGGGAGTACTTCTATGGGACTAGGGTTACTCACTTGCGGTCAGGGACTACATATAAAGGGGCCAGGATAACTGACTTGGGGTCAGGCAGTTCTTATAAAGGTGATATGGTATCTCACTTCTGGTCTGGAAGTACTTCTATGGGACTAGGGTAACTCTCTTGAGGTCAGGGAGTACTTATAAAGGGGTTAGAGTAACTCACTTTGGGTCAGGGAGTAGTTATAAGGGACTAGGGTAACTCACTTGGGGTCTGGGAGTACATATAAAGGGGCTAGGATAACTTACTTGGGGTCAGGGAGTACTTCTATGTGAGAAGGGTAACTCACTTGCGGACAGAGAGTACATATATAGGGATAGGATAACTCACTTGCGGTCAGAGAGTACATATAAAGGGGCTAGAATAACTCACTTGTTGTCAGGGAGTACTTATATGGGACCAGGGTAACTCACTTAGGGTTAGGGAGTACTTATATAGGGGCTAGGGTAACTCACTTGGGGTCAGGGAGTATTTCTATGTGACTAGGGTAACTCACTTGGGGTCAGGGAGTACTTATATGGGACTAGGGTAACTCACTTGGGGTCAAGGAGTACATATAAAGGGGCTAGGATAACTCACTTGGGGTCAGGGAGTACTTATAAAGGGGCTATGGTAACTCACTTGGGGTAAGGAGTACTTATATAGGACTAGGGTAACTCACTTGCGGTCAGAGAGAATATATATAGGGATAGGATAACTCACTTGCGGTCAGTGGGTACATATAAAGGGGCTAGAATAACTCACTTGGGGTCAGGGAGTACTTCTATGTGAGAAGGGTAACTCACTTGCGGGCAGAGAGTACATATAAAGGGGTAAGGATAACTCATTTGGGGTCAGGGAGTACTTATATAGGGGCTAGAGTAACTCACTTGGGTCAGGGAGTACTTCTATGGTACTAGGGTAACTCACTTGGGGTTTGGGAGTACTTATATGGGACTAGGGTAACTCACTTGGGGTCAGGGAGTACTTATAAAGGGGCTAGGGTAACTCTCTTTTGGTCAAGGAGTATTTATACGGGACTACGGTAACTCACTTGGTGTCTTTGAGTACATATATGGGACCAGGGTAACTCACATGGGGCCAGGGTGTACTTATTAAGGGGCTAGGGTAACTCACTTGGGGTCAGGGAGTACATATAAAGTGGCTAGGATAACTCACTTGCGGTCAGATAGTACATATATAGGGGCTAGGATAACTCACTTGGGGTCAGAGAGTACTTATAAAGGTGATATGTTAACTCACTTGGGGTCAGGGAGTACTTATAAAGGGGCTAGGGAAACTCACTTGGGGTCAGGGAGTACTTATAAAGGGGCTATGGTAACTCACTTGGGGTCAGGGAGTACTTATATGGGACTAGGGTAACTCACTTGCGGTCAGGGAGTACTTATAAAGGGGATAGGGTAAATCTCTTTGGGTTAAGGAGTACTTATTTGGGACTAGGCTAACTCACTTGGTGTCTGGGAGCACTTATATGGGACCAGGGTAACTCACTTGGGGCCAGGGTGTACTTATAAAGGGGCTAGGGTAACTCATTTGGGTTCAGGGAGTAGTTATAAGGACTAGGGTAACTCACTTGGGGTCTGGATGTACATATAAAGGGGCTAGGATAACTCACTTGGGGTCAGGGTGTACTTCTATGGGACTAGGGTAACTCACTTGCGGTCAGGGACTACATATAAAGGGGCCAGGATAACTCACTTGGGGTCAGGGAGTACTTATATGGGACCAGGGTAACTCACTTGGGGCCAGGGTGTACTTATAAAGGGGCTAGGGTAACTCACTTGGGGTCAGGGAGTAGTTATAAGGGACTAGGGTAACTCACTTGGGGTCTGGATGTACATATAAAGGGGCTAGGATAACTCACTTGGGGTCAGGGTGTGCTTCTATGGAAATAGGGTAACTCACTTGCGGTCAAAGAGTACATATAAAGGGGCTAGGATAACTCACTTGGGGTCAGGGAGTACTTATAAAGGTGATATGGTAACTCACTTGGGGTCAGAGAGTACTAATAAAGGGGCTATGGTAACTCACTTGGGGTTCAGGGGGTACTTATAAAGGGCTATGGTAACTCACTTGGGGTCAGGGAGTACTACTATGGGACTATGGTAACTGACTTGCCGTCAGAGAGTACATATAAATGGGGTTAGGATAACTCACTTGGGGTCAGGGAGTACTTATAAAGGGGGTATGGTAACTCACTTGGGGTCAGGGTGTACTACTATGGGACTGGGGTAACTCACTTGCGGTCAGAGAGTACATATAAAGGGGCTAGGATAACTCACTTGGGATCAGGGGGTACTTATAAAGGGGGTATGGTAACTCACTTGGGGTCAGGGTGTACTACTATGGGACTGGGGTAACTCACTTGCGGTCAGAGAGTACTTATAAAGGGGCTTTGATAACTCACTTGGGGTCAGGGAGTACTTATAAAGGTGATATGTTAACTCACTTGGGGTCAGGGAGTACTTATAAAGGGGCTAGGGTAACTCACTTGGGGTCAGGGAGTACTTATAAAGGGGCTATGGTAACTCACTTGGGGTCAGGGAGTACTACTGTGGGACTAGGGTAACTCACTTGCCGTCAGAGAGTACATATAAATGGGGTTAGGATAACTCACTTGGGGTCAGGGAATACTTATAAAGGGGCTATGGTAACTCACTTGGTGTCAGGGTGTACTACTATGGGTGTGGGGTAACTCACTTGCGGTAAGAGAGTACATATAAAGCGGCTAGGATAACTCACTTGGGGTCAGGGAGTACTTATAAGGGTGATATGGTATCTCACTTGGGGTCTGGAAGTACTTCTATGGGACTAGGGTAACTCAATTGCGGTCAGAGAGTACATATAAAAGGGCCAGGATAACTCACATGGGGTCAGGGAGTACTTCTATGTGAGAAGG
Source organism: Prorops nasuta (assembly GCF_024137725.1). Taxonomy (NCBI): domain Eukaryota; kingdom Metazoa; phylum Arthropoda; class Insecta; order Hymenoptera; family Bethylidae; genus Prorops; species Prorops nasuta. The sequence continues at coordinate 740,954 of NW_027116841.1, read as the reverse complement.
GTAACTCACTTGCGGGCAGAGAGTACATATAAGGGGCAAGGATAACTCACTTGAGGTCAGGGAGTACTTATAAAGGGGCTAGGGTAACTCACTTGGGGTCAGGGAGTACTTATAAAGGGGTTAGGGTAACTCACTTGGGGTCAGGGAGTAGTTATAAGGGACTAGGGTAACTCACTTGGTGTCTGGGAGTACATATAAAGGGGCTAGGATAACTCACTTGGGGTCAGGGTGTACTTCTATGGGACTAGGGTAACTCACTTGCGGTCAGAGACTACATATAATGGGGCCAGGATAACTCACTTGGGGTCAGGGAGTACTTATAAAGGTGATATGGTATCTCACTTGGGGTCTGGATGTACTTCTATGGGACTACGGTAACTCACTTGCGGTCAGAGAGTAGCTATAAAAGGGCCAGGATAACTCACTTGGGGTCAGGGAGTACTTCTATGTGAGAAGGGTAACTCACTTGCGGGTAGAGAGTACATATAAAGGGGCAAGGATAACTCACTTGGGGTCAGGAAGTAGTTATAAGGGACTAGGGTAACTCACTTGGGGTCTGGGAGTACATATAAAGGGGCAAGGATAACTCACTTGGGGTCAGGGTGTACTTCTATGTGACTAGGGTAAATCACTTGGGGTCTGGTAGTACTTAAATGTGAGAAGGGTAACTCACTTGCGGGCAGAGAGTACATATACAGGGGCTATGGTAACTCACTTGGGGTCAGGGAGTACTACTATGGGACTAGGGTAACTCACTTGCCGTCAGAGAGTACATATAAAGGGGCTAGGATAACTCACTTGGGGTCAGAGAGTACTTATAACGGGCTAGGGTAACTCGCTTTGGGTCAAGGAGTACTTATATGGGACTAGGGTAACTCACTTGGGGTCAGGGAGTACTTATAAAGGGGTTAGAATAACTCACTTGCGGTCAGGGAGTACTTATAAAGGTGATATGGTAACTCACTAGGGGTCAGAGAGTACTAATAAAGGGGCTATGGTAACTCACTTGGGGTTCAGGGAGTACTTATAAAGGGCTATGGTAACTCACTTGGGGTCAGGGAGTACTACTATGGGACTAGGGTAACTCACTTGCCGTCAGAGAGTACATATAAATGGGGTTAGGATAACTCACTTGGGGTCAGGGAGTACTTATAAAGGGGGTATGGTAACTCACTTGGGGTCAGGGTGTACTACTATGGGACTGGGGTAACTCACTTGTGGTCAGAGAGTACATATAAAGGGGCTAGGATAACTCAATTGGGGTCAGGGAGTACTTATAAAGGGGCTAGGGTAACTCACTTGGGGTCAGGGAGTACTTATAAAGGGGCTATGGTAACTCACTTGGGGTCAGGGAGTACTTATATGGGACTAGGGTAACTCACTTGCCGTCAGAGAGTACATATAAAGGGGCTAGAATAACTCACTTGTTGTCAGGGAGTACTTATATGGGACCAGGGTAACTCACTTAGGGTTAGGGAGTACTTATATAGGGGCTAGGGTAATTCACTTGGGGTCAGGTAGTATTTCTATGTGACTAGGGTAACTCACTTGGGGTCTGGGAGTACTTATATGGGACTAGGGTAACTCTCTTGAGGTCAGGGAGTACTTATAAAGGGGTTAGAGTAACTCACTTGGGGTCAGGGAGTATTTATAAAGGGGCTAGGGTAACTCTCTTTTGGTCAAGGAGTATTTATACGGGACTACGGTAACTCACTTGGTGTCTTTGAGTACATATATGGGACCAGGGTAACTCACTTTGTGCCAGGGTGTACTTATTAAGGGGCTAGGGTAACTAACTTGGGGTCAGGGAGTACTTATAAGGGACTAGGGTAACTCACTTGTGGTCTGGGAGTACATATAAAGGGGCTAGGGTAACTCACTTTTGGTCAAGGAGTACATATACGGGATACGGTAACTCACTTGGTGCCTTTGAGTACATATATGGGACCAGGGTAACTCACTTGGGGCCAGGGTGTACCTATTAAGGGGCTAGGGTAACTCACTTGGGGTCAGGGAGTACATATAAAGGGGCTAGGATAACTCACTTGGGGACAGGAATTTGTTATAAAGGGGCAATGGTAACTCACTTGGGGTCAGGGAGTACTTATATGGGACTAGGGTAACTCACTTGCGGTCAGGGAGTACTTATAAAGGGCTATGGTAACTCACTTGGGGTCAGGGAGTACTACTATGGGACTAGGGTAACTCACTTGCCGTCAGAGAGTACATATAAATGGGGTTAGGATAACTCACTTGGGGTCAGGGAGTACTTATAAAGGGGGTATGGTAACTCACTTGGGGTCAGGGTGTACTACTATGGGACTGGGGTAACTCACTTGTGGTCAGAGAGTACATATAAAGGGGCTAGGATAACTCAATTGGGGTCAGGGAGTACTTATAAAGGTGATATTTTAACTCACTTGGGGTCAGGGAGTACTTATAAAGGGGCTAGGGTAACTCACTTGGGGTCAGGGAGTACTTATAAAGGGGCTATGGTAACTCACTTGGGGTCAGGGAGTACTTATATGGGACTACGGTAACTCACTTGCCGTCAGAGAGTACATATAAAGGGGCTAGGATAACTCACTTGGGGACAGGAATTTGTTATAAAGGGGCAATGGTAACTCACTTGGGGTCAGGGAGTACTTATATGGGACTAGGGTAACTCACTTGCGGTCAGGGAGTACTTATAAAGGGGATAGGGTAAATCTCTTTGGGTTATGGAGTACTTATTTGGGACTAGGCTATCTCACTTGGTGTCTGGGAGCACTTATATGGGACCAGTTTAACTCACTTGGGGCCAGGGTGTACTTATAAAGGAGCTAGGGTAACTCACTTGGGGTCAGGGAGTAGTTATAAGGGACTAGGGTAACTCACTTGGGGTCTGGGAGTACATATAAAGGGGCTAGGATAACTCACTTGGGGTCAGGGTGTACTTCTATGGGACTAGGGTAACTCACTTGCGGTCAGGGACTACATATAAAGGGGCCAGGGTAACTCACTTGGGGTCAGGCAGTACTTATAAAGGTGATATGGTATTTCACTTGGGTACAGGGAGTACTTCTATGTGAGAAGGGTAACTCACTTGCGGGCAGAGAGTACATATAAAGGGGCAAGGATAACTCATTTGGGGTCAGGGAGTACTTATATAGGGGCTAGAGTAACTCACTTGGGGTCAGGTAGTACTTCTATGGTACTAGAGTAACTCACTTGGGGTTTGGGAGTACATATATGGGACAAGGGTAACTCACTTGGGGTCAGGGAGTACTTATAAAGGGGCTAGGGTAACTCACTTTTGGTAAAGGAGTACATATACGGGACTACGGTAACTCACTTGGTGCCTTTGAGTACATATATGGGACCAGGGTAACTCACTTGGGGCCAGGGTGTACCTATTAAGGGGCTAGGGTAACTCACTTGGGGTCAGGGAGTACATATAAGGGACTAGGGTAACTCACTTGTGGTCTGGGAGTACATATAAAGGGGCTAGGATAACTCACTTGCGGTCAGAGAGTACTTATAAAGGGGCTATGGTAACTCACTTGGGGTAAGGAGTACTTCTATGGGACTAGGGTAACTCACTTGGGGTCAGGGAGTACTTCTATGGGATTAGGGTAACTCACTTGGGGTCAAGGAGTACATATAAAGGGGCTAGGATAACTCACTTGGGGTCAGGGAGTACTTATAAAGGGGCTATGGTAACTCACTTGGGGTAAGGAGTACTTATATAGGACTAGGGTAACTCACTTGCGGTCAGGGAGTACTTATAAAGGGGTTATAATAACTCACTTGCGGTCAGGGAGTACTTATAAAGGTGATATGGTAACTCACTTGGGGTCAGGTAGTACTTCTATGGGAATAGGGTAACTCACTTGCGGTCAAAGAGTACATATAAAGGGGCTAGGATAACTCACTTGGGGTCAGGGAGTACTTATAAAGGTGATATGGTAACTCACTTGGGGTCAGAGAGTACTAATAAAGGGGCTATGGTAACTCACTTGGGGTTCAGGGAGTACTTATAAAGGGCTATGGTAACTCACTTGGGGTCAGGGAGTACTACAATGGGACTAGGGTAACTCACTTGCCGTCAGAGAGTACATATAAATGGGGTTAGGATAACTCACTTGGGGTCAGGGAGTACTTATAAAGGGGGTATGGTAACTCACTTGGGGTCAGGGTGTACTACTATGGGACTGGGGTAACTCACTTGTGGTCAGAGAGTACATATAAAGGGGCTAGGATAACTCAATTGGGGTCAGGGAGTACTTATAAAGGGGCTAGGGTAACTCACTTGGGGTCAGGGAGTACTTATAAAGGGGCTATGGTAACTCACTTGGGGTCAGGGAGTACTTATATGGGACTAGGGTAACTCACTTGCCGTCAGAGAGTACATATAAAGGGGCTAGAATAACTCACTTGTTGTCAGGGAGTACTTATATGGGACCAGGGTAACTCACTTACGGTTAGGGAGTACTTATATAGGGGCTAGGGTAATTCACTTGGGGTCAGGTAGTATTTCTATGTGACTAGGGTAACTCACTTGGGGTCTGGGAGTACTTATATGGGACTAGGGTAACTCTCTTGAGGTCAGGGAGTACTTATAAAGGGGTTAGACTAACTCACTTGGGGTCAGGGAGTATTTATAAAGGGGCTAGGGTAACTCTCTTTTGGTCAAGGAGTATTTATACGGGACTACGGTAACTCACTTGGTGTCTTTGAGTACATATATGGGACCAGGGTAACTCACTTTGTGCCAGGGTGTACTTATTAAGGGGCTAGGGTAACTAACTTGGGGTCTGGGAGTACATATAAAGGGGCTAGGATAACTCACTTGCGGTCAGAGAGTACATCTATAGTGGCTAGGATAACTCACTTGGGGTCAGGGAGTACTTATAAAGGGGCTAGGGTAACTCACTTTTGGTCAAGGAGTACATATACGGGATACGGTAACTCACTTGGTGCCTTTGAGTACATATATGGGACCAGGGTAACTCACTTGGGGCCAGGGTGTACCTATTAAGGGGCTAGGGTAACTCACTTGGGGTCAGGGAGTACATATAAAGGGGCTAGGATAACTCACTTGGGGACAGGAATTTGTTATAAAGGGGCAATGGTAACTCACTTGGGGTCAGGGAGTACTTATATGGGACTAGGGTAACTCACTTGCGGTCAGGGAGTACTTATAAGGGGGATAGGGTAAATCTCTTTGGGTTATGGAGTACTTATTTGGGACTAGGCTATCTCACTTGGTGTCTGGGAGCACTTATATGGGACCAGGGTAACTCACTTGGGGCCAGGGTGTACTTATAAAGGAGCTAGGGTAACTCACTTGGGGTCAAGGAGTAGTTATAAGGGACTAGGGTAACTCACTTGGGGTAAGGAGTACTTATATAGGACTAGGGTAACTCACTTGCGGTCAGAGAGTACATATAAAGGGACTAGGGTAACTCACTTGGGGTAAGGAGTACTTATATAGGACTAGGGTAACTCACTTGCGGTCAGAGAGTACATATAAAGGGGCTAGGATAACTCACTTGGGGTCAGGGAGTACTTATAAGGGTGATATGGTATCTCACTTGGGGTCTGGAAGTACTTCTATGGGACTAGGGTAACTCAATTGCGGTCAGAGAGTACATATAAAAGGGCCAGGATAACTCACATGGGGTCAGGGAGTACTTCTATGTGAGAAGGGTAACTCACTTGCGGGCAGAGAGTACATATAAGGGGCAAGGATAACTCACTTGAGGTCAGGGAGTACTTATAAAGGGGCTAGGGTAACTCACTTGGGGTCAGGGAGTACTTATAAAGGGGTTAGGGTAACTCACTTGGGGTCAGGGAGTAGTTATAAGGGACTAGGGTAACTCACTTGGTGTCTGGGAGTACATATAAAGGGGCTAGGATAACTCACTTGGGGTCAGGGTGTACTTCTATGGGACTAGGGTAACTCACTTGCGGTCAGAGACTACATATAATGGGGCCAGGATAACTCACTTGGGGTCAGGGAGTACTTATAAAGGTGATATGGTATCTCACTTGGGGTCTGGATGTACTTCTATGGGACTACGGTAACTCACTTGCGGTCAGAGAGTACCTATAAAAGGGCCAGGATAACTCACTTGGGGTCAGGGAGTACTTCTATGTGAGAAGGGTAACTCACTTGCGGGTAGAGAGTACATATAAAGGGGCAAGGATAACTCACTTGGGGTCAGGGAGTAGTTATAAGGGACTAGGGTAACTCACTTGGGGTCTGGGAGTACATATAAAGGGGCAAGGATAACTCACTTGGGGTCAGGGTGTACTTCTATGTGACTAGGGTAAATCACTTGGGGTCTGGTAGTACTTAAATGTGAGAAGGGTAACTCACTTGCGGGCAGAGAGTACATATACAGGGGCTATGGTAACTCACTTGGGGTCAGGGAGTACTACTATGGGACTAGGGTAACTCACTTGCCGTCAGAGAGTACATATAAAGGGGCTAGGATAACTCACTTGGGGTCAGAGAGTACTTATAACGGGCTAGGGTAACTCGCTTTGGGTCAAGGAGTACTTATATGGGACTAGGGTAACTCACTTGGGGTCAGGGAGTACTTATAAAGGGGTTAGAATAACTCACTTGCGGTCAGGGAGTACTTATAAAGGTGATATGGTAACTCACTTGGGGTCAGGTAGTACTTCTATGGGAATAGGGTAACTCACTTGCGGTCAAAGAGTACATATAAAGGGGCTAGGATAACTCACTTGGGGTCAGGGAGTACTTATAAAGGTGATATGGTAACTCACTTGGGGTCAGAGAGTACTAATAAAGGGGCTATGGTAACTCACTTGGGGTTCAGGGAGTACTTATAAAGGGCTATGGTAACTCACTTGGGGTCAGGGAGTACTACTATGGGACTAGGGTAACTCACTTGCCGTCAGAGAGTACATATAAATGGGGTTAGGATAACTCACTTGGGGTCAGGGAGTACTTATAAAGGGGGTATGGTAACTCACTTGGGGTCAGGGTGTACTACTATGGGACTGGGGTAACTCACTTGTGGTCAGAGAGTACATATAAAGGGGCTAGGTTAACTCAATTGGGGTCAGGGAGTACTTATAAAGGTGATATTTTAACTCACTTGGGGTCAGGGAGTACTTATAAAGGGGCTAGGGTAACTCACTTGGGGTCAGGGAGTACTTATAAAGGGGCTATGGTAACTCACTTGGGGTCAGGGAGTACTTATATGGGACTACGGTAACTCACTTGCCGTCAGAGAGTACATATAAAGGGGCTAGGATAACTCACTTGGGGACAGGAATTTGTTATAAAGGGGCAATGGTAACTCACTTGGGGTCAGGGAGTACTTATATGGGACTAGGGTAACTCACTTGCGGTCAGGGAGTACTTATAAAGGGGATAGGGTAAATCTCTTTGGGTTATGGAGTACTTATTTGGGACTAGGCTATCTCACTTGGTGTCTGGGAGCACTTATATGGGACCAGTTTAACTCACTTGGGGCCAGGGTGTACTTATAAAGGAGCTAGGGTAACTCACTTGCGGTCAGGGAGTACTTATAAAGGGGTTATAATAACTCACTTGCGGTCAGGGAGTACTTATAAAGGTGATATGGTAACTCACTTGGGGTCAGGTAGTACTTCTATGGGAATAGGGTAACTCACTTGCGGTCAAAGAGTACATATAAAGGGGCTAGGATAACTCACTTGGGGTCAGGGAGTACTTATAAAGGTGATATGGTAACTCACTAGGGGTCAGAGAGTACTAATAAAGGGGCTATGGTAACTCACTTGGGGTTCAGGGAGTACTTATAAAGGGCTATGGTAACTCACTTGGGGTCAGGGAGTACTACAATGGGACTAGGGTAACTCACTTGCCGTCAGAGAGTACATATAAATGGGGTTAGGATAACTCACTTGGGGTCAGGGAGTACTTATAAAGGGGGTATGGTAACTCACTTGGGGTCAGGGTGTACTACTATGGGACTGGGGTAACTCACTTGTGGTCAGAGAGTACATATAAAGGGGCTAGGATAACTCAATTGGGGTCAGGGAGTACTTATAAAGGGGCTAGGGTAACTCACTTGGGGTCAGGGAGTACTTATAAAGGGGCTATGGTAACTCACTTGGGGTCAGGGAGTACTTATATGGGACTAGGGTAACTCACTTGCCGTCAGAGAGTACATATAAAGGGGCTAGAATAACTCACTTGTTGTCAGGGAGTACTTATATGGGACCAGGGTAACTCACTTAGGGTTAGGGAGTACTTATATAGGGGCTAGGGTAATTCACTTGGGGTCAGGTAGTATTTCTATGTGACTAGGGTAACTCACTTGGGGTCTGGGAGTACTTATATGGGACTAGGGTAACTCTCTTGAGGTCAGGGAGTACTTATAAAGGGGTTAGAGTAACTCACTTGGGGTCAGGGAGTATTTGTAAAGGGGCTAGGGTAACTCTCTTTTGGTCAAGGAGTATTTATACGGGACTACGGTAACTCACTTGGTGTCTTTGAGTACATATATGGGACCAGGGTAACTCACTTTGTGCCAGGGTGTACTTATTAAGGGGCTAGGGTAACTAACTTGGGGTCAGGGAGTACTTATAAGGGACTAGGGTAACTCACTTGTGGTCTGGGAGTACATATAAAGGGGCTAGGATAACTCACTTGCGGTCAGAGAGTACATATATAGGGGCTAGGATAACTCACTTGGGGTCAGGGTGTACTACTATGGGACTGGGGTAACTCACTTGTGGTCAGAGAGTACACATAAAGGGGCTAGGATAACTCAATTGGGGTCAGGGAGTACTTATAAAGGGGCTAGGGTAACTCACTTGGGGTCAGGGAGTACTTATAAAGGGGCTATGGTAACTCACTTGGGGTCAGGGAGTACTTATATGGGACTAGGGTAACTCACTTGCCGTCAGAGAGTACATATAAAGGGGCTAGGATAACTCACTTGGGGACAGGAATTTGTTATAAAGGGGCAATGGTAACTCACTTGGGGTCACGGAGTACTTATATGGGACTAGGGTAACTCACTAGCGGTCAGGGAGTACTTATAAAGGGGATAGGGTAAATCTCTTTGGGTTATGGAGTACTTATTTGGGACTAGGCTATCTCACTTGGTGTCTGGGAGCACTTATATGGGACCAGGGTAACTCACTTGGGGCCAGGGTGTACCTATTAAGGGGCTAGGGTAACTCACTTGGGGTCAGGGAGTACATATAAGGGACTAGGGTAACTCACTTGTGGTCTGGGAGTACATATAAAGGGGCTAGGATAACTCACTTGCGGTCAGAGAGTACTTATAAAGGGGCTATGGTAACTCACTTGGGGTAAGGAGTACTTCTATGGGACTAGGGTAACTCACTTGGGGTCAGGGAGTACTTCTATGGGATTAGGGTAACTCACTTGGGGTCAAGGAGTACATATAAAGGGGCTAGGATAACTCACTTGGGGTCAGGGAGTACTTATAAAGGGGCTATGGTAACTCACTTGGGGTAAGGAGTACTTATATAGGACTAGGGTAACTCACTTGCGGTCAGGGAGTACTTATAAAGGGGTTATAATAACTCACTTGCGGTCAGGGAGTACTTATAAAGGTGATATGGTAACTCACTTGGGGTCAGGTAGTACTTCTATGGGAATAGGGTAACTCACTTGCGGTCAAAGAGTACATATAAAGGGGCTAGGATAACTCACTTGGGGTCAGGGAGTACTTATAAAGGTGATATGGTAACTCACTTGGGGTCAGAGAGTACTAATAAAGGGGCTATGGTAACTCACTTGGGGTTCAGGGAGTACTTATAAAGGGTTATGGTAACTCACTTGGGGTCAGGGAGTACTACAATGGGACTAGGGTAACTCACTTGCCGTCAGAGAGTACATATAAATGGGGTTAGGATAACTCACTTGGGGTCAGGGAGTACTTATAAAGGGGGTATGGTAACTCACTTGGGGTCAGGGTGTACTACTATGGGACTGGGGTAACTCACTTGTGGTCAGAGAGTACATATAAAGGGGCTAGGATAACTCAATTGGGGTCAGGGAGTACTTATAAAGGGGCTAGGGTAACTCACTTGGGGTCAGGGAGTATTTATAAAGGGGCTATGGTAACTCACTTGGGGTCAGGGAGTACTTATATGGGACTAGGGTAACTCACTTGCCGTCAGAGAGTACATATAAAGGGGCTAGAATAACTCACTTGTTGTCAGGGAGTACTTATATGGGACCAGGGTAACTCACTTAGGGTTAGGGAGTACTTATATAGGGGCTAGGGTAATTCACTTGGGGTCAGGTAGTATTTCTATGTGACTAGGGTAACTCACTTGGGGTCTGGGAGTACTTATATGGGACTAGGGTAACTCTCTTGAGGTCAGGGAGTACTTATAAAGGGGTTAGAGTAACTCACTTGGGGTCAGGGAGTATTTATAAAGGGGCTAGGGTAACTCTCTTTTGGTCAAGGAGTATTTATACGGGACTACGGTAACTCACTTGGTGTCTTTGAGTACATATATGGGACCAGGGTAACTCACTTTGTGCCAGGGTGTACTTATTAAGGGGCTAGGGTAACTAACTTGGGGTCAGGGAGTACTTATAAGGGACTAGGGTAACTCACTTGTGGTCTGGGAGTACATATAAAGGGGCTAGGATAACTCACTTGCGGTCAGAGAGTACATATATAGGGGCTAGGATAACTCACTTGGGGTCAGGGAGTACTTATAAAGGGGCTAGGGTAACTCACTTTTGGTCAAGGAGTACATATACGGGATACGGTAACTCACTTGGTGCCTTTGAGTACATATATGGGACCAGGGTAACTCACTTGGGGCCAGGGTGTACCTATTAAGGGGCTAGGGTAACTCACTTGTGGTCTGGGAGTACATATAAAGGGGCTAGGATAACTCACTTGCGGTCAGAGAGTACATATATAGGGGCTAGGATAACTCACTTGGGGTCAGGGAGTACTTATAAAGGGGCTAGGGTAACTCACTTTTGGTCAAGGAGTACATATACGGGATACGGTAACTCACTTGGTGCCTTTGAGTACATATATGGGACCAGGGTAACTCACTTGGGGCCAGGGTGTACCTATTAAGGGGCTAGGGTAACTCACTTGGGGTCAGGGAGTACATATAAAGGGGCTAGGATAACTCACTTGGGGACAGGAATTTGTTATAAAGGGGCAATGGTAACTCACTTGGGGTCAGGGAGTACTTATATGGGACTAGGGTAACTCACTTGCGGTCAGGGAGTACTTATAAGGGGGATAGGGAAAATCTCTTTGGGTTATGGAGTACTTATTTGGGACTAGGCTATCTCACTTGGTGTCTGGGAGCACTTATATGGGACCAGGGTAACTCACTTGGGGCCAGGGTGTACTTATAAAGGAGCTAGGGTAACTCACTTGGGGTCAGGGAGTAGTTATAAGGGACTAGGGTAACTCACTTGGGGTATGGAGTACTTATATAGGACTAGGGTAACTCACTTGCGGTCAGAGAGTACATATAAAGGGGCTAGGATAAATCACTTGGGGTCAGGGTGTACTTCTATGGGACTAGGGTAACTCACTTGCGGTCAGGGACTACATATAAAGGGGCCAGGGTAACTCACTTGGGGTCAGGCAGTACTTATAAAGGTGATATGGTATTTCACTTGGGTACAAGGAGTACTTCTATGTGAGAAGGGTAACTCACTTGCGGGCAGAGAGTACATATAAAGGGGCAAGGATAACTCATTTGGGGTCAGGGAGTACTTATATAGGGGCTAGAGTAACTCACTTGGGGTCAGGTAGTACTTCTATGGTACAAGAGTAACTCACTTGGGGTTTGGGAGTACATATATGGGACAAGGGTAACTCACTTGGGGTCAGGGAGTACTTATAAAGGGGCTAGGGTAACTCACTTTTGGTCAAGGAGTACATATACGGGACTACGGTAACTCACTTGGTGCCTTTGAGTACATATATGGGACCAGGGTAACTCACTTGGGGCCAGGGTGTACCTATTAAGGGTCTAGGGTAACTCACTTGGGGTCAGGGAGTACATATAAGGGACTAGGGTAACTCACTTGTGGTCTGGGAGTACATATAAAGGGGCTAGGATAACTCACTTGCGGTCAGAGAGTAGTTATAAAGGGGCTATGGTAACTCACTTGGGGTAAGGAGTACTTCTATGGGACTAGGGTAACTCACTTGGGGTCAGGGAGTACTTCTATGGGATTAGGGTAACTCACTTGGGGTCAAGGAGTACATATAAAGGGGCTAGGATAACTCACTTGGGGTCAGGGAGTACTTATAAAGGGGCTATGGTAACTCACTTGGGGTAAGGAGTACTTATATAGGACTAGGGTAACTCACTTGCGGTCAGAGAGTACATATAAAGGGGCTAGAATAACTCACTTGTTGTCAGGGAGTACTTATATGGGACCAGGGTAACTCACTTAGGGTTAGGGAGTACTTATATGGGACTAGGGTAACTCTCTTGAGGTCAGGGAGTACTTATAAAGGGGTTAGAGTAACACACTTGGGGTCAGGGAGTATTTATAAAGGGGCTAGGGTAACTCTCTTTTGGTCAAGGAGTATTTATACGGGACTACGGTAACTCACTTGGTGTCTTTGAGTACATATATGGGACCAGGGTAACTCACTTTGTGCCAGGGTGTACTTATTAAGGGGCTAGGGTAACTAACTTGGGGTCAGGGTGTACTTATAAGGGACTAGGGTAACTCACTTGCCGTCAGAGAGTACATATAAATGGGGTTAGGATAACTCACTTGGGGTCAGGGAGTACATATAAAGGGGCTAGGATAACTCAATTGGGGTCAGGGAGTACTTATAAAGGGGCTAGGGTAACTCACTTGGGGTCAGGGAGTACTTATAAAGGGGCTATGGTAACTCACTTGGGGTCAGGGAGTACTTATATGGGACTAGGGTAACTCACTTGCCGTCAGAGAGTACATATAAAGGGGCTAGAATAACTCACTTGTTGTCAGGGAGTACTTATATGGGACCAGGGTAACTCACTTACGGTTAGGGAGTACTTATATAGGGGCTAGGGTAATTCACTTGGGGTCAGGTAGTATTTCTATGTGACTAGGGTAACTCACTTGGGGTCTGGGAGTACTTATATGGGACTAGGGTAACTCTCTTGAGGTCAGGGAGTACTTATAAAGGGGTTAGAGTAACTCACTTGGGGTCAGGGAGTATTTATAAAGGGGCTAGGGTAACTCTCTTTTGGTCAAGGAGTATTTATACGGGACTACGGTAACTCACTTGGTGTCTTTGAGTACATATATGGGACCAGGGTAACTCACTTTGTGCCAGGGTGTACTTATTAAGGGGCTAGGGTAACTAACTTGGGGTCAGGGAGTACTTATAAGGGACTAGGGTAACTCACTTGTGGTCTGGGAGTACATATAAAGGGGCTAGGATAACTCACTTGCGGTCAGAGAGTACATATATAGGGGCTAGGATAACTCACTTGGGGTCAGGGAGTACTTATAAAGAGGCTAGGGTAACTCACTTTTGGTCAAGGAGTACATATACGGGATACGGTAACTCACTTGGTGCCTTTGAGTACATATATGGGACCAGGGTAACTCACTTGGGGCCAGGGTGTACCTATTAAGGGGCTAGGGTAACTCACTTGGGGTCAGGGAGTACATATAAAGGGGCTAGGATAACTCACTTGGGGACAGGAATTTGTTATAAAGGGGCAATGGTAATTCACTTGGGGTCAGGGAGTACTTATATGGGACTAGGGTAACTCACTTGCGGTCAGGGAGTACTTATAAAGGGCTATGGTAACTCACTTGGGGTCAGGGAGTACTACTATGGGACTAGGGTAACTCACTTGCCGTCAGAGAGTACATATAAATGGGGTTAGGATAACTCACTTGGGGTCAGGGAGTACTTATAAAGGGGGTATGGTAACTCACTTGGGGTCAGGGTGTACTACTATGGGACTGGGGTAACTCACTTGTGGTCAGAGAGTACATATAAAGGGGCTAGGATAACTCAATTGGGGTCAGGGAGTACTTATAAAGGTGATATTTTAACTCACTTGGGGTCAGGGAGTACTTATAAAGGGGCTAGGGTAACTCACTTGGGGTCAGGGAGTACTTATAAAGGGGCTATGGTAACTCACTTGGGGTCAGGGAGTACTTATATGGGACTACGGTAACTCACTTGCCGTCAGAGAGTACATATAAAGGGGCTAGGATAACTCACTTGGGGACAGGAATTTGTTATAAAGGGGCAATGGTAACTCACTTGGGGTCAGGGAGTACTTATATGGGACTAGGGTAACTCACTTGCGGTCAGGGAGTACTTATAAAGGGGATAGGGTAAATCTCTTTGGGTTATGGAGTACTTATTTGGGACTAGGCTATCTCACTTGGTGTCTGGGAGCACTTATATGGGACCAGTTTAACTCACTTGGGGCCAGGGTGTACTTATAAAGGAGCTAGGGTAACTCACTTGGGGTCAGGGAGTAGTTATAAGGGACTAGGGTAACTCACTTGGTGTCTGGGAGTACATATAAAGGGGCTAGGATAACTCACTTGGGGTCAGGGTGTACTTCTATGGGACTAGGGTAACTCACTTGCGGTCAGGGACTACATATAAAGGGGCCAGGGTAACTCACTTGGGGTCAGGCAGTACTTATAAAGGTGATATGGTATTTCACTTGGGTACAGGGAGTACTTCTATGTGAGAAGGGTAACTGACTTGCGGGCAGAGAGAGCATATAAAGGGGCAAGGATAACTCATTTGGGGTCAGGGAGTACTTATATAGGGGCTAGAGTAACTCACTTGGGGTCAGGTAGTACTTCTATGGTACTAGAGTAACTCACTTGGGGTTTGGGAGTACATATATGGGACAAGGGTAACTCACTTGGGGTCAGGGAGTACTTATAAAGGGGCTAGGGTAACTCACTTTTGGTAAAGGAGTACATATACGGGACTACGGTAACTCACTTGGTGCCTTTGAGTACATATATGGGACCAGGGTAACTCACTTGGGGCCAGGGTGTACCTATTAAGGGGCTAGGGTAACTCACTTGGGGTCAGGGAGTACATATAAGGGACTAGGGTAACTCACTTGTGGTCTGGGAGTACATATAAAGGGGCTAGGATAACTCACTTGCGGTCAGAGAGTACTTATAAAGGGGCTATGGTAACTCACTTGGGGTAAGGAGTACTTCTATGGGACTAGGGTAACTCACTTGGGGTCAGGGAGTACTTCTATGGGATTAGGGTAACTCACTTGGGGTCAAGGAGTACATATAAAGGGGCTAGGATAACTCACTTGGGGTCAGGGAGTACTTATAAAGGGGCTATGGTAACTCACTTGGGGTAAGGAGTACTTATATAGGACTAGGGTAACTCACTTGCGGTCAGGGAGTACTTATAAAGGGGTTATAATAACTCACTTGCGGTCAGGGAGTACTTATAAAGGTGATATGGTAACTCACTTGGGGTCAGGTAGTACTTCTATGGGAATAGGGTAACTCACTTGCGGTCAAAGAGTACATATAAAGGGGCTAGGATAACTCACTTGGGGTCAGGGAGTACTTATAAAGGTGATATGGTAACTCACTTGGGGTCAGAGAGTACTAATAAAGGGGCTATGGTAACTCACTTGGGGTTCAGGGAGTACTTATAAAGGGCTATGGTAACTCACTTGGGGTCAGGGAGTACTACAATGGGACTAGGGTAACTCACTTGCCGTCAGAGAGTACATATAAATGGGGTTAGGATAACTCACTTGGGGTCAGGGAGTACTTATAAAGGGGGTATGGTAACTCACTTGGGGTCAGGGTGTACTACTATGGGACTGGGGTAACTCACTTGTGGTCAGAGAGTACATATAAAGGGGCTAGGATAACTCAATTGGGGTCAGGGAGTACTTATAAAGGGGCTAGGGTAACTCACTTGGGGTCAGGGAGTACCTATAAAGGGGCTATGGTAACTCACTTGGGGTCAGGGAGTACTTATATGGGACTAGGGTAACTCACTTGCCGTCAGAGAGTACATATTGTTATGTACATAGAATAAACATACATAACTCATTGCTATTATAAGCACTATATAATTAATATTATTAATATTATTATCATTTAAAGATATAATTAATAACTCTAAATCTATCATGATTATATTAAAATATCAATAGCCTCATTGTAAAGGAGAGATACTCCTAAAAGCGACAAATTCCTAAATGTAATACGAAGCGCCAGACGCAGCTCGTTCACACAGTCGCCAAGGCTAAGTCCCGACACGTGGCAAAATGCACTTCGACGGCAGTCGAATGTTCTAGAACAATGACGCATTTGACCATTGGGACCCGCAAATGTTACCATATAAGGTGATGTTTGACGCTGCACTTTGAGGGTAGGAGCCCCAAACGTGCAGCCCCAAAAATCAGTTCGAGTCAAAAGCTAGAAGGAACCAGTCGAGTCTCCTAGGACCTTCAGTCCTCTTATTTCTTAAACTTATCCAGGCAATCCTTTGTCTCTTAAAACTATAATTATCTAGCTCATAGCTCTGGTTATCAATTTGTATAAAAAGAAACATTGTAAATCAAACGTCAATAAACTTTATTATACAAAAGAATTTCGAGTTTGTCGTGAATCAGCGATTGAACCACAACAAACTGGTGGCAGCGGTGGGATCCGTTGACTGGTGAAGATCAAACCTACATAAATCTTCATCCCAAGGAAAATCAAGAAAATTCTATTTCTTCGATCGACCAACCTCTACAAGGACGAACCGACGTGGACGATCATCGATACTCAACGAGACATCCGCCAACTTCGCCTTTCTCAGCAACGGAGCGACAAACCCACAACTTCGAGGTTCACCCCGCATACTACCTCACGACTACAAGAAATCAACGACTGGAAACCAGCAGAACTTGCAGCCAGCCAACCAGTGAAAATGAGCTTTTGGTGAGTACGGTACCAATCATATCAGTAGCAATTTTATTTGTGAACATTGTAACCGCGAGCCCATAGCGTTCGTAGTACTAAATTTCTTCCATGTACCGTAATCCCGATAATTTAGACCGAACTCAATCTGAACCCAGCTTAACTCCCGCGACACATAGTGTACCTCGACCAAATCGTGTTTCAATCTCCCGAGAGATAGACAGTTGCATCTCTCAATTAGGGAATAGAACTTTGCGTACTCTTAGGGAAACCGACGAAGGAACCCCATTTCGAAACGTAAATACGCGAAGACGGAATAGACTAACTATGGCTCACCGTGGCAACGCGAATAACGACGCCCCAGATTTAGACCATAGTTACACCGCGGAACGTCCCCCTGTCAGAATAGAAGACGCACCAACAAACACGATTCCACTTGACGAAAGCGTACCTCCTAGCGCCATAGATGCTGAAATTAGAAGATTACACCACAGCATAAGGCCCCGCGATATTAGCATAATGGAAGAAGAAAACGCGAGACTGAGAGACGAACTCTCCAGGTTACGACAAAATTTTAATAGGTTCCCCTCGAGGACCTCCACGGCAAGACCGACACAAAGAACATCGTATGTGACTCCATGCGAAAGACCTCGATACGTGCCAGATCTAGACGATGAGGAAGAAGAAGAACCTCACCACGGATATGCTTCCCTACACGTAACTCTTGGAAGAATTCCAAAGTATAAAGGAGACCCAGACGAGCTAGAACCGTTTGTGAATTCCATAATTATGGCAAACCAAAATCTACACCCGTTAGATAGAGACGAATTTCTACGGCAGGTTAGATTCACTATACTAAGAGGCAAAGCTTATACCGAAACTAAGCACAAAGTAATCGAAAATATCGAGCAACTAATACGAGAATTAGAAGAAGCATTCAAACCCCGACGGTCTACCGCGACCCTTCAAAATAGTTTAAATCGATGCCGACAAGGAAAAGATGAATCGGTACGATCCTATGCTTCTCGACTAGAAGACATATTATCAGGTTTGAAAGAAAGATGCATCACGCCAGCAAATGACCCGGCTAAAAACGAAGCCATAGAAGAATTGTTAACGCAACAAGCGAAACATCAGTTCATAAAAGGATTGAATTTTAAACTCCAAGTTATGGTAGCATCTTGTGAGCGTGCAACTCTAAGAGAATCAATTGCTATCGCAATCGATCGTGAATCCTTAACTCGCTCCGACGAAGAGTACAGAACTCAACAGGGCTCGACCCATAGCAGACGCGATAACCAAGGACAACAACGATCCTCCGGACAACGGAATAATTCGCACCTCCATTGCAAACGCTGCGATAGGAAAGGACATGTAGCCGAAAAGTGCTACGCGCGACTTAGCAACGCAAAACGGACTCAGAGTCACTCATCTTCCGTTAACAAAGTATCCACCTCTTGCAATTATTGCAAAAAACCAGGACACACCGTCCTAGAGTGCCGCACATTAAAAGCAAAGCGAGAAAGAGAAGCCCAGCAGAATGCAAATAATTCAGAGCAACCAATTAACGAAAACCTGAATCGACCAACACCTGTAGGAAATTTAACCGCTAATATGGTATTATGTACTCCCATAAAAAATCTGATCGAAGTACAAGCCGCTGAATTCATACGACCAGCAACCTTACTCTTCGATACTGGAGCCGATGTCTCCATAATTAAAATAAAAGTCCTGCGCAAGGAAACGATAGCTGACAAAACCCCGATTACGCTAACAGGAATAAGTGGAACACCTGTAAAGACGCTTGGATCAGTTTACCTACACGTAAAAGTCGGAAAATACACTATAGCCCATAAATTTCAAATAGTACCAGACACCTTTTCGCTAATAGCCGACGGACTAATCGGTATGGATTTCTGGAAAAGAAACAGTTTCCATTATGAAAAGGACGTGTCCTTGACGATGCTGGGACACACCTGGCCAATGAAACAAGTAGTATCACGCACGGTATCACTAAAACCGAGATCCCAAACATTAGTAGCCGCGTTAACAGATAGTAAACAAGACGGCATTGTAAACGGACACCAAATACTACCTGGAGTGTATATAGGTAACTGTGCCACTAGGCCAACCAACTCTACCTGCTGCGTCAGCATCTTGAACATCACGGAGAGAGAACTAGAGATACCCTTGCCTACAGTTGTGTTAGAAGATATTCCGAGTCCACCGACTCAGGGCAACGACCCTTCTGTACCCATAACAGTATACGCTGTAAATAATTGCGCCAGCGATCGACTCGCCCGGCTAAAGTCTCAATTAGAACTAAATCATTTAAATCGGGAAGAATTGCGCACTCTAACAGAAATCTGTGAGGAATACAATGATATATTTCACTTAGAAGGTGACAAACTCCTCACCACTGAAGCGGTAAAACACACTATTACCTTGGTAGAAAATACCAAGCCTATCTTCAAGAAACCCTATAGGTTACCTGAAAAGCATAAACAGGAAATTGATAAACAAATTTCTCAGCTAGAAGCTGACGGAATAGTACGGCCGAGCCGAAGCCAGTGGAACGCGCCACTGCTCGTGGTACCCAAGAAACCCGATGCACAAGGAAATATAAAAATGCGCATCGTCGTAGATTTTCGCAAGCTAAACGAAGCTACTATAGGTGATGCCTATCCATTGCCAAACATCACCGAAATATTGGACCAACTAGGCCACTCGAAATATTTCACCACCCTTGACCTAGCCTCTGGATTTCACCAGATAGGCATGGCTGAAGAAGACAAGGAAAAAACAGCCTTCTCCACACCCCTAGGGCACTACGAGTACAACCGCATGCCTTTTGGATTGAAAAACGCGCCAGCTACGTTTCAACGTTTAATGAACACCGTATTATCCGGACTCCAAGGGATCCAATGTTTCGTTTACCTTGACGACATAGTAATTCACGCCCCTACTCTAATAGAGCACAATAAAAGACTAAAACAAGTGTTCATTCGATTGCGTGAAAATACTCTAAAGCTGCAACCGGAAAAATGCCGTTTCCTTCGCAAGGAAACTTGCTACCTGGGTCATATAATTACGGACAAAGGCATCTCTCCAGACCCAACTAAAATAGAAGCTGTAAAAAATTTTCCAGCACCCAAGAGCGTAAAGGACGTACAATCCTTTTTAGGCCTAGCAGGCTATTACCGAAGGTTCATTGACCATTTTGCTGACCTGTCGAAACCCATGACGAACCTATTAAAGAAAGGAGTGAAGTTCAACTGGACCTCCCTAGAACAATCATCATTTGAAAATCTAAAGGACAGATTGACTACTGCACCACTTTTACAGTATCCAGACTTTCATCTTCCTTTCATTCTGACCACGGACGCCTCCAATAAAGCAATAGGAGCCGTGTTATCGCAAGGCGAGATAGGCAAAGACCTCCCCGTTGCTTACGCCAGCAGAACGCTTAACAAGGCCGAAGTAAACTACAGCACCACGGAAAAAGAATTAGCAGCTATAGTTTGGGCTGTACAAAATTTTCGACCTTACTTATATGGTACTAGATTTACCATCATCACCGATCATCAACCACTTACTTGGCTTTTCAATGTAGAAAACCCAGGCTCCAGATTGATGCGTTGGAGATTAAAGCTAGCCGAGTACGATTACGAAATTAGATACAAACCAGGTACTCAGAATACAAACGCAGATGCGCTAAGTCGTATATACGTGACCACGCGCTCAAGAGCACGGCAAGCCGCCCCAAGGCCAACCGACTCAGACGAGGATGCAACCTCAGCTAACTCCGACGCCGAGGAAAAAACAGCTGATGAGAAGTCATCAACCTATACTCCCGCAATGATAAACCAAATCCTTTACGAGTATCACGATACTCCCTTCGGAGGACATGAAGGCGTAAATAGAACTCTGCAAAGAATTAAAATTAGACACGTTTGGCCAAATATGAAAAAGGACATTGAAGAATACATAAAAAAATGTGACAAGTGCCAGCGCAATAAAACAGGCAACGTGAAACGTGCACCAATGCAGATAACAGACACGCCAGTAGAACCCTTCGAAAAGGTCGCCCTAGATATAATAGGACCATACCCTGCGACCAAACAAGGAAATAAGTATGCCTTAACCTTCCAAGACCTTTTTACAAGGTACAGCATAGCCCTACCAATTCAAGACCAGTCAGCCTCTACTGTGGCACGACTATTCGTTGAAAGGATCATTTTTTCTTACGGGCTACCCCAAAAGGTTTTAACTGACCAGGGCACTAACTTTCTAAGTAACCTCTTTAAGGACGTCTGTAAGCTATTAAAAATTGACAAAATACAGACCACGGCATACCACCCACAGTCGAATGGTGCGCTAGAAAGGTCGCACCGAACATTGGCGTCGTACTTAAAAAACTTTGTCAACGAAGATTTAGATAACTGGGACGAATGGTTACCCTACGCCATGTTCACCTATAACAACTACGCCACACACAGCTACAGGCCGAACACCTTTTTCACTGCTATTCGGACGCGAGGTTGAATTACCGACCACGCTCAAATATCCGCCGCAACCTACGTATACATTTGAAGATTATTATAACGAGCTTCGCGAAAGAATTCGCTCAACAGGTAACGTCATGAAGGACCAATTAATACGGGAAAAGGAAAAATCGAAGATCTATTATGATCACAATACTCAAGAATCAAATTACGAAGTAGGAGACCAAGTATTGTTAAAGCGAGAAATGATTCGCGCTGGAAGACCGAAGAAATTGGAACCCCTATACGACGGTCCCTATACCATAACCGCAAAACTAAGCGAGTTAAATTATGAGTTAGCAGTAGGTAAGAAGAAAATCGTAACCCACGTCAATAGGCTAAAGCCGTATCACGTATAGTTACCGACTCATACACTCACATACACTATCCTCTCTTAACTCTTTTTCCCATCGCCCTAATCAATTTCCTACTACAATTTACTCTTATAATTACTATTAAAATTAAATCAATTCTATATGCTACTACCACTAGAATTATCTAACCATAATAATTAAATTTTATGAATAATCAACCTTACCAATTTTTTTTTATCAAAATCAACTCTTAAATATTTTCGTTACAATTAATAAGTAAAGCTCGATTAAAAAAAAAAAAAAAAAGGGAAAGAGATATATATACATAATTTTAATCCCTAAGATATTTTTATAAGCTTTCCCCTCCCTTATTATTATTAGAATTTCTCTAATTCCTCCTTCCTCCCTCTTGCCCTAACTATCTCTAAAAACTTAAATATCAGGGAAAGGTACTAAAATTAGAAATAAGACATACATTTAAATAAATTGGAATTTATTCAAAACCAAAAGAGTCAACACGCCTCCACTCACAATTGTTACAACAATTTTTTTTTAAATATATAAACATTTATTTTATTTTGAATACAAATTTTTTTTTTAACTAAATTAAACCGTGGTAACGGAGGACGTCCTTCTCCTCCAACGGCGGACCCGTCCACCCTTCAACCTGCTGGTTGGGATACCCCCAACCACGGTAGGGCTCCACCCCGGTGTACTGGAGCCACCTTATTCCAAACAAGTCGAAGACGACCCAGAAGCTGTCCTCCAGGCAGTCATAGTCCCACTCGTGATGCCTCTGGATGCGGTCCGACTTTCGGCACATCCTCCGGAACTGCACCGCACCCACGTTGAAAATTATGACTAAATAAACAAAAGAAAAGGGATAGAAACAACGAAATTAAAATTAATTAGAGACAAAAACAAAAAAAAAAGAGAGAGAGACACTCACCATCATCCAGCCTTAAGAAAAGGCGACGCCCCTGGCCGTCAATCTCTCCACGGTCGTACATGTCTTTTCGTTTGTACACTTGGACAGCCATTGCACAATAAACTCTGGGAAACTTTGAAACTTTTCGGTCGAATCAAGACGAAATGAAATTCCCCGCACGGGAACCACTAATATATAGTGCATTCCCCACTTCACGCAAATTCACGCAAAAACGCTGACCCAATGTCTACGAACTAGACGCACCTTCGCGACCGACTAAAATAACTCCCATGTAGAAATAAAGTTTGTTTAAATTTTACATATTAAAATTCCAAAATTAACCAAACATACCCTTTATTATAGGTGCATGCTGACCCTTATGGTCATAACGATCCACAGAAGCTCCCAGCAAGTCCAAAATATTCCCATCAAAGGTCAACCGGGACTATTCTATGAAAAATTCGGCACGGTCAATTTTTATAAAGAAAAATGGAAATTAGTGATAACTACCGACATAGTAGAATACCGCCAAAGACTCGCGCAACTAAACAAATTCCTATACGACCACGCCCTTTGCTCCACACAAGAAGGAAAAAAAATCTGTAAACACTCCGTCATTGATACCGTCTACAAATTAGAGACAACCGAAAAAATCCTAGACGAAATAGATGAAGTAACGCTACATCAAGAAAGAAACAGACGAGGACTAGCAAACGGAGTAGGGTCAATCGGAAAAATTTTATTCGGAATAATGGACAGTAACGACGAAGAAGAAATAAATAAACATCTACAAAATTTAGATCAAACAGTAGAAACCAACAGATTAGCACTCCTAAAACAAATACAAATTATCGACCAAACCATAGAAACCTATAATAACACGATACAAAAAATAGATGCGAACGAAAAAATGCTGATGAAAGCAGCACGTGATCTAGAAGCCCAAGCGGACGAGCGAGAAGCTCTATATAACATTAATCTTACATCCGAAGAATTAATGATAGACACAGATCACTTATTAAATTTCGTGATAATGGCGAGCCAAGGAATAATAAACCCGAACATTATTCGATACACAAAAATTATCGAATACCTTAAAGATGCGATTCCTCACATCCCTCCTGGCACGCAATTCCCTTTTCCATTAGAAACACTAAACATCCATTTAATTTCCAAACTAATGCAACCCACAATTTATACCAAAACAAACAAACTAATTGTAGTACTCCATATACCTCTAATAACACCCAAAGAATTCGATCTTTTACAAATATATCCAATCCCAATCCCTATTCAGAATTCTACAACATTACACTCCATAATAGATTTAAGAAAAGATTACATAGCGATAGATAGCATCGCTGAGCGATACACAGAATATACCGAAGACGAACTACGAAAATGTTACACGATAAAAGATAATTATTTCTGTCCAACGGATAAACCATCCAACAAAATAAAGACAATTAATCCATGCGAAATTGCATTATACTTAAAATACATAGATATAAATACGTGCGAGCATAAACTTATACATTTAGTGCAACCGATGCTAATTCCCATGAAAAACCAAGCTTCGTGGATATACTCCACACCGCGATTAGAAATTGTAGAAGTAATCTGCAAACAAAAACCTACTTATAATATAGAATTAATGGGCTCCGGAGTAATTAATTTATATAAAAATTGTATCCTAACAGCTACTGATTTTGTTTTGGAACCCGTACAAACCTCCAAGCCCAACAAACATAAGAACTATATCCCGCACTATAATTTCTCTTTGAGAGCCATAGATCCTGAAAACTACGTAGCAGCAATCAACACAACCAAAATTCCCAGGCTGCATAACATCTTGAACAAGGTCAACGACCTCAACACGCTCAGCATCCAGCTAAAACAGCTGAAAAAGGATGTACAAAACGAAAACCTAGGACAACACCACACCTATCAACATATGGCCATCTCATACTCTACTACAACGTTAATCATCATAGGATTAACCATTTACATAATCTGGCGATATCTTCACAGAAGACCAAAACCTAAGCCAAGACTCAGGTCAATACAGGCATTGCCATCCAATGCCATCGTAACAGATGACGCCGCCGCCCCAGCAACGGACGACGCTGCCCCGACGCACATGATCATCGTCACACCTGAGCAAGCAGTAAACCTTCAATACAACCCCGATTATTAACCACCCACCCTCTTTTCCAGGGGGGGAGGGGTGTTATGTACATAGAATAAACATACATAACTCATTGCTATTATAAGCACTATATAATTAATATTATTAATATTATTATCATTTAAAGATATAATTAATAACTCTAAATCTATCATGATTATATTAAAATATCAATAGCCTCATTGTAAAGGAGAGATACTCCTAAAAGCGACAAATTCCTAAATGTAATACGAAGCGCCAGACGCAGCTCGTTCACACAGTCGCCAAGGCTAAGTCCCGACACGTGGCAAAATGCACTTCGACGGCAGTCGAATGTTCTAGAACAATGACGCATTTGACCATTGGGACCCGCAAATGTTACCATATAAGGTGATGTTTGACGCTGCACTTTGAGGGTAGGAGCCCCAAACGTGCAGCCCCAAAAATCAGTTCGAGTCAAAAGCTAGAAGGAACCAGTCGAGTCTCCTAGGACCTTCAGTCCTCTTATTTCTTAAACTTATCCAGGCAATCCTTTGTCTCTTAAAACTATAATTATCTAGCTCATAGCTCTGGTTATCAATTTGTATAAAAAGAAACATTGTAAATCAAACGTCAATAAACTTTATTATACAAAAGAATTTCGAGTTTGTCGTGAATCAGCGATTGAACCACAACAATATAAAGGGGCTAGAATAACTCACTTGTTGTCAGGGAGTACTTATATGGGACCAGGGTAACTCACTTAGGGTTAGGGAGTACTTATATAGGGGCTAGGGTAATTCACTTGGGGTCAGGTATTATTTCTATGTGACTAGGGTAACTCACTTGGGGTCTGGGAGTACTTATATGGGACTAGGGTAACTCTCTTGAGGTCAGGGAGTACTTATAAAGGGGTTAGAGTAACTCACTTGGGGTCAGGGAGTATTTATAAAGGGGCTAGGGTAACTCTCTTTTGGTCAAGGAGTATTTATACGGGACTACGGTAACTCACTTGGTGTCTTTGAGTACATATATGGGACCAGGGTAACTCACTTTGTGCCAGGGTGTACTTATTAAGGGGCTAGGGTAACTAACTTGGGGTCAGGGAGTACTTATAAGGGACTAGGGTAACTCACTTGTGGTCTGGGAGTACATATAAAGGGGCTAGGATAACTCACTTGCGGTCAGAGAGTACATATATAGGGGCTAGGATAACTCACTTGGGTTCAGGGAGTACTTATAAAGGGGCTAGGGTAACTCACTTTTGGTCAAGGAGTACATATACGGGATACGGTAACTCACTTGGTGCCTTTGAGTACATATATGGGACCAGGGTAACTCACTTGGGGCCAGGGTGTACCTATTAAGGGGCTAGGGTAACTCACTTGGGGTCAGGGAGTACATATAAAGGGGCTAGGATAACTCACTTGGGGACAGGAATTTGTTATAAAGGGGCAATGGTAACTCACTTGGGGTCAGGGAGTACTTATATGGGACTAGGGTAACTCACTTGGGGTCAGGTAGTACTTCTATGGTACAAGAGTAACTCACTTGGGGTTTGGGAGTACATATATGGGACAAGGGTAACTCACTTGGGGTCAGGGAGTACTTATAAAGGGGCTAGGGTAACTCACTTTTGGTCAAGGAGTACATATACGGGACTACGGTAACTCACTTGGTGCCTTTGAGTACATATATGGGACCAGGGTAACTCACTTGGGGCCAGGGTGTACCTATTAAGGGTCTAGGGTAACTCACTTGGGGTCAGGGAGTACATATAAGGGACTAGGGTAACTCAATTGTGGTCTGGGAGTACATATAAAGGGGCTAGGATAACTCACTTGCGGTCAGAGAGTAGTTATAAAGGGGCTATGGTAACTCACTTGGGGTAAGGAGTACTTCTATGGGACTAGGGTAACTCACTTGGGGTCAGGGAGTATTTCTATGGGATTAGGGTAACTCACTTGGGGTCAAGGAGTACATATAAAGGGGCTAGGATAACTCACTTGGGGTCAGGGAGTACTTATAAAGGGGCTATGGTAACTCACTTGGGGTAAGGAGTACTTATATAGGACTAGGGTAACTCACTTGCGGTCAGAGAGTACATATAAAGGGGCTAGAATAACTCACTTGTTGTCAGGGAGTACTTATATGGGACCAGGGTAACTCACTTAGGGTTAGGGAGTACTTATATGGGACTAGGGTAACTCTCTTGAGGTCAGGGAGTACTTATAAAGGGGTTAGAGTAACACACTTGGGGTCAGGGAGTATTTATAAAGGGGCTAGGGTAACTCTCTTTTGGTCAAGGAGTATTTATACGGGACAACGGTAACTCACTTGGTGTCTTTGAGTACATATATGGGACCAGGGTAACTCACTTTGTGCCAGGGTGTACTTATTAAGGGGCTAGGGTAACTAACTTGGGGTCAGGGTGTACTTATAAGGGACCAGGGTAACTCACTTGGGGCCAGGGTGTACCTATTAAGGGTCTAGGGTAACTCACTTGGGGTCAGGGAGTACATATAAGGGACTAGGGTAACTCAATTGTGGTCTGGGAGTACATATAAAGGGGCTAGGATAACTCACTTGCGGTCAGAGAGTAGTTATAAAGGGGCTATGGTAACTCACTTGGGGTAAGGAGTACTTCTATGGGACTAGGGTAACTCACTTGGGGTCAGGGAGTATTTCTATGGGATTAGTGTAACTCACTTGGGGTCAAGGAGTACATATAAAGGGGCTAGGATAACTCACTTGGGGTCAGGGAGTACTTATAAAGGGGCTATGGTAACTCACTTGGGGTAAGGAGTACTTATATAGGACTAGGGTAACTCACTTGCGGTCAGAGAGTACATATAAAGGGGCTAGAATAACTCACTTGTTGTCAGGGAGTACTTATATGGGACCAGGGTAACTCACTTAGGGTTAGGGAGTACTTATATGGGACTAGGGTAACTCTCTTGAGGTCAGGGAGTACTTATAAAGGGGTTAGAGTAACACACTTGGGGTCAGGGAGTATTTATAAAGGGGCTAGGGTAACTCTCTTTTGGTCAAGGAGTATTTATACGGGACAACGGTAACTCACTTGGTGTCTTTGAGTACATATATGGGACCAGGGTAACTCACTTTGTGCCAGGGTGTACTTATTAAGGGGCTAGGGTAACTAACTTGGGGTCAGGGTGTACTTATAAGGGACTAGGGTAACTCACTGCCGTCAGAGAGTACATATAAATGGGGTTAGGATAACTCACTTGGGGTCAGGGAGTACTTATAAAGGGGGTATGGTAACTCACTTGGGGTCAGGGTGTACTACTATGGGACTGGGGTAACTCACTTGTGGTCAGAGAGTACACATAAAGGGGCTAGGATAACTCAATTGGGGTCAGGGAGTACTTATAAAGGTGATATTTTTACTCACTTGGGGTCAGGGAGTACTTATAAAGGGGCTAGGGTAACTCACTTGGGGTCAGGGAGTACTTATAAAGGGGCTATGGTAGCTCACTTGGGGTCAGGGAGTACTTATATGGGACTAGGGTAACTCACTTGCCGTCAGAGAGTACATATAAAGGGGCTAGGATAACTCACTTGGGGACAGGAATTTGTTATAAAGGGGCAATGGTAACTCACTTGGGGTCACGGAGTACTTATATGGGACTAGGGTAACTCACTAGCGGTCAGGGAGTACTTATAAAGGGGATAGGGTAAATCTCTTTGGGTTATGGAGTACTTATTTGGGACTAGGCTATCTCACTTGGTGTCTGGGAGCACTTATATGGGACCAGGGTAACTCACTTGGGGCCAGGGTGTACTTATAAAGGAGCTAGGGTAACTCACTTGGGGTCAGGGAGTAGTTATAAGGGACTAGGGTAACTCACTTGGGGTCTGGGAGTACATATAAAGGGGATAGGATAACTCACTTGGGGTCAGGGTGTACTTCTATGGGACTAGGGTAACTCACTTGCGGTCAGGGACTACATATAAAGTGGCCAGGGTAACTCACTTAGGGTCAGGCAGTACTTATAAAGGTGATATGGTATTTCACTTGGGTACAGGGAGTACTTCTATAGGAGAAGGGTAACTCACTTGCGGGCAGAGAGTACATATAAAGGGGCAAGGATAACTCATTTGGGGTCAGGGAGTACTTATATAGAGGCTAGAGTAACTCACTTGGGGTCAGGTAGTACTTCTATGGTACTAGAGTAACTCACTTGGGGTTTGGGAGTACATATATGGGACAAGGGTAACTCACTTGGGGTCAGGGAGTACTTATAAAGGGGCTAGGGTAACTCACTTGGGGTCAGGGAGTACATATAAGGGACTAGGATAACTCACTTGCGGTCAGAGAGTACTTATAAAGGGGCTATGGTAACTCACTTGGGGTAAGGAGTACTTCTATGGGACTAGGGTAACTCACTTGGGGTCAGGGAGTACTTCTATGGGATTAGGGTAACTCACTTGGGGTAAGGAGTACTTATATAGGACTAGGGTAACTCACTTGCGGTCAGAGAGTACATATAAAGGGGCTAGAATAACTCACTTGTTGTCAGGGAGTACTTATATGGGACCAGGGTAACTCACTTAGGGTTAGGGAGTACTTATATAGGGGCTAGGGTAATTCACTTGGGGTCAGGGAGTATTTCTATGTGACTAGGGTAACTCACTTGGGGTCTGGGAGTACTTATATGGGACTAGGGTAACTCTCTTGAGGTCAGGGAGTACTTATAAAGGGGTTAGAGTAACTCACTTGGGGTCAGGGAGTATTTATAAAGGGGCTAGGGTAACTCTCTTTTGGTCAAGGAGTATTTATACGGGACTACGGTAACTCACTTGGTGTCTTTGAGTACATATATGGGACCAGGGTAACTCACTTTGTGCCAGGGTGTACTTATTAAGGGGCTAGGGTAACTAACTTGGGGTCAGGGAGTACTTATAAGGGACTAGGGTAACTCACTTGTGGTCTGGGAGTACATATAAAGGGGCTAGGATAACTCACTTGCGGTCAGAGAGTACATATATAGGGGCTAGGATAACTCACTTGGGGTCAGGGAGTACTTATAAAGGGGCTAGGGTAACTCACTTTTGGTCAAGGAGTACATATACGGGATACGGTAACTCACTTGGTGCCTTTGAGTACATATATGGGACCAGGGTAACTCACTTGGGGCCAGGGTGTACCTATTAAGGGGCTAGGGTAACTCACTTGGGGTCAGGGAGTACATATAAGGGACTAGGGTAACTCACTTGTGGTCTGGGAGTACATATAAAGGGGCTAGGATAACTCACTTGCGGTCAGAGAGTACATATATAGGGGCTAGGATAACTCACTTGGGGTCAGTGAGTACTTATAAAGGTGATGTGTTAACTCACTTGGGGTCAGGGAGTACTTATAAAGGGGCTAGGGTAACTCACTTGTGGTCAGGGAGTACTACTGTGGGAATAGGGTAACTCACTTGCCGTCAGAGAGTACATATAAATGGGGTTAGGATAACTCACTTGGGGTCAGGGAGTACTTATAAAGGGGCTATGGTAACTCACTTGGGGTCAGGGTGTACTACTATGGGTGTGGGGTAACTCACTTGCGGTCAGAGAGTACATATAAAGGGGCTAGGATAACTCACTTGGGGTCAGGGAGTACTTATAAAGGTGATATGGTAACTCACTTGGGGTCAGGGAGTACTTATAAAGGGGCTAGGGTAACTCACTTGGGGTCAAGGAGTACTTATAAAGGGGCTATGTTAACTCACTTGGGGTCAGGGAGTACTACTGTGGGACTAGGGTAACTCACTTGCCGTCAGAGAGTACATATAAATGGGGTTAGGATAACTCACTTGGGGTCAGGTAGTACTTATAAAGGGGCTATGGTAACTCACTTGGGGTCAGGGTGTACTACTATGGGTGTGGGGTAACTCACTTGCGGTCAGAGAGTACATATAAAGGGGCTAGGATAACACACTTGGGGTCAGGGAGTACTTATAAAGGTGATATGGTAACTCACTTGGGGTCAGGTAGTACTTCTATGGGAATAGGGTAACTCACTTGCGGTCAAAGAGTACATATAAAGGGGCTAGGATAACTCACTTGGGGTCAGGGAGTACTTATAAAGGTGATATGGTAACTCACTTGGGGTCAGAGAGTACTAATAAAGGGGCTATGGTAACTCACTTGGGGTTCAGGGAGTACTTATAAAGGGCTATGGTAACTCACTTGGGGTCAGGGAGTACTACAATGGGACTAGGGTAACTCACTTGCCGTCAGAGAGTACATATAAATGGGGTTAGGATAACTCACTTGGGGTCAGGGAGTACTTATAAAGGGGGTATGGTAACTCACTTGGGGTCAGGGTGTACTACTATGGGACTGGGGTAACTCACTTGTGGTCAGAGAGTACATATAAAGGGGCTAGGATAACTCAATTGGGGTCAGGGAGTACTTATAAAGGTGATATTTTAACTCACTTGGGGTCAGGGAGTACTTATAAAGGGGCTAGGGTAACTCACTTGGGGTCAGGGAGTACTTATAAAGGGGCTATGGTAACTCACTTGGGGTCAGGGAGGACATATATGGGACTAGGGTAACTCACTTGTGGTTTGGGAGTACATATAAAGGGGCTAGGATAACTCACTTGCGGTCAGAGAGTAGTTATAAAGGGGCTATGGTAACTCACTTGGGGTAAGGAGTACTTCTATGGGACTAGGGTAACTCACTTGGGGTCAGGGAGTACTTCTATGGGATTAGGGTAACTCACTTGGGGTCAAGGAGTACATATAAAGGGGCTAGGATAACTCACTTGGGGTCAGGGAGTACTTATAAAGGGGCTATGGTAACTCACTTGGGGTAAGGAGTACTTATATAGGACTAGGGTAACTCACTTGCGGTCAGAGAGTACATATAAAGGGGCTAGAATAACTCACTTGTTGTCAGGGAGTACTTATATGGAACCAGGGTAACTCACTTAGGGTTAGGGAGTACTTATATAGGGGCTAGGGTAATTCACTTGGGGTCAGGGAGTATTTCTATGTGACTAGGGTAACTCACTTGGGGTCTGGGAGTACTTATATGGGACTAGGGTAACTCTCTTGAGGTCAGGGAGTACTTATAAAGGGGTTAGAGTAACACACTTGGGGTCAGGGAGTATTTATAAAGGGGCTAGGGTAACTCTCTTTTGGTCAAGGAGTATTTATACGGGACTACGGTAACTCACTTGGTGTCTTTGAGTACATATATGGGACCAGGGTAACTCACTTTGTGCCAGGGTGTACTTATTAAGGGGCTAGGGTAACTAACTTGGGGTCAGGGTGTACTTATAAGGGACTAGGGTAACTCACTTGCCGTCAGAGAGTACATATAAATGGGGTTAGGATAACTCACTTGGGGTCAGGGAGTACTTATAAAGGGGGTATGGTAACTCACTTGGGGTCAGGGTGTACTACTATGGGACTGGGGTAACTCACTTGTGGTCAGAAAGTACATATAAAGGGGCTAGGATAACTCAATTGGGGTCAGGGAGTACTTATAAAGGGGCTAGGGTAACTCACTTGGGGTCAGGGAGTACTTATAAAGGGGCTATGGTAACTCACTTGGGGTCAGGGAGTACTTATACGGGACTAGGGTAACTCACTTGCCGTCAGAAAGTACATATAAAGGGGCTAGGATAACTCACTTGGGGACAGGAATTTGTTATAAAGGGGCAATGGTAACTCACTTGGGGTCACGGAGTACTTATATGGGACTAGGGTAACTCACTAGCGGTCAGGGAGTACTTATAAAGGGGATAGGGTAAATCTCTTTGGGTTATGGAGTACTTATTTGGGACTAGGCTATCTCACTTGGTGTCTGGGAGCACTTATTTGGGACCAGGGTAACTCACTTGGGGCCAGGGTGTACTTATAAAGGAGCTAGGGTAACTCACTTGGGGTCAGGGAGTAGTTATAAGGGACTAGGGTAACTCACTTGGGGTCTGGGAATACATATAAAGGGGATAGGATAACTCACTTGGGGTCAGGGTGTACTTCTATGGGACTAGGGTAACTCACTTGCGGTCAGGGACTACATATAAAGGGGCCAGGGTAACTCACTTGGGGTCAGGCAGTACTTATAAAGGTGATATGGTATTTCACTTGGGTACAGGGAGTACTTATATGTGAGAAGGGTAACTCACTTGCGGGCAGAGAGTACATATAAAGGGGCAAGGATAACTCATTTGGGGTCAGGGAGTACTTATATAGAGGCTAGAGTAACTCACTTGGGGTCAGGTAGTACTTCTATGGTACTAGAGTAACTCACTTGGGGTTTGGGAGTACATATATGGGACAAGGGTAACTCACTTGGGGTCAGGGAGTGCTTATAAAGGGGCTAGGGTAACTCACTTTTGGTCAAGGAGTACATATACGGGACTACGGTAACTCACTTGGTGCCTTTGAGTACATATATGGGACCAGGGTAACTCACTTGGGGCCAGGGTGTACCTATTAAGGGGCTAGGGTAACTCACTTGGGGTCAGGGAGTACATATAAGGGACTAGGGTAACTCACTTGTGGTCTGGGAGTACATATAAAGGGGCTAGGATAACTCACTTGCGGTCAGAGAGTACTTATAAAGGGGATATGGTAACTCACTTGGGGTAAGGAGTACTTCTATGGGACTAGGGTAACTCACTTGGGGTCAGGGAGTACTTCTATGGGATTAGGGTAACTCACTTGGGGTAAGGAGTACTTATATAGGACTAGGGTAACTCACTTGCGGTCAGAGAGTACATATAAAGGGGCTAGAATAACTCACTTGTTGTCAGGGAGTACTTATATGGGACCAGGGTAACTCACTTAGGGTTAGGGAGTACTTATATAGGGGCTAGGGTAATTCACTTGGGGTCAGGGAGTATTTCTATGTGACTAGGGTAACTCACTTGGGGTCTGGGAGTACTTATATGGGACTAGGGTAACTCTCTTGAGGTCAGGGAGTACTTATAAAGGGGTTAGAGTAACTCAATTGGGGTCAGGGAGTATTTATAAAGGGGATAGGGTAACTCTCTTTTGGTCAAGGAGTATTTATACGGGACTACGGTAACTCACTTGGTGTCTTTGAGTACATATATGGGACCAGGGTAACACACTTTGTGCCAGGGTGTACTTATTAAGGGGCTAGGGTAACTAACTTGGGGTCAGGGAGTACTTATAAGGGACTACGGTAACTCACTTGTGGTCTGGGAGTACATATAAAGGGGCTAGGATAACTCACTTGCGGTCAGAGAGTACATATATAGGGGCTAGGATAACTCACTTGGGGTCAGGGAGTACTTATAAAGGGGCTAGGGTAACTCACTTTTGGTCAAGGAGTACATATACGGGATACGGTAACTCACTTGGTGCCTTTGAGTACATATATGGGACCAGGGTAACTCACTTGGGGCCAGGGTGTACCTATTAAGGGGCTAGGGTAACTCACTTGGGGTCAGGGAGTACATATAAAGGGGCTAGGATAACTCACTTGGGGACAGGAATTTGTTATAAAGGGGCAATGGTAACTCACTTGGGGTCAGGGAGTACTTATATGGGACTAGGGTAACTCACTTGCGGTCAGGGAGTACTTATAAGGGGGATAGGGTAAATCTCTTTGGGTTATGGAGTACTTATTTGGGACTAGGCTATCTCACTTGGTGTCTGGGAGCACTTATATGGGACCAGGGTAACTCACTTGGGGCCAGGGTGTACTTATAAAGGAGCTAGGGTATCTCACTTGGGGTCAGGGAGTAGTTATAAGGGACTAGGGTAACTCACTTGGGGTAAGGAGTACTTATATAGGACTAGGGTAACTCACTTGCGGTCAGAGAGTACATATAAAGGGGCTAGGATAAATCACTTGGGGTCAGGGTGTACTTCTATGGGACTAGGGTAACTCACTTGCGGTCAGGGACTACATATAAAGGGGCCAGGGTAACTCACTTGGGGTCAGGCAGTACTTATAAAGGTGATATGGTATTTCACTTGGGTACAGGGAGTACTTCTATGTGAGAAGGGCAACTCACTTGCGGGCAGAGAGTACATATAAAGGGGCAAGGATAACTCATTTGGGGTCAGGGAGTACTTATATAGGGGCTAGAGTAACTCACTTGGGGTCAGGTAGTACTTCTATGGTACAAGAGTAACTCACTTGGGGTTTGGGAGTACATATATGGGACAAGGGTAACTCACTTGGGGTCAGGGAGTACTTATAAAGGGGCTAGGGTAACTCACTTTTGGTCAAGGAGTACATATACGGGACTACGGTAACTCACTTGGTGCCTTTGAGTACATATATGGGACCAGGGTAACTCACTTGGGGCCAGGGTGTACCTATTAAGGGTCTAGGGTAACTCACTTCTGGGTCAGGGAGTACATATAAGGGACTAGGGTAACTCACTTGTGGTCTGGGAGTACATATAAAGGGGCTAGGATAACTCACTTGCGGTCAGAGAGTAGTTATAAAGGGGCTATGGTAACTCACTTGGGGTAAGGAGTACTTCTATGGGACTAGGGTAACTCACTTGGGGTCAGGGAGTACTTCTATGGGATTAGGGTAACTCACTTGGGGTCAAGGAGTACATATAAAGGGGCTAGGATAACTCACTTGCGGTCAGAGAGTACATATATAGGGGCTAGGATAACTCACTTGGGGTCAGGGAGTACTTATAAAGGGGCTAGGGTAACTCACTTTTGGTCAAGGAGTACATATACGGGATACGGTAACTCACTTGGTGCCTTTGAGTACATATATGGGACCAGGGTAACTCACTTGGGGCCAGGGTGTACCTATTAAGGGGCTAGGGTAACTCACTTGGGGTCAGGGAGTACATATAAGGGACTAGGGTAACTCACTTGTGGTCTGGGAGTACATATAAAGGGGCTAGGATAACTCCCTTGCGGTCAGAGAGTACATATATAGGGGCTAGGATAACTCACTTGGGGTCAGTGAGTACTTATAAAGGTGATGTGTTAACTCACTTGGGGTCAGGGAGTACTTATAAAGGGGCTAGGGTAACTCACTTGGGGTCAGGGAGTACTACTGTGGGAATAGGGTAACTCACTTGCCGTCAGAGAGTACATATAAATGGGGTTAGGATAACTCACTAGGGGGCAGGGAGTACATATAAAGGGGCTAGGATAACTCACTTGGGGTCAGGGAGTACTTATAAAGGTGATATGGTAACTCACTTGGGGTCAGGGAGTACTTATAAAGGGGCTAGGGTAACTCACTTGGGGTCAGGGAGTACTTATAAAGGGGCTATGGTAACTCACTTGGGGTCAGGGAGTACTTATAAAGGGGCTATGGTAACTCACTTGGGGTCAGGGAGTACTTCTGTGGGAATAGGGTAACTCACTTGCCGTCAGAGAGTACATATAAATGGGGTTAGGATAACTCACTTGGGGTCAGGGAGTACTTATAAAGGGGCTATGGTAACTCACTTGGGGTCAGGGTGTACTACTATGGGTGTGGGGTAACTCACTTGCGGTCAGAGAGTACATATAAAGGGGCTAGGATAACTCACTTGGGGTCAGGGAGTACTTATAAAGGTGATATGGTAACTCACTTGGGGTCAGGGAGTACTTATAAAGGGGCTAGGGTAACTCACTTGGGGTCAGGGAGTACTTATAAAGGGGCTATGTTAACTCACTTGGGGTCAGGGAGTACTACTGTGGGACTAGGGTAACTCACTTGCCGTCAGAGAGTACATATAAATAGGGTTAGGATAACTCACTTGGGGTCAGGTAGTACTTATAAAGGGGCTATGGTAACTCACTTGGGGTCAGGGTGTACTACTATGGGTGTGGGGTAACTCACTTGCGGTCAGAGAGTACATATAAAGGGGCTAGGATAACTCACTTGGGGTCAGGGAGTACTTATAAAGGTGATATGGTATCTCACTTGGGGTCTGGAAGTACTTCTTTGGGACTAGGGTAACTCAATTGCGGTCAGAGAGTACATATAAAAGGGCCAGGATAACTCACATGGGGTCAGGGAGTACTTCTATGTGAGAAGGGTAACTCACTTGCGGGCAGAGTACATATATGGGGCAAGGAGAACTCACTTGGGGTCAGGTAGTACTTATAAAGGGGCTATGGTAACTCACTTGGGGTCAGGGTGTACTACTATGGGTGTGGGGTAACTCACTTGCGGTCAGAGACTACATATAATGGGGCCAGGATAACTCACTTGGGGTCAGGGAGTACTTATAAAGGTGATACGGTATCTCACTTGGGGTCTGAAAGTACTTCTATGGGACTAGGGTAACTCACTTGCGGTCAGAGAGTACCTATAAAAGGGCCAGGATAACTCACTTGGGGTCAGGGAGTACTTCTATGTGAGAAGGGTAACTCACTTGCGGGCAGAGAGTACATATAAAGGAGCAAGGATAACTCATTTGGGGTCAGGGAGTACTTATATAGGGGCTAGAGTAACTCACTTCGGGTCAGGGAGTACTTCTATGGTACTAGGGTAACTCACTTGGGGTTTGGGAGTACTTATATGGGACCAGGGTAACTCACTTGGGGCCAGGGTGTACTTGTAAAGGGGCTAGGGTAACTCACTTGGGGTCAGGTAGTACTTATAAAGGGGCTATGGTAACTCACTTGGTGTCTGGGAGAACTTATATGGGACCAGGGTAACTCACTTGGGGCCAGGGTGTACTTGTAAAGGGGCTAGGGTAACTCACTTGGGGTCAGGGAGTAGTTATAAGGGACTAGTGTAACTCACTTGGGGTCTGGGAGTACATATAAAGGGGCTAGGTTAACTCACTTTTGGTGAAGGGGTACATATACGGGACTACGGTAACTCACTTGGTGCCTTTGAGTACATATATGAGACCAGGGTAACTCACTTGGGGCCAGGGTGTACCTATTAAGGGGCTAGGGTAACTCACTTGGGGTCACGGAGTACATATAAGGGACTAGGGTAACTCACTTGTGGTCTGGGAGTACTTATATAGGGGCTAGGATAACTCACTTGGGGTCAGGGAGTACTTATAAAGGTGATATGTTAACTCACTTGGGGTCAGGGAGTACTTATAAAGGGGCTAGGGTAACTCACTTGGGGTCAAGGAGTACTACTGTGGGAATAGGGTAACTCACTTGCCGTCAGAGAGTACATATAAATGTGGTTAGGATAACTCACTAGGGGTCAGGGAGTACTTATAAAGGGGCTATGGTAACTCACTTGGGGTCAGGGTGTACGACTATGGGTGTGGGGTAACTCACTTGCGGTCAGAGAGTACATATAAAGGGGCTAGGATAACTCACTTGGGGTCAGGGAGTACTTATAAAGGTGATATGGTAACTCACTTGGGGTCAGGGAGTACTTATAAAGGGGCTAGGGTAACTCACTTGGGGTCAGGGAGTACTTATAAAGGGGCTATTGTAACTCACTTGGGGTCAGGGAGTACTTTTAAAGGGGCTATGGTAACTCACTTGGGGTCAGGGAGTACTACTGTGGGAATAGTGTAACTCACTTGCCGTCAGAGAGTACATATAAATGGGGTTAGGATAACTCACTTGGGGTCAGGGAGTACTTATAAAGGGGCTATGGTAACTCACTTGGGGTCAGGGTGTACTACTATGGGTGTGGGGTAACTCACTTGCGGTCAGAGAGTACATATAAAGGGGCTAGGATAACTCACTTGGGGTCAGGGAGTACTTATAAAGGTCATATGGTAACTCACTTGGGGTCAGGGAGTACTACTGTGGGAATAGGGTAACTCACTTGCCGTCAGAGAGTACATATAAATGGGGTTAGGATAACTCACTTGGGGTCAGGGAGTACTTATAAAGGGGCTATGGTAACTCACTTGGGGTCAGGGAGTACTACTGTGGGACTAGGGTAACTCACTTGCCGTCAGAGAGTACATATAAATGGGGTTAGGATAACTCACTTGGGGTCAGGGAGTACTTATAAAGGGGCTATGGTAACTCACTTGGGGTCAGGGAGTACTACTGTGGGACTAGGGTAACTCACTTGCCGTCAGAGAGTACATATAAATGGGGTTAGGATAACTCACTTAGGGTCAGGGAGTACTTATAAAGGGGCTATGGTAACTCACTTGGGGTCAGGGAGTACTACTGTGGGAATAGTGTAACTCACTTGCCGTCAGAGAGTACATATAAATGGGGTTAGGATAACTCACTTGGGGTCAGGGAGTACTTATAAAGGGGCTATGGTAACTCACTTGGGGTCAGGGTGTACTACTATGGGTGTGGGGTAACTCACTTGCGGTCAGAGAGTACATATAAATGGGGTTAGGATAACTCACTTGGGGTCAGGGAGTACTTATAAAGGGGCTATGGTAACTCACTTGGGGTCAGGGAGTACTACTGTGGGACTAGGGTAACTCACTTGCCGTCAGAGAGTACATATAAATGGGGTTAGGATAACTCACTTAGGGTCAGGGAGTACTTATAAAGGGGCTATGGTAACTCACTTGGGGTCAGGGTGTACTACTATGGGTGTGGGGTAACTCACTTGCGGTCAGAGAGTACATATAAAGGGGCTAGGATAACTCACTTGGGGTCAGGGAGTACTTATAAAGATGATATGGTATCTCACTTGGGGTGTGGAAATACTTGTATGGGACTAGGGTAACTCAATTGCGGTCAGAGAGTACATATAAAAGGGCCAGGATAACTCACATGGGGTCAGGGAGTACTTCTATGTGAGAAGGGTAACTCACTTGCGGGCAGAGAGTACATATAAGGGGCAAGGATAACTCACTTGGGGTCAGGGAGTACTTATAAAGGGGCTAGGGTAACTCACTTGGGGTCAGGGAGTACTTATAAAGGGGCTATGGTAACTCACTTGGGGTCAGGGAGTACTTATATGGGACTAGGGTAACTCACTTGGTGTCTGGGAGCACTTATATGAGACCAGGGTAACTCACTTGGGGCCAGGGTGTACTTATAAAGGGGTTAGGGTAACTCACTTGGGGTCAGGGAGTACTACTGTGGGAATAGGGTAACTCACTTGCCGTCAGAGAGTACATATAAATGGGGTTAGGATAACTCACTTGGGGTCAGGGAGTACTTATAAAGGGGCTATGGTAACTCACTTGGGGTCAGGGTGTACTACTATGGGTGTGGGGTAACTCACTTGCGGTCAGAGAGTACATATAAAGGGGCTAGGATAACTCACTTGGGGTCAGGGAGTACTTATAAAGGGGCTATGGTAACTCACTTGGGGTCAGGGAGTACTACTGTGGGAATAGGGTAACTCACTTGCCGTCAGAGAGTACATATAAATGGGGTTAGGATAACTCACTTGGGGTCAGGGAGTACTTATAAAGGGGCTATGGTAACTCACTTGGGGTCAGGGAGTACTACTGTGGGACTAGGGTAACTCACTTGCCGTCAGAGAGTACATATAAATGGGGTTAGGATAACTCACTTGGGGTCAGGGAGTACTTATAAAGGGGCTATGGTAACTCACTTGGGGTCAGGGAGTACTACTGTGGGACTAGGGTAACTCACTTGCCGTCAGAGAGTACATATAAATGGGGTTAGGATAACTCACTTAGGGTCAGGGAGTACTTATAAAGGGGCTATGGTAACTCACTTGGGGTCAGGGAGTACTACTGTGGGAATAGTGTAACTCACTTGCCGTCAGAGAGTACATATAAATGGGGTTAGGATAACTCACTTGGGGTCAGGGAGTACTTATAAAGGGGCTATGGTAACTCACTTGGGGTCAGGGTGTACTACTATGGGTGTGGGGTAACTCACTTGCGGTCAGAGAGTACATATAAAGGGGCTAGGATAACTCACTTGGGGTCAGGGAGTACTTATAAAGGTGATATGGTAACTCACTTGGGGTCAGGGAGTACTACTGTGGGAATAGGGTAACTCACTTGCCGTCAGAGAGTACATATAAATGGGGTTAGGATAACTCACTTGGGGTCAGGGAGTACTTATAAAGGGGCTATGGTAACTCACTTGGGGTCAGGGTGTACTACTATGGGTGTGGGGTAACTCACTTGCGGTCAGAGAGTACATATAAAGGGGCTAGGATAACTCACTTGGGGTCAGGGAGTACTTATAAAGGGGCTATGGTAACTCACTTGGGGTCAGGGAGTACTACTGTGGGAATAGGGTAACTCACTTGCCGTCAGAGAGTACATATAAATCGGGTTAGGATAACTCACTTGGGGTCAGGGAGTACTTATAAAGGGGCTACGGTAACTCACTTGGGGTCAGGGAGTACTACTGTGGGACTAGGGTAACTCACTTGCCGTCAGAGAGTACATATAAATGGGGTTAGGATAACTCACTTAGGGTCAGGGAGTACTTATAAAGGGGCTATGGTAACTCACTTGGGGTCAGGGTCTACTACTATGGGTGTGGGGTAACTCACTTGCGGTCAGAGAGTACATATAAAGGGGCTAGGATAACTCACTTGGGGTCAGGGAGTACTTATAAAGATGATATGGTATCTCACTTGGGGTGTGGAAATACTTCTATGGGACTAGGGTAACTCAATTGCGGTCAGAGAGTACATATAAAAGGGCCAGGATAACTCACATGGGGTCAGGGAGTACTTCTATGTGAGAAGGGTAACTCACTTGCGGGCAGAGAGTACATATAAGGGGCAAGGATAACTCACTTGGGGTCAGGGAGTACTTATAAAGGGGCTAGGGTAACTCACTTGGGGTCAGGGAGTACTTATAAAGGGGCTATGGTAACTCACTTGGGGTCAGGGAGTACTTATATGGGACTAGAATAACTCACTTGGTGTCTGGGAGCACTTATATGAGACCAGGGTAACTCACTTGGGGCCAGGGTGTACTTATAAAGGGGTTAGGGTAACTCACTTGGGGTCAGGGCGTAGTTATAAGGGACTAGGGTAACTCACTTGGGGTCTGGGAGTACATATAAAGGGGCTAGGATAACTCACTTGGGGTCAGGGTGTACTTCTATGGGACTAGGGTAACTCACTTGCGGTCAGAGACTACATATAATGGGGCCAGGATAACTCACTTGGGGTCAGGGAGTACTTATAAAGGTGATATGGTATCTCACTTGGGGTCTGGAAGTACTTCTATGGGACTAGGGTAACTCACTTGCGGTCAGAGAGTACCTATAAAAGGGCCAGGATAACTCACTTGGGGTCAGGGAGTACTTCTATGTGAGAAGGGTAACTCACTTGCGGGCAGAGAGTACATATAAAGGGGCAAGGATAACTCATTTGGGGTCAGGGAGTACTTATATAGGGGCTAGAGTAACTCACTTCTGGTCAGGGAGTACTTCTATGGTACTAGGGTAACTCACTTGGGGTTTGGGAGTACTTATATGGGACTAGGGTAACTCACTTGCGGTCAGGGAGTACATATAAAGGACTAGGATAACTCACTTGGGGTCAGGGAGTACTTATATGGGACTAGGGTAACTCACTTGCGGTCAGGGAGTACTTATAAAGGGGCTAGGGTAAATCTCTTTGGTTCAAGGAGTACTTATGTGGGACTAGGCTAACTTACTTGGTGTCTGGGAGAACTTATATGGGACCAGGGTAACTCCCTTGGGGCCAGGGTGTACTTGTAAAGGGGCTAGGGTAACTCACTTGGGGACAGGGAGTAGTTATAAGGGACTAGTGTAACTCACTTGGGGTCTGGGAGTACATATAAAGGGGCTAGGTTAACTCACTTTTGGTCAAGGAGTACATATACGGGACTACGGTAACTCACTTGGTGCCTTTGAGTACATATATGGGAGCAGGGTAACTCACTTGGGTCAGGGTGTACCTATTAAGGGGCTAGGGTAACTCACTTGGGGTCAGGGAGTACATATAAGGGACTAGGGTAACTCACTTGTGGTCTGGGAGTACATATAAAGGGGCTAGGATAACTCACTTGCGGTCAGAGAGTACATATATAGTGGCTAGGATAACTCACTTGGGGTCAGGGAGTACTTATAAAGGTGATATGTTAACTCACTTGGGGTCAGGGAGTACTTATAAAGGGGCTAGGGTAACTCACTTGGGGTCAGGGAGTACTACTGTGTGACTAGGGTAACTCACTTGCCGTCAGAGAGTACATATAAATGGGGTTAGGATAACTCACTTAGGGTCAGGGAGTACTTATAAAGGGGCTATGGTAACTCACTTGGGGTCAGGGTGTACTACTATGGGTGTGGGGTAACTCACTTGCGGTCAGAGAGTACATATAAAGGGGCTAGGATAACTCACTTGGGGTCAGGGAGTACTTATAAAGATGATATGGTATCTCACTTGGGGTCTGGAAATACTTCTATGGTACTAGGGTAACTCAATTGCGGTCAGAGAGTACATATAAAAGGGCCAGGATAACTCACATGGGGTCAGGGAGTACTTCTATGTGAGAAGGGTAACTCACTTGCGGGCAGAGAGTACATATAAGGGGCAAGGATAACTCACTTGGGGTCAGGGAGTACTTATAAAGGGGCTAGGGTAACTCACTTGGGGTCAGGGAGTACTTATAAAGGGGCTATGGTAACTCACTTGGGGTCAGGGAGTACTTATATGGGACTAGGGTAACTCACTTGGTGTCTGGGAGCACTTATATGAGACCAGGGTAACTCACTTGGGGCCAGGGTGTACTTATAACCTGGGGCGGTTTACCACGCTACCAGGCGCGTCCCCGGGTGGTGGATAGGGGGACGGCCGGCAGATATGCCGGTTAGCTGCGAAATAAGCCGTTTCATACGGACGAATAAGCAGTCGCGAACCAAAATGGTATTCTCACCCTCGCCTCATTTCATTCTCATGTATCATCTGCCGTCGTACGGATTCCGGACGAGGGCCCCATAACATCACTTTTCTCATTTCACCCATTTCAGGGGACACGGGTACGGCCTCTGTGTTGACACTGCCCGAAAGGGATGTGTGGATGATTCCAGTAAGGTCGTGCTCGTGTCGGATCCCGGTGTCTACGCACCGTCCTCCCACGGAGGTATGCGGAATGCCAGTGATGGAAGAAGGTGTAAGGCGGCCTGGATGTTTGTCCCCGGGCTTGAGCCCCAAGCCATGGTGTCTGATGGAGGTAGGCATCATGGTGATCACCCCTCCACTTCCTGAGGCGGCGCGTTCGGAGACGCTCCGCATGCTGGTGATTATTTATTAATTTATGGAAAACCAAACTTCTTCTTATTCTTCCCCTACAGGTAACGGCGTTAGCGCAGGATCGGGCTCCAGAGCCATGGACTTGGAGGAGGTGCGGCTGCGCCTGGAGGCCCGTGACAGAAGTGCGCAGGAACTGCATACGCTCATCCAGCGTATGTCAGTAGCAATGACGGAGCTTCTTGGACTCACGGACGGGAGAAAGGGCGTCAAGAGGAGCATCCAGGGAAAAGTGAGGGACCTGCGGGATCTCGTCGTCTCCGCTGTGCAGGAGGTGCAGGGAGCTGCGACCCAGGATTGTGGGTCACTTCTCCCTGTGCTTCTTGAGACGAGGGAGCGGGACGAAGCGCGAGAAGAGGTGCAACGGCCAGCGCTGAAGAATAAGGGTACGCAGACGTCGCTTCCGCTTCCACCGACTTCTAAAGGGGGGAGGGGGGTTTCGATTAAGTCGGGTGGAAGCGGCAATAGGGAAAGGGGCGCGAAAAGGGGAGCTGCCCTGGGGACGCCTTCTCCGCCGAAGGAGGGGGCCTCTGGGGCAGCTGGCCCGCCACCAGTGGCTACGGCATCTCCTCCGCGGGAGGAGGGGGTGCAATGGTCGGTCGTGGCTGGGCGGAAGGGAAGGGGGAGGAGGGATTTGGGGCCGGCCCCGATATCCCGTCCTCCTCATTCGGGTAGGGTTGGGGGACCTCCTCGTCGCCCCCGTGCCCAGGCCGTGCTCGTAGCGTGCGGGTC
Organism: Prorops nasuta; assembly: GCF_024137725.1. Lineage (NCBI taxonomy): Eukaryota > Metazoa > Arthropoda > Insecta > Hymenoptera > Bethylidae > Prorops > Prorops nasuta. The sequence goes on along the minus strand of NW_027116841.1, from coordinate 696,271 downwards.
GGATGGGTATGGGGGGGCGATGAGGTTGCTGAAGGAAAGGGTGGACCCCGGTAAGGTCGGGGTTGAGGTCAGGTCGATCAGGAGGACTCGCAGGGGAGACCTCCTGATTGAGCTGAACAAAGGAGGGGGCTCCGCGTCCACGCTCGCGGGGGCGGTCGCGGAGGCGTTGGGTAACGGGATTCCGGTCTCTGCTCTCTCTCCGATGGAGAGGGTGGAGATCCGGGACCTCGATGGGGTTTCGTCCGGGGAGGATGTGCGTGCGGCCCTTCTGGCCGCACTGGGCGAGGAGGCAGCCGGGGTTAGAGTCTCCGCGCCGCGAAGAACTGGTGGGGGCTCCTGGGCCGTCGGCGCTTCCATGCCACCCGGGGTGGCTGGCAAGTTGTTGCGGCTTGGGCGCGTTCGCGTTGGGTGGGTGGTCTGCAGGGTTCGCCCTGCGACCAGTATCGTGCGGTGCAAGAGGTGTCACCACTTCGGTCACACCTCGGGTAGCTGCAAATTCAGCACAGACCGTTCGGGGCTGTGTTGGAGATGCGGGGAGGGGGGTCATGCCTCTGCCAGTTGTAGGGGTTCTCCTTGTTGTCTCGCCTGTAGGGACTCGGGGCTTGCGCATGATCACGCTGGGGGCTCTTCAGCGTGCGGATCGATCGGGGTGTGGAGAGGATCGAGACGTACATGAAGGGTCTCCAGATCAATGTCAATCGTTCGCGATCTGCTCAGGACTTGGCCGTCCATTGCACGTACTCTGGCGAGTACACGGTCTGCCTTGTCTCAGAGCAGCATAGGAATAGTAATTTCCCAAGCACCGGCTTGGAGGATGTCGGGGGGGATTCGGCTATGCTGCCCGGTGCTTCGTGCAAAATGGCATCCGTCTCGTCCGGTCGGGGGTTTTGTTCGTCTCTCGTTGGGGGCATTAGGGTGTACAGTGTTTACTTTACCCCTAATGCCCCCATCGGGGAGTTCGAGGCTTTCCTGGAGGACTTGGCGGGGAGTGTCAGGGAGCATGGGGTGCCGGTCCTCATTGGTGGAGACTTCAACTCGTGGTCGACATCATGGGGATCCGGTTGCACTAACCGACGTGGAGAGCTTGTTGAGGAATGGGGCGGTCAGCTCGGGTTGACATTGCTCAACCGAGGTCGTTCTCCGACCTTCGTCTCAGGCGACCGTGGTAGTATAATAGATCTCACCTGGGTATCGTCGTCGATCGCCTCGAGAGTAGTCTCTTGGGAGGTGCTCGATGACGAGACTCTGAGCGATCACCGCTTCATCCAGTGGATTCTCACGGATGGGGGTCCTGGCCCTGCCTCGCCGGAGCGGGGGGTGCGCTGGGTTCGCTCGAGGTTCGACCCACTCTTATGCGAATTGGCATTTGCGTGGGGAATAGCCTCGAGCAGCTCAGCTTCCCCTCCGTCCGGGCGGGGGAGGGCCGGGGCGGACGTCGGCGGTGACGGCTCGGGCGTCTCGCCGGAGGGTTATCTCCGGAGACTCGTCGGGGCGTCCGACGCTTCTATGCCCAGGGCTCACGGAACTGCCAAGCGCTGGAAAGCAGCGTATTGGTGGTGTGAGGACCTCGACCGTCTCCGTAAGGCAGCGAATGCTGCCCGCAGGAGGTGGTCGAGGTCGAGGGGTGCCAATACGGAAGTTCACTTGCGCGAAGCCTATAAGACGGCGAGAACCGCTTTCTCCTCCGCTATACGCGAGAGGAAGCGGGCCGCATGGTTGGCGCTGGTGAATGAAGTGGAGGCAGATCCTTGGGGTCGCCCCTTCTGGGTGGCCTACAAGAGATTGAAGAGACAGACATCTGCTAGTCTGACGGAGTCTGAGACGGTGGTTGCGATTGAGAGTCTTTTCTCGACGTCGCAAGTGAGGCCTGGGGGCGTTCCATTCGTGTTTCGCGGTAACACCAGGCCGATCTTGGAGTCTGATCTCATATCGGAAACAGAGATTGTCATGGCTGCCGGGAGGTCCCCTGCAAAGGGGGCCCCTGGTGTCGATGGCATTCTCCCGGAAGTGGTTAAGGTTGCAGCAATGAGCTGCCCCGCTGATTTTGCCCGGTTGTTCAACCGCTGCCTGGAACTCGGCGACTTTCCCGCTATCTGGAGGAGGGCGAGGGTTGTCCTAATCCCGAAAGGGATCGGGGGCTTCAGACCCATATCTCTCCTACCGGTGGTGGGGAAGTTGTTCGAGAGGGTAGTTGTCGCTCGTCTTACGGAGGTTTATGAGGGGGTCGCACCTCTCGCGGACGGTCAATACGGGTTCCGTCCTGGTAGAAGTACCATGGATGCCGTATCGGCTGTCCAGAATTTTATTCGGATCGCCCTTCGGGGGTCTGTGTACCGGAGCAAACGCGTGGCCGTAATCCTTCTCGACATTAAGAACGCGTTCAATTCTGTGTCGCATGCGGCCATCTTGGAGGCCCTGGCCGCCAATGGCGCGGTCCCGGGGGTGATTGTGGATATAGTCCGCAGTTACCTGGGGGACCGGGTCATTGAGTGCGCTGGACGGCAGTGGCGCGTTGGGGCGGGTGTTCCGCAGGGATCGGTCTTAGGACCTCTCCTGTGGAACATTTGTTTCGACGGTCTGCTGCGGTTGAGTCTCCCGGAGGGCTGCACGTTGACTTGTTACGCGGACGATACGGCATTGTGTGTGTCTGCGGGAGGCGTCGGGTCCTTGCAGTTGAAGGCTAACAGGGCTTTGTCGCGTATCGTTCTGTGGCTTGAGGGGAGGAACCTGGAGGTGAACGTCTCCAAATCGGAGGCTGTTTTCTTCTCTAGGAGGCGGTCTGATCGGGCTCCGCGGTTTTCGGTCGGGGGCGAGACGGTTTCCGTCTCCCCGCGGGCGAAATACCTCGGTGTGTGGTTGGATCGTCGTCTTTCCTTCAAGTTTCACATTGATTGCATGGTGGGAAAAGCCAAAAAGGCTGGGTGGGCGTTGAGTAATTTATTGCCGAACGTGGGTGGGTCGGGGGTCTCGGGAAGGATGTTGTACACGAATTTAGTGCACAGCATTCTTCTTTACGGGGCGCCTTGCTGGGCTGAGGCTGCCTCTCGCCCAACCATTGCGAGGTCCCTAATCTCCGCGCAGAGGGTCATGGCGCTGAGGGTTTCCCGCGCGTGTCGTACGGCTTCGTCCTGTGCGCTATTAGTAATCTCGGGCATACCACCGGCCCATCTTTTAGCTTTGGAGCGCAGGGAGGTGTACGATGCGTCGCGTGCGGGTGGCTCCTCGGCTGGCGTGGCCGAAGCGCGGAGATTGGCGAGGGCTAATTTAGTAGAGAGATGGCAGGCAGCATGGGACTCGGATGGTCGGGGTAGGTGGACCCACCGCCTCATCCCGGACATCCGGTCCTGGCTGGCTGCTAATTGTAGAAGCTTGAACTACCATGTTTCCCAGATGCTCCTGGGGCATGGTAGTTTCATGAGTCATCGCGCGAGGGTGGGCCGCAGGGCGACTCCCGACTGCTGGTGCTCCCCGAATCCGGTCGCGGATACGGCGGAGCACACGCTGTTGTGGTGTCCCCTGTGGGAATGCGAAAGAGCAGAACTCTGTGATGCTTTAGGTGTGCCCTCGTTGGAGGTGGAGACCCTTGTGTCCCATGTTACGAGTACGCCGAGAGCTTGGAATGCATTTTCCAGCTTCTCGGTTAGGGTCCTCACCTCCAAGGACAGTAGAGTCCGAGCTGAGGAGTCTGCTGCTCTCTCCTCTGGGGTGGGGTAGAGTCTGGGGTTTTTGTTTGTCTTGGGATGACCGCATACGGTCGTAGAGTAGAGCGTATACCCTCCTACCTGATGTTATAAGCTATGCTTGGTACCGGGTAGGGGGGCAGGTAGGGGGTTTTGGTGGGTTAGAATCCCACATAACCTCTGGCCAAAACATCGGCCGCCGGAGGTACTTAACAAGCCGTAAGGCTTTAAGAAGTTTCCCCCTACCTCGCAAAGCGTCGGAAAAAAAAAAAAAAAAAAAAAAAAAAAAAAAAAAAGGGTGTACTTATAAAGGGGTTAGGGTAACTCACTTGGGGTCAGGGCGTAGTTATAAGGGACTAGGGTAACTCACTTGGGGTCTGGGAGTACATATAAAGGGGCTAGGATAACTCACTTGGGGTCAGGGTGTACTTCTATGGGACTAGGGTAACTCACTTGGGGTCTGGAAGTACTTCTATGGGACTAGGGTAACTCACTTGCGGTCAGAGAGTACCTATAAAAGGGCCAGGATAACTCACTTGGGGTCAGGGAGTACTTCTATGTGAGAAGGGTAACTCACTTGCGGGCAGAGAGTACATATAAAGGGGCAAGGATAACTCATTTGGGGTCAGGGAGTATTTATATAGGGGCTAGAGTAACTCACTTCTGGTCAGGGAGTACTTCTATGGTACTAGGGTAACTCACTTGGGGTTTGGGAGTACTTATATGGGACTAGGGTAACTCACTTGCGGTCAGGGAGTACATATAAAGGACTAGGGTAACTCACTTGTGGTCTGGGAGTACATATAAAGGGGCTAGGATAACTCACTTGGGGTCAGGGAGTACTTATATGGGACTAGGGTAACTCACTTGCGGTCAGGGAGTACTTATAAAGGGGCTAGGGTAAATCTCTTTGGTTCAAGGAGTACTTATATGGGACTAGGCTAACTTACTTGGTGTCTGGGAGAACTTATATGGGACCAAGGTAACTCACTTGGGGCCAGGGTGTACTTGTAAAGGGGCTAGGGTAACTCACTAGGGGACAGGGAGTAGTTATAAGGGACTAGTGTAACTCACTTGGGGTCTGGGAGTACATATAAAGGGGCTAGGTTAACTCACTTTTGGTCAAGGAGTACATATACGGGACTACGGTAACTCACTTGGTGCCTTTGAGTACATATATGGGAGCAGGGTAACTCACTTGGGTCAGGGTGTCGCTATTAAGGGGCTAGGGTAACTCACTTGGGGTCAGGGAGTACATATAAGGGACTAGGGTAACTCACTTGTGGTCTGGGAGTACATATAAAGGGGCTAGGATAACTCACTTGCGGTCAGAGAGTACATATATAGGGGCTAGGATAACTCACTTGGGGTCAGGGAGTACTTATAAAGGTGATATGTTAACTCACTTGGGGTCAGGGAGTACTTATAAAGGGGCTAGGGTAACTCACTTGGGGTCAGGGAGTACTTATAAAGGTGATATGGTAACTCACTTGGGGTCAGGGAGTACTTATAAAGGGGCTAGGGTAACTCACTTGGGGTCAGGGAGTACTTATAAAGGGGTTATGGTAACTCACTTGGGGTCAGGGAGTACTTATAAAGGTGATATGGTAACTCACTTGGGGTCAGGGAGTACTTATAAAGGGGCTAGGGTAACTCACTTGGGGTCAGGGAGTACTTATAAAGGGGTTATGGTAACTCACTTGGGGTCAGGGAGTACTTATAAAGGGGCTATGGTAACTCACTTGGGGTCAGGGAGTACTACTGTGGGAATAGGGTAACTCACTTGCCGTCAGAGAGTACATATAAATGGGGTTAGGATAACTCACTTGGGGTCAGGGAGCACTTATAAAGGGGCTATGGTAACTCACTTGGGGTCAGGGAGTACTTATAAAGGTGATATGGTAACTCACTTGCGGTCAGGGAGTACTTATAAAGGGGCTATGGTAACTCACTTGGGGTCAGGGAGTACTACTGTGGGACTAGGGTAACTCACTTGCCGTCAAAGAGTACATATAAATGGGGTTAGGATAACTCAGTTGGGGTCAGGGAGTACTTATAAAGGGGCTATGGTAACTCAGTTGGGGTCAGGGTGTACTACTATGGGTGTGGGGTAACTCACTTGCGGTCAGAGAGTACATATAAAGGGGCTAGGATAACTCACTTGCGGTCAGAGAGTACATATATAGGGGCTAGGATAACTCACTTGGGGTCAGGGAGTACTTATAAAGGTGATATGTTAACTCACTTGGGGTCAGGGAGTACTTATAAAGGGGCTAGGGTAACTCACTTGGGGTCAGGGAGTACTACTGTGGGAATAGGGTAACTCACTTGCCGTCAGAGAGTACATATAAATGGGGTTAGGATAACTCACTTGGGGTCAGGGAGTACTTATAAAGGGGCTATGGTAACTCACTTGGGGTCAGGGTGTACTACTATGGGTGTGGGGTAACTCACTTGCCGTCAGAGAGTACATATAAATGGGGTTAGGATAACTCACTTGGGGTCAGGGAGTACTTATAAAGGGGCTATGGTAACTCACTTGGGGTCAGGGTGTACTACTATGGGTGTGGGGTAACTCACTTGCGGTCAGAGAGTACATATAAAGGGGCTAGGATAACTCACTTGGGGTCAGGGAGTACTTATAAAGGTGATATGGTAACTCACTTGGGGTCAGGGAGTACTTATAAAGGGGCTAGGGTAACTCACTTGGGGTCAGGGAGTACTTATAAAGGGGCTATGGTAACTCACTTGGGGTCAGGGAGTACTTATAAAGGGGCTATGGTAACTCACTTGGGGTCAGGGAGTACTACTGTGGGAATAGGGTAACTCACTTGCCGTTAGAGAGTACATATAAATGGGCTAGGATAACTCACTTGGGGTCAGGGAGTACTTATAAAGATGATATGGTATCTCACTTGGGGTCTGGAAATACTTCTATGGGACTAGGGTAACTCAATTGCGGTCAGAGAGTACATATAAAAGGGTCAGGATAACTCACATGGGGTCAGGGAGTACTTCTATGTGAGAAGGGTAACTCACTTGCGGGCAGAGAGTACATATAAGGGGCAAGGATAACTCACTTGGGGTCAGGGAGTACTTATAAAGGGGCTAGGGTAACTCACTTGGGGTCAGGGAGTACTTATAAAGGGGCTATGGTAACTCACTTGGGGTCAGGGAGTACTTATATGGGACTAGGGTAACTCACTTGGTATCTGGGAGCACTTATATGAAACCAGGGTAACTCACTTGGGGCCAGGGTGTACTTATAAAGGGGTTAGGGTAACTCACTTGGGGTCAGGGCGTAGTTATAAGGGACTAGGGTAACTCACTTGGGGTCTGGGAGTACATATAAAGGGGCTAGGATAACTCACTTGGGGTCAGGGTGTACTTCTATGGGACTAGGGTAACTCACTTGCGGTCAGAGACTACATATAATGAGACCAGGGTAACTCACTTGGGGTCAGGGAGTACTTATAAAGGTGATATGGTATCTCACTTGGGGTCTGGAAGTACTTCTATGGGACTAGGGTAACTTACTTGCGGTCAGAGAGTACCTATAAAAGGGCCAGGATAACTCACTTGGGGTCAGGGAGTACTTCTATGTGAGAAGGGTAACTCACTTGCGGGCAGAGAGTACATATAAAGGGGCAAGGATAACTCATTTGGGGTCAGGGAGTACTTATATAGGGGCTAGAGTAACTCACTTCTGGTCAGGGAGTACTTCTATGGTACTAGGGTAACTCACTTGGGGTTTGGGAGTACTTATATGGGACTAGGGTAACTCACTTGCGGTCAGGGAGTACATATAAAGGACTAGGGTAACTCACTTGTGGTCTGGGAGTACATATAAAGGGGCTAGGATAACTCACTTGGGGTCAGGGAGTACTTATATGGGACTAGGGTAACTCACTTGCGGTCAGGGAGTACTTATAAAGGGGCTAGGGTAAATCTCTTTGGTTCAAGGAGTACTTATGTGGGACTAGGCTAACTTACTTGGTGTCTGGGAGAACTTATATGGGACCAGGGTAACTCACTTGGGGCCAGGGTGTACTTGTAAAGGGGCTAGTGTAACTCACTTGGGGACAGGGAGTAGTTATAAGGGACTAGTGTAACTCACTTGGGGTCTGGGAGTACATATAAAGGGGCTAGGTTAACTCACTTTTGGTCAAGGAGTACATATACGGGACTACGGTAACTCACTTGGTGCCTTTGAGTACATATATGGGAGCAGGGTAACTCACTTGGGTCAGGGTGTACCTATTAAGGGGCTAGGGTAACTCACTTGGGGTCAGGGAGTACATATAAGGGACTAGGGTAACTCACTTGTGGTCTGGGAGTACATATAAAGGGGCTAGGATAACTCACTTGCGGTCAGAGGGTACATATATAGGGGCTAGGATAACTCACTTGGGGTCAGGGAGTACTTATAAAGGTGATATGTTAACTCACTTGGGGTCAGGGAGTACTTATAAAGGGGCTAGGGTAACTCACTTGGGGTCAGGGAGTACTACTGTGGGACTAGGGTAACTCACTTGCCGTCAGAGAGTACATATAAATGGGGTTAGGATAACTCACTTAGGGTCAGGGAGTACTTATAAAGGGGCTATGGTAACTCACTTGGGCTCAGGGTGTACTACTATGGGTGTGGGGTAACTCACTTGCGGTCAGAGAGTACATATAAAGGGGCTAGGATAACTCACTTGGGGTCAGGGAGTACTTATAAAGATGATATGGTATCTCACTTGGGGTCTGGAAATACTTCTATGGGACTAGGGTAACTCAATTGCGGTCAGAGAGTACATATAAAAGGGCCAGGATAACTCACTTGGGGTCAGGGAGTACTTCTATGTGAGAAGGGTAACTCACTTGCGGGCAGAGAGTACATATAAGGGGCAAGGATAACTCACTTGGGGTCAGGGAGTACTTATAAAGGGGCTAGGGTAACTCACTTGGGGTCAGGGAGTACTTATAAAGGGGCTATGGTAACTCACTTGGGGTCAGGGAGTACTTATATGGGACTAGGGTAACTCACTTGGTGTCTGGGAGCACTTATATGAGACCAGGGTAACTCACTTGGGGCCAGGGTGTACTTATAAAGGGGTTAGGGTAACTCACTTGGGGTCAGGGCGTAGTTATAAGGGACTAGGGTAACTCACTTGGGGTCTGGGAGTACATATAAAGGGGCTAGGATAACTCACTTGGGGTCAGGGTGTACTTCTATGGGACTAGGGTGACTCACTTGCGGTCAGAGACTACATATAATGGGGCCAGGATAACTCACTTGGGGTCAGGGAGTACTTATAAAGGTGATATGGTATCTCACTTGGGGTCTGGAAGTACTTCTATGGGACTAGGGTAACTCACTTGCGGTCAGAGAGTACCTATAAAAGGGCCAGGATAACTCACTTGGGGTCAGGGAGTACTTCTATGTGAGAAGGGTAACTCACTTGCGGGCAGAGAGTACATATAAAGGGGCAAGGATAACTCATTTGGGGTCAGGGAGTACTTATATAGGGGCTAGAGTAACTCACTTCTGGTCAGGGAGTACTTTTATGGTACTAGGGTAACTCACTTGGGGTTTGGGAGTACTTATATGGGACTAGGGTAACTCACTTGCGGTCAGGGAGTACATATAAGGGACTAGGGTAACTCACTTGTGGTCTGGGAGTACATATAAAGGGGCTAGGATAACTCACTTGGGGTCAGGGAGTACTTATATGGGACTAGGGTAACTCACTTGCGGTCAGGGAGTACTTATAAAGGGGCTAGGGTAAATCTCTTTGGTTCAAGGAGTACTTATATGGGACTAGGCTAACTCACTTGGTGTCTGGGAGAACTTATATGGGACCAGGGAAACTCACTTGGGGCCAGGGTGTACTTGTAAAGGGGCTAGGGTAACTCACTTGGGGTCAGGGAGTAGTTATAAAGGGGCTAGGGTAACTCACTTGGGTCAGGGAGTACTACTGTGGGAATAGGGTAACTCACTTGCCGTCAGAGAGTACATATAAATGGGGTTAGGATAACTCACTTGGGGTCAGGGAGTACTTATAAAGGGGCTATGGTAACTCACTTGGGGTCAGGGTGTACTACTATGGGTGTGGGGTAACTCACTTGCCGTCAGAGAGTACATATAAATGGGGTTAGGATAACTCACTTGGGGTCAGGGAGTACTTATAAAGGGGCTAGGGTAACTCACTTGGATTCAGGGAGTACTTATAAAGGGGCTATGGTAACTCACTTGGGGTCAGGGAGTACTTATATGGGACTAGGGTAACTCACTTGGTGTCTGGGAGCACTTATATGAGACCAGGGTAACTCACTTGGGGCCAGGGAGTACTTGTAAAGGTGATATGGTATCTCACTTGGGGTCTGGAAGTACTTCTATGGGACTAGGGTAACTCACTTGCGGTCAGAGAGTACCTATAAAAGGGCCAGGATAACTCACTTGGGGTCAGGGAGTACTTCTATGTGAGAAGGGTAACTCACTTGCGGGCAGAGAGTACATATAAAGGGGCAAGGATAACTCATTTGGGGTCAGGGAGTACTTATATAGGGGCTAGAGTAACTCACTTCTGGTCAGGGAGTACTTCTATGGTACTAGGGTAACTCACTTGGGGTTTGGGAGTACTTATATGGGACTAGGGTAACTCACTTGCGGTCAGGGAGTACATATAAAGGACTAGGGTAACTCACTTGTGGTCTGGGAGTACATATAAAGGGGCTAGGATAACTCACTTGGGGTCAGGGAGTACTTATATGGGACTAGGGTAACTCACTTGCGGTCAGGGAGTACTTATAAAGGGGCTAGGGTAAATCTCTTTGGTTCAAGGAGTACTTATGTGGGACTAGGCTAACTTACTTGGTGTCTGGGAGAACTTATATGGGACCAGGGTAACTCACTTGGGGCCAGGGTGTACTTGTAAAGGGGCTAGGGTAACTCACTTGGGGACAGGGAGTAGTTATAAGGGACTAGTGTAACTCACTTGGGGTCTGGGAGTACATATAAAGGGGCTAGGTTAACTCACTTTTGGTCAAGGAGTACATATACGGGACTACGGTAACTCACTTGGTGCCTTTGAGTACATATATGGGAGCAGGGTAACTCACTTGGGTCAGGGTGTACCTATTAAGGGGCTAGGGTAACTCACTTGGGGTCAGGGAGTACATATAAGGGACTAGGGTAACTCACTTGTGGTCTGGGAGTACATATAAAGGGGCTAGGATAACTCACTTGCGGTCAGAGGGTACATATATAGGGGCTAGGATAACTCACTTGGGGTCAGGGATTACTTATAAAGGTGATATGTTAACTCACTTGGGGTCAGGGAGTACTTATAAAGGGGCTAGGGTAACTCACTTGGGGTCAGGGAGTACTACTGTGGGACTAGGGTAACTCACTTGCCGTCAGAGAGTACATATAAATGGGGTTAGGATAACTCACTTAGGGTCAGGGAGTACTTATAAAGGGGCTATGGTATCTCACTTGGGGTCAGGGTGTACTACTATGGGTGTGGGGTAACTCACTTGCGGTCAGAGAGTACATATAAGGGGGCTAGGATAACTCACTTGGGGTCAGGGAGTACTTATAAAGATGATATGGTATCTCACTTGGGGTCTGGAAATACTTCTATGGGACTAGGGTAACTCAATTGCGGTCAGAGAGTACATATAAAAGGGCCAGGATAACTCACATGGGGTCAGGGAGTACTTCTATGTGAGAAGGGTAACTCACTTGCGGGCAGAGAGTACATATAAGGGGCAAGGATAACTCACTTGGGGTCAGGGAGTACTTATAAAGGGGCTAGGGTAACTCACTTGGGGTCAGGGAGTACTTATAAAGGGGCTATGGTAACTCACTTGGGGTCAGGGAGTACTTATATGGGACTAGGGTAACTCACTTGCGGTCAGAGAGTACCTATAAAAGGGCCAGGATAACTCACTTGGGGTCAGGGAGTACTTCTATGTGAGAAGGGTAACTCACTTGCGGGCAGAGAGTACATATAAAGGGGCAAGGATAACTCATTTGGGGTCAGGGAGTACTTATATAGGGGCTAGAGTAACTCACTTCTGGTCAGGGAGTACTTCTATGGTACTAGGGTAACTCACTTGGGGTTTGGGAGTACTTATATGGGACTAGGGTAACTCACTTGCGGTCAGGGAGTACATATAAAGGACTAGGGTAACTCACTTGTGGTCTGGGAGTACATATAAAGGGGCTAGGATAACTCACTTGGGGTCAGGGAGTACTTATATGGGACTAGGGTAACTCACTTGCGGTCAGGGAGTACTTATAAAGGGGCTAGGGTAAATCTCTTTGGTTCAAGGAGTACTTATGTGGGACTAGGCTAACTTACTTGGTGTCTGGGAGAACTTATATGGGACCAGGGTAACTCACTTGGGGCCAGGGTGTACTTGTAAAGGGGCTAGGGTAACTCACTTGGGGACAGGGAGTAGTTATAAGGGACTAGTGTAACTCACTTGGGGTCTGGGAGTACATATAAAGGGGCTAGGTTAACTCACTTTTGGTCAAGGAGTACATATACGGGACTACGGTAACTCACTTGGTGCCTTTGAGTACATATATGGGAGCAGGGTAACTCACTTGGGTCAGGGTGTACCTATTAAGGGGCTAGGGTAACTCACTTGGGGTCAGGGAGTACATATAAGGGACTAGGGTAACTCACTTGTGGTCTGGGAGTACATATAAAGGGGCTAGGATAACTCACTTGCGGTCAGAGGGTACATATATAGGGGCTAGGATAACTCACTTGGGGTCAGGGAGTACTTATAAAGGTGATATGTTAACTCACTTGGGGTCAGGGAGTACTTATAAAGGGGCTAGGGTAACTCACTTGGGGTCAGGGAGTACTACTGTGGGACTAGGGTAACTCACTTGCCGTCAGAGAGTACATATAAATGGGGTTAGGATAACTCACTTAGGGTCATCGAGTACTTATAAAGGGGCTATGGTATCTCACTTGGGGTCAGGGTGTACTACTATGGGTGTGGGGTAACTCACTTGCGGTCAGAGAGTACATATAAAGGGGCTAGGATAACTCACTTGGGGTCAGGGAGTACTTATAAAGATGATATGGTATCTCACTTGGGGTCTGGAAATACTTCTATGGGACTAGGGTAACTCAATTGCGGTCAGAGAGTACATATAAAAGGGCCAGGATAACTCACATGGGGTCAGGGAGTACTTCTATGTGAGAAGGGTAACTCACTTGCGGGCAGAGAGTACATATAAGGGGCAAGGATAACTCACTTGGGATCAGGGAGTACTTATAAAGGGGCTAGGGTAACTCACTTGGGGTCAGGGAGTACTTATAAAGGGGCTATGGTAACTCACTTGGGGTCAGGGAGTACTTATATGGGACTAGGGTAACTCACTTGGTGTCTGGGAGCACTTATATGAGACCAGGGTAACTCACTTGGGGCCAGGGTGTACTTATAAAGGGGTTAGGGTAACTCACTTGGGGTCAGGGCGTAGTTATAAGGGACTAGGGTAACTCACTTGGGGTCTGGGAGTACATATAAAGGGGCTAGGATAACTCACTTGGGGTCAGGGTGTACTTCTATGGGACTAGGGTAACTCACTTGCGGTCAGAGACTACATATAATGGGGCCAGGATAACTCACTTGGGGTCAGGGAGTACTTATAAAGGTGATATGGTATCTCACTTGGGGTCTGGAAGTACTTCTATGGGACTAGGGTAACTCACTTGCGGTCAGAGAGTACCTATAAAAGGGCCAGGATAACTCACTTGGGGTCAGGGAGTACTTCTATGTGAGAAGGGTAACTCACTTGCGGGCAGAGAGTACATATAAGGGGCAAGGATAACTCACTTGGGGTCAGGGAGTACTTATAAAGGGGCTAGGGTAACTCACTTGGGGTCAGGGAGTACTTATATGGGACTAGGGTAACTCACTTGCGGTCAGGGAGTACTTATAAAGGGGCTAGGGTAAATCTCTTTGGTTCAAGGAGTACTTATGTGGGACTAGGCTAACTTACTTGGTGTCTGGGAGAACTTATATGGGACCAGGGTAACTCACTTGGGGCCAGGGTGTACTTGTAAAGGGGCTAGGGTAACTCACTTGGGGACAGGGAGTAGTTATAAGGGACTAGTGTAACTCACTTGGGGTCTGGGAGTACATATAAAGGGGCTAGGTTAACTCACTTTTGGTCAAGGAGTACATATACGGGACTACGGTAACTCACTTGGTGCCTTTGAGTACATATATGGGAGCAGGGTAACTCACTTGGGTCAGGGTGTACCTATTAAGGGGCTAGGGTAACTCACTTGGGGTCAGGGAGTACATATAAGGGACTAGGGTAACTCACTTGTGGTCTGGGAGTACATATAAAGGGGCTAGGATAACTCACTTGCGGTCAGAGGGTACATATATAGGGGCTAGGATAACTCACTTGGGGTCAGGGAGTACTTATAAAGGTGATATGTTAACTCACTTGGGGTCAGGGAGTACTTATAAAGGGGCTAGGGTAACTCACTTGGGGTCAGGGAGTACTACTGTGGGACTAGGGTAACTCACTTGCCGTCAGAGAGTACATATAAATGGGGTTAGGATAACTCACTTAGGGTCATCGAGTACTTATAAAGGGGCTATGGTAACTCACTTGGGGTCAGGGTGTACTACTATGGGACTAGGGTAACTCACTTGCGGTCAGAGACTACATATATTGGGGCCAGGATAACTCACTTGGGGTCAGGGAGTACTTCTATGTGAGAAGGGTAACTCACTTGCGGGCAGAGAGTACATATAAAGGGGCAAGGATAACTCATTTGGGGTCAGGGAGTACTTATATAGGGGCTAGAGTAACTCACTACTGGTCAGGGAGTACTTCTATGGTACTAGGGTAACTCACTTGGGGTTTGGGAGTACTTATATGGGACTAGGGTAACTCACTTGCGGTCAGGGAGTCCATATAAAGGACTAGGGTAACTCACTTGTGGTCTGGGAGTACATATAAAGGGGCTAGGATAACTCACTTGGGGTCAGGGAGTACTTATATGGGACTAGGGTAACTCACTTGCGGTCAGGGAGTACTTATAAAGGGGCTAGGGTAAATCTCTTTGGTTCAAGGAGTACTTATATGGGACTAGGCTAACTCACTTGCGGTCAGGGAGTACTTATAAAGGGGCTAGGGTAAATCTCTTTGGTTCAAGGAGTACTTATGTGGGACTAGGCTAACTTACTTGGTGTCTGGGAGAACTTATATGGGACCAGGGTAACTCACTTGGGGCCAGGGTGTACTTGTAAAGGGGCTAGGGTAACTCACTTGGGGACAGGGAGTAGTTATAAGGGAATAGTGTAACTCACTTGGGGTCTGGGAGTACATATAAAGGGGCTAGGTTAACTCACTTTTGGTCAAGGAGTACATATACGGGACTACGGTAACTCACTTGGTGCCTTTGAGTACATATATGGGAGCAGGGTAACTCACTTGGGTCAGGGTGTACCTATTAAGGGGCTAGGGTAACTCACTTGGGGTCAGGGAGTACATATAAGGGACTAGGGTAACTCACTTGTGGTCTGGGAGTACATATAAAGGGGCTAGGATAACTCACTTGCGGTCAGAGGGTACATATATAGGGGCTAGGATAACTCACTTGGGGTCAGGGAGTACTTATAAAGGTGATATGTTAACTCACTTGGGGTCAGGGAGTACTTATAAAGGGGCTAGGGTAACTCACTTGGGGTCAGGGAGTACTACTGTGGGACTAGGGTAACTCACTTGCCGTCAGAGAGTACATATAAATGGGGTTAGGATAACTCACTTAGGGTCATCGAGTACTTATAAAGGGGCTATGGTAACTCACTTGGGGTCAGGGTGTACTACTATGGGACTAGGGTAACTCACTTGCGGTCAGAGACTACATATAATGGGGCCAGGATAACTCACTTGGGGTCAGGGAGTACTTCTATGTGAGAAGGGTAACTCACTTGCGGGCAGAGAGTACATATAAAGGGGCAAGGATAACTCATTTGGGGTCAGGGAGTACTTATATAGGGGCTAGAGTAACTCACTACTGGTCAGGGAGTACTTCTATGGTACTAGGGTAACTCACTTGGGGTTTGGGAGTACTTATATGGGACTAGGGTAACTCACTTGCGGTCAGGGAGTACATATAAAGGACTAGGGTAACTCACTTGTGGTCTGGGAGTACATATAAAGGGGCTAGGATAACTCACTTGGGGTCAGGGAGTACTTATATGGGACTAGGTTAACTCACTTGCGGTCAGGGAGTACTTATAAAGGGGCTAGGGTAAATCTCTTTGGTTCAAGGAGTACTTATATGGGACTAGGCTAACTTACTTGGTGTCTGGGAGAACTTATAGGGGACCAGGGTAACTCACTTGGGGCCAGGGTGTACTTGTAAAGGGGCTAGGGTAACTCACTTGGGGACAGGGAGTAGTTATAAGGGACTAGTGTAACTCACTTGGGGTCTGGGAGTACATATAAAGGGGCTAGGTTAACTCACTTTTGGTCAAGGAGTACATATACGGGACTACGGTAACTCACTTTGTGCCTTTGAGTACATATATGGGAGCAGGGTAACTCACTTGGGTCAGGGTGTACCTATTAAGGGGCTAGGGTAACTCACTTGTGGTCTGGGAGTACATATAAAGGGGCTAGGGTAACTCACTTGCGGTAAGAGAGTACATATATAGGGGCTAGGATAACTCACTTGGGGTCAGGGAGTACTTATAAAGGTGATATGTTAACTCACTTGGGGTCAGGGAGTACTTATAAAGGGGCTAGGGTAACTCACTTGGGGTCAGGGAGTACTACTGTGGGAATAGGGTAACTCACTTGCCGTCAGAGAGTACATATAAATGGGGTTAGGATAACTCACTTGCGGTCAGAGAGTACATATATAGGGGCTAGGATAACTCACTTGGGGTCAGGGAGTACTTATAAAGGTGATATGTTAACTCACTTGGGGTCAGGGTATACTTATAAAGGGGCTAGGGTAACTCACTTGGGGTCAGGGAGTACTACTGTGGGAATAGGGTAACTCACTTGCCGTCAGAGAGTACATATAAATGGGGTTAGGATAACTCACTTGGGGTCAGGGAGTACTTATAAAGGGGCTATGGTAACTCACTTGGGGTCAGGGTGTACTACTATGGGTGTGGGGTAACTCACTTGCCGTCAGAGAGTACATATAAATGGGGTTAGGATAACTCACTTGGGGTCAGGGAGTACTTATAAAGGGGCTATGGTAACTCACTTGGGGTCAGGGTGTACTACTATGGGTGTGGGGTAACTCACTTGCGGTCAGAGAGTACATATAAAGGGGTTAGGATAACTCACTTGGGGTCAGGGAGTACTTATAAAGGTGATATGGTAACTCACTTGGGGTCAGGGAGTACTTATAAAGGGGCTAAGGTAACTCACTTGGGGTCAGGGAGTACTTATAAAGGTGATATGGTAACTCACTTGGGGTCAGGGAGTACTTATAAAGGGGCTAGGGTAACTCACTTGGGGTCAGGGAGTACTACTGTGGGACTAGGGTAACTCACTTGTCGTCAGAAATTACATATAAATGGGGTTAGGATAACTCACTTGGGGTCAGGAAGTACTTATAAAGGGGCTATGGTAACTCACTTGGGGTCAAGGAGTACTTATAAAGGTGATATGGTAACTCACTTGGGGTCAGGGAGTACTACTGTGGGAATAGGGTAACTTACTTGCCGTCAGAGAGTACATATAAATGGGGTTAGGATAACTCACTTGGGGTCAGGGAGTACTTATAAAGGGGCTATGGTAACTCACTTGGGGTCAGGGTGTACTACTATGGGTGTGGGGTAACTCACTTGCGGTCAGAGAGTACATATAAAGGGGCTAGGATAACTCACTTGGGGTCAGGCAGTACTTATAAAGGGGCTATGGTAACTCACTTGGGGTCAGGGAGTACTACTGTGGGAATAGGGTAATTCACTTGCCGTCAGAGAGTACATATAAATGGGGTTAGGATAACTCACTTGGGGTCAGGGAGTACTTATAAAGGGGCTATGGTAACTCACTTGGGGTCAGGGAGTACTACTGTGGGAATAGGGTAACTCACTTGCGGTCAGAGAGTACATATAATTGGGCTTAGGACAACTCCCTTGAGGTCAGGGAGTACTTATAAAGGGGCTAGGGTAACTCACTTGGGGTCAGGGAGTACTTATAAAGGGGCTATGGTAACTCACTTGGGGTCAGGGAGTACTACTGTGGTACTAGGGTAACTCACTTGCCGTCAGAGAGTACATATAAATGGGGTTAGGATAACTCACTTGGGGTCAGGGAGTACTTATAAAGGGGCTATGGTAACTCACTTGGGGTCAGGGTGTACTACTATGGGTGTGGGGTAACTCACTTGCCGTCAGAGAGTACATATAAATGGGGTTAGGATAACTCACTTGGGGTCAGGGAGTACTTATAAAGGGGTTATGGTAACTCACTTGGGGTCAGGGAGTACTACTGTGGGAATAGGGTAACTCACTTGCGGTCAGAGAGTACATATAATTGGGCTTAGGATAACTCACTTGAGGTCAGGGAGTACTTATAAAGGGGCTAGGGTAACTCACTTGGGGTCAGGGAGTACTTATAAAGGGGCTATGGTAACTCACTTGGGGTCAGGGAGTACTACTGTGGGACTAGGGTAACTCACTTGCCGTCAGAGAGTACATATAAATGGGGTTAGGATAACTCACTTAGGGTCAGGGAGTACTTATAAAGGGGCTATGGTAACTCACTTGGGGTCAGGGTGTACTACTATGGGTGTGGGGTAACTCACTTGCGGTCAGAGAGTACATATAAAGGGGCTAGGATAACTCACTTGGGGTCAGGGAGTACTTATAAAGGTGATATGGTAACTCACTTGGGGTCAGGGAGTACTTATAAAGGGGCTAGGGTAACTCACTTGGGGTCAGGGAGTACTTATAAAGGGGCTATGGTAACTCACTTGGGGTCAGGGAGTACTTATAAAGGGGCTATTGTAACTCACTTGGGGTCAGGGAGTACTACTGTGGGAATAGGGTAACTTACTTGCCGTCAGAGAGTACATATAAATGGGGTTAGGATAACTCACTTGGGGTCAGGGAGCACTTATAAAGGGGCTATGGTAACTCACTTGGGGTCAGGGAGTACTTATAAAGGTGATATGGTAACTCACTTGGGGTCAGGGAGTACTTATAAAGGGGCTAAGGTAACTCACTTGGGGTCAGGGAGTACTTATAAAGGTGATATGGTAACTCACTTGGGGTCAGGGAGTACTTATAAAGGGGCTAGGGTAACTCACTTGGGGTCAGGGAGTACTACTGTGGGACTAGGGTAACTCACTTGTCGTCAGAAAGTACATATAAATGGGGTTAGGATAACTCACTTGGGGTCAGGAAGTACTTATAAAGGGGCTATGGTAACTCACTTGGGGTCAAGGAGTACTTATAAAGGTGATATGGTAACTCACTTGGGGTCAGGGAGTACTACTGTGGGAATAGGGTAACTTACTTGCCGTCAGAGAGTACATATAAATGGGGTTAGGATAACTCACTTGGGGTCAGGGAGTACTTATAAAGGGGCTATGGTAACTCACTTGGGGTCAGGGTGTACTACTATGGGTGTGGGGTAACTCACTTGCGGTCAGAGAGTACATATAAAGGGGCTAGGATAACTCACTTGGGGTCAGGCAGTACTTATAAAGGGGGTATGGTAACTCACTTGGGGTCAGGGAGTACTACTGTGGGAATAGGGTAATTCACTTGCCGTCAGAGAGTACATATAAATGGGGTTAGGATAACTCACTTGGGGTCAGGGAGTACTTATAAAGGGGCTATGGTAACTCACTTGGGGTCAGGGAGTACTACTGTGGGAATAGGGTAACTCACTTGCGGTCAGAGAGTACATATAATTGGGATTAGGATAACTCACTTGAGGTCAGGGAGTACTTATAAAGGGGCTAGGGTAACTCACTTGGGGTCAGGGAGTACTTATAAAGGGGCTATGGTAACTCACTTGGGCTCAGGGAGTACTACTGTGGGACTAGGGTAACTCACTTGCCGTCAGAGAGTACATATAAATGGGGTTAGGATAACTCATTTAGGGTCAGGGAGTACTTATAAAGGGGCTATGGTAACTCACTTGGGGTCAGGGTGTACTACTATTGGTGTGGGGTAACTCACTTGCGGTCAGAGAGTACATATAAAGGGGCTAGGATAACTCACTTGGGGTCAGGGAGTACTTATAAAGGTGATATGGTATCTCACTTGGGGTCTGGAAATACTTCTATGGGACTAGGGTAACTCAATTGCGGTCAGAGAGTACTTATAAAGGGGCTATGGTAACTCACTTGGGGTCAGGGTGTACTACTATGGCTGTGGGGTAACTCACTTGCGGTCAGAGAGTACATATAAAGGGGCTAGGATAACTCACTTGGGGTCAGGGAGTACTTATAAAGGTGATATGGTAACTCACTTGGGGTCAGGGAGTACTTATAAAGGGGCTAGGGTAACTCACTTGGGGTCAGGGAGTACTTATAAAGGGGCTATGGTAACTCACTTGGGGTCAGGGAGTACTTATAAAGGGGCTATTGTAACTCACTTGGGGTCAGGGAGTACTACTGTGGGAATAGGGTAACTCACTTGCCGTCAGAGAGTACAT
The DNA here is from genome assembly GCF_024137725.1 of Prorops nasuta. Taxonomy (NCBI): domain Eukaryota; kingdom Metazoa; phylum Arthropoda; class Insecta; order Hymenoptera; family Bethylidae; genus Prorops; species Prorops nasuta. The sequence continues at coordinate 675,919 of NW_027116841.1, read as the reverse complement.
ATAAATGGGGTTAGGATAACTCACTTGGGGTCAGGGAGCACTTATAAAGGGGCTATGGTAACTCACTTGGGGTCAGGGAGTACTTATAAAGGTGATATGGTAACTCACTTGGGGTCAGGGAGTACTTATAAAGGGGCTATGGTAACTCACTTGGGGTCAGGGAGTACTACTGTGGGACTAGGGTACCTCACTTGCCGTCAAAGAGTACATATAAATGGGGTTAGGATAACTCACTTGGGGTCAGGGAGTACTTATAAAGGGGCTATGGTAACTCACTTGGGGTCAGGGTGTACTACTATGGGTGTGGGGTAACTCACTTGCCGTCAGAGAGTACATATAAATGGGGTTAGGATAACTCACTTGGGGTCAGGGAGTACTTATAAAGGGGTTATGGTAACTCACTTGGGGTCAGGGAGTACTACTGTGGGAATAGGGTAACTCACTTGCGGTCAGAGAGTACATATAATTGGGCTTAGGATAACTCACTTGAGGTCAGGGAGTACTTATAAAGGGGCTAGGGTAACTCACTTGGGGTCAGGGAGTACTTATAAAGGGGCTATGGTAACTCACTTGGGGTCAGGGAGTACTACTGTGGGACTAGGGTAACTCACTTGCCGTCAGAGAGTACATATAAATGGGGTTAGGATAACTCACTTAGGGTCAGGGAGTACTTATAAAGGGGCTATGGTAACTCACTTGGGGTCAGGGTGTACTACTATGGGTGTGGGGTAACTCACTTGCGGTCAGAGAGTACATATAAAGGGGCTAGGATAACTCACTTGGGGTCAGGGAGTACTTATAAAGGTGATATGGTAACTCACTTGGGGTCAGGGAGTACTTATAAAGGTGCTAGGGTAACTCACTTGGGGTCAGGGAGTACTTATAAAGGGGCTATGGTAACTCACTTGGGGTCAGGGAGTACTTATAAAGGGGCTATTGTAACTCACTTGGGGTCAGGGAGTACTTATAAAGGGGCTATTGTAACTCACTTGGGGTCAGAGAGTACATATAAATGGGGTTAGGATAACTCACTTGGGGTCAGGGAGCACTTATAAAGGGGCTATGGTAACTCACTTGGGGTCAGGGAGTACTTATAAAGGTGATATGTTAACTCACTTGGGGTCAGGGTATACTTATAAAGGGGCTAGGGTAACTCACTTGGGGTCAGGGAGTACTACTGTGGGAATAGGGTAACTCACTTGCCGTCAGAGAGTACATATAAATGGGGTTAGGATAACTCACTTGGGGTCAGGGAGTACTTATAAAGGGGCTATGGTAACTCACTTGGGGTCAGGGAGTACTTATAAAGGGGTTATGGTAACTCACTTGGGGTCAGGGAGTACTACTGTGGGAATAGGGTAACTCACTTGCGGTCAGAGAGTACATATAATTGGGCTTAGGATAACTCACTTGGGGTCAGGGAGTACTTATAAAGGGGCTAGGGTAACTCACTTGGGATCAGGGAGTACTTATAAAGGGGCTATGGTAACTCACTTGGGGTCAGGGAGTACTACTGTGGGACTAGGGTAACTCACTTGCCGTCAGAGAGTACATATAAATGGGGTTAGGATAACTCACTTAGGGTCAGGGAGTACTTATAAAGGGGCTATGGTAACTCATTTGGGGTCAGGGTGTACTACTATGGGTGTGGGGTAACTCACTTGCGGTCAGAGAGTACATATAAAGGGGCTAGGATAACTCACTTGGGGTCAGGGAGTACTTATAAAGGTGATATGGTAACTCACTTGGGGTCAGGGAGTACTTATAAAGGGGCTAGGGTAACTCACTTGGGGTCAGGGAGTACTTATAAAGGGGCTATGGTAACTCACTTGGGGTCAGGGAGTACTTATAAAGGGGCTATTGTAACTCACTTGGGGTCAGGGAGTACTACTGTGGGAATAGGGTAACTCACTTGCCGTCAGAGAGTACATATAAATGGGGTTAGGATAACTCACTTGGGGTCAGGGAGCACTTATAAAGGGGCTATGGTAACTCACTTGGGGTCAGGGTGTACTACTATAGGTGTGGGGTAACTCACTTGCCGTCAGAGAGTACATATAAATGGGGTTAGGATAACTCACTTGGGGTCAGGGAGTACTTATAAAGGGGCTATGGTAACTCACTTGGGGTCAGGGTGTACTACTATGGGTGTGGGGTAACTCACTTGCGGTCAGAGAGTACATATAAAGGGGCTAGGATAACTCACTTGGGGTCAGGGAGTACTTATAAAGGTGATATGGTAACTCACTTGGGGTCAGGGAGTACTTATAAAGGGGCTAAGTTAACTCACTTGGGGTCAGGGAGTACTTATAAAGGGGTTATGGTAACTCACTTGGGGTCAGGGAGTACTTATAAAGGGGCTGTGGTAACTCACTTGCGGGCAGAGAGTACATATAAGGGGCAAGGATAACTCACTTGGGGTCAGGGAGTACTTATAAAGGGGCTAGGGTAACTCACTTGGGGTCAGGGAGTACTTATAAAGGGGCTATGGTAACTCACTTGGGGTCAGGGAGTACTTATATGGGACTAGGGTAACTCACTTGGTGTCTGGGAGCACTTATATGAAACCAGGGTAACTCACTTGGGGCCAGGGTGTACTTATAAAGGGGTTAGGGTAACTCACTTGGGGTCAGGGCGTAGTTATAAGGGACTAGGGTAACTCACTTGGGGTCTGGGAGTACATATAAAGGGGCTAGGATAACTCACATGGGGTCAGGGTGTACTTCTATGGGACTAGGGTAACTCACTTGCGGTCAGAGACTACATATAATGGGGCCAGGATAACTCACTTGGGGTCAGGGAGTACTTATAAAGGTGATATGGTATCTCACTTGGGGTCTGGAAGTACTTCTATGGGACTAGGGTAACTCACTTGCGGTCAGAGAGTACCTATAAAAGGGCCAGGATAACTCACTTGGGGACAGGGAGTACTTCTATGTGAGAAGGGTAACTCACTTGCGGGCAGAGAGTACATATAAAGGGGCAAGGATAACTCATTTGGGGTCAGGGAGTACTTATATAGGGGCTAGAGTAACTCACTTCTGGTCAGGGAGTACTTCTATGGTACTAGGGTAACTCACTTGGGGTTTGGGAGTACTTATATGGGACTAGGGTAACTCACTTGCGGTCAGGGAGTACATATAAAGGACTAGGGTAACTCACTTGCGGTCAGGGAGTACTTATAAAGGGGCTAGGGTAAATCTCTTTGGTTCAAGGAGTACTTATATGGGACTAGGCTAACTTACTTGGTGTCTGGGAGAACTTATAGGGGACAAGGGTAACTCACTTGGGGCCAGGGTGTACTTGTAAAGGGGCTAGGGTAACTCACTTGGGGACAGGGAGTAGTTATAAGGGACTAGTGTAACTCACTTGGGGTCTGGGAGTACATATAAAGGGGCTAGGTTAACTCACTTTTGGTCAAGGAGTACATATACGGGACTACGGTAACTCACTTGGTGCCTTTGAGTACATATATGGGAGCAGGGTAACTCACTTGGGGTCAGGGAGTACTTATAAAGGGGCTATGGTAACTCACTTGGGGTCAGGGTGTACTACTATGGGTGTGGGGTAACTCACTTGCGGTCAGAGAGTACATATAAAGGGGCTAGGATAACTCACTTGGGGTCAGGGAGTACTTATAAAGGTGATATGGTAACTCACTTGGGGTCAGGGAGTACTTATAAAGGGGCTAAGGTAACTCACTTGGGGTCAGGGAGTACTTATAAAGGTGATATGGTAACTCACTTGGGGTCAGGGAGTACTTATAAAGGGGCTAGGGTAACTCACTTGGGGTCAGGGAGTACTACTGTGGGACTAGGGTAACTCACTTGTCGTCAGAAAGTACATATAAATGGGGTTAGGATAACTCACTTGGGGTCAGGAAGTACTTATAAAGGGGCTATGGTAACTCACTTGGGGTCAAGGAGTACTTATAAAGGTGATATGGTAACTCACTTGGGGTCAGGGAGTACTACTGTGGGAATAGGGTAACTTACTTGCCGTCAGAGAGTACATATAAATGGGGTTAGGATAACTCACTTGGGGTCAGGGAGTACTTATAAAGGGGCTATGGTAACTCACTTGGGGTCAGGGTGTACTACTATGGGTGTGGGGTAACTCACTTGCCGTCAGAGAGTACATATAACTGGGGTTAGGATAACTCACTTGGGGTCAGGGAGTACTTATAAAGGGGTTATGGTAACTCACTTGGGGTGAGGGAGTACTACTGTGGGAATAGGGTAACTCACTTGCGGTCAGAGAGTACATATAATTGGGCTTAGGATAACTCACTTGAGGTCAGGGAGTACTTATAAAGGGGCTAGGGTAACTCACTTGGGGTCAGGGAGTACTTATAAAGGGGCTATGGTAACTCACTTGGGGTCAGGGAGTACTACTGTGGGACTAGGGTAACTCACTTGCCGTCAGAGAGTACATATAAATGGGGTTAGGATAACTCACTTAGGGTCAGGGAGTACTTATAAAGGGGCTATGGTAACTCACTTGGGGTCAGGGTGTACTACTATGGGTGTGGGGTAACTCACTTGCGGTCAGAGAGTACATATAAAGGGGCTAGGATAACTCACTTGGGGTCAGGGAGTACTTATAAAGGTGATATGGTATCTCACTTGGGGTCTGGAAATACTTCTATGGGACTAGGGTAACTCAATTGCGGTCAGAGAGTACTTATAAAGGGGCTATGGTAACTCACTTGGGGTCAGGGTGTACTACTATGGGTGTGGGGTAACTCACTTGCGGTCAGAGAGTACATATAAAGGGGCTAGGATAACTCACTTGGGGTCAGGGAGTACTTATAAAGGTGATATGGTAACTCACTTGGGGTCAGGGAGTACTTATAAAGGGGCTAGGGTAACTCACTTGGGGACAGGGAGTAGTTATAAGGGACTAGTGTAACTCACTTGGGGTCTGGGAGTACATATAAAGGGGCTAGGTTAACTCACTTTTGGTCAAGGAGTACATATACGGGACTACGGTAACTCACTTGGTGCCTTTGAGTACATATATGGGAGCAGGGTAACTCACTTGGGTCAGGGTGTACCTATTAAGGGGCTAGGGTAACTCACTTGTGGTCTGGGAGTACATATAAAGGGGCTAGGATAACTCACTTGCGGTAAGAGAGTACATATATAGGGGCTAGGATAACTCACTTGGGGTCAGGGAGTACTTATAAAGGTGATATGTTAACTCACTTGGGGTCAGGGAGTACTTATAAAGGGGCTAGGGTAACTCACTTGGGGTCAGGGAGTACTACTGTGGGAATAGGGTAACTCACTTGCCGTCAGAGAGTACATATAAATGGGGTTAGGATAACTCACTTGGGGTCAGGGAGTACTTATAAAGGGGCTATGGTAACTCACTTGTGGTCAGGGTGTACTACTATGGGTGTGGGGTAACTCACTTGCGGTCAGAGAGTACATATAAAGGGGCTAGGATAACTCACTTGGGGTCAGGGAGTACTTATAAAGGTGATATGGTAACTCACTTGGGGTCAGGGAGTACTTATAAAGGGGCTAGGGTAACTCACTTGGGGTCAGGGAGTACTTATAAAGGGGCTATGGTAACTCACTTGGGGTCAGGGAGTACTACTGTGGGAATAGGGTAACTCACTTGCCGTCAGAGAGTACATATAAATGGGCTTAGGATAACTCACTTGAGGTCAGGGAGTACTTATAAAGGGGCTAGGGTAACTCACTTGGGGTCAGGGAGTACTTATAAAGGGGCTATGGTAACTCACTTGGGGTCAGGGAGTACTACTGTGGGACTAGGGTAACTCACTTGCCGTCAGAGAGTACATATAAATGGGGTTAGGATAACTCACTTAGGGTCAGGGAGTACTTATAAAGGGGCTATGGTAACTCACTTGGGTTCAGGGTGTACTACTATGGGTGTGGGGTAACTCACTTGCGGTCAGAGAGTACATATAAAGGGGCTAGGATAACTCACTTGGGGTCAGGGAGTACTTATAAAGGTGATATGGTATCTCACTTGGGGTCTGGAAATACTTCTATGGGACTAGGGTAACTCAATTGCGGTCAGAGAGTACTTATAAAGGGGCTATGGTAACTCACTTGGGGTCAGGGTGTACTACTATGGGTGTTGGGTAACTCACTTGCGGTCAGAGAGTACATATAAAGGGGCTAGGATAACTCACTTGGGGTCAGGGAGTACTTATAAAGGTGATATGGTAACTCACTTGGGGTCAGGGAGTACTTATAAAGGGGCTAGGGTAACTCACTTGGGGACAGGGAGTAGTTATAAGGGACTAGTGTAACTCACTTGGGGTCTGGGAGTACATATAAAGGGGCTAGGTTAACTCACTTTTGGTCAAGGAGTACATATACGGGACTACGGTAACTCACTTGGTGCCTTTGAGTACATATATGGGAGCAGGGTAACTCACTTGGGTCAGGGTGTACCTATTAAGGGGCTAGGGTAACTCACTTGTGGTCTGGGAGTACATATAAAGGGGCTAGGATAACTCACTTGCGGTAAGAGAGTACATATATAGGGGCTAGGATAACTCACTTGGGGTCAGGGAGTACTTATAAAGGTGATATGTTAACTCACTTGGGGTCAGGGAGTACTTATAAAGGGGCTAGGGTAACTCACTTGGGGTCAGGGAGTACTACTGTGGGAATAGGGTAACTCACTTGCCGTCAGAGAGTACATATAAATGGGGTTAGGATAACTCACTTGGGGTCAGGGAGTACTTATAAAGGGGCTATGGTAACTCACTTGTGGTCAGGGTGTACTACTATGGGTGTGGGGTAACTCACTTGCGGTCAGAGAGTACATATAAAGGGGCTAGGATAACTCACTTGGGGTCAGGGAGTACTTATAAAGGTGATATGGTAACTCACTTGGCGTCAGGGAGTACTTATAAAGGGGCTAGGGTAACTCACTTGGGGTCAGGGAGTACTTATAAAGGGGCTATGGTAACTCACTTGGGGTCAGGGAGTACTACTGTGGGAATAGGGTAACTCACTTGCCGTCAGAGAGTACATATAAATGGGCTTAGGATAACTCACTTGAGGTCAGGGAGTACTTATAAAGGGGCTAGGGTAACTCACTTGGGGTCAGGGAGTACTTATAAAGGGGCTATGGTAACTCACTTGGGGTCAGGGAGTACTACTGTGGGACTAGGGTAACTCACTTGCCGTCAGAGAGTACATATAAATGGGGTTAGGATAACTCACTTAGGGTCAGGGAGTACTTATAAAGGGGCTATGGTAACTCACTTGGGTTCAGGGTGTACTACTATGGGTGTGGGGTAACTCACTTGCGGTCAGAGAGTACATATAAAGGGGCTAGGATAACTCACTTGGGGTCAGGGAGTACTTATAAAGGTGATATGGTATCTCACTTGGGGTCTGGAAATACTTCTATGGGACTAGGGTAACTCAATTGCGGTCAGAGAGTACTTATAAAGGGGCTATGGTAACTCACTTGGGGTCAGGGTGTACTACTATGGGTGTGGGGTAACTCACTTGCGGTCAGAGAGTACATATAAAGGGGCTAGGATAACTCACTTGGGGTCAGGGAGTACTTATAAAGGTGATATGGTAACTCACTTGGGGTCAGGGAGTACTTATAAAGGGGCTAGGGTAACTCACTTGGGGACAGGGAGTAGTTATAAGGGACTAGTGTAACTCACTTGGGGTCTGGGAGTACATATAAAGGGGCTAGGTTAACTCACTTTTGGTCAAGGAGTACATATACGGGACTACGGTAACTCACTTGGTGCCTTTGAGTACATATATGGGAGCAGGGTAACTCACTTGGGTCAGGGTGTACCTATTAAGGGGCTAGGGTAACTCACTTGTGGTCTGGGAGTACATATAAAGGGGCTAGGATAACTCACTTGCGGTAAGAGAGTACATATATAGGGGCTAGGATAACTCACTTGGGGTCAGGGAGTACTTATAAAGGTGATATGTTAACTCACTTGGGGTCAGGGAGTACTTATAAAGGGGCTAGGGTAACTCACTTGGGGTCAGGGAGTACTACTGTGGGAATAGGGTAACTCACTTGCCGTCAGAGAGTACATATAAATGGGGTTAGGATAACTCACTTGGGGTCAGGGAGTACTTATAAAGGGGCTATGGTAACTCACTTGGGGTCAGGGTGTACTACTATGGGTGTGGGGTAACTCACTTGCGGTCAGAGAGTACATATAAAGGGGCTAGGATAACTCACTTGCGGTCAGAGAGTACATATATAGGGGCTAGGATAACTCACTTGGGGTCAGGGAGTACTTATAAAGGTGATATGTTAACTCACTTGGGGTCAGGGTATACTTATAAAGGGGCTAGGGTAACTCACTTGGGGTCAGGGAGTACTACTGTGGGAATAGGGTAACTCACTTGCCGTCAGAGAGTACATATAAATGGGGTTAGGATAACTCACTTGGGGTCAGGGAGTACTTATAAAGGGGCTATGGTATCTCACTTGGGGTCAGGGTGTACTACTATGGGTGTGGGGTAACTCACTTGCCGTCAGAGAGTACATATAAATGGGGTTAGGATAACTCACTTGGGGTCAGGGAGTACTTATAAAGGGGTTATGGTAACTCACTTGGGGTCAGGGAGTACTACTGTGGGAATAGGGTAACTCACTTGCGGTCAGAGAGTACATATAATTGGGCTTAGGATAACTCACTTGAGGTCAGGGAGTACTTATAAAGGGGCTAGGGTAACTCACTTGGGGTCAGGGAGTACTTATAAAGGGGCTATGGTAACTCACTTGGGGTCAGGGAGTACTACTGTGGGACTAGGGTAACTCACTTGCCGTCAGAGAGTACATATAAATGGGGTTAGGATAACTCACTTAGGGTCAGGGAGTACTTATAAAGGGGCTATGGTAACTCACTTGGGGTCAGGGTGTACTACTATGGGTGTGGGGTAACTCACTTGCGGTCAGAGAGTACATATAAAGGGGCTAGGATAACTCACTTGGGGTCAGGGAGTACTTATAAAGGTGATATGGTAACTCACTTGGGGTCAGGGAGTACTTATAAAGGGGCTAGGGTAACTCACTTGGGGTCAGGGAGTAGTTATAAAGGGGCTATGGTAACTCACTTGGGGTCAGGGAGTACTTATAAAGGGGCTATTGTAACTCACTTGGGGTCAGGGAGTACTACTGTGGGAATAGGGTAACTTACTTGCCGTCAGAGAGTACATATAAATGGGGTTAGGATAACTCACTTGGGGTCAGGGAGCACTTATAAAGGGGCTATGGTAACTCACTTGGGGTCAGGGAGTACTTATAAAGGTGATATGGTAACTCACTTGGGGTCAGGGAGTACTTATAAAGGGGCTATGGTAACTCACTTGGGGTCAGGGAGTACTACTGTGGGACTAGGGTAACTCACTTGCCGTCAAAGAGTACATATAAATGGGGTTAGGATAACTCACTTGGGGTCAGGGAGTACTTATAAAGGGGCTATGGTAACTCACTTGGGGTCAGGGTGTACTACTATGGGTGTGGGGTAACTCACTTGCGGTCAGAGAGTACATATAAAGGGGCTAGGATAACTCACTTGCGGTCAGAGAGTACATATATAGGGGCTAGGATAACTCACTTGGGGTCAGGGAGTACTTATAAAGGTGATATGTTAACTCACTTGGGATCAGGGTATACTTATAAAGGGGCTAGGGTAACTCACTTGGGGTCAGGGAGTACTACTGTGGGAATAGGGTAACTCACTTGCCGTCAGAGAGTACATATAAATGGGGTTAGGATAACTCACTTGGGGTCAGGGAGTACTTATAAAGGGGCTATGGTAACTCACTTGGGGTCAGGGTGTACTACTATGGGTGTGGGGTAACTCACTTGCCGTCAGAGAGTACATATAACTGGGGTTAGGATAACTCACTTGGGGTCAGGGAGTACTTATAAAGGGGTTATGGTAACTCACTTGGGGTGAGGGAGTACTACTGTGGGAATAGGGTAACTCACTTGCGGTCAGAGAGTACATATAATTGGGCTTACGATAACTCACTTGAGGTCAGGGAGTACTTATAAAGGGGCTAGGGTAACTCACTTGGGGTCAGGGAGTACTTATAAAGGGGCTATGGTAACTCACTTGGGGTCAGGGAGTACTACTGTGGGACTAGGGTAACTCACTTGCCGTCAGAGAGTACATATAAATGGGGTTAGGATAACTCACTTAGGGTCAGGGAGTACTTATAAAGGGGCTATGGTAACTCACTTGGGGTCAGGGTGTACTACTATGGGTGTGGGGTAACTCACTTGCGGTCAGAGAGTACATATAAAGGGGCTAGGATAACTCACTTGGGGTCAGGGAGTACTTATAAAGGTGATATGGTATCTCACTTGGGGTCTGGAAATACTTCTATGGGACTAGGGTAACTCAATTGCGGTCAGAGAGTACTTATAAAGGGGCTATGGTAACTCACTTGGGGTCAGGGTGTACTACTATGGGTGTGGGGTAACTCACTTGCGGTCAGAGAGTACATATAAAGGGGCTAGGATAACTCACTTGGGGTCAGGGAGTACTTATAAAGGTGATATGGTAACTCACTTGGGGTCAGGGAGTACTTATAAAGGGGCTAGGGTAACTCACTTGGGGTCAGGGAGTACTTATAAAGGGGCTATGGTAACTCACTTGGGGTCAGGAAGTACTTATAAAAGGGCTATTGTAACTCACTTGGGGTCAGGGAGTACTACTGTGGGAATAGGGTAACTCACTTGCCGTCAGAGAGTACATATAAATGGGGTTAGGATAACTCACTTGGGGTCAGGGAGCTCTTATAAAGGGGCTATGGTAACTCACTTGGGGTCAGGGAGTACTTATAAAGGTGATATGGTAACTCACTTGGGGTCAGGGAGTACTTATAAAGGGGCTATGGTAACTCACTTGGGGTCAGGGAGTACTACTGTGGGACTAGGGTAACTCACTTGCCGTCAAAGAGTACATATAAATGGAGTTAGGATAACTCACTTGGGGTCAGGGAGTACTTATAAAGGGGCTATGGTAACTCACTTGGGGTCAGGGTGTACTACTATGGGTGTGGGGTAACTCACTTGCGGTCAGAGAGTACATATAAAGGGGCTAGGATAACTCACTTGCGGTCAGAGAGTAGATATATAGGGGCTAGGATAACTCACTTGGGGTCAGGGAGTACTTATAAAGGTGATATGTTAACTCACTTGGGGTCAGGGTATACTTATAAAGGGGCTATGGTAACTCACTTGGGGTCAGGGAGTACTACTGTGGGAATAGGGTAACTCACTTGCCGTCAGAGAGTACATATAAATGGGGTTAGGATAACTCACTTGGGGTCAGGGAGTACTTATAAAGGGGCTATGGTAACTCACTTGGGGTCAGGGTGTACTACTATAGGTGTGGGGTAACTCACTTGCCGTCAGAGAGTACATATAAATGGGGTTAGGATAACTCACTTGGGGTCAGGGAGTACTTATAAAGGGGCTATGGTAACTCACTTGGGGTCAGGGTGTACTACTATGGGTGTGGGGTAACTCACTTGCGGTCAGAGAGTACATATAAAGGGGCTAGGATAACTCACTTGGGGTCAGGGAGTACTTATAAAGGTGATATGGTAACTCACTTGGGGTCAGGGAGTACTTATAAAGGGGCTAAGGTAACTCACTTGGGGTCAGGGAGTACTTATAAAGGGGTTATGGTAACTCACTTGGGGTCAGGGAGTACTTATAAAGGGGCTGTGGTAACTCACTTGCGGTCAGAGACTACATATAAAGGGGCTAGGATAACTCACTTGGGGTCAGGGAGTACTTATAAAGGTGATATGGTAACTCACTTGGGGTCAGGGAGTACTTATAAAGGGGCTAGGGTAACTCACTTGGGGTCAGGGAGTACTACTGTGGGACTAGGGTAACTCACTTGTCGTCAGAAAGTACATATAAATGGGGTTAGGATAACTCACTTGGGGTCAGGAAGTACTTATAAAGGGGCTATGGTAACTCACTTGGGGTCAGGGAGTACTTATAAAGGTGATATGGTAACTCACTTGGGGTCAGGGAGTACTACTGTGGGAATAGGGTAACTTACTTGCCGTCAGAGAGTACATATAAATGGGGTTAGGATAACTCACTTGGGGTCAGGGAGTACTTATAAAGGGGCTATGGTAACTCACTTGGGGTCAGGGTGTACTACTATGGGTGTGGGGTAACTCACTTGCGGTCAGAGAGTACATATAAAGGGGCTAGGATAACTCACTTGCGGTCAGAGAGTACATATATAGGGGCTAGGATAACTCACTTGGGGTCAGGGAGTACTTATAAAGGTGATATGTTAACTCACTTGGGGTCAGGGTATACTTATGAAGGGGCTAGGGTAACTCACTTGGGATCAGGTAGTACTACTGTGGGAATAGGGTAACTCACTTGCCGTCAGAGAGTACATATAAATGGGGTTAGGATAACTCACTTGGGGTCAGGGAGTACTTATAAAGGGGCTATGGTAACTCACTTGGGGTCAGGGTGTACTACTATGGGTGTGGGGTAACTCACTTGCGGTCAGAGAGTACATATAAAGGGGCTAGGATAACTCACTTGGGGTCAGGCAGTACTTATAAAGGGGCTATGGTAACTCACTTGGGGTCAGGGAGTACTACTGTGGGAATAGGGTAATTCACTTGCCGTCAGAGAGTACATATAAATGGGGTTAGGATAACTCACTTGGGGTCAGGGAGTACTTATAAAGGGGCTATGGTAACTCACTTGGGGTCAGGGAGTACTACTGTGGGAATAGGGTAACTCACTTGCGGTCAGAGAGTACATATAATTGGGCTTAGGATAACTCACTTGAGGTCAGGGAGTACTTATAAAGGGGCTAGGGTAACTCACTTGGGCTCAGGGAGTACTTATAAAGGGGCTATGGTAACTCACTTGGGGTCAGGGAGTACTTATAAAGGGGCTATTGTAACTCACTTGGGGTCAGGGAGTACTACTGTGGGAATAGGGTAACTCACTTGCCGTCAGAGAGTACATATAAATGGGGTTAGGATAACTCACTTGGGGTCAGGGAGCACTTATAAAGGGGCTATGGTAACTCACTTGGGGTCAGGGAGTACTTATAAAGGTGATATGGTAACTCACTTGGGGTCAGGGAGTACTTATAAAGGGGCTATGGTAACTCACTTGGGGTCAGGGAGTACTACTGTGGGACTAGGGTAACTCACTTGCCGTCAAAGAGTACATATAAAGGGGTTAGGATAACTCACTTGGGGTCAGGGAGTACTTATAAAGGGGCTATGGTAACTCACTTGGGGTCAGGGAGTACTTATAAAGGTGATATGGTAACTCACTTGGGGTCAGGGAGTACTTATAAAGGGGCTATGGTAACTCACTTGGGGTCAGGGAGTACTACTGTGGGACTAGGGTAACTCACTTGCCGTCAAAGAGTACATATAAAGGGGTTAGGATAACTCACTTGGGGTCAGGGAGTACTTATAAAGGGGCTATGGTAACTCACTTGGGGTCAGGGTGTACTACTATGGGTATGGGGTAACTCACTTGCGGTCAGAGAGTACATATAAAGGGGCTAGGATAACTCACTTGCGGTCAGAGAGTACATATATAGGGGCTAGGATAACTCACTTGGGGTCAGGGAGTACTTATAAAGGTGATTTGTTAACTCACTTGGGGTCAGGGTATACTTATAAAGGGGCTAGGGTAACTCACTTGGGGTCAGGGAGTACTACTGTGGGAATAGGGTAACTCACTTGCCGTCAGAGAGTACATATAAATGGGGTTAGGATAACTCACTTGGGGTCAGGGAGTACTTATAAAGGGGCTATGGTAACTCACTTGGGGTCAGGGTGTACTACTATGGGTGTGGGGTAACTCACTTGCCGTCAGAGAGTACATATAAATGGGGTTAGGATAACTCACTTGGGGTCAGGGAGTACTTATAAAGGGGTTATGGTAACTCACTTGGGGTCAGGGAGTACTACTGTGGGAATAGGGTAACTCACTTGCGGTCAGAGAGTACATATAATTGGGCTTAGGATAACTCACTTGAGGTCAGGGAGTACTTATAAAGGGGCTAGGGTAACTCACTTGGGGTCAGGGAGTACTTATAAAGGGGCTATGGTAACTCACTTGGGGTCAGGAAGTACTACTGTGGGACTAGGGTAACTCACTTGCCGTCAGAGAGTACATATAAATGGGGTTAGGATAACTCACTTGGGGTCAGGGAGCACTTATAAAGGGGCTATGGTAACTCACTTGGGGTCAGGGAGTACTTATAAAGGTGATATGGTAACTCACTTGGGGTCAGGGAGTACTTATAAAGGGGCTATGGTAACTCACTTGGGGTCAGGGAGTACTACTGTGGGACTAGGGTAACTCACTTGCCGTCAAAGAGTACATATAAATGGGGTTAGGATAACTCACTTGGGGTCAGGGAGTACTTATAAAGGGGCTATGGTAACTCACTTGGGGTCAGGGTGTACTACTATGGGTGTGGGGTAACTCACTTGCGGTCAGAGAGTACATATAAAGGGGCTAGGATAACTCACTTGCGGTCAGAGAGTACATATATAGGGGCTAGGATAACTCACTTGGGGTCAGGGAGTACTTATAAAGGTGATATGTTAACTCACTTGGGGTCAGGGTATACTTATAAAGGGGCTAGGGTAACTCACTTGGGGTCAGGGAGTACTACTGTGGGAATAGGGTAACTCACTTGCCGTCAGAGAGTACATATAAATGGGGTTAGGATAACTCATTTGGGGTCAGGGAGTACTTATATAGGGGCTATGGTAACTCACTTGGGGTCAGGGTGTACTACTATGGGTGTGGGGTAACTCACTTGCCGTCAGAGAGTACATATAAATGGGGCTATGGTAACTCACTTGGGGTCAGGGAGTACTTATAAAGGGGCTATTGTAACTCACTTGGGGTCAGGGAGTACTACTGTGGGAATAGGGTAACTTACTTGCCGTCAGAGAGTACATATAAATGGGGTTAGGATAACTCACTTGGGGTCAGGGAGCACTTATAAAGGGGCTATGGTAACTCACTTGGGGTCAGGGAGTACTTATAAAGGTGATATGGTAACTCACTTGGGGTCAGGGAGTACTTATAAAGGGGCTATGGTAACTCACTTGGGGTCAGGGAGTACTACTGTGGGACTAGGGTAACTCACTTGCCGTCAAAGAGTACATATAAATGGGGTTAGGATAACTCACTTGGGGTCAGGGAGTACTTATAAAGGGGCTATGGTAACTCACTTGGGGTCAGGGTGTACTACTATGGGTGTGGGGTAACTCACTTGCGGTCAGAGAGTACATATAAAGGGGCTAGGATAACTCACTTGCGGTCAGAGAGTACATATATAGGGGCTAGGATAACTCACTTGGGGTCAGGGAGTACTTATAAAGGTGATATGTTAACTCACTTGGGATCAGGGTATACTTATAAAGGGGCTAGGGTAACTCACTTGGGGTCAGGGAGTACTACTGTGGGAATAGGGTAACTCACTTGCCGTCAGAGAGTACATATAAATGGGGTTAGGATAACTCACTTGGGGTCAGGGAGTACTTATAAAGGGGCTATGGTAACTCACTTGGGGTCAGGGTGTACTACTATGGGTGTGGGGTAACTCACTTGCCGTCAGAGAGTACATATAACTGGGGTTAGGATAACTCACTTGGGGTCAGGGAGTACTTATAAAGGGGTTATGGTAACTCACTTGGGGTCAGGGAGTACTACTGTGGGAATAGGGTAACTCACTTGCGGTCAGAGAGTACATATAATTGGGCTTAGGATAACTCACTTGAGGTCAGGGAGTACTTATAAAGGGGCTAGGGTAACTCACTTGGGGTCAGGGAGTACTTATAAAGGGGCTATGGTAACTCACTTGGGGTCAGGGAGTACTACTGTGGGACTAGGGTAACTCACTTGCCGTCAGAGAGTACATATAAATGGGGTTAGGATAACTCACTTAGGGTCAGGGAGTACTTATAAAGGGGCTATGGTAACTCACTTGGGGTCAGGGTGTACTACTATGGGTGTGGGGTAACTCACTTGCGGTCAGAGAGTACATATAAAGGGGCTAGGATAACTCACTTGGGGTCAGGGAGTACTTATAAAGGTGATATGGTATCTCACTTGGGGTCTGGAAATACTTCTATGGGACTAGGGTAACTCAATTGCGGTCAGAGAGTACTTATAAAGGTGCTATGGTAACTCACTTGGGGTCAGGGTGTACTACTATGGGTGTGGGGTAACTCACTTGCGGTCAGAGAGTACATATAAAGGGGCTAGGATAACTCACTTGGGGTCAGGGAGTACTTATAAAGGTGATATGGTAACTCACTTGGGGTCAGGGAGTACTTATAAAGGGGCTAGGGTAACTCACTTGGGGTCAGGGAGTACTTATAAAGGGGCTATGGTAACTCACTTGGGGTCAGGGAGTACTTATAAAAGGGCTATTGTAACTCACTTGGGGTCAGGGAGTACTACTGTGGGAATAGGGTAACTCACTTGCCGTCAGAGAGTACATATAAATGGGGTTAGGATAACTCACTTGGGGTCAGGGAGCACTTATAAAGGGGCTATGGTAACTCACTTGGGGTCAGGGAGTACTACTGTGGGACTAGGGTAACTCACTTGCCGTCAAAGAGCACATATAAATGGGGTTAGGATAACTCACTTGGGGTCAGGGAGTACTTATAAAGGGGCTATGGTAACTCACTTGGGGTCAGGGTGTACTACTATGGGTGTGGGGTAACTCACTTGCGGTCAGAGAGTACATATAAAGGGGCTAGGATAACTCACTTGCGGTCAGAGAGTACATATATAGGGGCTAGGATAACTCACTTGGGGTCAGGGAGTACTTATAAAGGTGATATGTTAACTCACTTGGGGTCATTGTATACTTATAAAGGGGCTAGGGTAACTCACTTGGGGTCAGGGAGTACTACTGTGGGAATAGGGTAACTCACTTGCCGTCAGAGAGTACATATAAATGGGGTTAGGATAACTCACTTGGGGTCAGGGAGTACTTATAAAGGGGCTATGGTAACTCACTTGGGGTCAGGGTGTACTACTATAAGTGTGGGGTAACTCACTTGCCGTCAGAGAGTACATATAAATGGGGTTAGGATAACTCACTTGGGGTCAGGGAGTACTTATAAAGGGGCTATGGTAACTCACTTGGGGTCAGGGTGTACTACTATGGGTGTGGGGTAACTCACTTGCGGTCAGAGAGTACATATAAAGGGGCTAGGATAACTCACTTGGGGTCAGGGAGTACTTATAAAGGTGATAAGGTAACTCACTTGGGGTCAGGGAGTACTTATAAAGGGGCTAAGGTAACTCACTTGGGGTCAGGGAGTACTTATAAAGGGGTTATGGTAACTCACTTGGGGTCAGGGAGTACTTATAAAGGGGCTGTGGTAACTCACTTGCGGTCAGAGACTACATATAAAGGGGCTAGGATAACTCACTTGGGGTCAGGGAGTACTTATAAAGGTGATATGGTAACTCACTTGGGGTCAGGGAGTACTTATAAAGGGGCTAGGGTAACTCACTTGGGGTCAGGGAGTACTACTGTGGGACTAGGGTAACTCACTTGTCGTCAGAAAGTACATATAAATGGGGTTAGGATAACTCACTTGGGGTCAGGAAGTACTTATAAAGGGGCTATGGTAACTCACTTGGGGTCAGGGAGTACTTATAAAGGTGATATGGTAACTCACTTGGGGTCAGGGAGTACTACTGTGGGAATAGGGTAACTTACTTGCCGTCAGAGAGTACATATAAATGGGGTTAGGATAACTCACTTGGGGTCAGGGAGTACTTATAAAGGGGCTATGGTAACTCACTTGGGGTCAGGGTGTACTACTATGGGTGTGGGGTAACTCACTTGCGGTCAGAGAGTACATATAAAGGGGCTAGGATAACTCACTTGGGGTCAGGCAGTACTTATAAAGGGGCTATGGTAACTCACTTGGGGTCAGGGAGTACTACTGTGGGAATAGGGTAATTCACTTGCTGTCAGAGAGTACATATAAATGGGGTTAGGATAACTCACTTGTGGTCAGGGAGTACTTATAAAGGGGCTATGGTAACTCACTTGGGGTCAGGGAGTACTACTGTGGGAATAGGGTAATTCACTTGCCGTCAGAGAGTACATATAAATGGGGTTAGGATATCTCACTTGGGGTCAGGGAGTACTTATAAAGGGGCTATGGTAACTCACTTGGGGTCAGGGA
The DNA here is from genome assembly GCF_024137725.1 of Prorops nasuta. Classification (NCBI taxonomy): domain Eukaryota; kingdom Metazoa; phylum Arthropoda; class Insecta; order Hymenoptera; family Bethylidae; genus Prorops; species Prorops nasuta. The sequence goes on along the minus strand of NW_027116841.1, from coordinate 657,674 downwards.
GTACTACTGTGGGAATAGGGTAACTCACTTGCGGTCAGAGAGTACATATAATTGGGCTTAGGATAACTCACTTGAGGTCAGGGAGTACTTATAAAGGGGCTAGGGTAACTCACTTGGGGTCAGGGAGTACTTATAAAGGGGCTATGGTAACTCACTTGGGGTCAGGGAGTACTTATAAAGGGGCTATTGTAACTCACTTGGGGTCAGGGAGTACTACTGTGGGAATAGGGTAACTCACTTGCCGTCAGAGAGTACATATAAATGGGGTTAGGATAACTCACTTGGGGTCAGGGAGCACTTATAAAGGGGCTATGGTAACTCACTTGGGGTCAGGGAGTACTTATAAAGGTGATATGGTAACTCACTTGGGGTCAGGGAGTACTTATAAAGGGGCTATGGTAACTCACTTGGGGTCAGGGAGTACTACTGTGGGACTAGGGTAACTCACTTGCCGTCAAAGAGTACATATAAAGGGGTTAGGATAACTCACTTGGGGTCAGGGAGTACTTATAAAGGGGCTATGGTAACTCACTTGGGGTCAGGGAGTACTTATAAAGGTGATATGGTAACTCACTTGGGGTCAGGGAGTACTTATAAAGGGGCTATGGTAACTCACTTGGGGTCAGGGAGTACTACTGTGGGACTAGGGTAACTCACTTGCCGTCAAAGAGTACATATAAAGGGGTTAGGATAACTCACTTGGGGTCAGGGAGTACTTATAAAGGGGCTATGGTAACTCACTTGGGGTCAGGGTGTACTACTATGGGTGTGGGGTAACTCACTTGCGGTCAGAGAGTACATATAAAGGGGCTAGGATAACTCACTTGCGGTCAGAGAGTACATATATAGGGGCTAGGATAACTCACTTGGGGTCAGGGAGTACTTATAAAGGTGATTTGTTAACTCACTTGGGGTCAGGGTATACTTATAAAGGGGCTAGGGTAACTCACTTGGGGTCAGGGAGTACTACTGTGGGAATAGGGTAACTCACTTGCCGTCAGAGAGTACATATAAATGGGGTTAGGATAACTCACTTGGGGTCAGGGAGTACTTATAAAGGGGCTATGGTAACTCACTTGGGGTCAGGGTGTACTACTATGGGTGTGGGGTAACTCACTTGCCGTCAGAGAGTACATATAAATGGGGTTAGGATAACTCACTTGGGGTCAGGGAGTACTTATAAAGGGGTTATGGTAACTCACTTGGGGTCAGGGAGTACTACTGTGGGAATAGGGTAACTCACTTGCGGTCAGAGAGTACATATAATTGGGCTTAGGATAACTCACTTGAGGTCAGGGAGTACTTATAAAGGGGCTAGGGTAACTCACTTGGGGTCAGGGAGTACTTATAAAGGGGCTATGGTAACTCACTTGGGGTCAGGAAGTACTACTGTGGGACTAGGGTAACTCACTTGCCGTCAGAGAGTACATATAAATGGGGTTAGGATAACTCACTTGGGGTCAGGGAGCACTTATAAAGGGGCTATGGTAACTCACTTGGGGTCAGGGAGTACTTATAAAGGTGATATGGTAACTCACTTGGGGTCAGGGAGTACTTATAAAGGGGCTATGGTAACTCACTTGGGGTCAGGGAGTACTACTGTGGGACTAGGGTAACTCACTTGCCGTCAAAGAGTACATATAAATGGGGTTAGGATAACTCACTTGGGGTCAGGGAGTACTTATAAAGGGGCTATGGTAACTCACTTGGGGTCAGGGTGTACTACTATGGGTGTGGGGTAACTCACTTGCGGTCAGAGAGTACATATAAAGGGGCTAGGATAACTCACTTGCGGTCAGAGAGTACATATATAGGGGCTAGGATAACTCACTTGGGGTCAGGGAGTACTTATAAAGGTGATATGTTAACTCACTTGGGGTCAGGGTATACTTATAAAGGGGCTAGGGTAACTCACTTGGGGTCAGGGTATACTTATAAAGGGGCTAGGGTAACTCACTTGGGGTCAGAGAGTACATATAAATGGGGTTAGGATAACTCATTTGGGGTCAGGGAGTACTTATATAGGGGCTATGGTAACTCACTTGGGGTCAGGGTGTACTACTATGGGTGTGGGGTAACTCACTTGCCGTCAGAGAGTACATATAAATGGGGCTATGGTAACTCACTTGGGGTCAGGGAGTACTTATAAAGGGGCTATTGTAACTCACTTGGGGTCAGGGAGTACTACTGTGGGAATAGGGTAACTTACTTGCCGTCAGAGAGTACATATAAATGGGGTTAGGATAACTCACTTGGGGTCAGGGAGCACTTATAAAGGGGCTATGGTAACTCACTTGGGGTCAGGGAGTACTTATAAAGGTGATATGGTAACTCACTTGGGGTCAGGGAGTACTTATAAAGGGGCTATGGTAACTCACTTGGGGTCAGGGAGTACTACTGTGGGACTAGGGTAACTCACTTGCCGTCAAAGAGTACATATAAATGGGGTTAGGATAACTCACTTGGGGTCAGGGAGTACTTATAAAGGGGCTATGGTAACTCACTTGGGGTCAGGGTGTACTACTATGGGTGTGGGGTAACTCACTTGCGGTCAGAGAGTACATATAAAGGGGCTAGGATAACTCACTTGCGGTCAGAGAGTACATATATAGGGGCTAGGATAACTCACTTGGGGTCAGGGAGTACTTATAAAGGTGATATGTTAACTCACTTGGGATCAGGGTATACTTATAAAGGGGCTAGGGTAACTCACTTGGGGTCAGGGAGTACTACTGTGGGAATAGGGTAACTCACTTGCCGTCAGAGAGTACATATAAATGGGGTTAGGATAACTCACTTGGGGTCAGGGAGTACTTATAAAGGGGCTATGGTAACTCACTTGGGGTCAGGGTGTACTACTATGGGTGTGGGGTAACTCACTTGCCGTCAGAGAGTACATATAACTGGGGTTAGGATAACTCACTTGGGGTCAGGGAGTACTTATAAAGGGGTTATGGTAACTCACTTGGGGTCAGGGAGTACTACTGTGGGAATAGGGTAACTCACTTGCGGTCAGAGAGTACATATAATTGGGCTTAGGATAACTCACTTGAGGTCAGGGAGTACTTATAAAGGGGCTAGGGTAACTCACTTGGGGTCAGGGAGTACTTATAAAGGGGCTATGGTAACTCACTTGGGGTCAGGGAGTACTACTGTGGGACTAGGGTAACTCACTTGCCGTCAGAGAGTACATATAAATGGGGTTAGGATAACTCACTTAGGGTCAGGGAGTACTTATAAAGGGGCTATGGTAACTCACTTGGGGTCAGGGTGTACTACTATGGGTGTGGGGTAACTCACTTGCGGTCAGAGAGTACATATAAAGGGGCTAGGATAACTCACTTGGGGTCAGGGAGTACTTATAAAGGTGATATGGTATCTCACTTGGGGTCTGGAAATACTTCTATGGGACTAGGGTAACTCAATTGCGGTCAGAGAGTACTTATAAAGGTGCTATGGTAACTCACTTGGGGTCAGGGTGTACTACTATGGGTGTGGGGTAACTCACTTGCGGTCAGAGAGTACATATAAAGGGGCTAGGATAACTCACTTGGGGTCAGGGAGTACTTATAAAGGTGATATGGTAACTCACTTGGGGTCAGGGAGTACTTATAAAGGGGCTAGGGTAACTCACTTGGGGTCAGGGAGTACTTATAAAGGGGCTATGGTAACTCACTTGGGGTCAGGGAGTACTTATAAAAGGGCTATTGTAACTCACTTGGGGTCAGGGAGTACTACTGTGGGAATAGGGTAACTCACTTGCCGTCAGAGAGTACATATAAATGGGGTTAGGATAACTCACTTGGGGTCAGGGAGCACTTATAAAGGGGCTATGGTAACTCACTTGGGGTCAGGGAGTACTACTGTGGGACTAGGGTAACTCACTTGCCGTCAAAGAGCACATATAAATGGGGTTAGGATAACTCACTTGGGGTCAGGGAGTACTTATAAAGGGGCTATGGTAACTCACTTGGGGTCAGGGTGTACTACTATGGGTGTGGGGTAACTCACTTGCGGTCAGAGAGTACATATAAAGGGGCTAGGATAACTCACTTGCGGTCAGAGAGTACATATATAGGGGCTAGGATAACTCACTTGGGGTCAGGGAGTACTTATAAAGGTGATATGTTAACTCACTTGGGGTCATTGTATACTTATAAAGGGGCTAGGGTAACTCACTTGGGGTCAGGGAGTACTACTGTGGGAATAGGGTAACTCACTTGCCGTCAGAGAGTACATATAAATGGGGTTAGGATAACTCACTTGGGGTCAGGGAGTACTTATAAAGGGGCTATGGTAACTCACTTGGGGTCAGGGTGTACTACTATAAGTGTGGGGTAACTCACTTGCCGTCAGAGAGTACATATAAATGGGGTTAGGATAACTCACTTGGGGTCAGGGAGTACTTATAAAGGGGCTATGGTAACTCACTTGGGGTCAGGGTGTACTACTATGGGTGTGGGGTAACTCACTTGCGGTCAGAGAGTACATATAAAGGGGCTAGGATAACTCACTTGGGGTCAGGGAGTACTTATAAAGGTGATAAGGTAACTCACTTGGGGTCAGGGAGTACTTATAAAGGGGCTAAGGTAACTCACTTGGGGTCAGGGAGTACTTATAAAGGGGTTATGGTAACTCACTTGGGGTCAGGGAGTACTTATAAAGGGGCTGTGGTAACTCACTTGCGGTCAGAGACTACATATAAAGGGGCTAGGATAACTCACTTGGGGTCAGGGAGTACTTATAAAGGTGATATGGTAACTCACTTGGGGTCAGGGAGTACTTATAAAGGGGCTAGGGTAACTCACTTGGGGTCAGGGAGTACTACTGTGGGACTAGGGTAACTCACTTGTCGTCAGAAAGTACATATAAATGGGGTTAGGATAACTCACTTGGGGTCAGGAAGTACTTATAAAGGGGCTATGGTAACTCACTTGGGGTCAGGGAGTACTTATAAAGGTGATATGGTAACTCACTTGGGGTCAGGGAGTACTACTGTGGGAATAGGGTAACTTACTTGCCGTCAGAGAGTACATATAAATGGGGTTAGGATAACTCACTTGGGGTCAGGGAGTACTTATAAAGGGGCTATGGTAACTCACTTGGGGTCAGGGTGTACTACTATGGGTGTGGGGTAACTCACTTGCGGTCAGAGAGTACATATAAAGGGGCTAGGATAACTCACTTGGGGTCAGGCAGTACTTATAAAGGGGCTATGGTAACTCACTTGGGGTCAGGGAGTACTACTGTGGGAATAGGGTAATTCACTTGCTGTCAGAGAGTACATATAAATGGGGTTAGGATAACTCACTTGTGGTCAGGGAGTACTTATAAAGGGGCTATGGTAACTCACTTGGGGTCAGGGAGTACTACTGTGGGAATAGGGTAACTCACTTGCGGTCAGAGAGTACATATAATTGGGCTTAGGATAACTCACTTGAGGTCAGGGAGTACTTATAAAGGGGCTAGGGTAACTCACTTGGGGTCAGGGAGTACTTATAAAGGGGCTATGGTAACTCACTTGGGGTCAGGGAGTACTACTGTGGGACTAGGGTAACTCACTTGCCGTCAGAGAGTACATATAAATGGGGTTAGGATAACTCACTTAGGGTCAGGGAGTACTTATAAAGGGGCTATGGTAACTCACTTGGGGTCAGGGTGTACTACTATGGGTGTGGGGTAACTCACTTGCGGTCAGAGAGTACATATAAAGGGGCTAGGATAACTCACTTGGGGTCAGGGAGTACTTATAAAGGTGATATGGTATCTCACTTGGGGTCTGGAATTACTTCTATGGGACTAGGGTAACTCAATTGCGGTCAGAGAGTACATATAAAAGGGCCAGGATAACTCACATGGGGTCAGGGAGTACTTCTATGTGAGAAGGGTAACTCACTTGCGGGCAGAGAGTACATATAAGGGGCAAGGATAACTCACTTGGGGTCAGGGAGTACTTATAAAGGGGCTAGGGTAACTCACTTGGGGTCAGGGAGTACTTATAAAGGGGCTATGGTAACTCACTTGGGGTCAGGGAGTACTTATATGGGACTAGGGTAACTCACTTGGTGTCTGGGAGCACTTATATGGGACCAGGGTAACTCACTTGGGGCCAGGGTGTACTTATAAAGGGGTTAGGGTAACTCACTTGAGGTCAGGGAGTAGTTATAAGGGACTAGGGTAACTCACTTGGGGTCTGGGAGTACATATAAAGGGGCTAGGATAACTCACTTGGGGTCAGGGTGTACTTCTATGGGACTAGGGTAACTCACTTGCGGTCAGAGACTACATATAATGGGGCCAGGATAACTCACTTGGGGTCAGGGAGTACTTATAAAGGTGATATGGTATCTCACTTGGGGTCTGGAAGTACTTCTATGGGAATAGGGTAACTCACTTGCGGTCAGAGAGTACCTATAAAAGGGCCAGGATAACTCACTTGGGGTCAGGGAGTACTTCTATGTGAGAAGGGTAACTCACTTGCGGGCAGAGAGTACATATAAAGGGGCAAGGATAACTCATTTGGGGTCAGGGAGTACTTATATAGGGGCTAGAGTAACTCACTTCTGGTCAGGGAGTACTTTTATGGTACTAGGGTAACTCACTTGGGGTTTGGGAGTACTTATATGGGACTAGGGTAACTCACTTGCGGTCAGGGAGTACATATAAGGGACTAGGGTAACTCACTTGTGGTCTGGGAGTACATATAAAGGGGCTAGGATAACTCACTTGGGGTCAGGGAGTACCATATGGGACTAGGGTAACTCACTTGCGGTCAGGGAGTACTTATAAAGGGGCTAGGGTAAATCTCTGTGGTTCAAGGAGTACTTATATGGGACTAGGCTAACTCACTTGGTGTCTGGGAGAACTTATATGGGACCAGGGAAACTCACTTGGGGCCAGGGTGTACTTGTAAAGGGGCTAGGGTAACTCACTTGGGGTCAGGGAGTAGTTATAAGGGACTAGTGTAACTCACTTGGGGTCTGGGAGTACATATAAATGGGATAGGTTAACTCACTTTTGGTCAAGGAGTACATATACGGGACTACGGTAACTCACTTGGTGCCTTTGAGTACATATATGGGAGCAGGGTAACTCACTTGGGTCAGGGTGTACCTATTAAGGGGCTAGGGTAACTCACTTGGGGTCAGGGAGTACATATAAGGGACTAGGGTAACTCACTTGTGGTATGGGAGTACATATAAAGGGGCTAGGATAACTCACTTGCCGTCAGAGAGTACATATATAGGGGCTAGGAAAACTCACTTGGGGTCAGGGAGTACTTATAAAGGTGATATGTTAACTCACTTGGGGTCAGGGAGTACTTATAAAGGGGCTAGGGTAACTCACTTGGGGTCAGGGAGTACTACTGTGGGAATAGGGTAACTCACTTGCCGTCAGAGAGTACATATAAATGGGGTTAGGATAACTCACTTGGGGTCAGGGAGTACTTATAAAGGGGCTATGGTAACTCACTTGGGGTCAGGGAGTAGTTATAAGGGACTAGTGTAACTCACTTGGGGTCTGGGAGTACATATAAATGGGATAGGTTAACTCACTTTTGGTCAAGGAGTACATATACGGGACTACGGTAACTCACTTGGTGCCTTTGAGTACATATATGGGAGCAGGGTAACTCACTTGGGTCAGGGTGTACCTATTAAGTGGCTAGGGTAACTCACTTGGGGTCAGGGAGTACATATAAGGGACTAGGGTAACTCACTTGTGGTCTGGGAGTACATATAAAGGGGCTAGGATAACTCACTTGCGGTCAGAGAGTACATATATAGGGGCTAGGAAAACTCACTTGGGGTCAGGGAGTACTTATAAAGGTGATATGTTAACTCACTTGGGGTCAGGGAGTACTTATAAAGGGGCTAGGGTAACTCACTTGGGGTCAGGGAGTACTACTGTGGGAATAGGGTAACTCACTTGCCGTCAGAGAGTACATATAAATGGGGTTAGGATAACTCACTTGGGGTCAGGGAGTACTTATAAAGGGGCTATGGTAACTCACTTGGGGTCAGGGAGTAGTTATAAGGGACTAGTGTAACTCACTTGGGGTCTGGGAGTACATATAAATGGGATAGGTTAACTCACTTTTGGTCAAGGAGTACATATACGGGACTACGGTAACTCACTTGGTGCCTTTGAGTACATATATGGGAGCAGGGTAACTCACTTGGGTCAGGGTGTACCTATTAAGTGGCTAGGGTAACTCACTTGGGGTCAGGGAGTACATATAAGGGACTAGGGTAACTCACTTGTGGTCTGGGAGTACATATAAAGGGGCTAGGATAACTCACTTGCGGTCAGAGAGTACATATATAGGGGCTAGGAAAACTCACTTGGGGTCAGGGAGTACTTATAAAGGTGATATGTTAACTCACTTGGGGTCAGGGAGTACTTATAAAGGGGCTAGGGTAACTCACTTGGGGTCAGGGAGTACTACTGTGGGAATAGGGTAACTCACTTGCCGTCAGAGAGTACATATAAATGGGGTTAGGATAACTCACTTGGGGTCAGGGAGTACTTATAAAGGGGCTATGGTAACTCACTTGGGGTCAGGGTGTACTACTATGGGTGTGGGGTAACTCACTTGCGGTCAGAGAGTACATATAAAGGGGCTAGGATAACTCACTTGGGGTCAGGGAGTACTTATAAAGGTGATATGGTAACTCACTTGGGGTCAGGGAGTACTTATAAAGGGGCTAGGGTAACTCACTTGGGGTCAGGGAGTACTCATAAAGGGGCTATGGTAACTCACTTGGGGTCAGGGTGTACTACTATGGGTGTGGGGTAACTCACTTGCGGTCAGAGAGTACATATAAAGGGGCTAGGATAACTCACTTGGGGTCAGGGAGTACTTATAAAGGGGCTATGGTAACTCACTTGGGGTCAGGGTGTACTACTGTGGGAATAGGGTAACTCACTTGCCGTTAGAGAGTACATATAAATGGGGTTAGGATAACTCACTTGGGGTCAGGGAGCACTTATAAAGGGGCTATGGTAACTCACTTGGGGTCAGGGTGTACTACTATGGGTGTGGGGTAACTCACTTGCGGTCAGAGAGTACATATAAAGGGGCTAGGATAACTCACTTGGGGTCAGGGAGTACTTATAAAGGGGCTATGGTAACTCACTTGGGGTCAGGGTGTACTACTATGGGTGTGGGGTAACTCACTTGCGGTCAGAGAGTACATATAAAGGGGCTAGGATAACTCACTTGGGGTCAGGGAGTACTTATAAAGGTGATATGGTAACTCACTTGGGGTCAGGGAGTACTTATAAAGGGGCTAAGGTAACTCACTTGGGGTCAGGGAGTACTTATAAAGGGGTTATGGTAACTCACTTGGGGTCAGGGAGTACTTATAAAGGGGCTGTGGTAACTCACTTGCGGTCAGAGACTACATATAAAGGGGCTAGGATAACTCACTTAGGGTCAGGAAGTACTTATAAAGGGGCTATGGTAACTCACTTGGGGTCAGGGAGTACTTATAAAGGTGATATGGTAACTCACTTGGGGTCAGGGAGTACTACTGTGGGAATAGGGTAACTTACTTGCCGTCAGAGAGTACATATAAATGGGGTTAGGATAACTCACTTGGGGTCAGGGAGTACTTATAAAGGGGCTATGGTAACTCACTTGGGGTCAGGGTGTACAACTATGGGTGTGGGGTAACTCACTTGCGGTCAGAGAGTACATATAAAGGGGCTAGGATAACTCACTTGGGGTCAGGCAGTACTTATATAGGGGCTATGGTAACTCACTTGGGGTCAGGGAGTACTACTGTGGGAATAGGGTAACTCACTTGCGGTCAGAGAGTACATATAATTGGGCTTAGGATAACTCACTTGAGGTCAGGGAGTACTTATAAAGGGGCTAGGGTAACTCACTTGGGGTCAGGGAGTACTTATAAAGGGGCTATGGTAACTCACTTGGGGTCAGGGAGTACTACTGTGGGACTAGGGTAACTCACTTGCCGTCAGAGAGTACATATAAATGGGGTTAGGATAACTCACTTAGGGTCAGGGAGTACTTAAAAAGGGGCTATGGTAACTCACTTGGGGTCAGGGTGTACTACTATGGGTGTGGGGTAACTCACTTGCGTGGTCAGAGAGTACATATAAAGGGGCTAGTATAACTCACTTGGGGTCAGGGAGTACTTATAAAGGTGATACGGTAACTCACTTGGGGTCAGGGAGTACTTATAAAGGGGCTAAGGTAACTCAATTGGGGTCAGGGAGTACTTATAAAGGGGTTATGGTAACTCACTTGGGGTCAGGGAGTACTTATAAAGGGGCTATGGTAACTCACTTGCGGTCAGAGACTACATATAAAGGGGCTAGGATAACTCACTTGGGGTCAGGGAGTACTTATAAAGGTGATATGGTAACTCACTTGGGGTCAGGGAGTACTTATAAAGGGGATAGGGTAACTCACTTGGGGTCAGGGAGTACTACTGTGGGACTAGGGTAACTCACTTGTCGTCAGAAAGTACATATAAATGGGGTTAGGATAACTCACTTGGGGTCAGGGAGTACTTATAAAGGGGCTATGGTAACTCACTTGGGGTCAGGGTGTACTACTATGGGTGTGGGGTAACTCACTTGCGGTCAGAGAGTACATATAAAGGGGCTAGGATAACTCACTTGGGGTCAGGGAGTACTTATAAAGGTGATATGGTATCTCACTTGGGGTCTGGAAGTACTTCTATGGGACTAGGGTAACTCAATTGCGGTCAGAGAGTACATATAAAAGGGCCAGGATAACTCACATGGGGTCAGGGAGTACTTCTATGTGAGAAGGGTAACTCACTTGCGGGCAGAGAGTACATATAAAGGGCAAGGATAACTCACTTGGGGTCAGGGAGTACTTATAAAGGGGCTAGGGTAACTCACTTGGGGTCAGGGAGTATTTATATGGGACTAGGGTAACTCACTTGGTGTCTGGGAGCACTTATATGGGACCAGGGTAACTCACTTGGTGCCAGGGTGTACTTATAAAGGGGTTAGGGTAACTCACTTGGTGTCTGGGAGCACTTATATGAGACCAGGGTAACTCACTTGGGGCCAGGGTGTACTTATAAAGGGGTTAGGGTAACTCACTTGGGGTCAGGGCGTAGTTATAAGGGACTAGGGTAACTCACTTGTGGTCTGTGAGTACATATAAAGGGGCTAGGATAACTCACTTGGGGTCAGGGAGTACTTATATGGGACTAGGGTAACTCACTTGCGGTCAGGGAGTACTTATAAAGGGGCTAGGGTAAATCTCTTTGGTTCAAGGAGTACTTATATGGGACTAGGCTAACTCACTTGGTGTCTGGGAGAACTTATATGGGACCAGGGTAACTCACTTGGGGCCAGGGTGTACTTGTAAAGGGGCTAGGGTAACTCACTTGGGGTCAGGGAGTAGTTATAAGGGACTAGTGTAACTCACTTGGGGTCAGGGAGTACATATAAGGGACTAGGGTAACTCACTTTGGGTTAGGGAGTACTTATATAGGGGCTAGGGTAATTCACTTGGGGTCTGGGAGTACTTATATGGGACTAGGGTAACTCACTTGCGATCAGGGAGTACATATAAAGGACTAGGGTAACTCACTTGTGGTCTGGGAGTACATATAAAGGGGCTAGGATAACTCACTTGGGGTCAGGGAGTACTTATATGGGACTAGGGTAACTCACTTGCGGTCAGGGAGTACTTATAAAGGGGCTAGGGTAAATCTCTTTGGTTCAAGGAGTACTTATATGGGACTAGGCTAACTTACTTGGTGTCTGGGAGAACTTATATGGGACCAGGGTAACTCACTTGGGGCCAGGGTGTACTTGTAAAGGGGCTAGGGTAACTCACTTGGGGACAGGGAGTAGTTATAAGGGACTAGTGTAACTCACTTGGGGTCTGGGAGTAAATATAAAGGGGCTAGGTTAACTCACTTTTGGTCAAGGAGTACATATACGGGACTACGGTAACTCACTTGGTGCCTTTGAGTACATATATGGGAGCAGGGTAACTCACTTGGGTCAGGGTGTACCTATTAAGGGGCTAGGGTAACTCACTTGGGGTCAGGGAGTACATATAAGGGACTAGGGTAACTCACTTGTGGTCTGGGAGTACATATAAAGGGGCTAGGATAACTCACTTGCGGTCAGAGAGTACATATATAGGGGCTAGGATAACTCACTTGGGGTCAGGGAGTACTTATAAAGGTGATATGTTAACTCACTTGGGGTCAGGGAGTACTTATAAAGGGGCTAGGGTAACTCACTTGGGGTCAGGGAGTACTACTGTGGGAATAGGGTAACTCACTTGCCGTCAGAGAGTACATATTTAAAGGGTGATATGTTAACTCACTTGGGGTCAGGGAGTACTTATAAAGGGGCTAGGGTAACTCACTTGGGGTCAGGGAGTACTACTGTGGGAATAGGGTAACTCACTTGCCGTCAGAGAGTACATATAAAGGGGCTAGGATAACTCACTTGGGGTCAGGGAGTACTTATAAAGGGGCTATGGTATCTCACTTGGGGTCAGGGAGTACTACTGTGGGAATAGGGTAACTCACTTGCCGTCAGAGAGTACATATAAATGGGGTTAGGATAACTCACTTGGGGTCAGGGAGCACTTATAAAAGGGCTATGGTAACTCACTTGGGGTCAGGGAGTACTTATAAAGGTGATATGGTAACTCACTTGGGGTCAGGGAGTACTTATAAAGGGGCTATGGTAACTCACTTGGGGTCAGGGAGTACTACTGTGGGACTAGGGTAACTCACTTGCCGTCAAAGAGTACATATAAATGGGGTTAGGATAACTCACTTGGGGTCAGGGAGTACTTATAAAGGGGCTATGGTAACTCACTTGGGGTCAGGGTGTACTACTATGGGTGTGGGGTAACTCACTTGCGTTCAGAGAGTACATATAAAGGGGCTAGGATAACTCACTTGCGGTCAGAGAGTACATATATAGGGGCTAGGATAACTCACTTGGGGTCAGGGAGTACTTATAAAGGTGATATGTTAACTCACTTGGGGTCAGGGTGTACTTATAAAGGGGCTAGGGTAACTCACTTGGGGTCAGGGAGTACTACTGTGGGAATAGGGTAACTCACTTGCCGTCAGAGAGTACATATAAATGGGGTTAGGATAACTCACTTGGGGTCAGGGTGTACTACTATGGGTGTGGGGTAACTCACTTGCCGTCAGAGAGTACATATAAATGGGGTTAGGATAACTCACTTGGGGTCAGGGAGTACTTATAAAGGGGCTATGGTAACTCACTTGCGGTCAGAGACTACATATAAAGGGGCTAGGATAACTCACTTGGGGTCAGGGAGTACTTATAAAGGTGATATGGTAACTCACTTGGGGTCAGGGAGTACTTATAAAGGGGCTAGGGTAACTCACTTGGGGTCAGGGAGTACTACTGTGGGACTAGGGTAACTCACTTGTCGTCAGAAAGTACATATAAATGGGGTTAGGATAACTCACTTGGGGTCAGGGAGTACTTATAAAGGGGCTATGGTAACTCACTTGGGGTCAGGGAGTACTTATAAAGGTGATATGGTAACTCACTTGGGGTCAGGGAGTACTACTGTGGGAATAGGGTAAATCACTTGCCGTCAGAGAGTACATATAAATGGGGTTAGGATAACTCACTTGGGGTCAGGGAGTACTTATAAAGGGGCTATGGTAACTCACTTGGGGTCAGGGTGTACTACTATGGGTGTGGGGTAACTCACTTGCGGTCAGAGAGTACATATAAAGGGGCTAGGATAACTCACTTGGGGTCAGGGAGTACTTATAAAGGGGCTATGGTAACTCACTTGGGGTCAGGGAGTACTACTGTGGGAATAGGGTAATTCACTTGCCGTCAGAGAGTACATATAAATGGGGTTAGGATAACTCACTTGGGGTCAGGGAGTACTTATAAAGGGGCTATGGTAACTCACTTGGGGTCAGGGAGTACTACTGTGGGAATAGGGTAACTCACTTGCCGTCAGAGAGTACATATAATTGGGCTTAGGATAACTCACTTGAGGTCAGGGAGTACTTATAAAGGGGCTAGGGTAACTCACTTGGGGTCAGGGAGTACTTATAAAGGGGCTATGGTAACTCACTTGGGGTCAGGGAGTACTACTGTGGGACTAGGGTAACTCACTTGCCGTCAGAGAGTACATATAAATGGGGTTAGGATAACTCACTTAGGGTCAGGGAGTACTTATAAAGGGGCTATGGTAACTCACTTGGGGTCAGGGTGTACTACTATGGGTGTGGGGTAACTCACTTGCGGTGAGAGAGTACATATAAAGGGGCTAGGATAACTCACTTGGGGTCAGGGAGTACTTATAAAGGTGATATGGTATCTCACTTGGGGTCTGGAAATACTTCTATGGGACTAGGGTAACTCAATTGCGGTCAGAGAGTACATATAAAAGGGCCAGGATATCTCACATGGGGTCAGGGAGTACTTCTATGTGAGAAGGGTAACTCACTTGCGGGCAGAGAGTACATATAAGGGGCAAGGATAACTCACTTGGGGTCAGGGAGTACTTACAAAGGGGCTAGGGTAACTCACTTGGGGTCAGGGAGTACTTATAAAGGGGCTATGGTAACTCACTTGGTGTCTGGGAGCACTTATATGGGACCAGGGTAACTCACTTGGGGCCAGGGTGTACTTATAAAGGGGTTAGGGTAACTCACTTGGGGTCAGGGAGTAGTTATAAGGGACTAGGGTAACTCACTTGGGGTCTGGGAGTACATATAAAGGGGCTAGGATAAGTCACTTGGGGTCAGGGTGTACTTCTATGGGACTAGGGTAACTCACTTGCGGTCAGAGAGTACCTATAAAAGGGCCAGGATAACTCACTTGGGGTCAGGGAGTACTTCTATGTGAGAAGGGTAACTCACTTGCGGGCAGAGAGTACATATAAAGGGGCAAGGATAACTCATTTGGGGTTTGGGAGTACTTATATGGGACTAGGGTAGCTCACTTGCGGTCAGGGAGTACATATAAGGGACTAGGGTAACTCACTTGTGGTCTGGGAGTACATACAAAGGGGCTAGGATAACTCACTTGGGGTCAGGGAGTACTTATATGGGACTAGGGTAAGCCAATTGCGGTCAGGGAGTACTTATAAAGGGGCTAGGGTAAATCTCTTTGGTTCAAGGAGTACTTATATGGGACTAGGCTAACTCACTTGGTGTCTGGGAGAACTTATATGGGACCAGGGAAACTCACTTGGGGCCAGGGTGTACTTGTAAAGGGGCTAGGGTAACTCACTTGGGGTCAGGGAGTAGTTATAAGGGACTAGTGTAACTCACTTGGGGTCTGGGAGTACATATAAAGGGGCTAGGTTAACTCACTTTTGGTCAAGGAGTACATATACGGGACTACGGTAACTCACTTGGTGCCTTTGAGTACATATATGGGAGCAGGGTAACTCACTTGGGTCAGGGTGTACCTATTAAGGGGCTAGGGTAACTCACTTGGGGTCAGGGAGTACATATAAGGGACTAGGGTAACTCACTTGTGGTCTGGGAGTACATATAAAGGGGCTAGGATAACTCACTTGCGGTCAGAGAGTACATATATAGGGGCTAGGAAAACTCACTTGGGGTCAGGGAGTACTTATAAAGGTGATATGTTAACTCACTTGGGGTCAGGGAGTACTTATAAAGGGGCTAGGGTAACTCACTTGGGGTCAGGGAGTACTACTGTGGGAATAGGGTAACTCGCTTGCCGTCAGAGAGTACATATAAATGGGGTTAGGATAACTCACTTGGGGTCAGGGAGTACTTATAAAGGGGCTATGGTAACTCACTTGGGGTCAGGGTGTACTACTATGGGTGTGGGGTAACTCACTTGCCGTCAGAGAGTACATATAAATGGGGTTAGGATAACTCACTTGGGGTCAGGGAGTACTTATAAAGGGGCTATGGTAACTCACTTGGGGTCAGGGTGTACTACTATGGGTGTGGGGTAACTCACTTGCGGTCAGAGAGTACATATAAAGGTTCTAGGATAACTCACTTGGGGTCAGGGAGTACTTATAAAGGTGATATGGTAACTCACTTGGGGTCAGGGAGTACTTATAAAGGGGCTAAGGTAACTCACTTGGGGTCAGGGAGTACTTATAAAGGGGTTATGGTAACACACTTGGGGTCAGGGAGTACTTATAAAGGGGCTATGGTAACTCACTTGCGGTCAGAGACTACATATAAAGGGGCTAGGATAACTCACTTGGGGTCAGGGAGTACTTATAAAGGTGATATGGTAACTCACTTGGGGTCAGGGAGTACTTATAAAGGGGCTAGGGTAACTCACTTGGGGTCAGGGAGTACTACTGTGGGACTGGGGTAACTCACTTGTCGTCAGAAAGTACATATAAATGGGGTTAGGATAACTCACTTGGGGTCAGGGAGTACTTATAAATGGGCTATGGTAACTCACTTGGGGTCAGGGTGTACTACTATGGGTGTGGGGTAACTCACTTGCGGTCAGAGAGTACATATAAAGGGGCTAGGATAACTCACTTGGGGTCAGGGAGTACTTATAAAGGTGATATGGTATCTCACTTGGGGTCTGGAAGTACTTCTATGGGACTAGGGTAACTCAATTGCGGTCAGAGAGTACATATAAAAGGGCCAGGATAACTCACATGGGGTCAGGGAGTACTTCTATGTGAGAAGGGTAACTCACTTGCGGGCAGAGAGTACATATAAAGGGCAAGGATAACTCACTTGGGGTCAGGGAGTATTTATAAAGGGGCTAGGGTAACTCACTTGGGGTCAGGGAGTACTTATATGGGACTAGGGTAACTCACTTGGTGTCTGGGAGCATTTATATGGGACCAGGGTAACTCACTTGGGGCCAGGGTGTACTTATAAAGGGGTTAGGGTAACTCACTTGGTGTCTGGGAGCACTTATATGAGACCAGGGTAACTCACTTGGGGCCAGGGTGTACTTATAAAGGGGTTAGGGTAACTCACTTAGGGTCAGGGCGTAGTTATAAGGGACTAGGGTAACTCACTTGGGGTCTGGGAGTACATATAAAGGGGCTAGGATGACTCACTTGGGGTCAGGGTGTACTTCTATGGGACTAGGGTAACTCACTTGCGGTCAGAGACTACATATAATGGGGCCAGGATAACTCACTTGGGGTCAGGGAGTACTTATAAAGGTGATATGGTATCTCACTTGGGGTCTGGAAGTACTTCTATGGGACTAGGGTAACTCACTTGCGGTCAGAGAGTACCTATAAAAGGGCCAGGATAACTCACTTGGGGTCAGGGAGTACTTCTATGTGAGAAGGGTAACTCACTTGCGGGCAGAGAGTACATATAAAGGGGCAAGGATAACTCATTTGGGGTCAGGGAGTACTTATATAGGGGCTAGAGTAACTCACTTCTGGTCAGGGAGTACTTCTATGGTACTAGGGTAACTCACTTGGGGTTTGGGAGTACTTATATGGGACTAGGGTAACTCACTTGCGGTCAGGGAGTACATATAAAGGACTAGGGTAACTCACTTGTGGTCTGGGAGTACATATAAAGGGGCTAGGATAACTCACTTGGGGTCAGGGAGTACTTATATGGGACTAGGGTAACTCACTTGCGGTCAGGGAGTACTTATAAAGGGGCTAGGGTAAATCTCTTTGGTTCAAGGAGTACTTATATGGGACTAGGCTAACCTACTTGGTGTCTGGGAGAACTTATATGGGACCAGGGTAACTCACTTGGGGCCAGGGTGTACTTGTAAAGGGGCTAGGGTAACTCACTTGGGGTCAGGGAGTAGTTATAAGGGACTAGTGTAACTCACTTGGGGTCTGGGAGTACATATAAAGGGGCTTGGTTAACTCACTTTTGGTCAAGGAGTACATATACGGGACTACGGTAACTCACTTGGTGCCTTTGAGTACATATATGGGAGCAGGGTAACTCACTTGGGTCAGGGTGTACCTATTAAGGGGCTAGGGTAACTCACTTGGGGTCAGGGAGTACATATAAGGGACTAGGGTAACTCACTTGTGGTCTGGGAGTACATATAAAGGGGCTAGGATAACTCACTTGCGGTCAGAGAGTACATATATAGGGGCTAGGATAACTCACTTGGGGTCAGGGAGTACTTATAAAGGGGTTAGGGTAACTCACTTGGGGTCAGGGTGTACTACTATGGGTGTGGGGTAACTCACTTGCGGTCAGATAGTACATATAAAGGGGCTAGGATAACTCACTTGGGGTCAGGGAGTACTTATAAAGGGGCTAGGGTAACTCACTTGGGGTCAGGGAGTACTACTGTGGGAATAGGGTAACTCACTTGCCGTCAGAGAGTACATATAAATGGGGTTAGGATAACTCACTTGGGGTCAGGGAGTACTTATAAAGGGGCTATGGTAACTCACTTGGGGTCAGGGTGTACTACTATGGGTGTGGGGTAACTCACTTGCGGTCAGAGAGTACATATAAAGGGGCTAGGATAACTCACTTGGGGTCAGGGAGTACTTATAAAGGTGATATGGTAACTCACTTGAGGTCAGGGAGTACTTATAAAGGGGCTAGGGTAACTCACTTGGGGTCAGGGAGTATTTATAAAGGGGCTAGGGTAACTCACATGGGGTCAGGGAGTACTTCTATGTGAGAAGGGTAACTCACTTGCGGGCAGAGAGTACATATAAAGGGCAAGGATAACTCACTTGGGGTCAGGGAGTATTTATAAAGGGGCTAGGGTAACTCACTTGGGGTCAGGGAGTACTTATATGGGACTAGGGTAACTCACTTGGTGTCTGGGAGCATTTATATGGGACCAGGGTAACTCACTTGGGGCCAGGGTGTACTTATAAAGGGGTTAGGGTAACTCACTTGGTGTCTGGGAGCACTTATATGAGACCAGGGTAACTCACTTGGGGCCAGGGTGTACTTATAAAGGGGTTAGGGTAACTCACTTAGGGTCAGGGCGTAGTTATAAGGGACTAGGGTAACTCACTTGGGGTCAGGGAGTACTTATAAAGGTGATATGGTATCTCACTTGGGGTCTGGAAGTACTTCTATGGGACTAGGGTAACTCAATTGCGGTCAGAGAGTACATATAAAAGGGCCAGGATAACTCACATGGGGTCAGGGAGTACTTCTATGTGAGAAGGGTAACTCACTTGCGGGCAGAGAGTACATATAAAGGGCAAGGATAACTCACTTGGGGTCAGGGAGTATTTATAAAGGGGCTAGGGTAACTCACTTGGGGTCAGGGAGTACTTATATGGGACTAGGGTAACTCACTTGGTGTCTGGGAGCATTTATATGGGACCAGGGTAACTCACTTGGGGCCAGGGTGTACTTATAAAGGGGTTAGGGTAACTCACTTGGTGTCTGGGAGCACTTATATGAGACCAGGGTAACTCACTTGGGGCCAGGGTGTACTTATAAAGGGGTTAGGGTAACTCACTTAGGGTCAGGGCGTAGTTATAAGGGACTAGGGTAACTCACTTGGGGTCTGGGAGTACATATAAAGGGGCTAGGATGACTCACTTGGGGTCAGGGTGTACTTCTATGGGACTAGGGTAACTCACTTGCGGTCAGAGACTACATATAATGGGGCCAGGATAACTCACTTGGGGTCAGGGAGTACTTATAAAGGTGATATGGTATCTCACTTGGGGTCTGGAAGTACTTCTATGGGACTAGGGTAACTCACTTGCGGTCAGAGAGTACCTATAAAAGGGCCAGGATAACTCACTTGGGGTCAGGGAGTACTTCTATGTGAGAAGGGTAACTCACTTGCGGGCAGAGAGTACATATAAAGGGGCAAGGATAACTCATTTGGGGTCAGGGAGTACTTATATAGGGGCTAGAGTAACTCACTTCTGGTCAGGGAGTACTTCTATGGTACTAGGGTAACTCACTTGGGGTTTGGGAGTACTTATATGGGACTAGGGTTACTCACTTGCGGTCAGGGAGTACATATAAAGGACTAGGGTAACTCACTTGTGGTCTGGGAGTACATATAAAGGGGCTAGGATAACTCACTTGGGGTCAGGGAGTACTTATATGGGACTAGGGTAACTCACTTGCGGTCAGGGAGTACTTATAAAGGGGCTAGGGTAAATCTCTTTGGTTCAAGGAGTACTTATATGGGACTAGGCTAACCTACTTGGTGTCTGGGAGAACTTATATGGGACCAGGGTAACTCACTTGGGGCCAGGGTGTACTTGTAAAGGGGCTAGGGTAACTCACTTGGGGTCAGGGAGTAGTTATAAGGGACTAGTGTAACTCACTTGGGGTCTGGGAGTACATATAAAGGGGCTTGGTTAACTCACTTTTGGTCAAGGAGTACATATACGGGACTACGGTAACTCACTTGGTGCCTTTGAGTACATATATGGGAGCAGGGTAACTCACTTGGGTCAGGGTGTACCTATTAAGGGGCTAGGGTAACTCACTTGGGGTCAGGGAGTACATATAAGGGACTAGGGTAACTCACTTGTGGTCTGGGAGTACATATAAAGGGGCTAGGATAACTCACTTGCGGTCAGAGAGTACATATATAGGGGCTAGGATAACTCACTTGGGGTCAGGGAGTACTTATAAAGGGGCTAGGGTAACTCACTTGGGGTCAGGGTGTACTACTATGGGTGTGGGGTAACTCACTTGCGGTCAGATAGTACATATAAAGGGGCTAGGATAACTCACTTGGGGTCAGGGAGTACTTATAAAGGGGCTAGGGTAACTCACTTGGGGTCAGGGAGTACTACTGTGGGAATAGGGTAACTCACTTGCCGTCAGAGAGTACATATAAATGGGGTTAGGATAACTCACTTGGGGTCAGGGAGTACTTATAAAGGGGCTATGGTAACTCACTTGGGGTCAGGGTGTACTACTATGGGTGTGGGGTAACTCACTTGCGGTCAGAGAGTACATATAAAGGGGCTAGGATAACTCACTTGGGGTCAGGGAGTACTTATAAAGGTGATATGGTAACTCACTTGAGGTCAGGGAGTACTTATAAAGGGGCTAGGGTAACTCACTTGGGGTCAGGGAGTACTTATAAAGGGGCTATGGTAACTCACTTGGGGTCAGGGAGTACTTATAAAGGGGCTATGGTAACTCACTTGGGGTCAGGGAGTACTACTGTGGGAATAGGGTAACTCACTTGCCGTCAGAGAGTACATATAACTGGGGTTAGGATAACTCACTTGGGGTCAGGGAGCACTTATAAAGGGGCTATGGTAACTCACTTGGTGTCAGGGTGTACTACTATGGGTGTGGGGTAACTCACTTGCGGTCAGAGAGTACATATAAAGGGGCTAGGATAACTCACTTGGGGTCAGGGAGTACTTATAAAGGTGATATGGTAACTCACTTGGGGTCAGGGAGTATTTATAAAGGGGCTAGGGTAACTCACTTGGGGTCAGGGAGTACTTATAAAGGGGCTATGGTAACTCACTTGGGGTCAGGGAGTACTACTGTGGGACTAGGGTAACTCACTTGCCGTCAAAGAGTACATATAAATGGGGTTAGGATAACTCACTTGGAGTCAGGGAGTACTTATAAAGGGGCTATGGTAACTCACTTGGGGTCAGGGTGTACTACTATGGGTGTGGGGTAACTCACTTGCCGTCAGAGAGTACATATAAATGGGGTTAGGATAACTCACTTGGGGTCAGGGAGTACTTATAAAGGGGCTATGGTAACTCACTTGGGGTCAGGGTGTACTACTATGGGTGTGGGGTAACTCACTTGCGGTCAGAGAGTACATATAAAGGGGCTAGGATAACTCACTTGGGGTCAGGGAGTACTTATAAAGGTGATATGGTAACTCACTTGGGGTCAGGGAGTACTTATAAAGGGGCTAAGGTAACTCACTTGGGGTCAGGGAGTACTTATAAAGGGGTTATGGTAACTCACTTGGGGTCAGGGAGTACTTATAAAGGGGCTATGGTAACTCACTTGCGGTCAGAGACTACATATAAAGGGGCTAGGATAACTCACTTGGGGTCAGGGAGTACTTATAAAGGTGATATGGTAACTCACTTGGGGTCAGGGAGTACTTATAAAGGGGCTAGGGTAACTCACTTGGGGTCAGGGAGTACTACTGTGGGACTAGGGTAACTCACTTGTCGTCAGAAAGTACATATAAATGGGGTTAGGATAACTCACTTGGGGTCAGGGAGTACTTATAAAGGGGCTATGGTAACTCACTTGGGGTCAGGGTGTACTACTATGGGTGTGGGGTAACTCACTTGCGGTCAGAGAGTACATATAAAGGGGCAGGATAACTCACTTGCGGTCAGAGAGTACATATATAGGGGCTAGGATAACTCACTTGTGGTCAGGGAGTACTTATAAAGGTGATATGTTAACTCACTTGGGGTCAGGAAGTACTTATAAAGGGGCTAGGGTAACTCACTTGGGGTCAGGGAGTACTACTGTGGGAATAGGGTAACTCACTTGCCGTCAGAGAGTACATATAAATGGGGTTAGGATAACTCACTTGGGGTCAGGGAGTACTTATAAAGGGGCTATGGTAACTCACTTGGGGTCAGGGTGTACTACTATGGGTGTGGGGTAACTCACTTGCCGTCAGAGAGTACATATAAATGGGGTTAGGATAACTCACTTGGGGTCAGGGAGTACTTATAAAGGGGCTATGGTAACTCACTTGGGGTCAGGGTGTACTACTATGGGTGTGGGGTAACTCACTTGCGGTCAGAGAGTACATATAAAGGGGCTAGGATAACTCACTTGGGGTCAGGGAGTACTTATAAAGGTGATAAGGTAACTCACTTGGGGTCAGGGAGTACTTATAAAGGGGCTAAGGTAACTCACTTGGGGTCAGGGAGTACTTATAAAGGGGTTATGGTAACTCACTTGGGGTCAGGGAGTACTTATAAAGGGGCTATGGTAACTCACTTGCGGTCAGAGACTACATATAAAGGGGCTAGGATAACTCACTTGGGGTCAGGGAGTACTTATAAAGGTGATATGGTAACTCACTTGGGGTCAGGGAGTACTTATAAAGGGGCTAGGGTAACTCACTTGGGGTCAGGGAGTACTACTGTGGGACTAGGGTAACTCACTTGTCGTCAGAAAGTACATATAAATGGGGTTAGGATAACTCACTTGGGGTCAGGGAGTACTTATAAAGGGGCTATGGTAACTCACTTGGGGTCAGGGTGTACTACTATGGGTGTGGGGTAACTCACTTGCGGTCAGAGAGTACATATAAAGGGGCAGGATAACTCACTTGCGGTCAGAGAGTACATATATAGGGGCTAGGATAACTCACTTTGTGGTCAGGGAGTACTTATAAAGGTGATATGTTAACTCACTTGGGGTCAGGAAGTACTTATAAAGGGGCTAGGGTAACTCACTTGGGGTCAGGGAGTACTACTGTGGGAATAGGGTAACTCACTTGCCGTCAGAGAGTACATATAAATGGGGTTAGGATAACTCACTTGGGGTCAGGGAGTACTTATAAAGGGGCTATGGTAACTCACTTGGGGTCAGGGTGTACTACTATGGGTGTGGGGTAACTCACTTGCCGTCAGAGAGTACATATAAATGGGGTTAGGATAACTCACTTGGGGTCAGGGAGTACTTATAAAGGGGCTATGGTAACTCACTTGGGGTCAGGGTGTACTACTATGGGTGTGGGGTAACTCACTTGCGGTCAGAGAGTACATATAAAGGGGCTAGGATAACTCACTTGGGGTCAGGGAGTACTTATAAAGGTGATATGGTAACTCACTTGGGGTCAGGGAGTACTTATAAAGGGGCTAAGGTAACTCACTTGGGGTCAGGGAGTACTTATAAAGGGGTTATGGTAACTCACTTGGGGTCAGGGAGTACTTATAAAGGGGCTATGGTAACTCACTTGCGGTCAGAGACTACATATAAAGGGGCTAGGATAACTCACTTGGGGTCAGGGAGTACTTATAAAGGTGATATGGTAACTCACTTGGGGTCAGGGAGTACTTATAAAGGGGCTAGGGTAACTCACTTGGGGTCAGGGAGTACTACTGTGGGACTAGGGTAACTCACTTGTCGTCAGAAAGTACATATAAATGGGGTTAGGATAACTCACTTGGGGTCAGGGAGTACTTATAAAGGGGCTATGGTAACTCACTTGGGGTCAGGGTGTACTACTATGGGTGTGGGGTAACTCACTTGCGGTCAGAGAGTACATATAAAGGGGCTAGGATAACTCACTTGGGGTCAGGGAGTACTTATAAAGGTGATATGGTATCTCACTTGGGGTCTGGAAGTACTTCTATGGGACTAGGGTAACTCAATTGCGGTCAGAGAGTACATATAAAAGGGCCAGGATAACTCACATGGGGTCAGGGAGTACTTCTATGTGAGAAGGGTAACTCACTTGCGGGAAGAGAGTACATATAAAGGGCAAGGATAACTCACTTGGGGTCAGGGAGTATTTATAAAGGGGCTAGGGTAACTCACTTGGGGTCAGGGAGTACTTATATGGGACTAGGGTAACTCACTTGGTGTCTGGGAGCACTTATATGGGACCAGGGTAACTCACTTGGGGCCAGGGTGTACTTATAAAGGGGTTAGGGTAACTCACTTGGTGTCTGGGAGCACTTATATGAGACCAGGGTAACTCACTTGGGGCCAGGGTGTACTTATAAAGGGGTTAGGGTAACTCACTTAGGGTCAGGGCGTAGTTATAAGGGACTAGGGTAACTCACTTAGGGTCTGGGAGTACATATAAAGGGGCTAGGATGACTCACTTGGGGTCAGGGTGTACTTCTATGGGACTAGGGTAACTCACTTGCGGTCAGAGACTACATATAATGGGGCCAGGATAACTCACTTGGGGTCAGGGAGTACTTATAAAGGTGATATGGTATCTCACTTGGGGTCTGGAAGTACTTCTATGGGACTAGGGTAACTCACTTGCGGTCAGAGAGTACCTATAAAAGGGCCAGGATAACTCACTTGGGGTCAGGGAGTACTTCTATGTGAGAAGGGTAACTCACTTGCGGGCAGAGAGTACATATAAAGGGGCAAGGATAACTCATTTGGGGTCAGGGAGTACTTATATAGGGGCTAGAGTAACTCACTTCTGGTCAGGGAGTACTTCTATGGTACTAGGGTAACTCACTTGGGGTTTGGGAGTACTTATATGGGACTAGGGTAACTCACTTGCGGTCAGGGAGTACATATAAAGGACTAGGGTAACTCACTTGTGGTCTGGGAGTACATATAAAGGGGCTAGGATAACTCACTTGGGGTCAGGGAGTACTTATATGGGACTAGGGTAACTCACTTGCGGTCAGGGAGTACTTATAAAGGGGCTAGGGTAAATCTCTTTGGTTCAAGGAGTACTTATATGGGACTAGGCTAACTTACTTGGTGTCTGGGAGAACTTATATGGGACCAGGGTAACTCACTTGGGGCCAGGGTGTACTTGTAAAGGGGCTAGGGTAACTCACTTGGGGTCAGGGAGTAGTTTTAAGGGACTAGTGTAACTCACTTGGGGTCTGGGAGTACATATAAAGGGGCTCGGTTAACTCACTTTTGGTCAAGGAGTACATATACGGGACTACGGTAACTCACTTGGTGCCTTTGAGTACATATATGGGAGCAGGGTAACTCACTTGGGTCAGGGTGTACCTATTAAGGGGCTAGGGTAACTCACTTGGGGTCAGGGAGTACATATAAGGGACTAGGGTAACTCACTTGTGGTCTGGGAGTACATATAAAGGGGCTAGGATAACTCACTTGCGGTCAGAGAGTACATATATAGGGGCTAGGATAACTCACTTGGGGTCAGGGAGTACTTATAAAGGGGCTAGGGTAACTCACTTGGGGCCAGGGTGTACTACTATGGGTGTGGGGTAACTCACTTGCGGTCAGAGAGTACATATAAAGGGGCTAGGATAACTCACTTGGGGTCAGGGAGTACTTATAAAGGTGATATGGTAACTCACTTGAGGTCAGGGAGTACTTATAAAGGGGCTAGGGTAACTCACTTGGGGTCAGGGAGTACTTATAAAGGGGCTATGGTAACTCACTTGGGGTCAGGGAGTACTTATAAAGGGGCTATGGTAACTCACTTGGGGTCAGGGAGTACTACTGTGGGAATAGGGTAACTCACTTGCCGTCAGAGAGTACATATAACTGGGGTTAGGATAACTCACTTGGGGTCAGGGAGCACTTATAAAGGGGCTATGGTAACTCACTTGGGGTCAGGGTGTACTACTATGGGTGTGGGGTAACTCACTTGCGGTCAGAGAGTACATATAAAGGGGCTAGGATAACTCACTTGGGGTCAGGGAGTACTTATAAAGGTGATATGGTAACTCACTTGGGGTCAGGGAGTATTTATAAAGGGGCTAGGGTAACTCACTTGGGGTCAGGGAGTACTTATAAAGGGGCTATGGTAACTCACTTGGGGTCAGGGAGTTCTACTGTGGGACTAGGGTAACTCACTTGCCGTCAAAGAGTACATATAAATGGGGTTAGGATAACTCACTTGGAGTCAGGGAGTACTTATAAAGGGGCTATGGTAACTCACTTGGGGTCAGGGTGTACTACTATGGGTGTGGGGTAACTCACTTGCGGTCAGAGAGTACATATAAAGGGGCTAGGATAACTCACTTGCGGTCAGAGAGTACATATATAGGGGCTAGGATAACTCACTTGGGGTCAGGGAGTACTTATAAAGGTGATATGTTAACTCACTTGGGGTCAGGGAGTACTTATAAAGGGGCTAGGGTAACTCACTTGGGGTCAGGGAGTACTACTGTGGGAATAGGGTAACTCACTTGCCGTCAGAGAGTACATATAAATGGGGTTAGGATAACTCACTTGGGGTCAGGGAGTACTTATAAAGGGGCTATGGTAACTCACTTGGGGTCAGGGTGTACTACTATGGGTGTGGGGTAACTCACTTGCCGTCAGAGAGTACATATAAATTGGGTTAGGATAACTCACTTGGGGTCAGGGAGTGCTTATAAAGGGGCTATGGTAACTCACTTGGGGTCAGGGTGTACTACTATGGGTGTGGGGTAACTCACTTGCGGTCAGAGAGTACATATAAAGGGGCTAGGATAACTCACTTGGGGTCAGGGAGTACTTATAAAGGTGATATGGTAACTCACTTGGGGTCAGGGAGTACTTATAAAGGGGCTAAGGTAACTCACTTGGGGTCAGGGAGTACTTATAAAGGGGTTATGGTAACTCACTTGGGGTCAGGGAGTACTTATAAAGGGGCTATGGTAACTCACTTGCGGTCAGAGACTACATATAAAGGGGCTAGGATAACTCACTTGGGGTCAGGGAGTACTTATAAAGGTGATATGGTAACTCACTTGAGGTCAGGGAGTACTTATAAAGGGGCTAGGGTAACTCACTTGGGGTCAGGGAGTACTTATAAAGGGGCTATGGTAACTCACTTGGGGTCAGGGAGTACTTATAAAGGTGATATGTTAACTCACTTGGGGTCAGGGAGTACTTATAAAGGGGCTAGGGTAACTCACTTGGGGTCAGGGAGTACTACTGTGGGAATAGGGTAACTCACTTGCCGTCAGAGAGTACATATAAATGGGGTTAGGATAACTCACTTGGGGTCAGGGAGTACTTATAAAGGGGCTATGGTAACTCACTTGGGGTCAGGGTGTACTACTATGGGTGTGGGGTAACTCACTTGCCGTCAGAGAGTACATATAAATTGGGTTAGGATAACTCACTTGGGGTCAGGGAGTGCTTATAAAGGGGCTATGGTAACTCACTTGGGGTCAGGGTGTACTACTATGGGTGTGGGGTAACTCACTTGCGGTCAGAGAGTACATATAAAGGGGCTAGGATAACTCACTTGGGGTCAGGGAGTACTTATAAAGGTGATATGGTAACTCACTTGGGGTCAGGGAGTACTTATAAAGGGGTTAAGGTAACTCACTTGGGGTCAGGGAGTACTTATAAAGGGGTTATGGTAACTCACTTGGGGTCAGGGAGTACTTATAAAGGGGCTATGGTAACTCACTTGCGGTCAGAGACTACATATAAAGGGGCTAGGATAACTCACTTGGGGTCAGGGAGTACTTATAAAGGTGATATGGTAACTCACTTGGGGTCAGGGAGTACTTATAAAGGGGCTAGGGTAACTCACTTGGGGTCAGGGAGTACTACTGTGGGACTAGGGTAACTCACTTGTCGTCAGAAAGTACATATAAATGGGGTTAGGATAACTCACTTGGGGTCAGGGAGTACTTATAAAGGGGCTATGGTAACTCACTTGGGGTCAGGGTGTACTACTATGGGTGTGGGGTAACTCACTTGCGGTCAGAGAGTAGATATAAAGGGGCTAGGATAACTCACTTGGGGTCAGGGAGTACTTATAAAGGTGATATGGTATCTCACTTGGGGTCTGGAAGTACTTCTATGGGACTAGGGTAACTCAATTGCGGTCAGAGAGTACATTTAAAAGGGCCAGGATAACTCACATGGGGTCAGGGAGTACTTCTATGTGAGAAGGGTAACTCACTTGCGGGCAGAGAGTACATATAAAGGGCAAGGATAACTCACTTGGGGTCAGGGAGTATTTATAAAGGGGCTAGGGTAACTCACTTGGGGTCAGGGAGTACTTATATGGGACTAGGGTAACTCACTTGGTGTCTGGGAGCACTTATATGGGACCAGGGTAACTCACTTGGGGCCAGGGTGTACTTATAAAGGGGTTAGGGTAACTCACTTGGTGTCTGGGAGCACTTATATGAGACCAGGGTAACTCACTTGGGGCCAGGGTGTACTTATAAAGGGGTTAGGGTAACTCACTTAGGGTCAGGGCGTAGTTATAAGGGACTAGGGTAACTCACTTGGGGTCTGGGAGTACATATAAAGGGGCTAGGATAACTCACTTGGGGTCAGGGTGTACTTCTATGGGACTAGGGTAACTCACTTGCGGTCAGAGACTACATATAATGGGGCCAGGATAACTCACTTGGGGTCAGGGAGTACTTATAAAGGTGATATGGTATCTCACTTGGGGTCTGGAAGTACTTCTATGGTACTAGGGTAACTCACTTGCGGTCAGAGAGTACCTATAAAAGGGCCAGGATAACTCACTTGGGGTCAGGGAGTACTTCTATGTGAGAAGGGTAACTCACTTGCGGGCAGAGAGTACATATAAAGGGGCAAGGATAACTCATTTGGGGTCAGGGAGTACTTATATAGGGGCTAGAGTAACTCACTTCTGGTCAGGGAGTACTTCTATGGTACAAGGGTAACTCACTTGGGGTTTGGGAGTACTTATATGGGACTAGGGTAACTCACTTGCGGTCAGGGAGTACATATAAAGGACTAGGGTAACTCACTTGTGGTCTGGGAGTACATATAAAGGGGCTAGGATAACTCACTTGGGGTCAGGGAGTACTTATATGGGACTAGGGTAACTCACTTGCGGTCAGGGAGTACTTATAAAGGGGCTAGGGTAAATCTCTTTGGTTCAAGGAGTACTTATATGGGACTAGGCTAACTTACTTGGTGTCTGGGAGAACTTATATGGGACCAGGGTAACTCACTTGGGGCCAGGGTGTACTTGTAAAGGGGCTAGGGTAACTCACTTGGGGTCAGGGAGTAGTTATAAGGGACTAGTGTAACTCACTTGGGGTCTGGGAGTACATATAAAGGGGCTTGGTTAACTCACTTTTGGTCAAGGAGTACATATACGGGACTACGGTAACTCACTTGGTGCCTTTGAGTACATATATGGGAGCAGGGTAACTCACTTGGGTCAGGGTGTACCTATTAAGGGGCTAGGGTAACTCACTTGGGGTCAGGGAGTACATATAAGGGACTAGGGTAACTCACTTGTGGTCTGGGAGTACATATAAAGGGGCTAGGATAACTCACTTGCGGTCAGAGAGTACATATATAGGGGCTAGGATAACTCACTTGGGGTCAGGGAGTACTTATAAAGGGGCTAGGGTAACTCACTTGGGGTCAGGGTGTACTACTATGGGTGTGGGGTAACTCACTTGCGGTCAGAGAGTACATATAAAGGGGCTAGGATAACTCACTTGGGGTCAGGGAGTACTTATAAAGGGGCTAGGGTAACTCACTTGGGGTCAGGGAGTACTACTGTGGGAATAGGGTAACTCACTTGCCGTCAGAGAGTACATATAAATGGGGTTAGGATAACTCACTTGGGGTCAGGGAGTACTTATAAAGGGGCTATGATAACTCACTTGGGGTCAGGGTGTACTACTATGGGTGTGGGGTAACTCACTTGCGGTCAGAGAGTACATATAAAGGGGCTAGGATAACTCACTTGGGGTCAGGGAGTACTTATAAAGGTGATATGGTAACTCACTTGGGGTCAGGGAGTACTTATAAAGGGGCTAGGGTAACTCACTTGGGGTCAGGGAGTACTTATAAAGGGGCTATGGTAACTCACTTGGGGTCAGGGAGTACTTATAAAGGGGCTATGGTAACTCACTTGGGGTCAGGGAGTACTACTGTGGGAATAGGGTAACTCACTTGCCGTCAGAGAGTACATATAACTGGGGTTAGGATAACTCACTTGGGGTCAGGGAGCACTTATAAAGGGGCTATGGTAACTCACTTGGGGTCAGGGTGTACTACTATGGGTGTGGGGTAACTCACTTGCGGTCAGAGAGTACATATAAAGGGGCTAGGATAACTCACTTGGGGTCAGGGAGTACTTATAAAGGTGATATGGTAACTCACTTGGGGTCAGGGAGTATTTATAAAGGGGCTAGGGTAACTCACTTGGGGTCAGGGAGTACTTATAAAGGGGCTATGGTAACTCACTTGGGGTCAGGGAGTACTACTGTGGGACTAGGGTAACTCACTTGCCGTCAAAGAGTACATATAAATGGGGTTAGGATAACTCACTTGGAGTCAGGGAGTACTTATAAAGGGGCTATGGTAACTCACTTGGGGTCAGGGTGTACTACTATGGGTGTGGGGTAACTCACTTGCGGTCAGAGAGTACATATAAAGGGGCTAGGATAACTCACTTGCGGTCAGAGAGTACATATATAGGGGCTAGGATAACTCACTTGGGGTCAGGGAGTACTTATAAAGGTGATATGTTAACTCACTTGGGGTCAGGGAGTACTTATAAAGGGGCTAGGGTAACTCACTTGGGGTCAGGGAGTACTACTGTGGGAATAGGGTAACTCACTTGCCGTCAGAGAGTACATATAAATGGGGTTAGGATAACTCACTTGGGGTCAGGGAGTACTTATAAAGGGGCTATGGTAACTCACTTGGGGTCAGGGTGTACTACTATGGGTGTGGGGTAACTCACTTGCCGTCAGAGAGTACATATAAATGGGGTTAGGATAACTCACTTGGGGTCAGGGAGTACTTATAAAGGGGCTATGGTAACTCACTTGGGGTCAGGGTGTACTACTATGGGTGTGGGGTAACTCACTTGCGGTCAGAGAGTACATATAAATGGGGTTAGGATAACTCACTTGGGGTCAGGGAGTACTTATAAAGGGGCTAGGATAACTCACTTGGGGTCAGGGAGTACTTATAAAGGTGATATGGTAACTCACTTGGGGTCAGGGAGTACTTATAAAGGGGCTAGGGTAACTCACTTGGGGTCAGGGAGTACTACTGTGGGACTAGGGTAACTCACTTGTCGTCAGAAAGTACATATAAATGGGGTTAGGATAACTCACTTGGGGTCAGGGAGTACTTATAAAGGGGCTATGGTAACTCACTTGGGGTCAGGGTGTACTAATATGGGTGTGGGGTAACTCACTTGCGGTCAGAGAGTACATATAAAGGGGCTAGGATAACTCACTTGGGGTCAGGGAGTACTTATAAAGGTGATATGGTATCTCACTTGGGGTCTGGAAGTACTTCTATGGGACTAGGGTAACTCAATTGCGGTCAGAGAGTACATATAAAAGGGCCAGGATAATTCACATGGGGTCAGGGAGTACTTATAAAGGGGCTAGGGTAACTCATTTAGGGTCAGGGAGTACTTATATGGGACTAGGGTAACTCACTTGGTGTCTGGGAGCACTTATATGGGACCAGGGTAACTCACTTGGGGCCAGGGTGTACTTATAAAGGGGTTAGGGTAACTCACTTGGTGTCTGGGAGCACTTATATGAGACCAGGGTAACTCACTTTGGGCCAGGGTGTACTTATAAAGGGGTTAGGGTAACTCACTTGGGGTCAGGGCGTAGTTATAAGGGACTAGGGTAACTCACTTGGGGTCTGGGAGTACATATAAAGGGGCTAGGATAACTCACTTGGGGTCAGGGAGTACTTAAAAAGGTGATATGGTATCTCACTTGGGGTCTGGAAGTATTTCTATGGGACTAGGGTAACTCAATTGCGGTCAGAGAGTACATATAAAAGGGCCAGGATAACTCACATGGGGTCAGGGAGTACTTCTATGTGAGAAGGGTAACTCACTTGCGGGCAGAGAGTACATATAAATGGCAAGGATAACTCACTTGGGGTCAGGGAGTATTTATAAAGGGGCTAGGGTAACTCACTTGGGGTCAGGGAGTACTTATATGGGACTAGGGTAACTCACTTGGTGTCTGGGAGCACTTATATGGGACCAGGGTAACTCACTTGGGGCCAGGGTGTACTTATAAAGGGGTTAGGGTAACTCACTTGGTGTCTGGGAGCACTTATATGAGACCAGGGTAACTCACTTGGGGCCAGGGTGTACTTATAAAGGGGTTAGGGTAACTCACTTGGGGTCAGGGCGTAGTTATAAGGGACTAGGGTAACTCACTTGGTGTCTGGGAGTACATATAAAGGGGCTAGGATAACTCACTTGGGGTCAGGGTGTACTTCTATGGGACTAGGGTAACTCACTTGCGGTCAGAGACTACATATAATGGGGCCAGGATAACTCACTTGGGGTCAGGGAGTACTTATAAAGGTGATATGGTATCTCACTTGGGGTCTGGAAGTACTTCTATGGGACTAGGGTAACTCACTTGCGGTCAGAGATAACCTATAAAAGGGCCAGGATAACTCACTTGGGGTCAGGGAGTACTTCTATGTGAGAAGGGTAACTCACTTGCGGGCAGAGAGTACATATAAAGGGGCAAGGATAACTCATTTGGGGTCAGGGAGTACTTATATAGGGGCTAGAGTAACTCACTTCTGGTCAGGGAGTACTTCTATGGTACTAGGGTAACTCACTTGGGGTTTGGGAGTACTTATATGGGACTAGGGTAACTCACTTGCGGTCAGGGAGTACATATAAAGGACTAGGGTAACTCACTTGTGGTCTGGGAGTACATATAAAGGGGCTAGGATAACTCACTTTGGGTCAGGGAGTACTTATATGGGACTAGGGTAACTCACTTGCGGTCAGGGAGTACTTATAAAGGGGCTAGGGTAAATCTCTTTGGTTCAAGGAGTACTTATATGGGACTAGGCTAACTTACTTGGTGTCTGGGAGAACTTATATGGGACCAGGGTAACTCACTTGGGGCCAGGGTGTACTTGTAAAGGGGCTAGGGTAACTCACTTGGGGTCAGGGAGTAGTTATAAGGGACTAGTGTAACTCACTTGGGGTCTGGGAGTACATATAAAGGGGCTAGGTTAACTCACTTTTGGTCAAGGAGTACATATACGGGACTACGGTAACTCACTTGGTGCCTTTGAGTACATATATGGGAGCAGGGTAACTCACTTGGGTCAGGGTGTACCTATTAAGGGGCTAGGGTAACTCACTTGGGGTCAGGGAGTACATATAAGGGACTAGGGTAACTCACTTGTGGTCTGGGAGTACATATAAAGGGGCTAGGATAACTCACTTGCGGTCAGAGAGTACATATATAGGGGCTAGGATAACTCACTTGGGGTCAGGGAGTACTTATAAAGGGGCTAGGGTAACTCACTTGGGGTCAGGGAGTACTACTGTGGGAATAGGGTAACTCACTTGCCGTCAGAGAGTACATATAAATGGGGTTAGGATAACTCACTTGGGGTCAGGGAGTACTTATAAAGGGGCTATGGTAACTCACTTGGGGTCAGGGTGTACTACTATGGGTGTGGGGTAACTCACTTGCGGTCAGAGAGTACATATAAAGGGGCTAGGATAACTCACTTGGGGTCAGGGAGTACTTATAAAGGTGATATGGTAACTCACTTGGGGTCAGGGAGTACTTATAAAGGGGCTAGGGTAACTCACTTGGGGTCAGGGAGTACTTATAAAGGGGCTAGGGTAACTCACTTGGGGTCAGGGAGTACTTATAAAGGGGCTATGGTAACTCACTTGGGGTCAGGGAGTACTACTGTGGGACTAGGGTAGCTCACTTGCCGTCAAAGAGTACATATAAATGGGGTTAGGATAACTCACTTGGGGTCAGGGAGTACTTATAAAGGGGCTATGGTAACTCACTTGGGGTCAGGGTGTACTACTATGGGTGTGGGGTAACTCACTTGCGGTCAGAGAGTACATATAAAGGGGCTAGGATAACTCACTTGCGGTCAGAGAGTACATATATAGGGGCTAGTATAACTCACTTGGGGTCAGGGAGTACTTATAAAGGTGATATGTTAACTCACTTGTGGTCAGGGAGTACTTATAAAGGGGCTAGGGTAACTCACTTGGGGTCAGGGAGTACTACTGTGGGAATAGGGTAACTCACTTGCCGTCAGAGAGTACATATAAATGGGGTTAGGATAACTCACTTGGGGTCAGGGAGTACTTATAAAGGGGCTATGGTAACTCACTTGGGGTCAGGGTGTACTACTATGGGTGTGGGGTAACTCACTTGCCGTCAGAGAGTACATATAAATGGGGTTAGGATAACTCACTTGGGGTCAGGGAGTACTTATAAAGGGGCTATGGTAACTCACTTGGGGTCAGGGTGTACTACTATGGGTGTGGGGTAACTCACTTGCGGTCAGAGAGTACATATAAAGGGGCTAGGATAACTCACTTGGGGTCAGGGAGTACTTATAAAGGTGATATGGTAACTCACTTGGGGTCAGGGAGTACTTATAAAGGGGCTAAGGTAACTCAATTGGGGTCAGGGAGTACTTATAAAGGGGTTATGGTAACTCACTTGGGGTCAGGGAGTACTTATAAAGGGGCTATGGTAACTCACTTGCGGTCAGAGACTACATATAAAGGGGCTAGGATAACTCACTTGGGGTCAGGGAGTACTTATAAAGGTGATATGGTAACTCACTTGGGGTCAGGGAGTACTTATAAAGGGGCTAGGGTAACTCACTTGGGGTCAGGGAGTACTACTGTGGGTGTGGGGTAACTCACTTGCGGTCAGAGAGTACATATAAAGGGGCTAGGATAACTCACTTGGGGTCAGGGAGTACTTATAAAGGTGATATGGTATCTCACTTGGGGTCTGGAAGTACTTCTATGGGACTAGGGTAACTCAATTGCGGTCAGAGAGTACATATAAAAGGGCCGGGATAACTCACATGGGGTCAGGGAGTACTTCTATGTGGGAAGGGTAACTCACTTGCGGGCAGAGAGTACATATAAAGGGCAAGGATAACTCACTTGGGGTCAGGGAGTATTTATAAAGGGGCTAGGGTCTCTCACCTGGGGTCAGGGAGTACTTATATGGGACTAGGGTAACTCACTTGGTGTCTGGGAGCACTTATATGGGACCAGGGTAACTCACTTGGGGCCAGGGTGTACTTATAAAGGGGTTAGGGTAACTCACTTGGTGTCTGGGAGCACTTATATGAGACCAGGGTAACTCACTTGGGGCCAGGGTGTACTTATAAAGGGGTTAGGGTAACTCACTTGGGGTCAGGGCGTAGTTATAAGGGACTAGGGTAACTCACTTGGGGTCTGGGAGTACATATAAAGGGGCTAGGATAACTCACTTGGGGTCTGGGTGTACTTCTATGGGACTAGGGTAACTCACTTGCAGTCAGAGACTACATATAATGGGGCCAGGATAACTCACTTGGGGTCAGGGAGTACTTATAAAGGTGATATGGTATCTCACTTGGGGTCTGGAAGTACTTCTATGGGACTAGGGTAACTCACTTGCGGTCAGAGAGTACCTATAAAAGGGCCAGGATAACTCACTTGGGGTCAGGGAGTACTTC
This sequence comes from Prorops nasuta, assembly GCF_024137725.1. Taxonomy (NCBI): domain Eukaryota; kingdom Metazoa; phylum Arthropoda; class Insecta; order Hymenoptera; family Bethylidae; genus Prorops; species Prorops nasuta. The sequence continues at coordinate 621,621 of NW_027116841.1, read as the reverse complement.
TATGTGAGAAGGGTAACTCACTTGCGGGCAGAGAGTACATATAAAGGGGCAAGGATAACTCATTTGGGGTCAGGGAGTACTTATATAGGGGCTAGAGTAACTCACTTCTGGTCAGGGAGTACTTCTATGGTACTAGGGTAACTCACTTGGGGTTTGGGAGTACTTGTATGGGACTAGGGTAACTCACTTGCGGTCAGGGAGTACATATAAAGGACTAGGGTAACTCACTTGTGGTCTGGGAGTACATATAAAGGGGCTAGGATAACTCACTTGGTGTCAGGGAGTACTTATATGGGACTAGGGTAACTCACTTGCGGTCAGGGAGTATTTATAAAGGGGCTAGGGTAAATCTCTTTGGTTCAAGGAGTACTTATATGGGACTAGGCTAACTTACTTGGTGTCTGGGAGAACTTATATGGGACCAGGGTAACTCACTTGGGGCCAGGGTGTACTTGTAAAGGGGCTAGGGTAACTCACTTGGGGTCAGGGAGTAGTTATAAGGGACTAGTGTAACTCACTTGGGGTCTGGGAGTACATATAAAGGGGCTAGGTTAACTCACTTTTGGTCAAGGAGTACATATACGGGACTACGGTAACTCACTTGGTGCCTTTGAGTACATATATGGGAGCAGGGTAACTCACTTGGGTCAGGGTGTACCTATTAAGGGGCTAGGGTAACTCACTTGGGGTCAGGGAGTACAAATAAGGGAGTAGGGTAACTCACTTGTGGTCTGGGAGTACATATAAAGGGGCTAGGATAACTCACTTGCGGTCAGAGAGTACATATATAGGGGCTAGGATAACTCACTTGGGGTCAGGGAGTACTTATAAAGGTGATATGTTAACTCACTTGCGGTCAGAGAGTACCTATAAAAGGGCCAGGATAACTCGCTTGGGGTCAGGGAGTACTTCTATGTGAGAAGGGTAACTCACTTGCGGGCAGAGAGTACATATAAAGGGGCAAGGATAACTCATTTGGGGTCAGGGAGTACTTATATAGGGGCTAGAGTAACTCACTTCTGGTCAGGGAGTACTTCTATGGTACTAGGGTAACTCACTTGGGGTTTGGGAGTACTTATATGGGACTAGGGTAACTCACTTGCGGTCAGGGAGTACATATAAAGGACTAGGGTAACTCACTTGTGGTCTGGGAGTACATATAAAGAGGCTAGGATAACTCACTTGGGCTCAGGGAGTACTTATATGGGACTAGGGTAACTCACTTGCGGTCAGGGAGTACTTATAAAGGGGCTAGGGTAAATCTCTTTGGTTCAAGGAGTACTTATATGGGACTAGGCTAACTTACTTGGTGTCTGGGAGAACTTATATGGGACCAGGGTAACTCACTTGGGGCCAGGGTGTACTTGTAAAGGGGCTAGGGTAACTCACTTGGGGTCAGGGAGTAGTTATAAGGGACTAGTGTAACTCACTTGGGGTCTGGGAGTACATATAAAGGGGCTAGGTTAACTCACTTTTGGTCAAGGAGTACATATACGGGACTACGGTAACTCACTTGGTGCCTTTGAGTACATATATGGGAGCAGGGTAACTCACTTGGGTCAGGGTGTACCTATTAAGGGGCTAGGGTAACTCACTTGGGGTCAGGGAGTACAAATAAGGGAGTAGGGTAACTCACTTGTGGTCTGGGAGTACATATAAAGGGGCTAGGATAACTCACTTGCGGTCAGAGAGTACATATATAGGGGCTAGGATAACTCACTTGGGGTCAGGGAGTACTTATAAAGGTGATATGTTAACTCACTTGGGGTCAGGGAGTACTTATAAAGAGGCTAGGGTAACTCACTTGGGGTCAGGGAGTACTACTGTGGGAATAGGGTAACTCACTTGCCGTCAGAGAGTACATATAAATGGGTTAGGATAACTCACTTGGGGTCAGGGAGCACTTATAAAGGGGCTATGGTGACTCACTTGGGGTCAGGTTGTACTACTATGGGTGTGGGGTAACTCACTTGCGGTCAGAGAGTACATATAAAGGGGCTAGGATAACTCACTTGGGGTCAGGGAGTACTTATAAAGGTGATATGGTAACTCACTTGGGGTCAGGGAGAACTTATAAAGGGGCTAGGGTAACTCACTTGGGGTCAGGGAGTACTTATAAAGGGGCTATGGTAACTCACTTGGGGTCAGGGAGTACTTATAAAGGGGCTATGGTAACTCACTTGGGGTCAGGGAGTACTACTGTGGGAATAGGGTAACTCACTTGCCGTCAGAGAGTACATATAAATGGGGTTAGGATAACTCACTTGGGGTCAGGGAGCACTTATAAAGGGGCTATGGTAACTCACTTGGGGTCAGGGTGTACTACTATGGGTGTGGGGTAACTCACTTGCGGTCAGAGAGTACATATAAAGGGGCTAGGGTAACTCACTTGGGGTCAGGGAGTACTTATAAAGGGGCTATGGTAACTCACTTGGGGTCAGGGAGTACTACTGTGGGACTAGGGTAACTCACTTGCCGTCAAAGAGTACATATAAATGGGGTTAGGATAACTCACTTGGGGTCAGGGAGTACTTATAAAGGGGCTATGGTAACTCACTTGGGGTCAGGGTGTACTACTATGGGTGTGGGGTAACTCACTTTTGGTCAGAGAGTACATATAAAGGGGCTAGGATAACTCACTTGCGGTCAGAGAGTACATATATAGGGGCTAGGATAACTCACTTGGGGTCAGGGAGTACTTATAAAGGTGATATGTTAACTCACTTGTGGTCAGGGAGTACTTATAAAGGGGCTAGGGTAACTCACTTGGGTTCAGGGAGTACTACTGTGGGAATAGGGTAACTCACTTGCCGTCAGAGAGTACATATAAATGGGGTTAGGATAACTCACTTGGGGTCAGGGAGTACTTATAAAGGGGCTATGGTAACTCACTTGGGGTCAGGGTGTACTACTATGGGTGTGGGGTAACTCACTTGCCGTCAGAGAGTACATATAAATGGGGTTAGGATAACTCACTTGGGGTCAGGGAGTACTTATAAAGGGGCTATGGTAACTCACTTGGGGTCAGGGTGTACTACTATGGGTGTGGGGTAACTCACTTGCCGTCAGAGAGTACATATAAATGGGGTTAGGATAACTCACTTGGGGTCAGGGAGTACTTATAAAGGGGCTATGGTAACTCACTTGGGGTCAGGGTGTACTACTATGGGTGTGGGGTAACTCACTTGCGGTCAGAGAGTACATATAAAGGGGCTAGGATAACTCACTTGGGGTCAGGGAGTACTTATAAAGGTGATATGGTAACTCACTTGGGGTCAGGGAGTACTTATAAAGGGGCTAAGGTAACTCAATTGGGGTCAGGGAGTACTTATAAAGGGGTTATGGTAACTCACTTGGGGTCAGGGAGTACTTATAAAGGGGCTATGGTAACTCACTTGCGGTCAGAGACTACATATAAAGGGGCTAGGATAACTCACTTGGGGTCAGGGAGTACTTATAAAGGTGATATGGTAACTCACTTGGGGTCAGGGAGTACTTATAAAGGGGCTAGGGTAACTCACTTGGGGTCAGGGAGTACTTATAAAGGGGCTAAGGTAACTCACTTGGGGTCAGGGAGTACTTATAAAGGGGCTAGGGTAACTCACTTGGGGTCAGGGAGTACTACTGTGGGAATAGGGTAACTCACTTGCCGTCAGAGAGTACATATAAATGGGGTTAGGATAACTCACTTGGGGTCAGGGAGTACTTATAAAGGGGCTATGGTAACTCACTTGGGGTCAGGGTGTACTACTATGGGTGTGGGGTAACTCACTTGCCGTCAGAGAGTACATATAAATGGGGTTAGGATAACTCACTTGGGGTCAGGGAGCACTTATAAAGGGGCTATGGTAACTCACTTGGGGTCAGGGTGTACTACTATGGGTGTGGGGTAACTCACTTGCGGTCAGAGAGTACATATAAAGGGGCTAGGATAACTCACTTGGGGTCAGGGAGTACTTATAAAGGTGATATGGTAACTCACTTGGGGTCAGGGAGTATTTATAAAGGGGCTAGGGTAACTCACTTGGGGTCAGGGAGTACTTATAAAGGGGCTATGGTAACTCACTTGGGGTCAGGGAGTACTACTGTGGGACTAGGGTAACTCACTTGCCGTCAAAGAGTACATATAAATGGGGTTAGGATAACTCACTTGGGGTCAGGGAGTACTTATAAAGGGGCTATGGTAACTCACTTGGGGTCAGGGTGTACTACTATGGGTGTGGGGTAACTCACTTGCGGTCAGAGAGTACATATAAAGGGGCTAGGATAACTCACTTGCGGTCAGAGAGTACATATATAGGGGCTAGGATAACTCACTTGGGGTCAGGGAGTACTACTGTGGGAATAGGGTAACTCACTTGCCGTCAGAGAGTACATATAAATGGGGTTAGGATAACTCACTTGGGGTCAGGGAATACTTATAAAGGGGCTATGGTAACTCACTTGGGGTCAGGGTGTACTACTATGGGTGTGGGGTAACTCACTTGCCGTCAGAGAGTACATATAAATGGGGTTAGGATAACTCACTTGGGGTCAGGGAGTACTTATAAAGGGGCTATGGTAACTCACTTGGGGTCAGGGTGTACTACTATGGGTGTGGGGTAACTCACTTGCGGTCAGAGAGTACATATAAAGGGGCTAGGATAACTCACTTGGGGTCAGGGAGTACTTATAAAGGTGATATGGTAACTCACTTGGGGTCAGGGAGTACTTATAAAGGGGCTAAGGTAACTCAATTGGGGTCAGGGAGTACTTATAAAGGGGTTATGGTAACTCACTTGGGGTCAGGGAGTACTTATAAAGGGGCTATGGTAACTCACTTGCGGTCAGAGACTACATATAAAGGGGCTAGGATAACTCACTTGGGGTCAGGGAGTACTTATAAAGGGGCTAGTGTAACTCACTTGGGGTCAGGGAGTACTACTGTGGGACTAGGGTAACTCACTTGTCGTCAGAAAGTACATATAAATGGGGTTAGGATAACTCACTTGGGGTCAGGGAGTACTTATAAAGGGGCTATGGTAACTCACTTGGGGTCAGGGTGTACTACTATGGGTGTGGGGTAACTCACTTGCGGTCAGAGAGTACATATAAAGGGGCTAGGATAACTCACTTGGGGTCAGGGAGTATTTATAAAGGTGATATGGTATCTCACTTGGGGTCTGGAAGTACTTCTATGGGACTAGGGTAACTCAATTGCGGTCAGAGAGTACATATAAAAGGGCCAGGATAACTCACATGGGGTCAGGGAGTACTTCTATGTGAGAAGGGTAACTCACTTGCGGGCAGAGAGTACATATAAAGGGCAAGGATAACTCACTTGGGGTCAGGGAGTACTTATAAAGGGGCTAGGGTAACTCACTTGGGGTCAGGGAGTACTTATATGGGACTAGGGTAACTCACTTGGTGTCTGGGAGCACTTATATGGGACCAGGGTAACTCACTTGGGGCCAGGGTGTACTTATAAAGGGGTTAGGGTAACTCACTTGGTGTCTGGGAGCACTTATATGAGACCAGGGTAACTCACTTGGGGCCAGGGTGTACTTATAAAGGGGTTAGGGTAACTCACTTGGGGTCAGGGCGTAGTTATAAGGGACTAGGGTAACTCACTTGGGGTCTGGGAGTACATATAAAGGGGCTAGGATAACTCACTTGGGGTCAGGGTGTACTTCTATGGGACTAGGGTAACTCACTTGCGTTCAGAGACTACATATAATGGGGCCAGGATAACTCACTTGGGGTCAGGGAGTACTTATATAGGTGCTAGAGTAACTCACTTCTGGTCAGGGAGTACTTCTATGGTACTAGGGTAACTCACTTGGGGTTTGGGAGTACTTATATGGGACTAGGGTAACTCACTTGCGGTCAGGGAGTACATATAAGGGACTAGGGTAACTCACTTGTGGTCTGGGAGTACATATAAAGGGGCTAGGATAACTCACTTGGGGTCAGGGAGTACTTATATGGGACTAGGGTAACTCACTTGCGGTCAGGGAGTACTTATAAAGGGGCTAGGGTAAATCTCTTTGGTTCAAGGAGTACTTATATGGGACTAGGCTAACTCACTTGGTGTCTGGGAGAACTTATATGGGACCAGGGTAACTCACTTGGGGCCAGGGAGTACTTGTAAAGGGGCTAGGGTAACTCACTTGGGGTCAGGGAGTAGTTATAAGGGACTAGTGTAACTCACTTGGGGTCAGGGAGTACATATAAGGGGCTAGGATAACTCACTTGCGGTCAGAGAGTACATATATAGGGGCTAGGATAACTCACTTGGGGTCAGGGAGTACTTATAACGGTGATATGTTAACTCATTGGGGTCAGGGAGTACTTATAAAGGGGCTAGGGTAACTCACTTGGGGTCAGGGAGTACTACTGTGGGAATAGGGTAACTCACTTGCCGTCAGAGAGTACATATAAATGGGGTTAGGATAACTCACTTGGGGTCAGGGAGTACTTATAAAGGGGCTATGGTAACTCACTTATGGTCAGGGTGTACTATTATGGGAGTGGGGTAACTCACTTGCGGTCAGAGAGTACATATAAAGGGGCTAGGATAACTCACTTGGGGTCAGGGAGTACTTATAAAGGTGATATGGTAACTCACTTGGGGCCAGGGTGTACTTATAAAGGAGCTAGGGTAACTCACTTGGGGTCAGGGAGTAGTTATAAGGGACTAGGGTAACTCACTTGGGGTCTGGGAGTACATATAAAGGGGCTAGGATAACTCACTTGGGGTCAGGGTGTACTTCTATGGGACTAGGGTAACTCACTTGCGGTCAGGGACTACATATAAAGGGGCCAGGATAACTCACTTGGGGTCAGGCAGTACTTATAAAGGTGATATGGTATCTCACTTGGGCTCTGGAAGTACTTCTATGGGACTAGGGTAACTCACTTGCGGTCAGAGAGTACATATAAAAGGGTCAGGATAACTCACTTGGGTACAGGGAGTACTTCTATGTGGGAAGGGTAACTCACTTGCGGGCAGAGAGTACATATAAAGGGGCAAGGATAACTCATTTGGGGTCAGGGAGTACTTATATAGGGGCTAGAGTAACTCACTTGGGGTCAGGTAGTACTTCTATGGTACTAGAGTAACTCACTTGGGGTTTGGGAGTACTTATATGGGACAAGGGTAACTCACTTGGGGTCAGGGAGTACTTATAAAGGGGCTAGGGTAACTCACTTTTGGTCAAGGAGTACATATACGGGACTACGGTAACTCACTTGGTGTCTTTGAGTACATATATGGGACCAGGGTAACTCACTTGGGGCCAGGGTGTACCTATTAAGGGGCTTTGGTAACTCACTTGGGGTCAGGGAGTACTTATAAGGGACTAGGGTAACTCAGTTGTGGTCTGGGAGTACATATAAAGGGGCTAGGATAACTCATTTGCGGCCAGAGAGTACTTATAAAGGGGCTATGGTAACTCACTTGGGGTAAGGAGTACTTCTATGGGACTAGGGTAACTCACTTGGGGTCAGGGAGTACTTCTATGGGATTAGGGTAACTCACTTGGGGTCAAGGAGTACATATAAAGGGGCTAGGATGACTCACTTGGGGTCAGGGAGTACTTATAAAGGGGCTATGGTAACTCACTTGGGGTAAGGAGTATTTATATAGGACTAGGGTAACTCACTTGCGGTCAGAGAGAACATATATAGGGATAGGATAACTCACTTGCGGTCAGAGAGTACATATAAAGGGGCTAGAATAACTCACTTGTTGTCAGGGAGTACTTATATGGGACCAGGGTAACTCACTTAGTGTTAGGGAGTACTTATATAGGGGCTAGGTTAACTCACTTGGGGTCAGGGAGTATTTCTATGTGACTAGGGTAACTCACTTGGGGTCTGGGAGTACTTATATGGGACTAGGGTAACTCTCTTGAGGTCAGGGAGTACTTATAAAGGGGTTAGAGTAACTCACTTGGGGTCAGGGAGTAGTTATAAGGGACTAGGGTAACTCACTTGGGGTCTGGGAGTACATATAAAGGGGCTAGGATAACTCACTTGGTGTCAGGGAGTACTTCTATGTGAGAAGGGTAACTCACTTGCGGACAGAGAGTACATATAAAGGGGCAAGGATAACTCATTTGGGGTCAGGGAGTACTTATATAGGGGTTAGAGTAACTCACTTGGGGTCAGGGAGTACTTCTATGGTACTAGGGTAACTCACTTGGAGTTTGGGAGTACTTATAAAGGGGATAGGGTAACTCTCTTTTGGTCAAGGAGTATTTATACGGGACTACGGTAACTCACTTGGTGTCTTTGAGTACATATATGGGACCAGGGTAACTCACTTGGGGCCAGGGTGTACTTATTAAAGGGCTAGGGTAACTCACTTGGGGTCAGGGAGTACTTATAAGGGACTAGGGTAACTCACTTGTGGTCTGGGAGTACATATAAAGGGGATAGGATAACTCACTTGCGGTCAGAGAGTACACTCTGGGAAATCGAATCGTTCCAAAATGTAAACACAATTTAAATGTGTCTTAGTTAGCTAGTGGACAAGACTTTTCTACATTGCGCAGCCTACCTGGCCTAGTACCGAGTCCCAAGCAATAAACAGAGGGCAATAAACCGACCGAAAATGACTAACCCTTACATACCTGTACTCGAATGATTAATCAAAAATTCTAATTTTAATATTATTAATTAAACATTCTTAAAACTGTTATCAATACATTGCTTTTATTTCTAAGATGAGAATGAGCCCAAACACGAGGTTAATCGGACGATTATTTCTGTATTATGTGTATCCTGTAGTTCATATTTTATTAAATTCTAATGAAACTATATTTTATTTTGTATATCTGTAATTTGATAAATTTAAATATATATATATATATATATAAAACAATATAGCAGAAAGGATCGATTAACAGTTATCGGAGTTAATACGATGTCTAAGAAAATAGGAATTTTTGCCACCTTTAAGAAAGGGCGAAAAATAAATTATGTATAAAAATATTATTAAATGATGAATAAATATTTATTTCATTTAAATATATATGTAATTAAAGATATGTGTAAATACTTTAAATTCCTATCTAAATGATTCAAAAGAAAAGTTTTATTAAAATTAAATAATTTGAGAACTGCATGATAAATTTAATACAGAAATAATCGTCCGATTAGCTTCGTGTTTGGGCTCATTCTCATCTTAAAAATAAAAGCAATGTATTGATAACAGTTTTAAAAATGTTTAATTAATAATATTAAAATTAGAATTTTTGATTGATCATTCGAGTACAGGTATATAAGGGTTAGTCATTTTCGGTCGGTTTATTGCCTCTCTTTTTATTGCTTGGGACTCGGTGCTAAGCCTGGTAGGCTGAACAATGTGGAAAAGTCTTGTCCACCAGCTAACTAATGCACCTTTAAATTGTGTTTACATTTTGGAACGATTCGATTTCCCAGAGTGTACATATAAACGGCTAGAATAATTCACTTGTTGTCAGGGAGTACTTATATGGGACTAGGGTAACTCACTTAGGGTTAGGGAGTACTTATAAAGGGGCTAGGTTAACTCACTTGGGGTCAGGGAGTATTTCTGTGTGACTAGGGTAACTCACTTGGGGTCTGGGAGTACTTATATGGGACTAGGGTAACTCTCTTGAGGTCATGGAGTACATATAAAGGGGTTAGAGTAACTCACTTGGGGTCAGGGAGTACATATAAGGGACTAGGGTAACTCACTTGTGGTCTGGGAGTACATACAAAGGGGCTAGGATAACTCACTTGCGGTCAGAGAGTACTTATAAAGGGGCTATGGTAACTCACTTGGGGTAAGGAGTACCTCTATGGGACTAGGGTAACTCACTTGGGGTAAGGAGTACTTATATAGGAATAGGGTAACTCACTTGCGGTCAGAGAGAATATATATAGGGATAGGATAACTCACTTGCGGTCAGAGAGTACATATAAAGGGGCTAGGATAACTCACTTGGGGTTAGGGAGTACTTATATAGGGGCTAGGGTAACTCACTTGCGGTCAGGGAGTATTTCTATGTGACTAGGGTAACTCACTTGGGGTCTGGGAGTACATATATGGGACTAGGGTAACTCTCTTGAGGTCATGGAGTACATATAAATGGGTTAGAGTAACTCACTTGGGGTCAGGGAGTACATATAAGGGACTAGGGTAACTCACTTGTGGTCTGGGAGTACATATAAAGGGGATAGGATAACTCACTTGCGGTCAGAGAGTACTTATATGGGTCCAGGGTAACTCACTTAGCGTTAGGGAGTACTTATATAGGGGCTAGGGTAACTCACTTGGGGTCAGGGAGTATTTCTATGTGACTAGGGTAACTCACTTGGGGTAAGGAGTACCTCTATGGGACTAGGGTAACTCACTTGGGGTAAGGAGTACTTATATAGGACTAGGGTAACTCACTTGCGGTCAGAGAGAATATATATAGGGATAGGATAACTCACTTGCGGTCAGAGAGTACATATAAAGGGGCTTGAATAACTCACTTGTTGTCAGGGAGTACTTACATGGGACCAGGGTAACTCACTTAGGGTTAGGGAGTACTTATATAGGGGCTAGGGTAACTCACTTGGGGTCAGGGAGTATTTCTATGTGACTAGGGTAACTCACTTAGGGTCTGGGAGTACTTATATGGGACTAGGGTAACTCTCTTGAGGTCAGGGAGTACTTATAAAGGGGTTAGAGTAACTCACTTGGGGTCAGGGAGTAGTTATAAGGGACTAGGGTAACTCACTTGGGGTCTGGGAGTACATATAAAGGGGTTTGGATAACACACTTGGGGTCAGAGAGTACATATAAAGGGGCAAGGATAACTCATTTGGGGTCAGGGAGTACTTATAAAGGTGATATGGTATCTCTCTTGGGGTCTGGAAGTACTTCTATGGGACTTGGGTAACTCACTTGCGGTCAGAGAGTACCTATAAAGGGGCTAGGATAACTCACTTGGGGTCAGGGAGTACTTATAAAGGTGATATGGTAACTCACTTGGGGTCAGAGAGTACTAATAAAGGGGCTATGGTAACTCACTTGGGGTTCAGGGAGTACTTATAAAGGGCTATGGTAACTTACTTGGGGTCAGGGAGTACTACTATAGGACTAGGGTAACTCACTTGCCGTCAGAGAGTACATATAAATGGGGTTAGGATAACTCACTTGGGGTCAGGGAGTACTTATAAAGGGGGTATGGTAACTCACTTGGGGTCAGGGTGTACTACTATGGGACTAGGGTAACTCACTTGCGGTCAGAGAGTACATATAAAGGGGCTAGGATAACTCACTTGGGGTCAGGGAGTACTTATAAAGGTGATATGTTAATTCACATGGGGTCAGGGAGTACTTATAAAGGGGCTAGGGTAAATCTCTTTGGGTTATGGAGTACTTATTTGGGACTAGGCTAACTCACTTGGTGTCTGGGAGCACTTATATGGGACCAGGGTAACTCACTTGGGGCCAGGGTGTACTTATAAAGGAGCTAGGGTAACTCACTTGGGGTCAGGGAGTAGTTATAAGGGACTAGGGTAACCCACTTGTGGTCTGGGAGAACATATATAGGGATAGGATAACTCCCTTGCGGTCAGAGAGTACATATAAAGGGGCAAGGATAACTCATTTGGGGTCAGGGAGTACTAAAATAGGGGTTAGAGTAACTCACTTGGGGTCAGGGAGTACTTCTATGGTACTACGGTAACTCACTTGGGGTTTGGGAGTACTTATATGGGACTAGGGTATCTCACTTGGGGTCAGGGAGTACTTATAAAGGGGCTAGGGTAACTCTCTTTTGGTCAAGGAGTATTTATACGGGACTACGGTAACTCACTTGGTGTCTTTGAGTACATATATGGGACCAGGGTAACTCACTTGGGGCCAGGGTGTACTTATTAAAGGGCTAGGGTAACTCACTTGGGGTCAGGGAGTACTTATAAGGGACTAGGGTAACTCACTTGTGGTCTGGGAGTACATATAAAGGGGATAGGATAACTCACTTGCGGTCAGAGAGTACATATAAAGGGGCTAGAATAACTCATTTGTTGTCAGGGAGTACTTATATGGGACTAGGGTAACTCACTTAGGGTTAGGGAGTACTTATATAGGGGCTAGGGTAACTCACTTGGGGTCAGGGAGTATTTCTATGTGACTAGGGTAACTCACTTGGGGTCTGGGAGTACTTTTATGGGACTAGGGTAACTCTCTTGAGGTCATGGAGTACATATAAAGGGGTTAGAGTAACTCACTTGGGGTCAGGGAGTACATATAAGGGACTAGGGTAACTCACTTGTGGTCTGGGAGTACATATAAAGGGGCTCGGATAACTCACTTGCGGTCAGAGAGTACTTATAAAGGGGCTATGGTAACTCACTTGGGGTAAGGAGTACCTCTATGGGACTAGGATAACTCACTTGGGATAAGGAGTACTTATATAGGACTAGGGTAACTCACTTGCGGTCAGAGAGAATATATATAGGGATAGGATAACTCACTTGCGGTCAGAGAGTACATATAAAGGGGCTAGAATAACTCACTTGTTGTCAGGGTGTACTTATATTGGACCAGGGTAACTCACTTAGGGTTAGGGAGTACTTATATAGGGGCTAGGGTAACTCACTTGGGGTCAGGGAGTATTTCTATGTGACTAGGTTAACTCACTTAGGGTCTGGGAGTACTTATATGGGACAAGGGTAACTCTCTTGAGGTCATGGAGTACATATAAAGGGGTTAGAGTAACTCACTTGGGTTCAGGGAGTAGTTATAAGGGACTAGGGTAACTCACTTGGGGTCAGGGAGTACATATAAGGAACTAGGGTAACTCACTTGTGGTCTGGGAGTACATATAAAGGGGCTAGGATAACTCACTTGCGGTCAGAGAGTACTTATAAAGGGGCTATGGTAACTCACTTGGGGTAAGGAGTACCTCTATGGGACTAGGGTAACTCACTTGGGGTAAGGAGTACTTATACAGGACTAGGGTAACTCACTTGCGGTCAGAGAGAATATATATAGGGATAGGATAACTCACTTGCGGTCAGAGAGTACATATAAAGGGGCTAGGATAACTCACTTGGGGTCAGGGAGTACTTATAAAGGTGATATGGTAACTCACTTGGGGTCAGGGAGTACTTATAAAGGTGATATGGTATCTCACTTGGGGTCTGGAAGTACTTCTATGGGACTAGGGTAACTCACTTGTCGTCAGAAAGTACATATAAATGGGGTTAGGATAACTCACTTGGGGTCAGGGAGTACTTATAAAGGGGCTATGGTAACTCACTTGGGGTCAGGGTGTACTACTATGGGTGTGGGGTTACTCACTTGCGGTCAGAGAGTACATATAAAGGGGCTAGGATAACTCACTTGGGGTCAGGGAGTACTTATAAAGGTGATATGGTAACTCACTTGGGGTCAGGGAGTACTTATAAAGGGGCTAAGGTAACTCACTTGCGGTCAGAGACTACATATAAAGGGGCTAGGATAACTCACTTGGGGTCAGGGAGTACTTATAAAGGTGATATGGTAACTCACTTGGGGTCAGGGAGTACTTATAAAGGGGCTAGGGTAACTCACTTGGGGTCAGGGAGTACTACTGTGGGACTAGGGTAACTCACTTGTCGTCAGAAAGTACATATAAATGGGGTTAGGATAACTCACTTGGGGTCAGGGAGTACTTATAAAGGGGCTATGGTAACTCACTTGGGGTCAGGGTGTACTACTATGGGTGTGGGGTAACTCACTTGCGGTCAGAGAGTACATATAAAGGGGCTAGGATAACTCACTTGGGGTCAGGGAGTACTTATAAAGGTGATATGGTATCTCACTTGGGGTCTGGAAGTACTTCTATGGGACTAGGGTAACTCAATTGCGGTCAGAGAGTACATATAAAAGGGCCAGGATAACTCACATGGGGTCAGGGAGTACTTCTATGTGAGAAGGGTAACTCACTTGCGGGCAGAGAGTACATATAAAGGGCAGGGATAACTCACTTGGGGTCAGGGAGTACTTATAAAGGGGCTAGGGTAACTCACTTGGGGTCAGGGAGTACTTATATGGGACTAGGGTAACTCACTTGGTGTCTGGGAGCACTTATATGGGACTAGGGTAACTCACTTGGGGCCAGGGTGTACTTATAAAGGGGTTAGGGTAACTCACTTGGTGTCTGGGAGCACTTATATGAGACCACGGTAACTCACTTGGGGCCAGGGTGTACTTATAAAGGGGTTAAGGTAACTCACTTGGGGTCAGGGAGTAGTTATAAGGGACTAGGGTAACTCACTTGGGGTCTGGGAGTACATATAAAGGGGCTAGGATAACTCACTTGGGGTCAGGGTGTACTTCTATGGGACTAGGGTAACTCACTTGCGGTCAGAGACTACATATAATGGGGCCAGGATAACTCACTTAGGGTCAGGGAGTACTTATAAAGGTGATATGGTATCTCACTTGGGGTCTGGAAGTACTTCTATGGGACTAGGGTAACTCACTTGCCGTCAGAGAGTACATATAAATGGGGTTAGGATAACTCACTTGGGGTCAGGGAGTACTTATAAAGGGGGTATGGTAACTCACTTGGGGTCAGGGTGTACTACTACGGGACTAGGGAAACTCACTTGCGGTCAGAGAGTACATATAAAGGGGCCAGGATAACTCACTTAGGGTCAGGGAGTACTTATAAAGGTGATATGGTATCTCACTTGGGGTCTGGAAGTACTTCTATGGGACTAGGGTAACTCACTTGCGGTCAGAGAGTACATATAAAAGGGTCAGGATAACTCACTTGGGTACAGGGAGTACTTCTATGTGAGAAGGGTAACTCACTTGCGGGCAGAGAGTACATATAAAGGGGCAAGGATAACTCATTTGGGGTCAGGGAGTACTTATATAGGGGCTAGAGTAACTCACTTGGGGTCAGGTAGTATTTCTATGGTACTAGAGTAAATCACTTGGGGTTTGGGAGTACTTATATGGGACAAGGGTAACTCACTTGGGGTCAGGGAGTACTTATAAAGGGGCTAGGGTAACTCACTTTTGGTCAAGGAGTACATATACGGGACTACGGTAACTCACTTGGTGTCTTTGAGTACATATATGGGACCAGGGTAACACACTTGGGGCCAGGGTGTACCTATTAAGGGGCTAGGGTAACTCACTTGGGGTCAGGGAGTACTTATAAGGGACTAGGGTAACTCAGTTGTGGTCTGGGAGTACATATAAAGGGGCTAGGATAACTCATTTGCGGTGAGAGAGTACTTATAAAGGGGCTATGGTAACTCACTTGGGGTAAGGAGTACTTCTATGGGACTAGGGTTACTCAATTGGGGTCAGGGAGTACATCTATGGGATTAGGGTAACTCACTTGGGGTCAAGGAGTACATATAAAGGGGGTAGGATAACTCACTTGGGGTCAGGGAGTACTTATAAAGGGGCTATGGTAACTCACTTGGGGTAAGGAGTATTTATATAGGACTAGGGTAACTCACTTGCGGTCAGAGAGAACATATATAGGGATAGGATAACTCACTTGCGGTCAGAGAGTACATATAAAGGGGCTAGAATAACTCACTTGTTGTCAGGGAGTACTTATATGGGACCATGGTAACTCACTTAGTGTTAGGGAGTATTTCTATGTGACTAGGGTAACTCACTTGGGGTCTGGGAGTACTTATATGGGACTAGGGTAACTCTCTTGAGGTCAGGGAGTACTTATAAAGGGGTTAGAGTAACTCACTTTGGGTCAGGGAGTAGTTATAAGGGACTAGGGTAACTCACTTGGGGTCTGGGAGTACATATAAAGGGGCTAGGATAACTTACTTGGGGTCAGGGAGTACTTCTATGTGAGAAGGGTAACTCACTTGCGGACAGAGAGTACATATAAAGGGGCAAGGATAACTCATTTGGGGTCAGGGAGTACTTATATAGGGGTTAGAGTAACTCACTTGGGGTCAGGGTGTACTTCTATGGTACTAGGTAACTCACTTGGGGTTTGGGAGTACTTATATGGGACTAGGGTAACTCACTTGGGGTCAGGGAGTACTTATAAAGGGGCTAGGGTAACTCTCTCTTGTTCAAGGAGTATTTATACGGGACTACGGTAACTCACTTGGTGTCTTTGTGTACATATATGGGACCAGGGTAACTCACTTGGGGCCAGGGAGTACTTATTAAAGGGCTAGGGTAACTCACTTGGGGTCAGAGAGTACATATAAAGGGGCTAGAATAACTCACTTGTTGTCAGGGAGTACTTATATGGGACTAGGGTAACTCACTTAGGGTTAGGAAGTACTTATATAGGGGCTAGGGTAACTCACTTGGGGTCAGGGAGTACTTATATGGGACTAGGGTAACTCACTTGGTGTCTGGGAGCACTTATATGGGACCAGGGTAACTCACTTGGGGCCAGGGTGTACTTATAAAGGGGTTAGGGTAACTCACTTGGTGTCTGGGAGCACTTATATGAGACCACGGTAACTCACTTGGGGCCAGGGTGTACTTATAAAGGGGTTAGGGTAACTCACTTGGGGTCAGGGAGTAGTTATAAGGGACTAGGGTAACTCACTTGGGGTCTGGGAGTACATATAAAGGGGCTAGGATAACTCACTTGGGGTCAGGGTGTACTTCTATGGGACTAGGGTAACTCACTTGCGGTCAGAGACTACATATAATGGGGCCAGGATAACTCACTTAGGGTCAGGGAGTACTTATAAAGGTGATATGGTATCTCACTTGGGGTCTGGAAGTACTTCTATGGGACTAGGGTAACTCACTTGCCGTCAGAGAGTACATATAAATGGGGTTAGGATAACTCACTTGGGGTCAGGGAGTACTTATAAAGGGGGTATGGTAACTCACTTGGGGTCAGGGTGTACTACTACGGGACTAGGGAAACTCACTTGCGGTCAGAGAGTACATATAAAGGGGCCAGGATAACTCACTTAGGGTCAGGGAGTACTTATAAAGGTGATATGGTATCTCACTTGGGGTCTGGAAGTACTTCTATGGGACTAGGGTAACTCACTTGCGGTCAGAGAGTACATATAATAGGGTCAGGATAACTCACTTGGGTACAGGGAGTACTTCTATGTGAGAAGGGTAACTCACTTGCGGGCAGAGAGTACATATAAAGGGGCAAGGATAACTCATTTGGGGTCAGGGAGTACTTATATAGGGGCTAGAGTAACTCACTTGGGGTCAGGTAGTATTTCTATGGTACTAGAGTAACTCACTTGGGGTTTGGGAGTACTTATATGGGACAAGGGTAACTCACTTGGGGTCAGGGAGTACTTATAAAGGGGCTAGGGTAACTCACTTTTGGTCAAGGAGTACATATACGGGACTACGGTAACTCACTTGGTGTCTTTGAGTACATATATGGGACCAGGGTAACACACTTGGGGCCAGGGTGTACCTATTAAGGGGCTAGGGTAACTCACTTGGGGTCAGGGAGTACTTATAAGGGACTAGGGTAACTCAGTTGTGGTCTGGGAGTACATATAAAGGGGCTAGGATAACTCATTTGCGGTCAGAGAGTACTTATAAAGGGGCTATGGTAACTCACTTGGGGTAAGGAGTACTTCTATGGGACTAGGGTTACTCACTTGGGGTCAGGGAGTACATCTATGGGATTAGGGTAACTCACTTGGGGTCAAGGAGTACATATAAAGGGGGTAGGATAACTCACTTGGGGTCAGGGAGTACTTATAAAGGGGCTATGGTAACTCACTTGGGGTAAGGAGTATTTATATAGGACTAGGGTAACTCACTTGCGGTCAGGGAGTACTTATAAAGGGGCTAGTGTAAATCTCTTTGGGTTATGGAGTACTTATTTGGGACTAGGCTAACTCACTTGGTGTCTGGGAGCACTTATATGGGACCAGGGTAACTCACTTGGGGCCAGGGTGTACTTATAATGGAGCTAGGGTAACTCACTTGGGGTCAGGGAGTAGTTATAAGGGACTAGTGTAACTCACTTGGGGTCTGGGAGTACATATAAAGGGGCCAGGATAACTCACTTGGGTACAGGGAGTACTTCTATGTGAGAAGGGTAACTCACTTGCGGGCAGAGAGTACATATAAAGGGGCAAGGATAACTCATTTGGGGCCAGGGAGTACTTCTATGGGACTAGGGTTACTCACTTGCGGTCAGGGACTACATATAAAGGGGCCAGGATAACTCACTTGGGGTCAGGCAGTACTTATAAAGGTGATGTGGTATCTCACTTGGGGTCTGGAAGTACTTCTATGGGACTAGGGTAACTCACTTGCGGTCAGAGAGTACATATAAAAGGGTCAGGATAACTCACTTGGGTACAGGGAGTACTTCTATGTGAGAAGGGTAACTCACTTGCGGGCAGAGAGTACATATAAAGGGGCAAGGATAACTCATTTGGGGTCAGGGAGTACTTATATAGGGGCTAGAGTAACTCACTTGGGGTCAGGTAGTATTTCTATGGTACTAGAGTAACTCACTTGGGGTTTGGGAGTACTTATATGGGACAAGGGTAACTCACTTGGGGCCAGGGTGTACCTATTAAGGGGCTAGGGTAACTCACTTGGGGTCAGGGAGTACTTATAAGGGACTAGGGTAACTCAGTTGTGGTCTGGGAGTACATATAAAGGGGCTAGGATAACTCATTTGCGGTCAGAGAGTACTTATAAAGGGGCTATGGTAACTCACTTGGGGTAAGGAGTACTTCTATGGGACTAGGGTTACTCACTTGGGGTCAGGGAGTACTTCTATGGGATTAGGGTAACTCACTTGGGGTCAAGGAGTACATATAAAGGGGGTAGGATAACTCACTTGGGGTCAGGGAGTACTTATAAAGGGGCTATGGTAACTCACTTGGGGTAAGGAGTATTTATATAGGACTAGGGTAACTCACTTGCGGTCAGAGAGAACATATATAGGGATAGGATAACTCACTTGCGGTCAGAGAGTACATATAAAGGGGCTAGAATAACTCACTTGTTGTCAGGGAGTACTTATATGGGACCAGGGTAACTCACTTAGTGTTAGGGAGTATTTCTATGTGACTAGGGTAACTCACTTGGGGTCTGGGAGTACTTATATGGGACTAGGGTAACTCTCTTGAGGTCAGGGAGTACTTATAAAGGGGTTAGAGTAACTCACTTTGGGTCAGGGAGTAGTTATAAGGGACTAGGGTAACTCACTTGGGGTCTGGGAGTACATATAAAGGGGCTAGGATAACTTACTTGGGGTCAGGGAGTACTTCTATGTGAGAAGGGTAACTCACTTGCGGACAGAGAGTACATATAAAGGGGCAAGGATAACTCATTTGGGGTCAGGGAGTACTTATATAGGGGTTAGAGTAACTCACTTGGGGTCAGGGTGTACTTCTATGGGACTAGGGTAACTCTCTTGAGGTCAGGGAGTACTTATAAAGGGGTTAGAGTAACTCACTTTGGGTCAGGGAGTAGTTATAAGGGACTAGGGTAACTCACTTGGGGTCTGGGAGTACATATAAAGGGGCTAGGATAACTTACTTGGGGTCAGGGAGTACTTCTATGTGAGAAGGGTAACTCACTTGCGGACAGAGAGTACATATAAAGGGGCAAGGATAACTCATTTGGGGTCAGGGAGTACTTATATAGGGGTTAGAGTAACTCACTTGGGGTCAGGGTGTACTTCTATGGTACTAGGTAACTCACTTGGGGTTTGGGAGTACTTATATGGGACTAGGGTAACTCACTTGGGGTCAGGGAGTACTTATAAAGGGGCTAGGGTAACTCTCTTTTGTTCAAGGAGTATTTATACGGGACTACGGTAACTCACTTGGTGTCTTTGAGTACATATATGGGACCAGGGTAACTCACTTGGGGCCAGGGTGTACTTATTAAAGGGCTAGGGTAACTCACTTGGGGTCAGAGAGTACATATAAAGGGGCTAGAATAACTCACTTGTTGTCAGGGAGTACTTATATGGGACTAGGGTAACTCACTTAGGGTTAGGGAGTACTTATATAGGGGCTAGGGTAACTCACTTGGGGTAAGGAGTACTTCTATGGGACTAGGGTAACTCACTTGGGGTCAGGGAGTACTTCTATGGGATTAGGGTAACTCACTTGGGGTCAAGGAGTACATATAAAGGGGCTAGGATAACTCACTTGGGGTCAGGGAGTACTTATAAAGGGGCTATGGTAACTCACTTGGGGTAAGGAGTATTTATATAGGACTAGGGTAACTCACTTGCGGTCAGAGAGAACATATATAGGGATAGGATAACTCACTTGCGGTCAGAGAGTACATATAAGGGGCTAGAATAACTCACTTGTTGTCAGGGAGTACATATATGGGACCAGGGTAACTCACTTAGTGTTAGGGAGTACTTATATAGGGGCTAGGATAACTTACTTGGGGTCAGGGAGTACTTCTATGTGAGAAGGGTAACTCACTTGCGGGCAGAGAGTACATATAAAGGGGCAAGGATAACTCATTTGGGGCCAGGGAGTACTTCTATGGGACTAGGGTTACTCACTTGCGGTCAGGGACTACATATAAAGGGGCCAGGATAACTCACTTGGGGTCAGGCAGTACTTATAAAGGTGATATGGTATCTCACTTGGGGTCTGGAAGTACTTCTATGGGACTAGGGTAACTCACTTGCGGTCAGAGAGTACATATAAAAGGGTCAGGATAACTCACTTGGGTACAGGGAGTACTTCTATGTGAGAAGGGTAACTCACTTGCGGGCAGAGAGTACATATAAAGGGGCAAGGATAACTCATTTGGGGTCAGGGAGTAGTTATATAGGGGCTACAGTAACTCACTTGGGGTCAGGTAGTATTTCTATGGTACTAGAGTAACTCACTTGGGGTTTGGGAGTACTTATATGGGACAAGGGTAACTCACTTGGGGTCAGGGAGTACTTATAAAGGGGCTAGGGTAACTCACTTTTGGTCAAGGAGTACATATACGGGACTACGGTAACTCACTTGGTGTCTTTGAGTACATATATGGGACCAGGGTAACTCACTTGGGGCCAGGGTGTACTTATTAAAGGGCTAGGGTAACTCACTTGGGGTCAGAGAGTACATATAAAGGGGCTAGAATAACTCACTTGTTGTCAGGGAGTACTTATATGGGACTAGGGTAACTCACTTAGGGTTAGGGAGTACTTATATAGGGGCTAGGGTAACTCACTTGGGGTAAGGAGTACTTCTATGGGACTAGGGTAACTCACTTGGGGTCAGGGAGTACTTCTATGGGATTAGGGTAACTCACTTGGGGTCAAGGAGTACATATAAAGGGGCTAGGATAACTCACTTGGGGTCAGGGAGTACTTATAAAGGGGCTATGGTAACTCACTTGGGGTAAGGAGTATTTATATAGGACTAGGGTAACTCACTTGCGGTCAGAGAGAACATATATAGGGATAGGATAACTCACTTGCGGTCAGAGAGTACATATAAAGGGGCTAGAATAACTCACTTGTTGTCAGGGAGTACTTATATGGGACCAGGGTAACTCACTTAGTGTTAGGGAGTACTTATATAGGGGCTAGGATAACTTATTTGGGGTCAGGGAGTACTTCTATGTGAGAAGGGTAACTCACTTGCGGACAGAGAGTACATATAAAGGGGCAAGGATAACTCATTTGGGGTCAGGGAGTACTTATATAGGGGTTAGAGTAACTCATTTGGGGTCAGGGAGTACTTATATAGGGGTTAGAGTAACTCACTTGGGGTCAGGGAGTACTTCTATGGTACTAGGGTAACTCACTTGGGGTCAGGGAGTACTTATGTGGGACTAGGGTAACTCTCTTGAGGTCATGGAGTACATATAAAGGGGTTAGAGTAACTCACTTGGGGTAAGGGAGTAGTTATAAGGGACTAGGGTAACTCACTTGGGGTCAGGGAGTACATATAAGGGACTAGGGTAACTCACTTGTGGTCTGGGAGTACATATAAAGGGGCTAGGATAACTCACTTGCGGTCAGAGAGTACTTATAAAGGGGCTATGGTAACTCACTTGGGGTAAGGAGTACCTCTATGGGACTAGGGTAACTCACTTGGGGTAAGGAGTACTTATATAGGACTAGGGTAACTCACTTGCGGTCTGAGAGAATATATATAGGGATAGGATAACTCACTTGCGGTCAGAGAGTACATATAAAGGGGCTAGAATAACTCACTTGTTGTCAGGGAGTACTTATATGGGACCAGGGTAACTCACTTAGGGTTAGGGAGTACTTATATAGGGGCTAGGGTAACTCACTTGGGGTCAGGGAGTATTTCTATGTGACTAGGGTAACTCACTTAGGGTCTGGGAGTACTTATATGGGACAAGGGTAACTCTTTTGAGGTCATGGAGTACATATAAAGGGGTTAGAGTAACTCACTTGGGGTCAGGGAGTAGTTATAAGGGACTAGGGTAACTCACTTGGGGTCAGGGAGTACATATAAGGAACTAGGGTAACTCACTTGTGGTCTGGGAGTACATGTAAAGGGGCTAGGATAACTCACTTGCGGTCAGAGAGTACTTATAAAGGGGCTATGGTAACTCACTTGGGGTAAGGAGTACCTCTATGGGACTAGGGTAACTCACTTGGGGTAAGGAGTACTTATATAGGACTAGGGTAACTCCCTTGCGGTCAGAGAGAATATATATAGGGATAGGATATCTCACTTGCGGTCAGAGAGTACATATAAAGGGGCTAGAATAACTCACTTGTTCTCAGGGAGTACTTATATGGGACCAGGGTAACTCACTTAGGGTTAGGGAGTACTTATTTAGGGGCTAGGGTAACTCACTTGGGGTCAGGGAGTATTTCTATGTGACTAGGGTAACTCACTTGGGGTCTGGGAGTACTTATATGGGACAAGGGTAACTCTCTTGAGGTCAAGGAGTACTTATAAAGGGGTTAGAGTAACTCAGTTGGGGTCAGGGAGTACTTATAAAGGGGCTATGGTAACTCACTTGGGGTCAGGGAGTACTTATATGGGACTAGGGTAACTCACTTGCGGTCAGGGAGTACTTATAAAGGGGCTAGGGTAAATCTCTTTGGGTTAAGGAGTACTTATTTTGGACTAGGCTAACTCACTTGGTGTCTGGGAGCACTTATATGGGACCAGGGTAACTCAATTGGGGCCAGGGTGTACTTATAAAGGGGCTAGGGTAACTCACTTGGGGTCAGGGAGTAGTTATAAGGGACTAGGGTAACTCACTTGGGGTCTGGGAGTACATATAAAGGGGCAAGGATAACTCATTTGGGGTCAGGGAGTACTTATAAAGGGGCTATGGTAACTCACTTGGGGTAAGGAGTACTTCTATGGGACCAGGGTAACTCACTTGGGGCCAGGTTGTAATTATAAAGGGGCTAGGGTAACTCTCTTGAGGTCAGGGAGTACTTATAAAGGGGTTAGAGTAACTCACTTGGGGTCAGGGAGTACTTACAAAGGGGCTATGGTAACTCACTTGGGGTCAGGGAGTACTTATATGGGACTAGGGTAACTCACTTGCCGTCAGAGAGTACATATAAAGGGGCTAGGATAACTCACTTGGGGGCAGGGAGTACTTATAAAGGGGCTATGGTAACTCACTTGGGGTCAGGGAGTACTTATATGGGACCAGGGTAACTCACTTAGGGTTAGGGAGTACTTATATAGGGGCTAGGGTAACTCACTTGGGGTCAGGGAGTATTTCTATGTGACTAGGGTAACTCACTTAGGGTCTGGGAGTACTTATATGGGACAAGGGTAACTCTCTTGAGGTCATGGAGTACATATAAAGGGGTTAGAGTAACTCACTTGGGGACAGGGAGTAGTTATAAGGGACTAGGGTAACTCACTTGGGGTCAGAAAGTACATATAAGGAACTAGGGTAACTCACTTGTGGACTGGGAGTACATATAAAGGGGCTAGGATAACTCACTTGCGGTCAGAGAGTACATATATAGGGGCTAGGATAACTCACTTGGGGTCAGGGAGTACTTATAAAGGGGCTAGGGTAACTCACTTGGGGTCAGGGAGTACTTATAAAGGGGCTAGGGTAAATCTCTTTGGGTTAAAGAGTACTTATTTGGGACTAGGCTATCTCACTTGGTGTCTGGGAGCACTTATATGGGACCAGGGTAACTCACTTGGGGCCAGGGTGTACTTATAAAGGGGCTAGGGTAACTCACTTGGGGGCAGGGAGTACTTATAAAGGGGCTATGGTAACTCACTTGGGGTAAGGAGTACCTCTATGGGACTAGGGTAACTCACTTGGGGTAAGGAGTACTTATATAGGACTAGGGTAACTCACTTGGGGTAAGGAGTACTTCTATGGGACCAGGGTAACTCACTTGGGGCCAGGTTGTAATTATAAAGGGGCTAGGGTAACTCTCTTGAGGTCAGGGAGTACTTATAAAGGGGTTAGAGTAACTCACTTGGGGTCAGGGAGTACTTACAAAGGGGCTATGGTAAATCTCTTTGGGTTAAAGAGTACTTATTTGGGACTAGGCTATCTCACTTGGTGTCTGGGAGCACTTATATGGGACCAGGGTAACTCACTTGGGGTCAGGGAGTACTTATAAAGGGGCTATGGTAACTCACTTGGGGTAAGGAGTACTTCTATGGGACCAGGGTAACTCACTTGGGGCCAGGTTGTAATTATAAAGGGGCTAGGGTAACTCTCTTGAGGTCAGGGAGTACTTATAAAGGGGTTAGAGTAACTCACTTGGGGTCAGGGAGTACTTACAAAGGGGCTATGGTAACTCACTTGGGGTCAGGGAGTACTTATATGGGACTAGGGTAACTCACTTGCCGTCAGAGAGTACATATAAAGGGGCTAGGATAACTCACTTGGGGGCAGGGAGTACTTATAAAGGGGCTATGGTAACTCACTTGGGGTAAGGAGTACCTCTATGGGACTAGGGTAACTCACTTGGGGTAAGGAGTACTTATATAGGACTAGGGTAACTCACTTGCCGTCAGAGAGTACATATAAAGGGGCTAGGATAACTCACTTGGGGACAGGGAGTACTTATAAAGGGGCTATGGTAACTCACTTGGGGTCAGGGGGTACTTATATGGGACTAGGGTAACTCACTTGCGGTCAGGGAGTACTTATAA
This sequence comes from Prorops nasuta, assembly GCF_024137725.1. NCBI lineage: Eukaryota > Metazoa > Arthropoda > Insecta > Hymenoptera > Bethylidae > Prorops > Prorops nasuta. Next base: position 596,562 of record NW_027116841.1, on the reverse strand, counting down.
AGGGGCTAGGGTAAATCTCTTTGTGTTAAGGAGTACTTATTTGGGACTAGGCTAACTCACTTGGTGTCTGGGAGCACTTATATGGGACCAGGGTAACTCACTTGGGGCCAGGGTGTACTTATAAAGGGGCTAGGGTAACTCACTTGGGGTCAGGGAGTAGTTATAATGGACTAGGGTAACTCACTTGGGGTCTGGGAGTACATATAAAGGGGCTAGGATAACTCACTTGCGGTCAGAGAGTACATATATAGGGGCTAGGATAACTCACTTGGGGTCAGGGAGTACTTATAAAGGGGCTAGGGTAAATCTCTTTGGGTTAAAGAGTACTTATTTGGGACTAGGCTATCTCACTTGGTGTCTGGGAGCACTTATATGGGACCAGGGTAACTCACTTGGGGCCAGGGTGTACTTATAAAGGGGCTAGGGTAACTCACTTGGGGTCAGGGAGTAGTTATAATGGACTAGGGTAACTCACTTGGGGTCTGGGAGTACATATAAAGGGGCTAGGATAACTCACTTGCGGTCAGAGAGTACATATATAGGGGCTAGGATAACTCCCTTGGGGTCAGGGAGTACTTCTATGTGAGAAGGGTAACTCACTTGCGGGCAGAGAGTACATATAAAGGGGCAAGGATAACTCATTTGGGGTCAGGGAGTACTTATAAAGGGGCTATGGTAACTCACTTGGGGTAAGGAGTACTTCTATGGGACTAGGGTATCACTTGGGGTCAGGGAGTACTTCTATGGGATTAGGGTAACTCACTTGGGGTCAAGGAGTACATATAAAGGGGCTAGGATAACTCACTTGGGGTCAGGGAGTACTTATAAAGGGGCTATGGTAACTCACTTGGGGAAGGAGTACTTATATAGGACTAGGGTAACTCACTTGCGTTCAGAGAGAATATATATAGGGATAGGATAACTCACTTGCTGTCAGTGGGTACATATAAAGGGGCTAGAATAACTCACTTGGGGTCAGGGAATACTTCTATGTGAGAAGGGTAACTCACTTGCGGGCAGAGAGTATATATAAAGGGGTAAGGATAACTCATTTGGGGTCAGGGAGTACTTATATAGGGGCTAGAGTAACTCACTTGGGTCAGGGAGCACTTCTATGGTACTAGGGTAACTCACTTGGGGTTTGGGAGTACTTATATGGGACTAGGGTAACTCACTTGGGGTCAGGGAGTACTTATAAAGGGGTTAGGGTAACTCTCTTTTGGTCAAGGAGTATTTATACGGGACTACGGTAACTCACTTGGTGTCTTTGAGTACATATATGGGACCAGGGTAACTCACATGGGGCCAGGGTGTACTTATTAAGGGGCTAGGGTAACTCACTTGGGGTCAGGGAGTACTTATAAGGGACTAGGGTAACTCACTTGTGGTCTGGGAGTACATATAAAGTGGCTAGGATAACTCACTTGCGGTCAGATAGTACATATATAGGGGCTAGGATAACTCACTTGGGGTCAGAGAGTACTTATAAAGGTGATATGTTAACTCACTTGGGGTCAGGGAGTACTTATAAAGGGGCTAGGGTAACTCACTTGGGGTCAGGGAGTACTTATAAAGGGGCTATGGTAACTCACTTGGGGTCAGGGAGTACTTATATGGGACTAGGGTAACTCACTTGCCGTCAGAGAGTACATATAAAGGGGCTAGGATAACTCACTTGGGGACAGGGAGTACTTATAAAGGGGCTATGGTAACTCACTTGGGTCAGGGAGTATTTATATGGGACTAGGGTAACTCACTTGCGGTCAGGGAGTACTTATAAAGGGGATAGGGTAAATCTCTTTGGGTTAAGGAGTACTTATTTGGGACTAGGCTAAACCACTTGGTGTCTGGGAGCACTTATATGGGACCAGGGTAACTCACTTGGGGCCAGGGTGTACTTATAAAGGGGCTAGGGTAACTCACCTGGGTTCAGGGAGTAGTTATAAGGGACTAGGGTAACTCACTTGGGGTCTGGATGTACATATAAAGGGGCTAGGATAACTCACTTGGGGTCAGGGTGTACTTCTATGGGACTAGGGTAACTCACTTGCGGTCAGGGACTACATATAAAGGGGCCAGGATATCTCACTTGGGGTCAGGGAGTACTTATATGGGACCAGGGTAATTCACTTGGGGCCAGGGTGTACTTATAAAGGGGCTAGGGTAACTCACTTGGGGTCAGGGAGTAGTTATAAGGGACTAGGGTAACTCACTTGGGGTCTGGATGTACATATAAAGGGGCTAGGATAACTCACTTGGAGTCAGGGTGTACTTCTATGGGAATAGGTTAACTCACTTGCGGTCAAAGAGTACATATAAAGTTGCTAGGATAACTCACTTGGGGTCAGGGAGTACTTATAAAGGTGATATGGTAACTCACTTGGGGTCAGAGAGTACTAATAAAGGGGCTATGGTAACTCACTTGGGGTTCAGGGAGTACTTATAAAGGGCTATGGTAACTCACTTGGGGTGAGGGAGTACTACTATGGGACTAGGGTAACTGACTTGCCGTCAGAGAATACATATAAATGGGGTTAGGATAACTCACTTGGGGTCAGGGAGTAGTTATAAGGGACTAGGGTAACTCACTTGGGGTCTGGATGTACATATAAAGGGGCTAGGATAACTCACTTGGGGTCAGGGTGTACTTCTATGGGAATAGGGTAACTCACTTGCGGTCAAAGAGTACATATAAAGGGGCTAGGATAACTCACTTGGGGTCAGGGAGTACTTATAAAGGTGATATGGTAACTCACTTGGGGTCAGAGAGTACTAATAAAGGGGCTATGGTAACTCACTTGGGGTTCAGGGAGTACTTATAAAGGGCTATGGTAACTCACTTGGGGTCAGGGAGTACTACTATGGGACTAGGGTAACTGACTTGCCGTCAGAGAGTACATATAAATGGGGTTAGGATAACTCACTTGGGGTCAGGGAGTACTTATAAAGGGGGTATGGTAACTCACCTGGGGTCAGGGTGTACTACTATGGGACTGGGGTAACTCACTTGCGGTCAGAGAGTACATATAAAGGGGCTAGGATAACTCACTTGGGATCAGGGGGTACTTATAAAGGGGGTATGGTAACTCACTTGGGGTCAGGGTGTACTACTATGGGACTGGGGTAACTCACTTGCGGTCAGAGAGTACTTATAAAGGGGCTTTGATAACTCACTTGGGGTCAGGGAGTACTTATAAAGGTGATATGTTAACTCACTTGGGGCCAGGGAGTACTTATAAAGGGGCTAGGGTAACTCACTTGGGGTCAGGGTGTACTTATAAAGGGGCTATGGTAACTCACTTGGGGTCAGGGAGTACTAATAAAGGGGCTATGGTAACTCACTTGGGGTTCAGGGAGTACTTATAAAGGGCTATGGTAACTCACTTGGGGTCAGGGAGTACTTATATGGGACTAGAGTTACTCACTTAGGGTTAGGGAGTACTTATCTAGGGGCTAGGGTAACTCACTTGGGGTCAGGGAGTAGTTATAAGGGACTAGGGTAACTCACTTGGGGTCTGGGAGTACATATATAGGGGCTAGGATAACTCACTTGGGGTCAGGGTGTACTTCTATGAGACTAGGTTAACTCACTTGCGGTCAGGGACTACATATAAAGGGGCCAGGATAACTCACTTGGGGTCAGGCAGTACTTATAAAGGTGATATGGTATCTCACTTGGGGTCTGGAAGTACTTCTGTGGGACTAGGGTAACTCACTTGCGGTCAGAGAGTACATATAAAAGGGTCAGGATAACTCACTTGGGTACAGGGAGTACTTCTATGTGAGAAGGGTAACTCACTTGGGGCCAGGGTGTACTTATAAAGGGGCTAGGGTAACTCACTTGGGGTCAGGGAGTAGTTATAAGGGACTAGGGTAACTCACTTGGGGTCTGGATGTACATATAAAGGGGCTAGGATAACTCACTTGGGGTCAGGGTGTACTTCTATGGGAATAGGGTAACTCACTTGCGGTCAAAGAGTACATATAAAGTTGCTAGGGTAACTCACTTGGGGTCAGGGAGTACTTATAAAGGTGATATGTTAACTCACTTGGGGTCAGGGAGTACTTATAAAGGGGCTAGGGTAACTCACTTGGGGACAGGGAGTAATTATATGGGACTAGGGTAACTCACTTGGGGTCAGGGAGTACTTATAAAGGTGAAATGGTAACTCACTTGGGGTCAGAGAGTACTAATAAAGGGGCTATGGTAATTCACTTGGGGTTCAGGGAGTACTTATAAAGGGCTATGGTAACTCACTTGTGGTCAGGGAGTACTACTATGGGACTAGGGTAACTCACTTGCCGTCAGAGAGTACATATAAATGGGGTTAGGATAACTCACTTGGGGTCAGGGAATATTTATAAAGGGGGTATGGTAACTCACTTGCGGTCAGGGTGTACTACTATGGGACTGGGGTAACTCACTTGCGGTCAGAGAGTACATATAAAGGGGCTAGGATAACTCACTTGGGGTCAGGGAGTACTTATAAAAGGGGTATGGTAACTCACTTGGGGTCAGGGTGTACTACTATGGCACTGGTGTAACTCACTTGCGGTCAGAGAGTACATATAAAGGGGCTAGGATAACTCACTTGGGCTCAGGGAGTACTTATAAAGGTGATATGTTAACTCACTTGGAGTCAGGGAGTACTTATAAAGGGGCTAGGGTAACTCACTTGGGGTCAGGGAGTACTTATAAAGGGGCTATGGAAACTCACTTGGGGTCAGGGAGTACTTATATGGGACTAGGGTAACTCACTTGCCGTCAGAGAGTACATATAAAGGGGCTAGGATAACTCACTTGGGGACAGGAAGTACTTATAAAGGGGCTATGGTAACTCACTTGGGGTCAGGGAGTACTTATATGGGACTAGGGTAACTCACTTGCGGTCAAAGAGTACTTATAAAGGGGCTAGGGTAAATCTCTTTGGGTTATGGAGTACTTATTTGGGACTAGGCTAACTCACTTGGTGTCTGGGAGCACTTATATGGGACCAGGGTAACTCACTTGGGGCCAGGGTGTACTTATAAAGGAGCTAGGGTAACTCACTTGGGGTCAGGGAGTAGTTATAAGGGACTAGGGTAACTCACTTGGGGTCTGGGAGTACATATATAGGGGCTAGGATAACTCACTTGGGGTCAGGGTGTACTTCTATGAGACTAGGTTAACTCACTTGCGGTCAGGGACTACATATAAAGGGGCCAGGATAACTCACTTGGGGTCAGGCAGTACTTATAAAGGTGATATGGTATCTCACTTGGGGTCTGGAAGTACTTCTGTGGGACTAGGGTAACTCACTTGCGGTCAGAGAGTACATATAAAAGGGTCAGGATAACTCACTTGGGTACAGGGAGTACTTCTATGTGAGAAGGGTAACTCACTTGCGGGCAGAGAGTACATATAAAGGGGCAAGGATAACTCATTTGGGGTCAGGGAGTACTTATATAGGGGCTAGAGTAACTCACTTGGGGTCAGGTAGTACTTCTATGGTACTAGAGTAACTCACTTGGGGTCAGGCAGTACTTATAAAGGTGATATGGTATCTCACTTGGGGTCTGGAAGTACTTCTGTGGGACTAGGGTAACTCACTTGCGGTCAGAGAGTACATATAAAAGGGTCAGGATAACTCACTTGGGTACAGGGAGTACTTCTATGTGAGAAGGGTAACTCACTTGCGGGCAGAGAGTACATATAAAGGGGCAAGGATAACTCATTTGGGGTCAGGGAGTACTTATATAGGGGCTAGAGTAACTCACTTGGGGTCAGGTAGTACTTCTATGGTACTAGAGTAACTCACTTGGGGTCAGGCAGTACTTATAAAGGTGATATGGTATCTCACTTGGGGTCTGGAAGTACTTCTGTGGGACTAGGGTAACTCACTTGCGGTCAGAGAGTACATATAAAAGGGTCAGGATAACTCACATGGGTACAGGGAGTACTTCTATGTGAGAAGGGTAACTCACTTGCGGGCAGAGAGTACATATAAAGGGGCTATGGTAACTCACTTGGGGTCAGGGAGTACATATAAAGGGGCTAGGATAACTCACTTGGGGTCAGGGAGTACTTATAAAGGGGCTATGGTAACTCACTTGGGGAAGGAGTACTTATATAGGACTAGGGTAACTCACTTGCGGTCAGAGAGAATATATATAGGGATAGGATAACTCACTTGCGGTCAGTGGGTACATATAAAGGGGCTAGAATAACTCACTTGGGGTCAGGGAATACTTCTATGTGAGAAGGGTAACTCACTTGCGGGCAGAGAGTATATATAAAGGGGTAAGGATAACTCATTTGGGGTCAGGGAGTACTTATATAGGGGTTAGAGTAACTCACTTGGGGTCAGGGAGTACTTCTATGGTACTAGGGTAACTCACTTGGGGTTTGGGAGTACTTATATGGGACTAGGGTAACTCACTTGGGGTCAGGGAGTACTTATGTGGGACTAGGGTAACTCTCTTGAGGTCATGGAGTACATATAAAGGGGTTAGAGTCACTCACTTGGGGTAAGGGAGTAGTTATAAGGGACTAGGGTAACTCACTTGGGGTCAGGGAGTACATATAAGGGACTAGGGTAACTCACTTGTGGTCTGGGAGTACATATAAAGGGGCTAGGATAACTCACTTGCGGTCAGAGAGTACTTATAAAGGGGCTATGGTAACTCACTTGGGGTAAGGAGTACCTCTATGGGACTAGGGTAACTCACTTGGGGTAAGGAGTACTTATATAGGACTAGGGTAACTCACTTGCGGTCTGAGAGAATATATATAGGGATAGGATAACTCACTTGCGGTCAGAGAGTACATATAAAGGGGCTAGAATAACTCACTTGTTGTCAGGGAGTACTTATATGGGACCAGGGTAACTCACTTAGGGTTAGGGAGTACTTATATAGGGGCTAGGGTAACTCACTTGGGGTCAGGGAGTATTTCTATGTGACTAGGGTAACTCACTTATGGTCTGGGAGTACTTATATGGGACAAGGGTAACTCTTTTGAGGTCATGGAGTACATATAAAGGGGTTAGAGTAACTCACTTGGGGTCAGGGAGTAGTTATAAGGGACTAGGGTAACTCACTTGGGGTCAGGGAGTACATATAAGGAACTAGGGTAACTCACTTGTGGTCTGGGAGTACATGTAAAGGGGCTAGGATAACTCACTTGCGGTCAGAGAGTACTTATAAAGGGGCTATGGTAACTCACTTGGGGTAAGGAGTACCTCTATGGGACTAGGGTAACTCACTTGGGGTAAGGAGTACTTATATAGGACTAGGGTAACTCCCTTGTGGTCAGAGAGAATATATATAGGGATAGGATATCTCACTTGCGGTCAGAGAGTACATATAAAGGGGCTAGAATAACTCACTTGTTGTCAGGGAGTACTTATATGGGACCAGGGTAACTCACTTAGGGTTAGGGAGTACTTATTTAGGGGCTAGGGTAACTCACTTGCGGTCAGGGAGTACTTATAAAGGGGCTAGGGTAAATCTCTTTGGGTTAAGGAGTACTTATTTTGGACTAGGCTAACTCACTTGGTGTCTGGGAGCACTTATATGGGACCAGGGTAACTCAATTGGGGCCAGGGTGTACTTATAAAGGGGCTAGGGTAACTCACTTGGGGTCAGGGAGTAGTTATAAGGGACTAGGGTAACTCACTTGGGGTCTGGGAGTACATATAAAGGGGCAAGGATAACTCATTTGGGGTCAGGGAGTACTTATAAAGGGGCTATGGTAACTCACTTGGGGTAAGGAGTACTTCTATGGGACCAGGGTAACTCACTTGGGGCCAGGTTGTAATTATAAAGGGGCTAGGGTAACTCTCTTGAGGTCAGGGAGTACTTATAAAGGGGTTAGAGTAACTCACTTGGGGTCAGGGAGTACTTACAAAGGGGCTATGGTAACTCACTTGGGGTCAGGGAGTACTTATATGGGACTAGGGTAACTCACTTGCCGTCAGAGAGTACATATAAAGGGGCTAGGATAACTCACTTGGGGACAGGGAGTACTTATAAAGGGGCTATGGTAACTCACTTGGGGTCAGGGAGTACTTATATGGGACCAGGGTAACTCACTTAGGGTTAGGGAGTACTTATATAGGGGCTAGGGTAACTCACTTGGGGTCAGGGAGTATTTCTATGTGACTAGGGTAACTCACTTAGGGTCTGGGAGTACTTATATGGGACAAGGGTAACTCTCTTGAGGTCATGGAGTACATATAAAGGGGTTAGAGTAACTCACTTGGGGACAGGGAGTAGTTATAAGGGACTAGGGTAACTCACTTGGGGTCAGAAAGTACATATAAGGAACTAGGGTAACTCACTTGTGGTCTGGGAGTACATATAAAGGGGCTAGGATAACTCACTTGCGGTCAGAGAGTACTTATAAAGGGGCTATGGTAACTCACTTGGGGTAAGGAGTACCTCTATGGGACTAGGGTAACTCACTTGGGGTAAGGAGTACTTATATAGGACTAGGGTAACTCACTTGCCGTCAGAGAGTACATATAAAGGGGCTAGGATAACTCACTTGGGGACAGGGAGTACTTATAAAGGGGCTATGGTAACTCACTTGGGGTCAGGGGGTACTTATATGGGACTAGGGTAACTCACTTGCGGTCAGGGAGTACTTATAAAGGGGCTAGGGTAAATCTCTTTGTGTTAAGGAGTACTTATTTGGGACTAGGCTAACTCACTTGGTGTCTGGGAGCACTTATATGGGACCAGGGTAACTCACTTGGGGTCAGGGAGTACTACTATGGGACTAGGGTAACTGACTTGCCGTCAGAGAATACATATAAATGGGGTTAGGATAACTCACTTGGGGTCAGGGAGTAGTTATAAGGGACTAGGGTAACTCACTTGGGGTCTGGATGTACATATAAAGGGGCTAGGATAACTCACTTGGGGTCAGGGTGTACTTCTATGGGAATAGGGTAACTCACTTGCGGTCAAAGAGTACATATAAAGTTGCTAGGATAACTCACTTGGGGTCAGGGAGTACTTATAAAGGTGATATGGTAACTCACTTGGGGTCAGAGAGTACTAATAAAGGGGCTATGGTAACTCACTTGGGGTTCAGGGAGTACTTATAAAGGGCTATGGTAACTCACTTGGGGTCAGGGTGTACTACTATGGGACTGGGGTAACTCACTTGCGGTCAGAGAGTACATATAAAGGGGCTAGGATAACTCACTTGGGATCAGGGGGTACTTATAAAGGGGGTATGGTAACTCACTTGGGGTCAGGGTGTACTACTATGGGACTGGGGTAACTCACTTGCGGTCAGAGAGTACTTATTAAGGGGCTTTGATAACTCACTTGGGGTCAGGGAGTACTTATAAAGGTGATATGTTAACTCACTTGGGGCCAGGGAGTACTTATAAAGGGGCTAGGGTAACTCACTTGGGGTCAGGGAGTACTTATAAAGGGGCTATGGTAACTCACTTGGGGTCAGGGAGTACTTATATGGGACTAGGGTAACTCACTTGCCGTCAGAGAATACATATAAAGGGGCTAGGATAACTCACTTGGAGACAGGAAGTACTTATAAAGGGGCAAGGATAACTCATTTGGGGTCAGGGAGTACTTATATATGGGTTAGAGTAACTCACTTGGTGTCTTTGAGTACATATATGGGACCAGGGTAACTCACTTGGGGCCAGGGTGTACTTATTAAGGGGCTAGGGTAACTCACTTGGGGTCAGGGAGTACTAATAAGGGACTAGGGTAACTCACTTGTGGTCTGGGGGTACATATAAAGGGGCTAAGATAACTCACTTGCGGTCAGAGAGTACATATATAGGGGCTAGGATAACTCAATTGGGGTCAGGGAGTACTTCTATGTGAGAAGGGTAACTCACTTGCGGGCAGAGAGTACATATAAAGGGGCAAGGATAACTCATTTGGGGTCAGGGAGTACTTATATAGGGGCTAGGATAACTCACTTGGGCTCAGGGAGTACTTATAAAGGTGATATGTTAACTCACTTGGAGTCAGGGAGTACTTATAAAGGGGCTAGGGTAACTCACTTGGGGTCAGGGTGTACTTATAAAGGGGCTATGGAAACTCACTTGGGGTCAGGGAGTACTTATATGGGACTAGGGTAACTCACTTGCCGTCAGAGAGTACATATAAAGGGGCTAGGATAACTCACTTGGGGACAGGAAGTACTTATAAAGGGGCTATGGTAACTCACTTGGGGTCAGGGAGTACTTATATGGGACTAGGGTAACTCACTTGCGGTCAGGGAGTACTTATAAAGGGGCTGGGGTAAATCTCTTTGGGTTATGGAGTACTTATTTGGGACTAGGCTAACTCACTTGGTGTCTGGGAGCACTTACATGGGACCAGGGTAACTCACTTGGGGCCAGGGTGTACTTATAAATGAGCTAGGGTAACTCACTTGGGGTCAGGGAGTAGTTATAAGGGACTAGGGTAACTCACTTGGGGTCTGGGAGTACATATATAGGGGCTAGGATAACTCACTTGGGGTCAGGGTGTACTTCTATCAGACTAGGTTAACTCACTTGCGGTCAGGGACTACATATAAAGGGGCCAGGATAACTCACTTGGGGTCAGGCAGTACTTATAAAAGTGATATGGTATCTCACTTGGGGTCTGGAAGTACTTCTGTGGGACTAGGGTAACTCACTTGCGGTCAGAGAGTACATATAAAAGGGTCAGGATAACTCACTTGGGTACAGGGAGTACTTCTATGTGAGAATGGTAACTCACTTGCGGGCAGAGAGTACATATAAAGGGGCAAGGATAACTCATTTGGGGTCAGGGAGTACTTATATAGGGGCTAGTGTAACTCACTTGGGGTCAGGTAGTAATTCTATGGTACTAGAGTAACTCACTTGGGGTTTGGGAGTCCTTATATGGGACAAGGGTAACTCACTTTGGGTCAGGGAGTACTTATAAAGGGGCTAGGGTAACTCACTTTTGGTCAAGGAGTACATATACGGGACTACGGTAACTCACTTGGTGTCTTTGAGTACATATATAGGACCAGGGTAATTCACTTGGGGCCAGGGTGTACCTATTAAGGGGCTAGGGTAACTCACTTGGGGTCAGGGAGTACTTCTAAGGGACTAGGGTAACTCAGTTGTGGTCTGGGAGTACATATAAAGGGGCTAGAATAACTCACTTGTTGTCAGGGAGTACTTATATGGGACCAGGGTAACTCACTTAGTGTTAGGGAGTACTTATATAGGGGCTAGGATAACTTATTTGGAGTCAGGGAGTACTTCTATGTGAGAAGGGTAACTCACTTGCGGACAGAGAGTACATATAAAGGGGCAAGGATAACTCATTTGGGGTCAGGGAGTACTTATATAGGGGTTAGAGTAACTCACTTGGGGTCATGGAGTACTTCTATGGTACTAGGGTAACTCACTTGGGGTTTGGGAGTACTTATATGGGACTAGGGTAACTCACTTGGGGTCAGGGAGTACTTATGTGGGACTAGGGTAACTCTCTTGAGGTCATGGAGTACATATAAAGGGGTTAGAGTCACTCACTTGGGGTAAGGGAGTAGTTATAAGGGACTAGGGTAACTCACTTGCGGTCTGAGAGAATATATATAGGGATAGGATAACTCACTTGCGGTCAGAGAGTACATATAAAGGGGCTAGAATAATTCACTTGTTGTCAGGGAGTACTTATATGGGACCAGGGTAACTCACTTAGGGTTAGGGAGTACTTATATAGGGGCTAGGGTAACTCACTTGGGGTCAGGGAGTATTTCTATGTGACTAGGGTAACTCACTTATGGTCTGGGAGTACTTATATGGGACAAGGGTAACTCTTTTGAGGTCATGGAGTACATATAAAGGGGTTAGAGTAACTCACTTGGGGTCAGGGAGTAGTTATAAGGGACTAGGGTAACTCACTTGGGGTCAGGGAGTACATATAAGGAACTAGGGTAACTCTCTTGTGGTCTGGGAGTACATGTAAAGGGGCTAGGATAACTCACTTGCGGTCAGAGAGTACTTATAAAGGGGCTATGGTAACTCACTTGGGGTAAGGAGTACCTCTATGGGACTAGGGTAACTCACTTGGGGTAAGGAGTACTTATATAGGACTAGGGTAACTCCCTTGCGGTCAGAGAGAATATATATAGGGATAGGATATCTCACTTGCGGTCAGAGAGTACATATAAAGGGGCTAGAATAACTCACTTGTTGTCAGGGAGTACTTATATGGGACCAGGGTAACTCACTTAGGGTTAGGGAGTACTTATTTAGGGGCTAGGGTAACTCACTTGCGGTCAGGGAGTACTTATAAAGGGGCTAGGGTAAATCTCTTTGGGTTAAGGAGTACTTATTTTGGACTAGGCTAACTCACTTGGTGTCTGGGAGCACTTATATGGGACCAGGGTAACTCAATTGGGGCCAGGGTGTACTTATAAAGGGGCTAGGGTAACTCACTTGGGGTCAGGGAGTAGTTATAAGGGACTAGGGTAACTCACTTGGGGTCTGGGAGTACATATAAAGGGGCAAGGATAACTCATTTGGGGTCAGGGAGTACTTATAAAGGGGCTATGGTAACTCACTTGGGGTAAGGAGTACTTCTATGGGACCAGGGTAACTCACTTGGGGCCAGGTTGTAATTATAAAGGGGCTAGGGTAACTCTCTTGAGGTCAGGGAGTACTTATAAAGGGGTTAGAGTAACTCACTTGGGGTCAGGGAGTACTTACAAAGGGGCTATGGTAACTCACTTGGGGTCAGGGAGTACTTATATGGGACTAGGGTAACTCACTTGCCGTCAGAGAGTACATATAAAGGGGCTAGGATAACTCACTTGGGGACAGGGAGTACTTATAAAGGGGCTATGGTAACTCACTTGGGGTCAGGGAGTACTTATATGGGACCAGGGTAACTCACTTAGGGTTAGGGAGTACTTATATAGGGGCTAGGGTAACTCACTTGGGGTCAGGGAGTATTTCTATGTGACTAGGGTAACTCACTTAGGGTCTGGGAGTACTTATATGGGACAAGGGTAACTCTCTTGAGGTCATGGAGTACATATAAAGGGGTTAGAGTAACTCACTTGGGGACAGGGAGTAGTTATAAGGGACTAGGGTAACTCACTTGGGGTCAGAAAGTACATATAAGGAACTAGGGTAACTCACTTGTGGTCTGGGAGTACATATAAAGGGGCTAGGATAACTCACTTGCGGTCAGAGAGTACTTATAAAGGGGCTATGGTAACTCACTTGGGGTAAGGAGTACCTCTATGGGACTAGGGTAACTCACTTGGGGTAAGGAGTACTTATATAGGACTAGGGTAACTCACTTGCCGTCAGAGAGTACATATAAAGGGGCTAGGATAACTCACTTGGGGACAGGGAGTACTTATAAAGGGGCTATGGTAACTCACTTGGGGTAAGGAGTACCTCTATGGGACTAGGGTAACTCACTTGGGGTAAGGAGTACTTATATGGGACTAGGGTAACTCACTTGCGGTCAGGGAGTACTTATAAAGGGGCTAGGGTAAATCTCTTTGTGTTAAGGAGTACTTATTTGGGACTAGGCTAACTCACTTGGTGTCTGGGAGCACTTATATGGGACCAGGGTAACTCACTTGGGGTCAGGGAGTACTACTATGGGACTAGGGTAACTGACTTGCCGTCAGAGAATACATATAAATGGGGTTAGGATAACTCACTTGGGGTCAGGGAGTAGTTATAAGGGACTAGGGTAACTCACTTGGGGTCTGGATGTACATATAAAGGGGCTAGGATAACTCACTTGGGGTCAGGGTGTACTTCTATGGGAATAGGGTAACTCACTTGCGGTCAAAGAGTACATATAAAGTTGCTAGGATAACTCACTTGGGGTCAGGGAGTACTTATAAAGGTGATATGGTAACTCACTTGGGGTCAGAGAGTACTAATAAAGGGGCTATGGTAACTCACTTGGGGTTCAGGGAGTACTTATAAAGGGCTATGGTAACTCACTTGGGGTCAGGGTGTACTACTATGGGACTGGGGTAACTCACTTGCGGTCAGAGAGTACATATAAAGGGGCTAGGATAACTCACTTGGGATCAGGGGGTACTTATAAAGGGGGTATTGTAACTCACTTGGGGTCTGGAAGTACTTCTGTGGGACTAGGGTAACTCACTTGCGGTCAGAGAGTACATATAAAAGGGTCAGGATAACTCACTTGGGTACAGGGAGTACTTCTATGTGAGAAGGGTAACTCACTTGCGGGCAGAGAGTACATATAAAGGGGCTATGGTAACTCACTTGGGGTCAGGGAGTACATATAAAGGGGCTAGGATAACTCACTTGGGGTCAGGGAGTACTTATAAAGGGGCTATGGTAACTCACTTGGGGAAGGAGTACTTATATAGGACTAGGGTAACTCACTTGCGGTCAGAGAGAATATATATAGGGATAGGATAACTCACTTGCGGTCAGTGGATACATATAAAGGGGCTAGAATAACCCACTTGGGGTCAGGGAATACTTCTATGTGAGAAGGGTAACTCACTTGCGGGCAGAGAGTATATATAAAGGGGTAAGGATAACTCATTTGGGGTCAGGGAGTACTTATATAGGGGTTAGAGTAACTCACTTGGTGTCAGGGAGTACTTCTATGGTACTAGGGTAACTCACTTGGGGTTTGGGAGTACTTATATGGGACTAGGGTAACTCACTTGGGGTCAGGGAGTACTTATGTGGGACTAGGGTAACTCTCTTGAGGTCATGGAGTACATATAAAGGGGTTAGAGTCACTCACTTGGGGTAAGGGAGTAGTTATAAGGGACTAGGGTAACTCACTTGGGGTCAGGGAGTACATATAAGGGACTAGGGTAACTCACTTGTGGTCTGGGAGTACATATAAAGGGGCTAGGATAACTCACTTGCGGTCAGAGAGTACTTATAAAGGGGCTATGGTAACTCACTTGGGGTAAGGAGTACCTCTATGGGACTAGGGTAACTCACTTGGGGTAAGGAGTACTTATATAGGACTAGGGTAACTCACTTGCGGTCTGAGAGAATATATATAGGGATAGGATAACTCACTTGCGGTCAGAGAGTACATATAAAGGGGCTAGAATAACTCACTTGTTGTCAGGGAGTACTTATATGGGACCAGGGTAACTCACTTAGGGTTAGGGAGTACTTATATAGGGGCTAGGGTAACTCACTTGGGGTCAGGGAGTATTTCTATGTGACTAGGGTAACTCACTTATGGTCTGGGAGTACTTATATGGGACAAGGGTAACTCTTTGAGGTCATGGAGTACATATAAAGGGGTTAGAGTAACTCACTTGGGGTCAGGGAGTAGTTATAAGGGACTAGGGTAACTCACTTGGGGTCAGGGAGTACATATAAGGAACTAGGGTAACTCACTTGTGGTCTGGGAGTACATGTAAAGGGGCTAGGATAACTCACTTGCGGTCAGAGAGTACTTATAAAGGGGCTATGGTAACTCACTTGGGGTAAGGAGTACCTCTATGGGACTAGGGTAACTCACTTGGGGTAAGGAGTACTTATATAGGACTAGGGTAACTCCCTTGTGGTCAGAGAGAATATATATAGGGATAGGATATCTCACTTGCGGTCAGAGAGTACATATAAAGGGGCTAGAATAACTCACTTGTTGTCAGGGAGTACTTATATGGGACCAGGGTAACTCACTTAGGGTTAGGGAGTACTTATTTAGGGGCTAGGGTAACTCACTTGCGGTCAGGGAGTACTTATAAAGGGGCTAGGGTAAATCTCTTTGGGTTAAGGAGTACTTATTTTGGACTAGGCTAACTCACTTGGTGTCTGGGAGCACTTATATGGGACCAGGGTAACTCAATTGGGGCCAGGGTGTACTTATAAAGGGGCTAGGGTAACTCACTTGGGGTCAGGGAGTAGTTATAAGGGACTAGGGTAACTCACTTGGGGTCTGGGAGTACATATAAAGGGGCAAGGATAACTCATTTGGGGTCAGGGAGTACTTATAAAGGGGCTATGGTAACTCACTTGGGGTAAGGAGTACTTCTATGGGACCAGGGTAACTCACTTGGGGCCAGGTTGTAATTATAAAGGGGCTAGGGTAACTCTCTTGAGGTCAGGGAGTACTTATAAAGGGGTTAGAGTAACTCACTTGGGGTCAGGGAGTACTTACAAAGGGGCTATGGTAACTCACTTGGGGTCAGGGAGTACTTATATGGGACTAGGGTAACTCACTTGCCGTCAGAGAGTACATATAAAGGGGCTAGGATAACTCACTTGGGGACAGGGAGTACTTATAAAGGGGCTATGGTAACTCACTTGGGGTCAGGGAGTACTTATATGGGACCAGGGTAACTCACTTAGGGTTAGGGAGTACTTATATAGGGGCTAGGGTAACTCACTTGGGGTCAGGGAGTATTTCTATGTGACTAGGGTAACTCACTTAGGGTCTGGGAGTACTTATATGGGACAAGGGTAACTCTCTTGAGGTCATGGAGTACATATAAAGGGGTTAGAGTAACTCACTTGGGGACAGGGAGTAGTTATAAGGGACTAGGGTAACTCACTTGGGGTCAGAAAGTACATATAAGGAACTAGGGTAACTCACTTGTGGTCTGGGAGTACATATAAAGGGGCTAGGATAACTCACTTGCGGTCAGAGAGTACTTATAAAGGGGCTATGGTAACTCACTTGGGGTAAGGAGTACCTCTATGGGACTAGGGTAACTCACTTGGGGTAAGGAGTACTTATATAGGACTAGGGTAACTCACTTGCCGTCAGAGAGTACATATAAAGGGGCTAGGATAACTCACTTGGGGACAGGGAGTACTTATAAAGGGGCTATGGTAACTCACTTGGGGTCAGGGGGTACTTATATGGGACTAGGGTAACTCACTTGCGGTCAGGGAGTACTTATAAAGGGGCTAGGGTAAATCTCTTTGTGTTAAGGAGTACTTATTTGGGACTAGGCTAACTCACTTGGTGTCTGGGAGCACTTATATGGGACCAGGGTAACTCACTTGGGGTCAGGGAGTACTACTATGGGACTAGGGTAACTGACTTGCCGTCAGAGAATACATATAAATGGGGTTAGGATAACTCACTTGGGGTCAGGGAGTAGTTATAAGGGACTAGGGTAACTCACTTGGGGTCTGGATGTACATATAAAGGGGCTAGGATAACTCACTTGGGGTCAGGGTGTACTTCTATGGGAATAGGGTAACTCACTTGCGGTCAAAGAGTACATATAAAGTTGCTAGGATAACTCACTTGGGGTCAGGGAGTACTTATAAAGGTGATATGGTAACTCACTTGGGGTCAGAGAGTACTAATAAAGGGGCTATGGTAACTCACTTGGGGTTCAGGGAGTACTTATAAAGGGCTATGGTAACTCACTTGGGGTCAGGGTGTACTACTATGGGACTGGGGTAACTCACTTGCGGTCAGAGAGTACATATAAAGGGGCTAGGATAACTCACTTGGGATCAGGGGGTACTTATAAAGGGGGTATGGTAACTCACTTGGGGTCAGGGTGTACTACTATGGGACTGGGGTAACTCACTTGCGGTCAGAGAGTACTTATTAAGGGGCTTTGATAACTCACTTGGGGTCAGGGAGTACTTATAAAGGTGATATGTTAACTCACTTGGGGCCAGGGAGTACTTATAAAGGGGCTAGGGTAACTCACTTGGGGTCAGGGAGTACTTATAAAGGGGCTATGGTAACTCACTTGGGGTCAGGGAGTACTTATATGGGACTAGGGTAACTCACTTGCCGTCAGAGAATACATATAAAGGGGCTAGGATAACTCACTTGGAGACAGGAAGTACTTATAAAGGGGCAAGGATAACTCATTTGGGGTCAGGGAGTACTTATATATGGGTTAGAGTAACTCACTTGGTGTCTTTGAGTACATATATGGGACCAGGGTAACTCACTTGGGGCCAGGGTGTACTTATTAAGGGGCTAGGGTAACTCACTTGGGGTCAGGGAGTACTAATAAGGGACTAGGGTAACTCACTTGTGGTCTGGGGGTACATATAAAGGGGCTAAGATAACTCACTTGCGGTCAGAGAGTACATATATAGGGGCTAGGATAACTCAATTGGGGTCAGGGAGTACTTCTATGTGAGAAGGGTAACTCACTTGCGGGCAGAGAGTACATATAAAGGGGCAAGGATAACTCATTTGGGGTCAGGGAGTACTTATATAGGGGCTAGGATAACTCACTTGGGCTCAGGGAGTACTTATAAAGGTGATATGTTAACTCACTTGGAGTCAGGGAGTACTTATAAAGGGGCTAGGGTAACTCACTTGGGGTCAGGGTGTACTTATAAAGGGGCTATGGAAACTCACTTGGGGTCAGGGAGTACTTATATGGGACTAGGGTAACTCACTTGCCGTCAGAGAGTACATATAAAGGGGCTAGGATAACTCACTTGGGGACAGGAAGTACTTATAAAGGGGCTATGGTAACTCACTTGGGGTCAGGGAGTACTTATATGGGACTAGGGTAACTCACTTGCGGTCAGGGAGTACTTATAAAGGGGCTGGGGTAAATCTCTTTGGGTTATGGAGTACTTATTTGGGACTAGGCTAACTCACTTGGTGTCTGGGAGCACTTACATGGGACCAGGGTAACTCACTTGGGGCCAGGGTGTACTTATAAATGAGCTAGGGTAACTCACTTGGGGTCAGGGAGTAGTTATAAGGGACTAGGGTAACTCACTTGGGGTCTGGGAGTACATATATAGGGGCTAGGATAACTCACTTGGGGTCAGGGTGTACTTCTATCAGACTAGGTTAACTCACTTGCGGTCAGGGACTACATATAAAGGGGCCAGGATAACTCACTTGGGGTCAGGCAGTACTTATAAAAGTGATATGGTATCTCACTTGGGGTCTGGAAGTACTTCTGTGGGACTAGGGTAACTCACTTGCGGTCAGAGAGTACATATAAAAGGGTCAGGATAACTCACTTGGGTACAGGGAGTACTTCTATGTGAGAATGGTAACTCACTTGCGGGCAGAGAGTACATATAAAGGGGCAAGGATAACTCATTTGGGGTCAGGGAGTACTTATATAGGGGCTAGTGTAACTCACTTGGGGTCAGGTAGTACTTCTATGGTACTAGAGTAACTCACTTGGGGTTTGGGAGTCCTTATATGGGACAAGGGTAACTCACTTTGGGTCAGGGAGTACTTATAAAGGGGCTAGGGTAACTCACTTTTGGTCAAGGAGTACATATACGGGACTACGGTAACTCACTTGGTGTCTTTGAGTACATATATAGGACCAGGGTAATTCACTTGGGGCCAGGGTGTACCTATTAAGGGGCTAGGGTAACTCACTTGGGGTCAGGGAGTACTTCTAAGGGACTAGGGTAACTCAGTTGTGGTCTGGGAGTACATATAAAGGGGCTAGAATAACTCACTTGTTGTCAGGGAGTACTTATATGGGACCAGGGTAACTCACTTAGTGTTAGGGAGTACTTATATAGGGGCTAGGATAACTTATTTGGAGTCAGGGAGTACTTCTATGTGAGAAGGGTAACTCACTTGCGGACAGAGAGTACATATAAAGGGGCAAGGATAACTCATTTGGGGTCAGGGAGTACTTATATAGGGGTTAGAGTAACTCACTTGGGGTCATGGAGTACTTCTATGGTACTAGGGTAACTCACTTGGGGTTTGGGAGTACTTATATGGGACTAGGGTAACTCACTTGGGGTCAGGGAGTACTTATGTGGGACTAGGGTAACTCTCTTGAGGTCATGGAGTACATATAAAGGGGTTAGAGTCACTCACTTGGGGTAAGGGAGTAGTTATAAGGGACTAGGGTAACTCACTTGCGGTCTGAGAGAATATATATAGGGATAGGATAACTCACTTGCGGTCAGAGAGTACATATAAAGGGGCTAGAATAATTCACTTGTTGTCAGGGAGTACTTATATGGGACCAGGGTAACTCACTTAGGGTTAGGGAGTACTTATATAGGGGCTAGGGTAACTCACTTGGGGTCAGGGAGTATTTCTATGTGACTAGGGTAACTCACTTATGGTCTGGGAGTACTTATATGGGACAAGGGTAACTCTTTTGAGGTCATGGAGTACATATAAAGGGGTTAGAGTAACTCACTTGGGGTCAGGGAGTAGTTATAAGGGACTAGGGTAACTCACTTGGGGTCAGGGAGTACATATAAGGAACTAGGGTAACTCTCTTGTGGTCTGGGAGTACATGTAAAGGGGCTAGGATAACTCACTTGCGGTCAGAGAGTACTTATAAAGGGGCTATGGTAACTCACTTGGGGTAAGGAGTACCTCTATGGGACTAGGGTAACTCACTTGGGGTAAGTAGTACTTATATAGGACTAGGGTAACTCCCTTGCGGTCAGAGAGAATATATATAGGGATAGGATATCTCACTTGCGGTCAGAGAGTACATATAAAGGGGCTAGAATAACTCACTTGTTGTCAGGGAGTACTTATATGGGACCAGGGTAACTCACTTAGGGTTAGGGAGTACTTATTTAGGGGCTAGGGTAACTCACTTGGGGTCAGGGAGTATTTCTATGTGACTAGGGTAACTCACTTGGGGTCTGGGAGTACTTATATGGGACAAGGGTAACTCTCTTGAGGTCAGGGAGTACTTATAAAGGGGTTAGAGTAACTCAGTTGGGGTCAGGGAGTACTTATAAAGGTGATATGGTAACTCACTTGGGGTCAGAGAGTACTAATAAAGGGGCTATGGTAACTCACTTGGGGTTCAGGGAGTACTTATAAAGGGCTATGGTAACTCACTTGGGGTCAGGGTGTACTACTATGGGACTGGGGTAACTCACTTGCGGTCAGAGAGTACATATAAAGGGGCTAGGATAACTCACTTGGGATCAGGGGGTACTTATAAAGGGGGTATGGTAACTCACTTGGGGTCAGGGTGTACTACTATGGGACTGGGGTAACTCACTTGCGGTCAGAGAGTACTTATTAAGGGGCTTTGATAACTCACTTGGGGTCAGGGAGTACTTATAAAGGTGATATGTTAACTCACTTGGGGCCAGGGAGTACTTATAAAGGGGCTAGGGTAACTCACTTGGGGTCAGGGAGTACTTATAAAGGGGCTATGGTAACTCACTTGGGGTCAGGGAGTACTTATATGGGACTAGGGTAACTCACTTGCCGTCAGAGAATACATATAAAGGGGCTAGGATAACTCACTTGGAGACAGGAAGTACTTATAAAGGGGCAAGGATAACTCATTTGGGGTCAGGGAGTACTTATATATGGGTTAGAGTAACTCACTTGGTGTCTTTGAGTACATATATGGGACCAGGGTAACTCACTTGGGGCCAGGGTGTACTTATTAAGGGGCTAGGGTAACTCACTTGGGGTCAGGGAGTACTAATAAGGGACTAGGGTAACTCACTTGTGGTCTGGGGGTACATATAAAGGGGCTAAGATAACTCACTTGCGGTCAGAGAGTACATATATAGGGGCTAGGATAACTCAATTGGGGTCAGGGAGTACTTCTATGTGAGAAGGGTAACTCACTTGCGGGCAGAGAGTACATATAAAGGGGCAAGGATAACTCATTTGGGGTCAGGGAGTACTTATATAGGGGCTAGGATAACTCACTTGGGCTCAGGGAGTACTTATAAAGGTGATATGTTAACTCACTTGGAGTCAGGGAGTACTTATAAAGGGGCTAGGGTAACTCACTTGGGGTCAGGGTGTACTTATAAAGGGGCTATGGAAACTCACTTGGGGTCAGGGAGTACTTATATGGGACTAGGGTAACTCACTTGCCGTCAGAGAGTACATATAAAGGGGCTAGGATAACTCACTTGGGGACAGGAAGTACTTATAAAGGGGCTATGGTAACTCACTTGGGGTCAGGGAGTACTTATATGGGACTAGGGTAACTCACTTGCGGTCAGGGAGTACTTATAAAGGGGCTGGGGTAAATCTCTTTGGGTTATGGAGTACTTATTTGGGACTAGGCTAACTCACTTGGTGTCTGGGAGCACTTACATGGGACCAGGGTAACTCACTTGGGGCCAGGGTGTACTTATAAATGAGCTAGGGTAACTCACTTGGGGTCAGGGAGTAGTTATAAGGGACTAGGGTAACTCACTTGGGGTCTGGGAGTACATATATAGGGGCTAGGATAACTCACTTGGGGTCAGGGTGTACTTCTATCAGACTAGGTTAACTCACTTGCGGTCAGGGACTACATATAAAGGGGCCAGGATAACTCACTTGGGGTCAGGCAGTACTTATAAAAGTGATATGGTATCTCACTTGGGGTCTGGAAGTACTTCTGTGGGACTAGGGTAACTCACTTGCGGTCAGAGAGTACATATAAAAGGGTCAGGATAACTCACTTGGGTACAGGGAGTACTTCTATGTGAGAATGGTAACTCACTTGCGGGCAGAGAGTACATATAAAGGGGCAAGGATAACTCATTTGGGGTCAGGGAGTACTTATATAGGGGCTAGTGTAACTCACTTGGGGTCAGGTAGTACTTCTATGGTACTAGAGTAACTCACTTGGGGTTTGGGAGTCCTTATATGGGACAAGGGTAACTCACTTTGGGTCAGGGAGTACTTATAAAGGGGCTAGGGTAACTCACTTTTGGTCAAGGAGTACATATACGGGACTACGGTAACTCACTTGGTGTCTTTGAGTACATATATAGGACCAGGGTAACTCACTTGGGGCCAGGGTGTACCTATTAAGGGGCTAGGGTAACTCACTTGGGGTCAGGGAGTACTTATAAGGGACTAGGGTAACTCAGTTGTGGTCTGGGAGTACATATAAAGGGGCTAGGATAACTCACTTGCGGTCAGAGAGTACTTATAAAGGGGCTATGGTAACTCACTTGGGGTAAGGAGTACTTCTATGGGACTAGGGTAACTCACTTGGGGTCAGGGAGTACTTCTATGGGATTAGGGTAACTCACTTGGGGTCAAGGAGTGCATATAAAGGGGCTAGGATAACTCACTTGGGGTCAGGGAGTACTTATAAAGGGGCTATGGTAACTCACTTGGGGTAAGGAGTATTTATATAGGACTAGGGTAACTCACTTGGGGTCAGGGAGTACTTCTATGGGATTAGGGTAACTCACTTGGGGTCAAGGAGTGCATATAAAGGGGCTAGGATAACTCACTTGGGGTCAGGGAGTACTTATAAAGGGGCTATGGTAACTCACTTGGGGTAAGGAGTATTTATATAGGACTAGGGTAACTCACTTGCGGTCAGAGAGAACATATATAGGGATAGGATAACTCACTTGCGGTCAGAGAGTACATATAAAGGGGCTAGAATAACTCACTTGTTGTCAGGGAGTACTTATATGGGACCAGGGTAACTCACTTAGTGTTAGGGAGTACTTATATAGGGGCTAGGATAACTTATTTGGAGTCAGGGAGTACTTCTATGTGAGAAGGGTAACTCACTTGCGGACAGAGAGTACATATAAAGGGGCAAGGATAACTCATTTAGGGTCAGGGAGTACTTATATAGGGGTTAGAGTAACTCACTTGGGGTCAGGGAGTACTTCTATGGTACTAGGGTAACTCACTTGGGGTTTGGGAGTACTTATATGGGACTAGGGTAACTCACTTGGGGTCAGGGAGTACTTATGTGGGACTAGGGTAACTCTCTTGAGGTCATGGAGTACATATAAAGGGGTTAGAGTCACTCACTTGGGGTAAGGGAGTAGTTATAAGGGACTAGGGTAACTCACTTGCGGTCTGAGAGAATATATATAGGGATAGGATAACTCACTTGCGGTCAGAGAGTACATATAAAGGGGCTAGAATAATTCACTTGTTGTCAGGGAGTACTTATATGGGACCAGGGTAACTCACTTAGGGTTAGGGAGTACTTATATAGGGGCTAGGGTAACTCACTTGGGGTCAGGGAGTATTTCTATGTGACTAGGGTAACTCACTTATGGTCTGGGAGTACTTATATGGGACAAGGGTAACTCTTTTGAGGTCATGGAGTACATATAAAGGGGTTAGAGTAACTCACTTGGGGTCAGGGAGTAGTTATAAGGGACTAGGGTAACTCACTTGGGGTCAGGGAGTACATATAAGGAACTAGGGTAACTCACTTGTGGTCTGGGAGTACATGTAAAGGGGCTAGGATAACTCACTTGCGGTCAGAGAGTACTTATAAAGGGGCTATGGTAACTCACTTGGGGTAAGGAGTACCTCTATGGGACTAGGGTAACTCACTTGGGGTAAGTAGTACTTATATAGGACTAGGGTAACTCCCTTGCGGTCAGAGAGAATATATATAGGGATAGGATATCTCACTTGCGGTCAGAGAGTACATATAAAGGGGCTAGAATAACTCACTTGTTGTCAGGGAGTACTTATATGGGACCAGGGTAACTCACTTAGGGTTAGGGAGTACTTATTTAGGGGCTAGGATAACTCACTTGCGGTCAGAGAGTACTTATAAAGGGGCTATGGTAACTCACTTGGGGTAAGGAGTACCTCTATGGGACTAGGGTAACTCACTTGGGGTAAGGAGTACTTATATAGGACTAGGGTAACTCACTTGCCGTCAGAGAGTACATATAAAGGGGCTAGGATAACTCACTTGGGGACAGGGAGTACTTATAAAGGGGCTATGGTAACTCACTTGGGGTCAGGGGGTACTTATATGGGACTAGGGTAACTCACTTGCGGTCAGGGAGTACTTATAAAGGGGCTAGGGTAAATCTCTTTGTGTTAAGGAGTACTTATTTGGGACTAGGCTAACTCACTTGGTGTCTGGGAGCACTTATATGGGACCAGGGTAACTCACTTGGGGTCAGGGAGTACTACTATGGGACTAGGGTAACTGACTTGCCGTCAGAGAATACATATAAATGGGGTTAGGATAACTCACTTGGGGTCAGGGAGTAGTTATAAGGGACTAGGGTAACTCACTTGGGGTCTGGATGTACATATAAAGGGGCTAGGATAACTCACTTGGGGTCAGGGTGTACTTCTATGGTACTAGGGTAACTCACTTGGGGTTTGGGAGTACTTATATGGGACTAGGGTAACTCACTTGGGGTCAGGGAGTACTTATGTGGGACTAGGGTAACTCTCTTGAGGTCATGGAGTACATATAAAGGGGTTAGAGTCACTCACTTGGGGTAAGGGAGTAGTTATAAGGGACTAGGGTAACTCACTTGCGGTCTGAGAGAATATATATAGGGATAGGATAACTCACTTGCGGTCAAAGAGTACATATAAAGTTGCTAGGATAACTCACTTGGGGTCAGGGAGTACTTATAAAGGTGATATGGTAACTCACTTGGGGTCAGAGAGTACTAATAAAGGGGCTATGGTAACTCACTTGGGGTTCAGGGAGTACTTATAAAGGGCTATGGTAACTCACTTGGGGTCAGGGTGTACTACTATGGGACTGGGGTAACTCACTTGCGGTCAGAGAGTACATATAAAGGGGCTAGGATAACTCACTTGGGATCAGGGGGTACTTATAAAGGGGGTATGGTAACTCACTTGGGGTCAGGGTGTACTACTATGGGACTGGGGTAACTCACTTGCGGTCAGAGAGTACTTATTAAGGGGCTTTGATAACTCACTTGGGGTCAGGGAGTACTTATAAAGGTGATATGTTAACTCACTTGGGGCCAGGGAGTACTTATAAAGGGGCTAGGGTAACTCACTTGGGGTCAGGGAGTACTTATAAAGGGGCTATGGTAACTCACTTGGGGTCAGGGAGTACTTATATGGGACTAGGGTAACTCACTTGCCGTCAGAGAATACATATAAAGGGGCTAGGATAACTCACTTGGAGACAGGAAGTACTTATAAAGGGGCAAGGATAACTCATTTGGGGTCAGGGAGTACTTATATATGGGTTAGAGTAACTCACTTGGTGTCTTTGAGTACATATATGGGACCAGGGTAACTCACTTGGGGCCAGGGTGTACTTATTAAGGGGCTAGGGTAACTCACTTGGGGTCAGGGAGTACTAATAAGGGACTAGGGTAACTCACTTGTGGTCTGGGGGTACATATAAAGGGGCTAAGATAACTCACTTGCGGTCAGAGAGTACATATATAGGGGCTAGGATAACTCAATTGGGGTCAGGGAGTACTTCTATGTGAGAAGGGTAACTCACTTGCGGGCAGAGAGTACATATAAAGGGGCAAGGATAACTCATTTGGGGTCAGGGAGTACTTATATAGGGGCTAGGATAACTCACTTGGGCTCAGGGAGTACTTATAAAGGTGATATGTTAACTCACTTGGAGTCAGGGAGTACTTATAAAGGGGCTAGGGTAACTCACTTGGGGTCAGGGTGTACTTATAAAGGGGCTATGGAAACTCACTTGGGGTCAGGGAGTACTTATATGGGACTAGGGTAACTCACTTGCCGTCAGAGAGTACATATAAAGGGGCTAGGATAACTCACTTGGGGACAGGAAGTACTTATAAAGGGGCTATGGTAACTCACTTGGGGTCAGGGAGTACTTATATGGGACTAGGGTAACTCACTTGCGGTCAGGGAGTACTTATAAAGGGGCTGGGGTAAATCTCTTTGGGTTATGGAGTACTTATTTGGGACTAGGCTAACTCACTTGGTGTCTGGGAGCACTTACATGGGACCAGGGTAACTCACTTGGGGCCAGGGTGTACTTATAAATGAGCTAGGGTAACTCACTTGGGGTCAGGGAGTAGTTATAAGGGACTAGGGTAACTCACTTGGGGTCTGGGAGTACATATATAGGGGCTAGGATAACTCACTTGGGGTCAGGGTGTACTTCTATCAGACTAGGTTAACTCACTTGCGGTCAGGGACTACATATAAAGGGGCCAGGATAACTCACTTGGGGTCAGGCAGTACTTATAAAAGTGATATGGTATCTCACTTGGGGTCTGGAAGTACTTCTGTGGGACTAGGGTAACTCACTTGCGGTCAGAGAGTACATATAAAAGGGTCAGGATAACTCACTTGGGTACAGGGAGTACTTCTATGTGAGAATGGTAACTCACTTGCGGGCAGAGAGTACATATAAAGGGGCAAGGATAACTCATTTGGGGTCAGGGAGTACTTATATAGGGGCTAGTGTAACTCACTTGGGGTCAGGTAGTACTTCTATGGTACTAGAGTAACTCACTTGGGGTTTGGGAGTCCTTATATGGGACAAGGGTAACTCACTTTGGGTCAGGGAGTACTTATAAAGGGGCTAGGGTAACTCACTTTTGGTCAAGGAGTACATATACGGGACTACGGTAACTCACTTGGTGTCTTTGAGTACATATATAGGACCAGGGTAATTCACTTGGGGCCAGGGTGTACCTATTAAGGGGCTAGGGTAACTCACTTGGGGTCAGGGAGTACTTCTAAGGGACTAGGGTAACTCAGTTGTGGTCTGGGAGTACATATAAAGGGGCTAGGATAACTCACTTGCGGTCAGAGAGTACTTATAAAGGGGCTATGGTAACTCACTTGGGGTAAGGAGTACTTCTATGGGACTAGGGTAACTCACTTGGGGTCAGGGAGTACTTCTATGGGATTAGGGTAACTCACTTGGGGTCAAGGAGTGCATATAAAGGGGCTAGGATAACTCACTTGGGGTCAGGGAGTACTTATAAAGGGGCTATGGTAACTCACTTGGGGTAAGGAGTATTTATATAGGACTAGGGTAACTCACTTGGGGTCAGGGAGTACTTCTATGGGATTAGGGTAACTCACTTGGGGTCAAGGAGTGCATATAAATGGGCTAGGATAACTCACTTGGGGTCAGGGAGTACTTATAAAGGGGCTATGGTAACTCACTTGGGGTAAGGAGTATTTATATAGGACTAGGGTAACTCACTTGCGGTCAGAGAGAACATATATAGGGATAGGATAACTCACTTGCGTTCAGAGAGTACATATAAAGGGGCTAGAATAACTCACTTGTTGTCAGGGAGTACTTATATGGGACCAGGGTAACTCACTTAGTGTTAGGGAGTACTTATATAGGGGCTAGGATAACTTATTTGGAGTCAGGGAGTACTTCTATGTGAGAAGGGTAACTCACTTGCGGACAGAGAGTACATATAAAGGGGCAAGGATAACTCATTTGGGGTCAGGGAGTACTTATATAGGGGTTAGAGTAACTCACTTGGGGTCAGGGAGTACTTCTATGGTACTAGGGTAACTCACTTGGGGTTTGGGAGTACTTATATGGGACTAGGGTAACTCACTTGGGGTCAGGGAGTACTTATGTGGGACTAGGGTAACTCTCTTGAGGTCATGGAGTACATATAAAGGGGTTAGAGTCACTCACTTGGGGTAAGGGAGTAGTTATAAGGGACTAGGGTAACTCACTTGCGGTCTGAGAGAATATATATAGGGATAGGATAACTCACTTGCGGTCAGAGAGTACATATAAAGGGGCTAGAATAATTCACTTGTTGTCAGGGAGTACTTATATGGGACCAGGGTAACTCACTTAGGGTTAGGGAGTACTTATATAGGGGCTAGGGTAACTCACTTGGGGTCAGGGAGTATTTCTATGTGACTAGGGTAACTCACTTATGGTCTGGGAGTACTTATATGGGACAAGGGTAACTCTTTTGAGGTCATGGAGTACATATAAAGGGGTTAGAGTAACTCACTTGGGGTCAGGGAGTAGTTATAAGGGACTAGGGTAACTCACTTGGGGTCAGGGAGTACATATAAGGAACTAGGGTAACTCTCTTGTGGTCTGGGAGTACATGTAAAGGGGCTAGGATAACTCACTTGCGGTCAGAGAGTACTTATAAAGGGGCTATGGTAACTCACTTGGGGTAAGGAGTACCTCTATGGGACTAGGGTAACTCACTTGGGGTAAGTAGTACTTATATAGGACTAGGGTAACTCCCTTGCGGTCAGAGAGAATATATATAGGGATAGGATATCTCACTTGCGGTCAGAGAGTACATATAAAGGGGCTAGAATAACTCACTTGTTGTCAGGGAGTACTTATATGGGACCAGGGTAACTCACTTAGGGTTAGGGAGTACTTATTTAGGGGCTAGGGTAACTCACTTGGGGTCAGGGAGTATTTCTATGTGACTAGGGTAACTCACTTGGGGTCTGGGAGTACTTATATGGGACAAGGGTAACTCTCTTGAGGTCAGGGAGTACTTATAAAGGGGTTAGAGTAACTCAGTTGGGGTCAGGGAGTACTTATAAAGGTGATATGGTAACTCACTTGGGGTCAGAGAGTACTAATAAAGGGGCTATGGTAACTCACTTGGGGTTCAGGGAGTACTTATAAAGGGCTATGGTAACTCACTTGGGGTCAGGGTGTACTACTATGGGACTGGGGTAACTCACTTGCGGTCAGAGAGTACATATAAAGGGGCTAGGATAACTCACTTGGGATCAGGGGGTACTTATAAAGGGGGTATGGTAACTCACTTGGGGTAAGGAGTACTTCTATGGGACTAGGGTAACTCACTTGGGGTCAGGGAGTACTTCTATGGGATTAGGGTAACTCACTTGGGGTCAAGGAGTGCATATAAAGGGGCTAGGATAACTCACTTGGGGTCAGGGAGTACTTATAAAGGGGCTATGGTAACTCACTTGGGGTAAGGAGTATTTATATAGGACTAGGGTAACTCACTTGGGGTCAGGGAGTACTTCTATGGGATTAGGGTAACTCACTTGGGGTCAAGGAGTGCATATAAAGGGGCTAGGATAACTCACTTGGGGTCAGGGAGTACTTATAAAGGGGCTATGGTAACTCACTTGGGGTAAGGAGTATTTATATAGGACTAGGGTAACTCACTTGCGGTCAGAGAGAACATATATAGGGATAGGATAACTCACTTGCGGTCAGAGAGTACATATAAAGGGGCTAGAATAACTCACTTGTTGTCAGGGAGTACTTATATGGGACCAGGGTAACTCACTTAGTGTTAGGGAGTACTTATATAGGGGCTAGGATAACTTATTTGGAGTCAGGGAGTACTTCTATGTGAGAAGGGTAACTCACTTGCGGACAGAGAGTACATATAAAGGGGCAAGGATAACTCATTTAGGGTCAGGGAGTACTTATATAGGGGTTAGAGTAACTCACTTGGGGTCAGGGAGTACTTCTATGGTACTAGGGTAACTCACTTGGGGTTTGGGAGTACTTATATGGGACTAGGGTAACTCACTTGGGGTCAGGGAGTACTTATGTGGGACTAGGGTAACTCTCTTGAGGTCATGGAGTACATATAAAGGGGTTAGAGTCACTCACTTGGGGTAAGGGAGTAGTTATAAGGGACTAGGGTAACTCACTTGCGGTCTGAGAGAATATATATAGGGATAGGATAACTCACTTGCGGTCAGAGAGTACATATAAAGGGGCTAGAATAATTCACTTGTTGTCAGGGAGTACTTATATGGGACCAGGGTAACTCACTTAGGGTTAGGGAGTACTTATATAGGGGCTAGGGTAACTCACTTGGGGTCAGGGAGTATTTCTATGTGACTAGGGTAACTCACTTATGGTCTGGGAGTACTTATATGGGACAAGGGTAACTCTTTTGAGGTCATGGAGTACATATAAAGGGGTTAGAGTAACTCACTTGGGGTCAGGGAGTAGTTATAAGGGACTAGGGTAACTCACTTGGGGTCAGGGAGTACATATAAGGAACTAGGGTAACTCACTTGTGGTCTGGGAGTACATGTAAAGGGGCTAGGATAACTCACTTGCGGTCAGAGAGTACTTATAAAGGGGCTATGGTAACTCACTTGGGGTAAGGAGTACCTCTATGGGACTAGGGTAACTCACTTGGGGTAAGTAGTACTTATATAGGACTAGGGTAACTCCCTTGCGGTCAGAGAGAATATATATAGGGATAGGATATCTCACTTGCGGTCAGAGAGTACATATAAAGGGGCTAGAATAACTCACTTGTTGTCAGGGAGTACTTATATGGGACCAGGGTAACTCACTTAGGGTTAGGGAGTACTTATTTAGGGGCTAGGATAACTCACTTGCGGTCAGAGAGTACTTATAAAGGGGCTATGGTAACTCACTTGGGGTAAGGAGTACCTCTATGGGACTAGGGTAACTCACTTGGGGTAAGGAGTACTTATATAGGACTAGGGTAACTCACTTGCCGTCAGAGAGTACATATAAAGGGGCTAGGATAACTCACTTGGGGACAGGGAGTACTTATAAAGGGGCTATGGTAACTCACTTGGGGTCAGGGGGTACTTATATGGGACTAGGGTAACTCACTTGCGGTCAGGGAGTACTTATAAAGGGGCTAGGGTAAATCTCTTTGTGTTAAGGAGTACTTATTTGGGACTAGGCTAACTCACTTGGTGTCTGGGAGCACTTATATGGGACCAGGGTAACTCACTTGGGGTCAGGGAGTACTACTATGGGACTAGGGTAACTGACTTGCCGTCAGAGAATACATATAAATGGGGTTAGGATAACTCACTTGGGGTCAGGGAGTAGTTATAAGGGACTAGGGTAACTCACTTGGGGTCTGGATGTACATATAAAGGGGCTAGGATAACTCACTTGGGGTCAGGGTGTACTTCTATGGTACTAGGGTAACTCACTTGGGGTTTGGGAGTACTTATATGGGACTAGGGTAACTCACTTGGGGTCAGGGAGTACTTATGTGGGACTAGGGTAACTCTCTTGAGGTCATGGAGTACATATAAAGGGGTTAGAGTCACTCACTTGGGGTAAGGGAGTAGTTATAAGGGACTAGGGTAACTCACTTGCGGTCTGAGAGAATATATATAGGGATAGGATAACTCACTTGCGGTCAAAGAGTACATATAAAGTTGCTAGGATAACTCACTTGGGGTCAGGGAGTACTTATAAAGGTGATATGGTAACTCACTTGGGGTCAGAGAGTACTAATAAAGGGGCTATGGTAACTCACTTGGGGTTCAGGGAGTACTTATAAAGGGCTATGGTAACTCACTTGGGGTCAGGGTGTACTACTATGGGACTGGGGTAACTCACTTGCGGTCAGAGAGTACATATAAAGGGGCTAGGATAACTCACTTGGGATCAGGGGGTACTTATAAAGGGGGTATGGTAACTCACTTGGGGTCAGGGTGTACTACTATGGGACTGGGGTAACTCACTTGCGGTCAGAGAGTACTTATTAAGGGGCTTTGATAACTCACTTGGGGTCAGGGAGTACTTATAAAGGTGATATGTTAACTCACTTGGGGCCAGGGAGTACTTATAAAGGGGCTAGGGTAACTCACTTGGGGTCAGGGAGTACTTATAAAGGGGCTATGGTAACTCACTTGGGGTCAGGGAGTACTTATATGGGACTAGGGTAACTCACTTGCCGTCAGAGAATACATATAAAGGGGCTAGGATAACTCACTTGGAGACAGGAAGTACTTATAAAGGGGCAAGGATAACTCATTTGGGGTCAGGGAGTACTTATATATGGGTTAGAGTAACTCACTTGGTGTCTTTGAGTACATATATGGGACCAGGGTAACTCACTTGGGGCCAGGGTGTACTTATTAAGGGGCTAGGGTAACTAACTTGGGGTCAGGGAGTACTAATAAGGGACTAGGGTAACTCACTTGTGGTCTGGGGGTACATATAAAGGGGCTAAGATAACTCACTTGCGGTCAGAGAGTACATATATAGGGGCTAGGATAACTCAATTGGGGTCAGGGAGTACTTCTATGTGAGAAGGGTAACTCACTTGCGGGCAGAGAGTACATATAAAGGGGCAAGGATAACTCATTTGGGGTCAGGGAGTACTTATATAGGGGCTAGGATAACTCACTTGGGCTCAGGGAGTACTTATAAAGGTGATATGTTAACTCACTTGGAGTCAGGGAGTACTTATAAAGGGGCTAGGGTAACTCACTTGGGGTCAGGGTGTACTTATAAAGGGGCTATGGAAACTCACTTGGGGTCAGGGAGTACTTATATGGGACTAGGGTAACTCACTTGCCGTCAGAGAGTACATATAAAGGGGCTAGGATAACTCACTTGGGGACAGGAAGTACTTATAAAGGGGCTATGGTAACTCACTTGGGGTCAGGGAGTACTTATATGGGACTAGGGTAACTCACTTGCGGTCAGGGAGTACTTATAAAGGGGCTGGGGTAAATCTCTTTGGGTTATGGAGTACTTATTTGGGACTAGGCTAACTCACTTGGTGTCTGGGAGCACTTACATGGGACCAGGGTAACTCACTTGGGGCCAGGGTGTACTTATAAATGAGCTAGGGTAACTCACTTGGGGTCAGGGAGTAGTTATAAGGGACTAGGGTAACTCACTTGGGGTCTGGGAGTACATATATAGGGGCTAGGATAACTCACTTGGGGTCAGGGTGTACTTCTATCAGACTAGGTTAACTCACTTGCGGTCAGGGACTACATATAAAGGGGCCAGGATAACTCACTTGGGGTCAGGCAGTACTTATAAAAGTGATATGGTATCTCACTTGGGGTCTGGAAGTACTTCTGTGGGACTAGGGTAACTCACTTGCGGTCAGAGAGTACATATAAAAGGGTCAGGATAACTCACTTGGGTACAGGGAGTACTTCTATGTGAGAATGGTAACTCACTTGCGGGCAGAGAGTACATATAAAGGGGCAAGGATAACTCATTTGGGGTCAGGGAGTACTTATATAGGGGCTAGTGTAACTCACTTGGGGTCAGGTAGTACTTCTATGGTACTAGAGTAACTCACTTGGGGTTTGGGAGTCCTTATATGGGACAAGGGTAACTCACTTTGGGTCAGGGAGTACTTATAAAGGGGCTAGGGTAACTCACTTTTGGTCAAGGAGTACATATACGGGACTACGGTAACTCACTTGGTGTCTTTGAGTACATATATAGGACCAGGGTAACTCACTTGGGGCCAGGGTGTACCTATTAAGGGGCTAGGGTAACTCACTTGGGGTCAGGGAGTACTTATAAGGGACTAGGGTAACTCAGTTGTGGTCTGGGAGTACATATAAAGGGGCTAGGATAACTCACTTGCGGTCAGAGAGTACTTATAAAGGGGCTATGGTAACTCACTTGGGGTAAGGAGTACTTCTATGGGACTAGGGTAACTCACTTGGGGTCAGGGAGTACTTCTATGGGATTAGGGTAACTCACTTGGGGTCAAGGAGTGCATATAAAGGGGCTAGGATAACTCACTTGGGGTCAGGGAGTACTTATAAAGGGGCTATGGTAACTCACTTGGGGTAAGGAGTATTTATATAGGACTAGGGTAACTCACTTGGGGTCAGGGAGTACTTCTATGGGATTAGGGTAACTCACTTGGGGTCAAGGAGTGCATATAAAGGGGCTAGGATAACTCACTTGGGGTCAGGGAGTACTTATAAAGGGGCTATGGTAACTCACTTGGGGTAAGGAGTATTTATATAGGACTAGGGTAACTCACTTGCGGTCAGAGAGAACATATATAGGGATAGGATAACTCACTTGCGGTCAGAGAGTACATATAAAGGGGCTAGAATAACTCACTTGTTGTCAGGGAGTACTTATATGGGACCAGGGTAACTCACTTAGTGTTAGGGAGTACTTATATAGGGGCTAGGATAACTTATTTGGAGTCAGGGAGTACTTCTATGTGAGAAGGGTAACTCACTTGCGGACAGAGAGTACATATAAAGGGGCAAGGATAACTCATTTAGGGTCAGGGAGTACTTATATAGGGGTTAGAGTAACTCACTTGGGGTCAGGGAGTACTTCTATGGTACTAGGGTAACTCACTTGGGGTTTGGGAGTACTTATATGGGACTAGGGTAACTCACTTGGGGTCAGGGAGTACTTATGTGGGACTAGGGTAACTCTCTTGAGGTCATGGAATACATATAAAGGGGTTAGAGTCACTCACTTGGGGTAAGGGAGTAGTTATAAGGGACTAGGGTAACTCACTTGCGGTCTGAGAGAATATATATAGGGATAGGATAACTCACTTGCGGTCAGAGAGTACATATAAAGGGGCTAGAATAATTCACTTGTTGTCAGGGAGTACTTATATGGGACCAGGGTAACTCACTTAGGGTTAGGGAGTACTTATATAGGGGCTAGGGTAACTCACTTGGGGTCAGGGAGTATTTCTAAGTGACTAGGGTAACTCACTTATGGTCTGGGAGTACTTATATGGGACAAGGGTAACTCTTTTGAGGTCATGGAGTACATATAAAGGGGTTAGAGTAACTCACTTGGGGTCAGGGAGTAGTTATAAGGGACTAGGGTAACTAACTTGGGGTCAGGGAGTACATATAAGGAACTAGGGTAACTCACTTGTGGTCTGGGAGTACATGTAAAGGGGCTAGGATAACTCACTTGCGGTCAGAGAGTACTTATAAAGGGGCTATGGTAACTCACTTGGGGTAAGGAGTACCTCTATGGGACTAGGGTAACTCACTTGGGGTAAGTAGTACTTATATAGGACTAGGGTAACTCCCTTGCGGTCAGAGAGAATATATATAGGGATAGGATATCTCACTTGCGGTCAGAGAGTACATATAAAGGGGCTAGAATAACTCACTTGTTGTCAGGGAGTACTTATATGGGACCAGGGTAACTCACTTAGGGTTAGGGAGTACTTATTTAGGGGCTAGGGTAACTCACTTGGGGTCAGGGAGTATTTCTATGTGACTAGGGTAACTCACTTGGGGTCTGGGAGTACTTATATGGGACAAGGGTAACTCTCTTGAGGTCAGGGAGTACTTATAAAGGGGTTAGAGTAACTCAGTTGGGGTCAGGGAGTACTTATAAAGGGGCTATGGTAACTCACTTGGGGTCAGGGAGTACTTATATGGGACTAGGGTAACTCACTTGCGGTCAGGGAGTACTTATAAAGGGGCTAGGGTAAATCTCTTTGGGTTAAGGAGTACTTATTTTGGACTAGGCTAACTCACTTGGTGTCTGGGAGCACTTATATGGGACCAGGGTAACTCAATTGGGGCCAGGGTGTACTTATAAAGGGGCTAAGGTAACTCACTTGGGGTCAGGGAGTAGTTATAAGGGACTAGGGTAACTCACTTGGGGTCTGGGAGTACATATAAAGGGGCAAGGATAACTCATTTGGGGTCAGGGAGTACTTATAAAGGGGCTATGGTAACTCACTTGGGGTAAGGAGTACTTCTATGGGACCAGGGTAACTCACTTGGGGCCAGGTTGTAATTATAAAGGGGCTAGGGTAACTCTCTTGAGGTCAGGGAGTACTTATAAAGGGGTTAGAGTAACTCACTTGGGGTCAGGGAGTACTTACAAAGGGGCTATGGTAACTCACTTGGGGTCAGGGAGTACTTATATGGGACTAGGGTAACTCACTTGCCGTCAGAGAGTACATATAAAGGGGCTAGGATAACTCACTTGGGGACAGGGAGTACTTATAAAGGGGCTATGGTAACTCACTTGGGGTCAGGGAGTACTTATATGGGACCAGGGTAACTCACTTAGGGTTAGGGAGTACTTATATAGGGGCTAGGGTAACTCACTTGGGGTCAGGGAGTATTTCTATGTGACTAGGGTAACTCACTTAGGGTCTGGGAGTACTTATATGGGACAAGGGTAACTCTCTTGAGGTCATGGAGTACATATAAAGGGGTTAGAGTAACTCACTTGGGGACAGGGAGTAGTTATAAGGGACTAGGGTAACTCACTTGGGGTCAGAAAGTACATATAAGGAACTAGGGTAACTCACTTGTGGTCTGGGAGTACATATAAAGGGGCTAGGATAACTCACTTGCGGTCAGAGAGTACTTATAAAGGGGCTATGGTAACTCACTTGGGGTAAGGAGTACCTCTATGGGACTAGGGTAACTCACTTGGGGTAAGGAGTACTTATATAGGACTAGGGTAACTCACTTGCCGTCAGAGAGTACATATAAAGGGGCTAGGATAACTCACTTGGGGACAGGGAGTACTTATAAAGGGGCTATGGTAACTCACTTGGGGTCAGGGGGTACTTATATGGGACTAGGGTAACTCACTTGCGGTCAGGGAGTACTTATAAAGGGGCTAGGGTAAATCTCTTTGTGTTAAGGAGTACTTATTTGGGACTAGGCTAACTCACTTGGTGTCTGGGAGCACTTATATGGGACCAGGGTAACTCACTTGGGGCCAGGGTGTACTTATAAAGGGGCTAGGGTAACTCACTTGGGGTCATGGAGTAGTTATAATGGACTAGGGTAACTCACTTGGGGTCTGGGAGTACATATAAAGGGGCTAGGATAACTCACTTGCGGTCAGAGAGTACATATATAGGGGCTAGGATAACTCACTTGGGGTCAGGGAGTACTTATAAAGGGGCTAGGGTAAATCTCTTTGGGTTAAGGAGTACTTATTTGGGACTAGGCTAACTCACTTGGTGTCTGGGAGCACTTATATGGGACCAGGGTAACTCACTTGGGGCCAGGGTGTACTTATAAAGGGGCTAGGGTAACTCACTTGGGGTCAGGGAGTAGTTATAATGGACTAGGGTAACTCACTTGGGGTCTGGGAGTACATATAAAGGGGCTAGGATAACTCACTTGCGGTCAGAGAGTACATATATAGGGGCTAGGATAACTCACTTGGGGTCAGGGAGTACTTCTATGTGAGAAGGGTAACTCACTTGCGGGCAGAGAGTACATATAAAGGGGCAAGGATAACTCATTTGGGGTCAGGGAGTACTTATAAAGGGGCTATGGTAACTCACTTGGGGTAAGGAGTACTTCTATGGGACTAGGGTAACTGACTTGGGGTCAGGGAGTACTTCTATGGGATTAGGGTAACTCACTTGGGGTCAAGGAGTACATATAAAGGGGCTAGGATAACTCACTTGGGGTCAGGGAGTACTTATAAAGGGGCTATGGTAACTCACTTGGGGAAGGAGTACTTATATAGGACTAGGGTAACTCACTTGCGTTCAGAGAGAATATATATAGGGATAGGATAACTCACTTGCGGTCAGTGGGTACATATAAAGGGGCTAGAATAACTCACTTGGGGTCAGGGAATACTTCTATGTGAGAAGGGTAACTCACTTGCGGGCAGAGAGTATATATAAAGGGGTAAGGATAACTCATTTGGGGTCAGGGAGTACTTATATAGGGGCTAGAGTAACTCACTTGGGTCAGGGAGTACTTCTATGGTACTAGGGTAACTCACTTGGGGTTTGGGAGTACTTATATGGGACTAGGGTAAGTCACTTGGGGTCAGGGAGTACTTATAAAGGGGTTAGGGTAACTCTCTTTTGGTCATGGAGTATTTATACGGTACTACGGTAACTCACTTGGTGTCTTTGAGTACATATATGGGACCAGGGTAACTCACATGGGGCCAGGGTGTACTTATTAAGGGGCTAGGGTAACTCACTTGGGGTCAGGGAGTACTTATAAGGGACTAGGGTAACTCACTTGGGGTCAGAGAGTACTTATAAAGGTGATATGTTAACTCACTTGGGGTCAGGGAGTACTTATATAGGGGCTAGGGTAACTCACTTGGTGTCAGGGAGTACTTATAAAGGGGCTATGGTAACTCACTTGGGGTCAGGGAGTACTTATATGGGACTAGGGTAACTCACTTGCCGTCAGAGAGTACATATAAAGGGGCTAGGATAACTCACTTGGGGACAGGGAGTACTTATAAAGGGGCTATGGTAACTCACTTGGGTCAGGGAGTACTTATATGGGACTAGGGTAACTCACTTGCGGTCAGGGAGTACTTATAAAGGGGATAGGGTAAATCTCTTTGGGTTAAGGAGTACTTATTTGGGACTAGGCTAAATCACTTGGTGTCTGGGAGCACTTATATGGGACCAGGGTAACTCACTTGGGGCCAGGGTGTACTTATAAAGGGGCTAGGGTAACTCACTTGGGTTCAGGGAGTAGTTATAAGGGACTAGGGTAACTCACTTGGGGTCTGGATGTACATATAAAGGGGCTAGGATAACTCACTTGGGGTCAGGGTGTACTTCTATGGGACTAGGGTAACTCACTTGCGGTCAGGGACTACATATAAAGGGGCCAGGATAACTCACTTGGGGTCAGGGAGTACTTATATGGGACCAGGGTAATTCACTTGGGGCCAGGGTGTACTTATAAAGGGGCTAGGGTAACTCACTTGGGGTCAGGGAGTAGTTATAAGGGACTAGGGTAACTCACTTGGGGTCTGGATGTACATATAAAGGGGCTAGGATAACACACTTGGGGTCAGGGTGTACTTCTATGGGAATAGGTTAACTCACTTGCGGTCAAAGAGTACATATAAAGTTGCTAGGATAACTCACTTGGGGTCAGGGAGTACTTATAAAGGTGATATGGTAACTCACTTGGGGTCAGAGAGTACTAATAAAGGGGCTATGGTAACTCACTTGGGGTTCAGGGAGTACTTATAAAGGGCTATGGTAACTCACTTGGGGTGAGGGAGTACTACTATGGGACTAGGGTAACTGACTTGCCGTCAGAGAATACATATAAATGGGGTTAGGATAACTCACTTGGGGTCAGGGAGTAGTTATAAGGGACTAGGGTAACTCACTTGGGGTCTGGATGTACATATAAAGGGGCTAGGATAACTCACTTGGGGTCAGGGTGTACTTCTATGGGAATAGGGTAACTCACTTGCGGTCAAAGAGTACATATAAAGGGGCTAGGATAACTCACTTGGGGTCAGGGAGTACTTATAAAGGTGATATGGTAACTCACTTGGGGTCAGAGAGTACTAATAAAGGGGCTATGGTAACTCACTTGGGGTTCAGGGAGTACTTATAAAGGGCTATGGTAACTCACTTGGGGTCAGGGAGTACTACTATGGGACTAGGGTAACTGACTTGCCGTCAGAGAGTACATATAAATGGGGTTAGGATAACTCACTTGGGGTCAGGGAGTACTTATAAAGGGGGTATGGTAACTCACTTGGGGTCAGGGTGTACTACTATGGGACTGGGGTAACTCACTTGCGGTCAGAGAGTACATATAAAGGGGCTAGGATAACTCACTTGGGATCAGGGGGTACTTATAAAGGGGGTATGGTAACTCACTTGGGGTCAGGGTGTACTACTATGGGACTGGGGTAACTCACTTGCGGTCAGAGAGTACTTATAAAGGGGCTTTGATAACTCACTTGGGGTCAGGGAGTACTTATAAAGGTGATATGTTAACTCACTTGGGGCCAGGGAGTACTTATAAAGGGGCTAGGGTAACTCACTTGGGGTCAGGGAGTACTTATTTAGGGGCTAGGGTAACTCACTTGGGGTCAGGGAGTATTTCTATGTGACTAGGGTAACTCACTTGGGGTCTGGGAGTACTTATATGGGACAAGGGTAACTCTCTTGAGGTCAGGGAGTACTTATAAAGGGGTTAGAGTAACTCAGTTGGGGTCAGGGAGTACTTATAAAGGGGCTATGGTAACTCACTTGGGGTCAGGGAGTACTTATATGGGACTAGGGTAACTCACTTGCGGTCAGGGAGTATTTATAAAGGGGCTAGGGTAAATCTCTTTG
The DNA here is from genome assembly GCF_024137725.1 of Prorops nasuta. Classification (NCBI taxonomy): domain Eukaryota; kingdom Metazoa; phylum Arthropoda; class Insecta; order Hymenoptera; family Bethylidae; genus Prorops; species Prorops nasuta. The sequence goes on along the minus strand of NW_027116841.1, from coordinate 556,138 downwards.
GGTTAAGGAGTACTTATTTTGGACTAGGCTAACTCACTTGGTGTCTGGGAGCACTTATATGGGACCAGGGTAACTCAATTGGGGCCAGGGTGTACTTATAAAGGGGCTAGGGTAACTCACTTGGGGTCAGGGAGTAGTTATAAGGGACTAGGGTAACTCACTTGGGGTCTGGGAGTACATATAAAGGGGCAAGGATAACTCATTTGGGGTCAGGGAGTACTTATAAAGGGGCTATGGTAACTCACTTGGGGTAAGGAGTACTTCTATGGGACCAGGGTAACTCACTTGGGGCCAGGTTGTAATTATAAAGGGGCTAGGGTAACTCTCTTGAGGTCAGGGAGTACTTATAAAGGGGTTAGAGTAACTCACTTGGGGTCAGGGAGTACTTACAAAGGGGCTATGGTAACTCACTTGGGGTCAGGGAGTACTTATATGGGACTAGGGTAACTCACTTGCCGTCAGAGAGTACATATAAAGGGGCTAGGATAAATCACTTGGGGACAGGGAGTACTTATAAAGGTGCTATGGTAACTCACTTGGGGTCAGGGAGTACTTATATGGGACCAGGGTAACTCACTTAGGGTTAGGGAGTACTTATATAGGGGCTAGGGTAACTCACTTGGGGTCAGGGAGTATTTCTATGTGACTAGGGTAACTCACTTAGGGTCTGGGAGTACTTATATGGGACAAGGGTAACTCTCTTGAGGTCATGGAGTACATATAAAGGGGTTAGAGTAACTCACTTGGGGACAGGGAGTAGTTATAAGGGACTAGGGTAACTCACTTGGGGTCAGAAAGTACATATAAGGAACTAGGGTAACTCACTTGTGGTCTGGGAGTACATATAAAGGGGCTAGGATAACTCACTTGCGGTCAGAGAGTACTTATAAAGGGGCTATGGTAACTCACTTGGGGTAAGGAGTACCTCTATGGGACTAGGGTAACTCACTTGGGGTAAGGAGTACTTATATAGGACTAGGGTAACTCACTTGCCGTCAGAGAGTACATATAAAGGGGCTAGGATAACTCACTTGGGGACAGGGAGTACTTATAAAGGGGCTATGGTAACTCACTTGGGGTCAGGGGGTACTTATATGGGACTAGGGTAACTCACTTGCGGTCAGGGAGTACTTATAAAGGGGCTAGGGTAAATCTCTTTGTGTTAAGGAGTACTTATTTGGGACTAGGCTAACTCACTTGGTGTCTGGGAGCACTTATATGGGACCAGGGTAACTCACTTGGGGCCAGGGTGTACTTATAAAGGGGCTAGGGTAACTCACTTGGGGTCAGGGAGTAGTTATAATGGACTAGGGTAACTCACTTGGGGTCTGGGAGTACATATAAAGGGGCTAGGATAACTCACTTGCGGTCAGAGAGTACATATATAGGGGCTAGGATAACTCACTTGGGGTCAGGGAGTACTTATAAAGGGGCTAGGGTAAATCTCTTTGGGTTAAGGAGTACTTATTTGGGACTAGGCTAACTCACTTTGTGTCTGGGAGCACTTATATGGGACTAGGGTAACTCACTTGCCGTCAGAGAATACATATAAAGGGGCTAGGATAACTCACTTGGAGACAGGAAGTACTTATAAAGGGGCAAGGATAACTCATTTGGGGTCAGGGAGTACTTATATAGGGGTTAGAGTAACTCACTTGGGGTCAGGGAGTACTTCTATGGTACTAGGGTAACTCACTTGGGGTTTGGGAGTACTTATATGGGACTAGGGTAACTCACTTGCGGTCTGAGAGAATATATATAGGGATAGGATAACTCACTTGCGGTCAGAGAGTACATATAAAGGGGCTAGAATAACTCACTTGTTGTCAGGGAGTACTTATATGGGACCAGGGTAACTCACTTAGGGTTAGGGAGTACTTATATAGGGGCTAGGGTAACTCACTTGGGGTCAGGGAGTATTTCTATGTGACTAGGGTAACTCACTTAGGGTCTGGGAGTACTTATATGGGACAAGGGTAACTCTTTTGAGGTCATGGAGTACATATAAAGGGGTTAGAGTAACTCACTTGGGGTCAGGGAGTAGTTATAAGGGACTAGGGTAACTCACTTGGGGTCAGGGAGTACATATAAAGGGGTTAGAATAACTCACTTGGGTCAGGGAATACTTCTATGTGAGAAGGGTAACTCACTTGCGGGCAGAGAGTATATATAAAGGGGTAAGGATAACTCATTTGGGGTCAGGGAGTACTTATATAGGGGCTAGAGTAACTCACTTGGGTCAGGGAGTACTTCTATGGTACTAGGGTAACTCACTTGGGGTTTGGGAGTACTTATATGGGACTAGGGTAACTCACTTGGGGTCAGGGAGTACTTATAAAGGGGTTAGGGTAACTCTCTTTTGGTCATGGAGTATTTATACGGGACTACGGTAACTCACTTGGTGTCTTTGAGTACATATATGGGACCAGGGTAACTCACATGGGGCCAGGGTGTACTTATTAAGGGGCTAGGGTAACTCACTTGGGGTCAGGGAGTACTTATAAGGGACTAGGGTAACTCACTTGTGGTCTGGGAGTACATATAAAGTGGCTAGGATAACTCACTTGCGGTCAGATAGTACATATATAGGGGCTAGGATAACTCACTTGGGGTCAGAGAGTACTTATAAAGGTGATATGTTAACTCACTTGGGGTCAGGGAGTACTTATAAAGGGGCTAGGGTAACTCACTTGGGGTCAGGGTGTACTTATAAAGGGGCTATGGTAACTCACTTGGGGTCAGGGAGTACTTATATGGGACTAGGGTAACTCACTTGCCGTCAGAGAGTACATATAAAGGGGCTAGGATAACTCACTTGGGGACAGGGAGTACTTATAAAGGGGCTATGGTAACTCACTTGGGTCAGGGAGTACTTATATGGGACTAGGGTAACTCACTTGCGGTCAGGGAGTACTTATAAAGGGGATAGGGTAAATCTCTTTGGGTTAAGGAGTACTTATTTGGGACTAGGCTAAATCACTTGGTGTCTGGGAGCACTTATATGGGACCAGGGTAACTCACTTGGGGCCAGGGTGTACTTATAAAGGGGCTAGGGTAACTCACTTGGGTTCAGGGAGTAGTTATAAGGGACTAGGGTAACTCACTTGGGGTCTGGATGTACATATAAAGGGGCTAGGATAACTCACTTGGGGTCAGGGTGTACTTCTATGGGACTAGGGTAACTCACTTGCGGTCAGGGACTACATATAAAGGGGCCAGGATAACTCACTTGGGGTCAGGGAGTACTTATATGGGACCAGGGTAATTCACTTGGGGCCAGGGTGTACTTATAAAGGGGCTAGGGTAACTCACTTGGGGTCAGGGAGTAGTTATAAGGGACTAGGGTAACTCACTTGGGGTCTGGATGTACATATAAAGGGGCTAGGATAACACACTTGGGGCCAGGGTGTACTTCTATGGGAATAGGTTAACTCACTTGCGGTGAAAGAGTACATATAAAGTTGCTAGGATAACTCACTTGGGGTCAGGGAGTACTTATAAAGGTGATATGGTAACTCACTTGGGGTCAGGGTGTACTACTATGGGACTGGGGTAACTCACTTGCGGTCAGAGAGTACATATAAAGGGGCTAGGATAACTCACTTGGGATCAGGGGGTACTTATAAAGGGGGTATGGTAACTCACTTGGGGTCAGGGTGTACTACTATGGGACTGGGGTAACTCACTTGCGGTCAGAGAGTACTTATAAAGGGGCTTTGATAACTCACTTGGGGTCAGGGAGTACTTATAAAGGTGATATGTTAACTCACTTGGGGCCAGGGAGTACTTATAAAGGGGCTAGGGTAACTCACTTGGGGTCAGGGTGTACTTATAAAGGGGCTATGGTAACTCACTTGGGGTCAGGGAGTACTTATATGGGACTAGGGTAACTCACTTGCCGTCAGAGAATACATATAAAGGGGCTAGGATAACTCACTTGGAGACAGGGAGTACTTATAAAGGTGATATGGTAACTCACTTGGGGTCAGAGAGTACTAATAAAGGGGCTATGGTAACTCACTTGGGGTTCAGGGAGTACTTATAAAGGGCTATGGTAACTCACTTGGGGTGAGGGAGTACTACTATGGGACTAGGGTAACTGACTTGCCGTCAGAGAATACATATAAATGGGGTTAGGATAACTCACTTGGGGTCAGGGAGTAGTTATAAGGGACTAGGGTAACTCACTTGGGGTCTGGATGTACATATAAAGGGGCTAGGATAACTCACTTGGGGTCAGGGTGTACTTCTATGGGAATAGGGTAACTCACTTGCGGTCAAAGAGTACATATAAAGGGGCTAGGATAACTCACTTGGGGTCAGGGAGTACTTATAAAGGTGATATGGTAACTCACTTGGGGTCAGAGAGTACTAATAAAGGGGCTATGGTAACTCACTTGGGGTTCAGGGAGTACTTATAAAGGGCTATGGTAACTCACTTGGGGTCAGGGAGTACTACTATGGGACTAGGGTAACTGACTTGCCGTCAGAGAGTACATATAAATGGGGTTAGGATAACTCACTTGGGGTCAGGGAGTACTTATAAAGGGGGTATGGTAACTCACTTGGGGTCAGGGTGTACTACTATGGGACTGGGGTAACTCACTTGCGGTCAGAGAGTACTTATAAAGGGGCTTTGATAACTCACTTGGGGTCAGGGAGTACTTATAAAGGTGATATGTTAACTCACTTGGGGCCAGGGAGTACTTATAAAGGGGCTAGGGTAACTCACTTGGGGTCAGGGAGTACTTATTTAGGGGCTAGGGTAACTCACTTGGGGTCAGGGAGTATTTCTATGTGACTAGGGTAACTCACTTGGGGTCTGGGAGTACTTATATGGGACAAGGGTAACTCTCTTAAGGTCAGGGAGTACTTATAAAGGGGTTAGAGTAACTCAGTTGGGGTCAGGGAGTACTTATAAAGGGGCTATGGTAACTCACTTGGGGTCAGGGAGTACTTATATGGGACTAGGGTAACTCACTTGCGGTCAGGGAGTATTTATAAAGGGGCTAGGGTAAATCTCTTTGGGTTAAGGAGTACTTATTTTGGACTAGGCTAACTCACTTGGTGTCTGGGAGCACTTATATGGGACCAGGGTAACTCAATTGGGGCCAGGGTGTACTTATAAAGGGGCTAGGGTAACTCACTTGGGGTCAGGGAGTAGTTATAAGGGACTAGGGTAACTCACTTGGGGTCTGGGAGTACATATAAAGGGGCAAGGATAACTCATTTGGGGTCAGGGAGTACTTATAAAGGGGCTATGGTAACTCACTTGGGGTAAGGAGTACTTCTATGGGACCAGGGTAACTCACTTGGGGCCAGGTTGTAATTATAAAGGGGCTAGGGTAACTCTCTTGAGGTCAGGGAGTACTTATAAAGGGGTTAGAGTAACTCACTTGGGGTCAGGGAGTACTTACAAAGGGGCTATGGTAACTCACTTGGGGTCAGGGAGTACTTATATGGGACTAGGGTAACTCACTTGCCGTCAGAGAGTACATATAAAGGGGCTAGGATAACTCACTTGGGGACAGGGAGTACTTATAAAGGGGCTATGGTAACTCACTTGGGGTCAAGGAGTACTTATATGGGACCAGGGTAACTCACTTAGGGTTAGGGAGTACTTATATAGGGGCTAGGGTAACTCACTTGGGGTCAGGGAGTATTTCTATGTGACTAGGGTAACTCACTTATGGTCTGGGAGTACTTATATGGGACAAGGGTAACTCTCTTGAGGTCATGGAGTACATATAAAGGGGTTAGAGTAACTCACTTGGGGACAGGGAGTAGTTATAAGGGACTAGGGTAACTCACTTGAGGTCAGAAAGTACATATAAGGAACTAGGGTAACTCACTTGTGGTCTGGGAGTACATATAAAGGGGCTAGGATAACTCACTTGCGGTCAGAGAGTACTTATAAAGGGGCTATGGTAACTCACTTGGGGTAAGGAGTACCTCTATGGGACTAGGGTAACTCACTTGGGGTCAGGGAGTACTTATATGGGACTAGGGTAACTCACTTGCCGTCAGAGAGTACATATAAAGGGGCTAGGATAACTCACTTGGGGACAGGGAGTACTTATAAAGGGGCTATGGTAACTCACTTGGGTCAGGGAGTACTTATATGGGACTAGGGTAACTCACTTGCGGTCAGGGAGTACTTATAAAGGGGATAGGGTAAATCTCTTTGGGTTAAGGAGTACTTATTTGGGACTAGGCTAAATCACTTGGTGTCTGGGAGCACTTATATGGGACCAGGGTAACTCACTTGGGGCCAGGGTGTACTTATAAAGGGGCTAGGGTAACTCACTTGGGTTCAGGGAGTAGTTATAAGGGACTAGGGTAACTCACTTGGGGTCTGGATGTACATATAAAGGGGCTAGGATAACTCACTTGGGGTCAGGGTGTACTTCTATGGGACTAGGGTAACTCACTTGCGGTCAGGGACTACATATAAAGGGGCCAGGATAACTCACTTGGGGTCAGGGAGTACTTATATGGGACCAGGGTAATTCACTTGGGGCCAGGGTGTACTTATAAAGGGGCTAGGGTAACTCACTTGGGGTCAGGGAGTAGTTATAAGGGACTAGGGTAACTCACTTGGGGTCTGGATGTACATATAAAGGGGCTAGGATAACACACTTGGGGCCAGGGTGTACTTCTATGGGAATAGGTTAACTCACTTGCGGTCAAAGAGTACATATAAAGTTGCTAGGATAACTCACTTGGGGTCAGGGAGTACTTATAAAGGTGATATGGTAACTCACTTGGGGTCAGGGTGTACTACTATGGGACTGGGGTAACTCACTTGCGGTCAGAGAGTACATATAAAGGGGCTAGGATAACTCACTTGGGATCAGGGGGTACTTATAAAGGGGGTATGGTAACTCACTTGCGGTCAGAGAGTACTTATAAAGGGGCTTTGATAACTCACTTGGGGTCAGGGAGTACTTATAAAGGTGATATGTTAACTCACTTGGGGCCAGGGAGTACTTATAAAGGGGCTAGGGTAACTCACTTGGGGTCAGGGTGTACTTATAAAGGGGCTATGGTAACTCACTTGGGGTCAGGGAGTACTTATATGGGACTAGGGTAACTCACTTGCCGTCAGAGAATACATATAAAGGGGCTAGGATAACTCACTTGGAGACAGGAAGTACTTATAAAGGGGCAAGGATAACTCATTTGGGGTCAGGGAGTACTTATATAGGGGTTAGAGTAACTCACTTGGGGTCAGGGAGTACTTCTATGGTACTAGGGTAACTCACTTGGGGTTTTGGGAGTACTTATATGGGACTAGGGTAACTCACTTGCGGTCTGAGAGAATATATATAGGGATAGGATAACTCACTTGCGGTCAGAGAGTACATATAAAGGGGCTAGAATAACTCACTTGTTGTCAGGGAGTACTTATATGGGACCAGGGTAACTCACTTAGGGTTAGGGAGTACTTATATGGGACCAGGGTAACTCACTTAGGGTTAGGGAGTACTTATATAGGGGCTAGGGTAACTCACTTGGGGTCAGGGAGTATTTCTATGTGACTAGGGTAACTCACTTAGGGTCTGGGAGTACTTATATGGGACAAGGGTAACTCTTTTGAGGTCATGGAGTACATATAAAGGGGTTAGAGTAACTCACTTGGGGTCAGGGAGTAGTTATAAGGGACTAGGGTAACTCACTTTTTTTTTTTTTTTTTTTTTTTTTTTTTTTTTTTTTTTTTTTCCGACGCTTTGCGAGGTAGGGGGAAACTTCTTAAAGCCTTACGGCTTGTTAAGTACCTCCGGCGGCCGATGTTTTGGCCAGAGGTTATGTGGGATTCTAACCCACCAAAACCCCCTACCTGCCCCCCTACCCGGTACCAAGCATAGCTTATAACATCAGGTAGGAGGGTATACGCTCTACTCTACGACCGTATGCGGTCATCCCAAGACAAACAAAAACCCCAGACTCTACCCCACCCCAGAGGAGAGAGCAGCAGACTCCTCAGCTCGGACTCTACTGTCCTTGGAGGTGAGGACCCTAACCGAGAAGCTGGAAAATGCATTCCAAGCTCTCGGCGTACTCGTAACATGGGACACAAGGGTCTCCACCTCCAACGAGGGCACACCTAAAGCATCACAGAGTTCTGCTCTTTCGCATTCCCACAGGGGACACCACAACAGCGTGTGCTCCGCCGTATCCGCGACCGGATTCGGGGAGCACCAGCAGTCGGGAGTCGCCCTGCGGCCCACCCTCGCGCGATGACTCATGAAACTACCATGCCCCAGGAGCATCTGGGAAACATGGTAGTTCAAGCTTCTACAATTAGCAGCCAGCCAGGACCGGATGTCCGGGATGAGGCGGTGGGTCCACCTACCCCGACCATCCGAGTCCCATGCTGCCTGCCATCTCTCTACTAAATTAGCCCTCGCCAATCTCCGCGCTTCGGCCACGCCAGCCGAGGAGCCACCCGCACGCGACGCATCGTACACCTCCCTGCACTCCAAAGCTAAAAGATGGGCCGGTGGTATGCCCGAGATTACTAATAGCGCACAGGACGAAGCCGTACGACACGCGCGGGAAACCCTCAGCGCCATGACCCTCTGCGCGGAGATTAGGGACCTCGCAATGGTTGGGCGAGAGGCAGCCTCAGCCCAGCAAGGCGCCCCGTAAAGAAGAATGCTGTGCACTAAATTCGTGTACAACATCCTTCCCGAGACCCCCGACCCACCCACGTTCGGCAATAAATTACTCAACGCCCACCCAGCCTTTTTGGCTTTTCCCACCATGCAATCAATGTGAAACTTGAAGGAAAGACGACGATCCAACCACACACCGAGGTATTTCGCCCGCGGGGAGACGGAAACCGTCTCGCCCCCGACCGAAAACCGCGGAGCCCGATCAGACCGCCTCCTAGAGAAGAAAACAGCCTCCGATTTGGAGACGTTCACCTCCAGGTTCCTCCCCTCAAGCCACAGAACGATACGCGACAAAGCCCTGTTAGCCTTCAACTGCAAGGACCCGACGCTTCCCGCAGACACACACAATGCCGTATCGTCCGCGTAACAAGTCAACGTGCAGCCCTCCGGGAGACTCAACCGCAGCAGACCGTCGAAACAAATGTTCCACAGGAGAGGTCCTAAGACCGATCCCTGCGGAACACCCGCCCCAACGCGCCACTGCCGTCCAGCGCACTCAATGACCCGGTCCCCCAGGTAACTGCGGACTATATCCACAATCACCCCCGGGACCGCGCCATTGGCGGCCAGGGCCTCCAAGATGGCCGCATGCGACACAGAATTGAACGCGTTCTTAATGTCGAGAAGGATTACGGCCACGCGTTTGCTCCGGTACACAGACCCCCGAAGGGCGATCCGAATAAAATTCTGGACAGCCGATACGGTATCCATGGTACTTCTACCAGGACGGAACCCGTATTGACCGTCCGCGAGAGGTGCGACCCCCTCATAAACCTCCGTAAGACGAGCGACAACTACCCTCTCGAACAACTTCCCCACCACCGGTAGGAGAGATATGGGTCTGAAGCCCCCGATCCCTTTCGGGATTAGGACAACCCTCGCCCTCCCCCAGATAGCGGGAAAGTCGCCGAGTTCCAGGCAGCGGTTGAACAACCGGGCAAAATCAGCGGGGCAGCTCATTGCTGCAACCTTAACCACTTCCGGGAGAATGCCATCGACACCAGGGGCCCCCTTTGCAGGGGACCTCCCGGCAGCCATGACAATCTCTGCTTCCGTGATGAGATCAGACTCCAAGATCGGCCTGGTGTTACCGCGAAACACGAATGGAACGCCCCCAGGCCTCACTTGCGACGTCGAGAAAAGACTCTCAATCGCAACCACCGTCTCAGACTCCGTCAGACTAGCAGATGTCTGTCTCTTCAATCTCTTGTAGGCCACCCAGAAGGGGCGACCCCAAGGATCTGCCTCCACTTCATTCACCAGCGCCAACCATGCGGCCCGCTTCCTCTCGCGTATAGCGGAGGAGAAAGCGGTTCTCGCCGTCTTATAGGCTTCGCGCAAGTGAACTTCCGTATTGGCACCCCTCGACCTCGACCACCTCCTGCGGGCAGCATTCGCTGCCTTACGGAGACGGTCGAGGTCCTCACACCACCAATACGCTGCTTTCCAGCGCTTGGCAGTTCCGTGAGCCCTGGGCATAGAAGCGTCGGACGCCCCGACGAGTCTCCGGAGATAACCCTCCGGCGAGACGCCCGAGCCGTCACCGCCGACGTCCGCCCCGGCCCTCCCCCGCCCGGACGGAGGGGAAGCTGAGCTGCTCGAGGCTATTCCCCACGCAAATGCCAATTCGCATAAGAGTGGGTCGAACCTCGAGCGAACCCAGCGCACCCCCCGCTCCGGCGAGGCAGGGCCAGGACCCCCATCCGTGAGAATCCACTGGATGAAGCGGTGATCGCTCAGAGTCTCGTCATCGAGCACCTCCCAAGAGACTACTCTCGAGGCGATCGACGACGATACCCAGGTGAGATCTATTATACTACCACGGTCGCCTGAGACGAAGGTCGGAGAACGACCTCGGTTGAGCAATGTCAACCCGAGCTGACAGCCCCATTCCTCAACAAGCTCTCCACGTCGGTTAGTGCAACCGGATCCCCATGATGTCGACCACGAGTTGAAGTCTCCACCAATGAGGACCGGCACCCCATGCTCCCTGACACTCCCCGCCAAGTCCTCCAGGAAAGCCTCGAACTCCCCGATGGGGGCATTAGGGGTAAAGTAAACACTGTACACCCTAATGCCCCCAACGAGAGACGAACAAAACCCCCGACCGGACGAGACGGATGCCAGTTTGCACGAAGCACCGGGCAGCATAGCCGAATCCCCCCCGACATCCTCCAAGCCGGTGCTTGGGAAATTACTATTCCTATGCTGCTCTGAGACAAGGCAGACCGTGTACTCGCCAGAGTACGTGCAATGGACGGCCAAGTCCTGAGCAGATCGCGAACGATTGACATTGATCTGGAGACCCTTCATGTACGTCTCGATCCTCTCCACACCCCGATCGATCCGCACGCTGAAGAGCCCCCAGCGTGATCATGCGCAAGCCCCGAGTCCCTACAGGCGAGACAACAAGGAGAACCCCTACAACTGGCAGAGGCATGACCCCCCTCCCCGCATCTCCAACACAGCCCCGAACGGTCTGTGCTGAATTTGCAGCTACCCGAGGTGTGACCGAAGTGGTGACACCTCTTGCACCGCACGATACTGGTCGCAGGGCGAACCCTGCAGACCACCCACCCAACGCGAACGCGCCCAAGCCGCAACAACTTGCCAGCCACCTCGGGTGGCATGGAAGCGCCGACGGCCCAGGAGCCCCCACCAGTTCTTCGCGGCGCTGAGACTCTAACCCCGGCTGCCTCCTCGCCCAGTGCGGCCAGAAGGGCCGCACGCACATCCTCCCCGGACGAAACCCCATCGAGGTCCCGGATCTCCACCCTCTCCATCGGAGAGAGAGCAGAGACCGGAATCCCGTTACCCAACGCCTCCGCGACCGCCCCCGCGAGCGTGGACGCGGAGCCCCTCCTTTGTTCAGCTCAATCAGGAGGTCTCCCCTGCGAGTCCTCCTGATCGACCTGACCTCAACCCCGACCTTACCGGGGTCCACCCTTTCCTTCAGCAACCTCATCGCCCCCCCATACCCATCCGACCCGCACGCTACGAGCACGGCCTGGGCACGGGGGCGACGAGGAGGTGCCCCAACCCTACCCGAATGAGGAGGACGGGATATCGGGGCCGGCCCCAAATCCCTCCTCCCCCTTCCCTTCCGCCCAGCCACGACCGACCATTGCACCCCCTCCTCCCGCGGAGGAGATGCCGTAGCCACTGGTGGCGGGCCAGCTGCCCCAGAGGCCCCCTCCTTCGGCGGAGAAGGCGTCCCCAGGGCAGCTCCCCTTTTCGCGCCCCTTTCCCTATTGCCGCTTCCACCCGACTTAATCGAAACCCCCCTCCCCCCTTTAGAAGTCGGTGGAAGCGGAAGCGACGTCTGCGTACCCTTATTCTTCAGCGCTGGCCGTTGCACCTCTTCTCGCGCTTCGTCCCGCTCCCTCGTCTCAAGAAGCACAGGGAGAAGTGACCCACAATCCTGGGTCGCAGCTCCCTGCACCTCCTGCACAGCGGAGACGACGAGATCCCGCAGGTCCCTCACTTTTCCCTGGATGCTCCTCTTGACGCCCTTTCTCCCGTCCGTGAGTCCAAGAAGCTCCGTCATTGCTACTGACATACGCTGGATGAGCGTATGCAGTTCCTGCGCACTTCTGTCACGGGCCTCCAGGCGCAGCCGCACCTCCTCCAAGTCCATGGCTCTGGAGCCCGTTCCTGCGCTAACGCCGTTACCTGTAGGGGAAGAATAAGAAGAAGTTTGGTTTTCCATAAATTAATAAATAATCACCAGCATGCGGAGCGTCTCCGAACGCGCCGCCTCAGGAAGTGGAGGGGTGATCACCATGATGCCTACCTCCATCAGACACCATGGCTTTGGGCTCAAGCCCGGGGACAAACATCCAGGCCGCCTTACACCTTCTTCCATCACTGGCATTCCGCATACCTCCGTGGGAGGACGGTGCGTAGACACCGGGATCCGACACGAGCACGACCTTACTGGAATCATCCACACATCCCTTTCGGGCAGTGTCAACACAGAGGCCGTACCCGTGTCCCCTGAAATGGGTGAAATGAGAAAAGTGATGTTATGGGGCCCTCGTCCGGAATCCGTACGACGGCAGATGACACATGAGAATGAAATGAGGCGAGGGTGAGAATACCATTTTGGTTCGCGACTGCTTATTCGTCCGTATGAAACGGCTTATTTCGCAGCTAACCGGCATATCTGCCGGCCGTCCCCCTATCCACCACCCGGGGACGCGCCTGGTAGCGTGGTAAACCGCCCCAGGTAGGGTAACTCACTTGGGGTCAGGGAGTACATATAAGGAACTAGGGTAACTCACTTGTGGTCTGGGAGTACATGTAAAGGGGCTAGGATAACTCACTTGCGGTCAGAGAGTACTTATAAAGGGGCTATGGTAACTCACTTGGGGTAAGGAGTACCTCTATGGGACTAGGGTAACTCACTTGGGGTAAGGAGTACTTATATAGGACTAGGGTAACTCCCTTGCGGTCAGAGAGAATATATATAGGGATAGGATATCTCACTTGCGGTCAGAGAGTACATATAAAGGGGCTAGAATAACTCACTTGTTGTCAGGGAGTACTTATATGGGACCAGGGTAACTCACTTAGGGTTAGGGAGTACTTATTTAGGGGCTAGGGTAACTCACTTGGGGTCAGGGAGTATTTCTATGTGACTAGGGTAACTCACTTGGGGTCTGGGAGTACTTATATGGGACAAGGGTAACTCTCTTGAGGTCAGGGAGTACTTATAAAGGGGTTAGAGTAACTCAGTTGGGGTCAGGGAGTACTTATAAAGGGGCTATGGTAACTCACTTGGGGTCAGGGAGTACTTATATGGGACTAGGGTAACTCACTTGCGGTCAGGGAGTATTTATAAAGGGGCTAGGGTAAATCTCTTTGGGTTAAGGAGTACTTATTTTGGACTAGGCTAACTCACTTGGTGTCTGGGAGCACTTATATGGGACCAGGGTAACTCAATTGGGGCCAGGGTGTACTTATAAAGGGGCTAGGGTAACTCACTTGGGGTCAGGGAGTAGTTATAAGGGACTAGGGTAACTCACTTGGGGTCTGGGAGTACATATAAAGGGGCAAGGATAACTCATTTGGGGTCAGGGAGTACTTATAAAGGGGCTATGGTAACTCACTTGGGGTAAGGAGTACTTCTATGGGACCAGGGTAACTCACTTGGGGCCAGGTTGTAATTATAAAGGGGCTAGGGTAACTCTCTTGAGGTCAGGGAGTACTTATAAAGGGGTTAGAGTAACTCACTTGGGGTCAGGGAGTACTTACAAAGGGGCTATGGTAACTCACTTGGGGTCAGGGAGTACTTATATGGGACTAGGGTAACTCACTTGCCGTCAGAGAGTACATATAAAGGGGCTAGGATAACTCACTTGGGGACAGGGAGTACTTATAAAGGGGCTATGGTAACTCACTTGGGGTCAGGGAGTACTTATATGGGAACAGGGTAACTCACTTAGGGTTAGGGAGTACTTATATAGGGGCTAGGGTAACTCACTTGGGGTCAGGGAGTATTTCTATGTGACTAGGGTAACTCACTTAGGGTCTGGGAGTACTTATATGGGACAAGGGTAACTCTCTTGAGGTCATGGAGTACATATAAAGGGGTTAGAGTAACTCACTTGGGGACAGGGAGTAGTTATAAGGGACTGGGGTAACTCACTTGGGGTCAGAAAGTACATATAAGGAACTAGGGTAACTCACTTGTGGTCTGGGAGTACATATAAAGGGGCTAGGATAACTCACTTGCGGTCAGAGAGTACTTATAAAGGGGCTATGGTAACTCACTTGGGGTAAGGAGTACCTCTATGGGACTAGGGTAACTCACTTGGGGTAAGGAGTACTTATATAGGACTAGGGTAACTCACTTGCCGTCAGAGAGTACATATAAAGGGGCTAGGATAACTCACTTGGGGACAGGGAGTACTTATAAAGGGGCTATGGTAACTCACTTGGGGTCAGGGGGTACTTATATGGGACTAGGGTAACTCACATGCGGTCAGGGAGTACTTATAAAGGGGCTAGGGTAAATCTCTTTGTGTTAAGGAGTACTTATTTGGGACTAGGCTAACTCACTTGGTGTCTGGGAGCACTTATATGGGACCAGGGTAACTCACTTGGGGCCAGGGTGTACTTATAAAGGGGCTAGGGTAACTCACTTGGGGTCAGGGAGTAGTTATAATGGACTAGGGTAACTCACTTGGGGTCTGGGAGTACATATAAAGGGGCTAGGATAACTCACTTGCGGTCAGAGAGTACATATATAGGGGCTAGGATAACTCACTTGGGGTCAGGGAGTACTTATAAAGGGGCTAGGGTAAATCTCTTTGGGTTAAGGAGTACTTATTTGGGACTAGGCTAACTCACTTGGTGTCTGGGAGCACTTATATGGGACCAGGGTAACTCACTTGGGGCCAGGGTGTACTTATAAAGGGGCTAGGGTAACTCACTTGGGGTCAGGGAGTAGTTATAATGGACTAGGGTAACTCACTTGGGGTCTGGGAGTACATATAAAGGGGCTAGGATAACTCACTTGCGTTCAGAGAGTACATATATAGGGGCTAGGATAACTCACTTGGGGTCAGGGAGTACTTCTATGTGAGAAGGGTAACTCACTTGCGGGCAGAGAGTACATATAAAGGGGCAAGGATAACTCATTTGGGGTCAGGGAGTACTTATAAAGGGGCTATGGTAACTCACTTGGGGTAAGGAGTACTTCTATGGGACTAGGGTAACTCACTTGGGGTCAGGGAGTACTTCTATGGGATTAGGGTAACTCACTTGGGGTCAAGGAGTACATATAAAGGGGCTAGGATAACTCACTTGGGGTCAGGGAGTACTTATAAATGGGCTATGGTAACTCACTTGGGGAAGGAGTACTTATATAGGACTAGGGTAACTCACTTGCGTTCAGAGAGAATATATATAGGGATAGGATAACTCACTTGCGGTCAGTGGGTACATATAAAGGGGCTAGAATAACTCACTTGGGGTCAGGGAATACTTCTATGTGAGAAGGGTAACTCACTTGCGGGCAGAGAGTATATATAAAGGGGTAAGGATAACTCATTTGGGGTCAGGGAGTACTTATATAGGGGCTAGAGTAACTCACTTGGGTCAGGGAGTACTTCTATGGTACTAGGGTAACTCACTTGGGGTTTGGGAGTACTTATATGGGACTAGGGTAACTCACTTGGGGTCAGGGAGTACTTATAAAGGGGTTAGGGTAACTCTCTTTTGGTCATGGAGTATTTATACGGGACTACGGTAACTCACTTGGTGTCTTTGAGTACATATATGGGACCAGGGTAACTCACATGGGGCCAGGGTGTACTTATTAAGGGGCTAGGGTAACTCACTTGGGGTCAGGGAGTACTTATAAGGGACTAGGGTAACTCACTTGTGGTCTGGGAGTACATATAAAGTGGCTAGGATAACTCACTTGCGGTCAGATAGTACATATATAGGGGCTAGGATAACTCACTTGGGGTCAGAGAGTACTTATAAAGGTGATTTGTTAACTCACTTGGGGTCAGGGAGTACTTATAAAGGGGCTAGGGTAACTCACTTGGGGTCAGGGAGTACTTATAAAGGGGCTATGGTAACTCACTTGGGGTCAGGGAGTACTTATATGGGACTAGGGTAACTCACTTGCCGTCAGAGAGTACATATAAAGGGGCTAGGATAACTCACTTGGGGACAGGGAGTACTTATAAAGGGGCTATGGTAACTCACTTGGGTCAGGGAGTACTTATATGGGACTAGGGTAACTCACTTGCGGTCAGGGAGTACTTATAAAGGGGATAGGGTAAATCTCTTTGGGTTAAGGAGTACTTATTTGGGACTAGGCTAAATCACTTGGTGTCTGGGAGCACTTATATGGGACCAGGGTAACTCACTTGGGGCCAGGGTGTACTTATAAAGGGGCTAGGGTAACTCACTTGGGTTCAGGGAGTAGTTATAAGGGACTAGGGTAACTCACTTGGGGTCTGGATGTACATATAAAGGGGCTAGGATAACTCACTTGGGGTCAGGGTGTACTTCTATGGGACTAGGGTAACTCACTTGCGGTCAGGGACTACATATAAAGGGGCCAGAATAACTCACTTGGGGTCAGGGAGTACTTATATGGGACCAGGGTAATTCACTTGGGGCCAGGGTGTACTTATAAAGGGGCTAGGGTAACTCACTTGGGGTCAGGGAGTAGTTATAAGGGACTAGGGTAACTCACTTGGGGTCTGGATGTACATATAAAGGGGCTAGGATAACACACTTGGGGCCAGGGTGTACTTCTATGGGAATAGGTTAACTCACTTGCGGTCAAAGAGTACATATAAAGTTGCTAGGATAACTCACTTGGGGTCAGGGAGTACTTATAAAGGTGATATGGTAACTCACTTGGGGTCAGAGAGTACTAATAAAGGGGCTATGGTAACTCACTTGGGGTTCAGGGAGTACTTATAAAGGGCTATGGTAACTCACTTGGGGTGAGGGAGTACTACTATGGGACTAGGGTAACTGACTTGCCGTCAGAGAATACATATAAAGGGGCTAGGATAACTCACTTGGGATCATGGGGTACTTATAAAGGGGGTATGGTAACTCACTTGGGGTCAGGGTGTACTACTATGGGACTGGGGTAACTCACTTGCGGTCAGAGAGTACTTATAAAGGGGCTTTGATAACTCACTTGGGGTCAGGGAGTACTTATAAAGGTGATATGTTAACTCACTTGGGGCCAGGGAGTACTTATAAAGGGGCTAGGGTAACTCACTTGGGGTCAGGGTGTACTTATAAAGGGGCTATGGTAACTCACTTGGGGTCAGGGAGTACTTATATGGGACTAGGGTAACTCACTTGCCGTCAGAGAATACATATAAAGGGGCTAGGATAACTCACTTGGAGACAGGAAGTACTTATAAAGGGGCAAGGATAACTCATTTGGGGTCAGGGAGTACTTATATAGGGGTTAGAGTAACTCACTTGGGGTCAGGGAGTACTTCTCCTGGGGCGGTTTACCACGCTACCAGGCGCGTCCCCGGGTGGTGGATAGGGGGACGGCCGGCAGATATGCCGGTTAGCTGCGAAATAAGCCGTTTCATACGGACGAATAAGCAGTCGCGAACCAAAATGGTATTCTCACCCTCGCCTCATTTCATTCTCATGTGTCATCTGCCGTCGTACGGATTCCGGACGAGGGCCCCATAACATCACTTTTCTCATTTCACCCATTTCAGGGGACACGGGTACGGCCTCTGTGTTGACACTGCCCGAAAGGGATGTGTGGATGATTCCAGTAAGGTCGTGCTCGTGTCGGATCCCGGTGTCTACGCACCGTCCTCCCACGGAGGTATGCGGAATGCCAGTGATGGAAGAAGGTGTAAGGCGGCCTGGATGTTTGTCCCCGGGCTTGAGCCCCAAGCCATGGTGTCTGATGGAGGTAGGCATCATGGTGATCACCCCTCCACTTCCTGAGGCGGCGCGTTCGGAGACGCTCCGCATGCTGGTGATTATTTATTAATTTATGGAAAACCAAACTTCTTCTTATTCTTCCCCTACAGGTAACGGCGTTAGCGCAGGATCGGGCTCCAGAGCCATGGACTTGGAGGAGGTGCGGCTGCGCCTGGAGGCCCGTGACAGAAGTGCGCAGGAACTGCATACGCTCATCCAGCGTATGTCAGTAGCAATGACGGAGCTTCTTGGACTCACGGACGGGAGAAAGGGCGTCAAGAGGAGCATCCAGGGAAAAGTGAGGGACCTGCGGGATCTCGTCGTCTCCGCTGTGCAGGAGGTGCAGGGAGCTGCGACCCAGGATTGTGGGTCACTTCTCCCTGTGCTTCTTGAGACGAGGGAGCGGGACGAAGCGCGAGAAGAGGTGCAACGGCCAGCGCTGAAGAATAAGGGTACGCAGACGTCGCTTCCGCTTCCACCGACTTCTAAAGGGGGGAGGGGGGTTTCGATTAAGTCGGGTGGAAGCGGCAATAGGGAAAGGGGCGCGAAAAGGGGAGCTGCCCTGGGGACGCCTTCTCCGCCGAAGGAGGGGGCCTCTGGGGCAGCTGGCCCGCCACCAGTGGCTACGGCATCTCCTCCGCGGGAGGAGGGGGTGCAATGGTCGGTCGTGGCTGGGCGGAAGGGAAGGGGGAGGAGGGATTTGGGGCCGGCCCCGATATCCCGTCCTCCTCATTCGGGTAGGGTTGGGGCACCTCCTCGTCGCCCCCGTGCCCAGGCCGTGCTCGTAGCGTGCGGGTCGGATGGGTATGGGGGGGCGATGAGGTTGCTGAAGGAAAGGGTGGACCCCGGTAAGGTCGGGGTTGAGGTCAGGTCGATCAGGAGGACTCGCAGGGGAGACCTCCTGATTGAGCTGAACAAAGGAGGGGGCTCCGCGTCCACGCTCGCGGGGGCGGTCGCGGAGGCGTTGGGTAACGGGATTCCGGTCTCTGCTCTCTCTCCGATGGAGAGGGTGGAGATCCGGGACCTCGATGGGGTTTCGTCCGGGGAGGATGTGCGTGCGGCCCTTCTGGCCGCACTGGGCGAGGAGGCAGCCGGGGTTAGAGTCTCCGCGCCGCGAAGAACTGGTGGGAGCTCCTGGGCCGTCGGCGCTTCCATGCCACCCGAGGTGGCTGGCAAGTTGTTGCGGCTTGGGCGCGTTCGCGTTGGGTGGGTGGTCTGCAGGGTTCGCCCTGCGACCAGTATCGTGCGGTGCAAGAGGTGTCACCACTTCGGTCACACCTCGGGTAGCTGCAAATTCAGCACAGACCGTTCGGGGCTGTGTTGGAGATGCGGGGAGGGGGGTCATGCCTCTGCCAGTTGTAGGGGTTCTCCTTGTTGTCTCGCCTGTAGGGACTCGGGGCTTGCGCATGATCACGCTGGGGGCTCTTCAGCGTGCGGATCGATCGGGGTGTGGAGAGGATCGAGACGTACATGAAGGGTCTCCAGATCAATGTCAATCGTTCGCGATCTGCTCAGGACTTGGCCGTCCATTGCACGTACTCTGGCGAGTACACGGTCTGCCTTGTCTCAGAGCAGCATAGGAATAGTAATTTCCCAAGCACCGGCTTGGAGGATGTCGGGGGGGATTCGGCTATGCTGCCCGGTGCTTCGTGCAAACTGGCATCCGTCTCGTCCGGTCGGGGGTTTTGTTCGTCTCTCGTTGGGGACATTAGGGTGTACAGTGTTTACTTTACCCCTAATGCCCCCATCGGGGAGTTCGAGGCTTTCCTGGAGGACTTGGCGGGGAGTGTCAGGGAGCATGGGGTGCCGGTCCTCATTGGTGGAGACTTCAACTCGTGGTCGACATCATGGGGATCCGGTTGCACTAACCGACGTGGAGAGCTTGTTGAGGAATGGGGCGGTCAGCTCGGGTTGACATTGCTCAACCGAGGTCGTTCTCCGAACTTCGTCTCAGGCGACCGTGGTAGTATAATAGATCTCACCTGGGTATCGTCGTCGATCGCCTCGAGAGTAGTCTCTTGGGAGGTGCTCGATGACGAGACTCTGAGCGATCACCGCTTCATCCAGTGGATTCTCACGGATGGGGGTCCTGGCCCTGCCTCGCCGGAGCGGGGGGTGCGCTGGGTTCGCTCGAGGTTCGACCCACTCTTATGCGAATTGGCATTTGCGTGGGGAATAGCCTCGAGCAGCTCAGCTTCCCCTCCGTCCGGGCGGGGGAGGGCCGGGGCGGACGTCGGCGGTGACGGCTCGGGCGTCTCGCCGGAGGGTTATCTCCGGAGACTCGTCGGGGCGTCCGACGCTTCTATGCCCAGGGCTCACGGAACTGCCAAGCGCTGGAAAGCAGCGTATTGGTGGTGTGAGGACCTCGACCGTCTCCGTAAGGCAGCGAATGCTGCCCGCAGGAGGTGGTCGAGGTCGAGGGGTGCCAATACGGAAGTTCACTTGCGCGAAGCCTATAAGACGGCGAGAACCGCTTTCTCCTCCGCTATACGCGAGAGGAAGCGGGCCGCATGGTTGGCGCTGGTGAATGAAGTGGAGGCAGATCCTTGGGGTCGCCCCTTCTGGGTGGCCTACAAGAGATTGAAGAGACAGACATCTGCTAGTCTGACGGAGTCTGAGACGGTGGTTGCGATTGAGAGTCTTTTCTCGACGTCGCAAGTGAGGCCTGGGGGCGTTCCATTCGTGTTTCGCGGTAACACCAGGCCGATCTTGGAGTCTGATCTCATCACGGAAACAGAGATTGTCATGGCTGCCGGGAGGTCCCCTGCAAAGGGGGCCCCTGGTGTCGATGGCATTCTCCCGGAAGTGGTTAAGGTCGCAGCAATGAGCTGCCCCGCTGATTTTGCCCGGTTGTTCAACCGCTGCCTGGAACTCGGCGACTTTCCCGCTATCTGGAGGAGGGCGAGGGTTGTCCTAATCCCGAAAGGGATCGGGGGCTTCAGACCCATATCTCTCCTACCGGTGGTGGGGAAGTTGTTCGAGAGGGTAGTTGTCGCTCGTCTTACGGAGGTTTATGAGGGGGTCGCACCTCTCGCGGACGGTCAATACGGGTTCCGTCCTGGTAGAAGTACCATGGATGCCGTATCGGCTGTCCAGAATTTTATTCGGATCGCCCTTCGGGGGTCTGTGTACCGGAGCAAACGCGTGGCCGTAATCCTTCTCGACATTAAGAACGCGTTCAATTCTGTGTCGCATGCGGCCATCTTGGAGGCCCTGGCCGCCAATGGCGCGGTCCCGGGGGTGATTGTGGATATAGTCCGCAGTTACCTGGGGGACCGGGTCATTGAGTGCGCTGGACGGCAGTGGCGCGTTGGGGCGGGTGTTCCGCAGGGATCGGTCTTAGGACCTCTCCTGTGGAACATTTGTTTCGACGGTCTGCTGCGGTTGAGTCTCCCGGAGGGCTGCACGTTGACTTGTTACGCGGACGATACGGCATTGTGTGTGTCTGCGGGAAGCGTCGGGTCCTTGCAGTTGAAGGCTAACAGGGCTTTGTCGCGTATCGTTCTGTGGCTTGAGGGGAGGAACCTGGAGGTGAACGTCTCCAAATCGGAGGCTGTTTTCTTCTCTAGGAGGCGGTCTGATCGGGCTCCGCGGTTTTCGGTCGGGGGCGAGACGGTTTCCGTCTCCCCGCGGGCGAAATACCTCGGTGTGTGGTTGGATCGTCGTCTTTCCTTCAAGTTTCACATTGATTGCATGGTGGGAAAAGCCAAAAAGGCTGGGTGGGCGTTGAGTAATTTATTGCCGAACGTGGGTGGGTCGGGGGTCTCGGGAAGGATGTTGTACACGAATTTAGTGCACAGCATTCTTCTTTACGGGGCGCCTTGCTGGGCTGAGGCTGCCTCTCGCCCAACCATTGCGAGGTCCCTAATCTCCGCGCAGAGGGTCATGGCGCTGAGGGTTTCCCGCGCGTGTCGTACGGCTTCGTCCTGTGCGCTATTAGTAATCTCGGGCATACCACCGGCCCATCTTTTAGCTTTGGAGCGCAGGGAGGTGTACGATGCGTCGCGTGCGGGTGGCTCCTCGGCTGGCGTGGCCGAAGCGCGGAGATTGGCGAGGGCTAATTTAGTAGAGAGATGGCAGGCAGCATGGGACTCGGATGGTCGGGGTAGGTGGACCCACCGCCTCATCCCGGACATCCGGTCCTGGCTGGCTGCTAATTGTAGAAGCTTGAACTACCATGTTTCCCAGATGCTCCTGGGGCATGGTAGTTTCATGAGTCATCGCGCGAGGGTGGGCCGCAGGGCGACTCCCGACTGCTGGTGCTCCCCGAATCCGGTCGCGGATACGGCGGAGCACACGCTGTTGTGGTGTCCCCTGTGGGAATGCGAAAGAGCAGAACTCTGTCATGCTTTAGGTGTGCCCTCGTTGGAGGTGGAGACCCTTGTGTCCCATGTTACGAGTACGCCGAGAGCTTGGAATGCATTTTCCAGCTTCTCGGTTAGGGTCCTCACCTCCAAGGACAGTAGAGTCCGAGCTGAGGAGTCTGCTGCTCTCTCCTCTGGGGTGGGGTAGAGTCTGGGGATTTTGTTTGTCTTGGGATGACCGCATACGGTCGTAGAGTAGAGCGTATACCCTCCTACCTGATGTTATAAGCTATGCTTGGTACCGGGTAGGGGGGCAGGTAGGGGGTTTTGGTGGGTTAGAATCCCACATAACCTCTGGCCAAAACATCGGCCGCCGGAGGTACTTAACAAGCCGTAAGGCTTTAAGAAGTTTCCCCCTACCTCGCAAAGCGTCGGAAAAAAAAAAAAAAAAAAAAAAAAAACTCAATTAGGGTAAGGGAGTAACTATATGGGACTAGTGTAACTCACTTGGGGTCAGGGAGTACTTATATGGGACTAGGGTATCTCACTTGGGGTCAGGGAGTACTTATAAAGGGGCAAGGGTAACTCGCTTGTGGTCAGGGAGTACTTATATGGGACTACGGTAACTCGCTTTGGGTCAGGGAGCACTTATATGGGACTAGTGTAACTCACTTGGGGTCAGGGAGTACTTATATGGGACTAGGGTAACTCACTTTGGGTCAGGGAGTACTTATATGGGACTAGGGTAACTCACTTGGGGTCAGGGAGTACTTATATGGGACTAGTGTAATTCACTTGGGGTCAGGGAGTATTTATATGGGACTAGAGTAACTCGCATTGGGTCAGGGAGTACTTATATGGCATTGGGGTAACTCACTTGGTGTCAGGGAGTACTTATATGGGACTAGGGTAACTCACTTGGTATCATGGAGTACTTATATGGGGCTAGGGTAACTCACTTTGGGTCAGGGAGTACTTATATGGTACTAGGGTAACTCACTTGGGGGTCAGGGAGCACTTATATGGGACTAGTGTAACTCACTTTGGGTCAGGGAGTACTTATATGGTACTAGGGTAACTCACTTGGGGTCAGGGAGTACTTATATCGGACTAGGGTAACTCACTTGGGGTCAGGGAGTACTTATATGGGACTAGGGTAACTCACTTGGGGTCAGGGAGTAATTATAAAAGGGCTAGGGTAACTCAATTAGGGTAAGGGAGTAACTATATGGGACTAGTGTAACTCACTTGGGGTCAGGGAGTACTTATATGGGACTAGGGTAACTCACTTGGTATCATGGAGTACTTATATGGGGCTAGGGTAACTTACTTGGGGTCAGGGAGTACTTATACTGTACTAGGGTAACTCACTTGGGGTCAGGGAGTACTTATATGGGACTAGTGTAACTCACTTGGGGTCAGGGAGTACTTATATTGGATTAGGGTAACTCACTTGGGGTCAGGGAGTACTTATGTGGGACTAAGGTAACTCACTTTGGGTCAGGGAGTACTTATATGGTACTAGGGTAACTCACTTGGGGGTCAGGGAGCACTTATTTGGGACTAGTGTAACTCACATTGGGTCAGGGAGTACTTATTTGGGACTAGGGTAACTCACTTGGGGTCAGGGAGTACTTATATGGGACTAGTGTAATTCACTTGGGGTCAGGGAGTATTTATATGGGACTAGAGTAACTCGCATTGGGTCAGGGAGTACTAATATGGCACTGGGGTAACTCACTTGGTGTCAGGGAGTACTTATATGGGACTAGGGTAACTCACTTGGTATCATGGAGTACTTATATGGGGCTAGGGTAACTTACTTGGGGTCAGGGAGTACTTATATGGGACTAGGGTAACTCACTTGGTATCATGGAGTACTTATATGGGGCTAGGGTAACTTACTTGGGGTCAGGGAGTACTTATACTGTACTTGGGTAACTCACTTGGGGTCAGGGAGTACTTATATGGGACTAGTGTAACTCACTTGGGGTCAGGGAGTACTTATATTGGATTAGGGTAACTCACTTGGGGTCAGGGAGTACTTATATGGGACTAAGGTAACTCACTTTGGGTCAGGGAGTACTTATATGGTACTAGGGTAACTCACTTGAGGGTCAGGGAGCACTTATTTGGGACTAGTGTAACTCACATTGGGTCAGGGAGTACTTATATGGGACTAGGGTAACTCACTTGGGGTCACGGAGTACTTATATGGGACTAGGGTAACTCACTTGGTGTCAGGGAGTACTTATATGGGACTAGGGTAACTCACTTGGGGTCAGGGAGTAATTATAAAAGGGCTAGGTAACTCAATTAGGGTAAGGGAGTAACTATATGGGACTAGTGTAACTCACTTGGGGTCAGGGAGTACTTATATGGGACTAGGGTAACTCACTTGGGGTCAGGGAGTACTTATAAAGGGGCAAGGGTAACTCGCTTGTGGTCAGGGAGTACTTATATGGGACTACGGTAACTCGCTTTGGGTCAGGGAGCACTTATATGGGACTAGGGTAACTCACTTGGGGTCAGGGAGTACTTATATGGGACTAGTGTAATTCACTTGGGGTCAGGGAGTACTTATATGGGACTAGGGTAACTCACTTTGGGTCAGGGAGTACTTATATGGGACTAGGGTAACTCACTTGGGGTCAGGGAGTACTTATCTGGGACTAGTGTAATTCACTTGGGGTCAGGGAGTATTTATATGGGACTGGAGTAACACGCATTGGGTCAGGGAGTACTTATATGGCACTGGGGTAACTCACTTGGTGTCAGGGAGTACTTATATGGGACTAGGGTAACTCACTTGGTATCATGGAGTACTTATATGGGGCTAGGGTAACTTACTTGGGGTCAGGGAGTACTTATACTGTACTAGGGTAACTCACTTGGGGTCAGGGAGTACTTATATGGGACTAGTGTAACTCACTTGGGGTCAGGGGTACTTATATTGGATTAGGGTAACTCACTTGGGGTCAGGGATTACTTATATGGGACTAGGGTAACTCACTTGGGGTCAGGGAGTACTTATATCGGACTAGGGTAACTCGCTTGGGGTCAGGGAGTACTTATATGGGACTAAGGTAACTCACTTTGGGTCAGGGAGTACTTATATGGTACTAGGGTAACTCACTTGGGGGTCAGGGAGCACTTATATGGGACTAGTGTAACTCACATTGGGTCAGGGAGTACTTATATGGGACTAGGGTAACTCACTTGGGGTCAGGGAGTACTTATATGGGACTAGTGTAATTCACTTGGGGTCAGGGAGTATTTATATGGGACTAGAGTAACTCGCATTGGGTCAGGGAGTACTTATATGGCATTGGGGTAACTCACTTGGTGTCAGGGAGTACTTATATGGGACTAGGGTAACTCACTTGGTATCATGGAGTACTTATATGGGGCTAGGGTAACTCACTTTGGGTCAGGGAGTACTTATATGGTACTAGGGTAACTCACTTGGGGGTCAGGGAGCACTTATATGGGACTAGTGTAACTCACTTTGGGTCAGGGAGTACTTATATGGTACTAGGGTAACTCACTTGGGGTCAGGGAGTAATTATAAAAGGGCTAGGGTAACTCAATTAGGGTAAGGGAGTAACTATATGGGACTAGTGTAACTCACTTGGGGTCAGGGAGTACTTATATGGGACTAGGGTAACTCACTTGGTATCATGGAGTACTTATATGGGGCTAGGGTAACTTACTTGGGGTCAGGGAGTACTTATACTGTACTAGGGTAACTCACTTGGGGTCAGGGAGTACTTATATGGGACTAGTGTAACTCACTTGGGGTCAGGGAGTACTTATATTGGATTAGGGTAACTCACTTGGGGTCAGGGAGTACTTATGTGGGACTAAGGTAACTCACTTTGGGTCAGGGAGTACTTATATGGTACTAGGGTAACTCACTTGGGGGTCAGGGAGCACTTATTTGGGACTAGTGTAACTCACATTGGGTCAGGGAGTACTTATTTGGGACTAGGGTAACTCACTTGGGGTCAGGGAGTACTTATATGGGACTAGTGTAATTCACTTGGGGTCAGGGAGTATTTATATGGGACTAGAGTAACTCGCATTGGGTCAGGGAGTACTAATATGGCACTGGGGTAACTCACTTGGTGTCAGGGAGTACTTATATGGGACTAGGGTAACTCACTTGGTATCATGGAGTACTAATATGGGGCTAGGGTAACTTACTTGGGGTCAGGGAGTACTTATATGGGACTAGGGTAACTCACTTGGTATCATGGAGTACTTATATGGGGCTAGGGTAACTTACTTGGGGTCAGGGAGTACTTATACTGTACTTGGGTAACTCACTTGGGGTCAGGGAGTACTTATATGGGACTAGTGTAACTCACTTGGGGTCAGGGAGTACTTATATTGGATTAGGGTAACTCACTTGGGGTCAGGGAGTACTTATATGGGACTAAGGTAACTCACTTTGGGTCAGGGAGTACTTATATGGTACTAGGGTAACTCACTTGAGGGTCAGGGAGCACTTATTTGGGACTAGTGTAACTCACATTGGGTCAGGGAGTACTTATATGGGACTAGGGTAACTCACTTGGGGTCAGGGAGTACTTATATGGGACTAGGGTAACTCACTTGGTGTCAGGGAGTACTTATATGGGACTAGGGTAACTCACTTGGGGTCAGGGAGTAATTATAAAAGGGCTAGGTAACTCAATTAGGGTAAGGGAGTAACTATATGGGACTAGTGTAACTCACTTGGGGTCAGGGAGTACTTATATGGGACTAGGGTAACTCACTTGGGGTCAGGGAGTACTTATAAAGGGGCAAGGGTAACTCGCTTGTGGTCAGGGAGTACTTATATGGGACTACGGTAACTCGCTTTGGGTCAGGGAGCACTTATATGGGACTAGGGTAACTCACTTGGGGTCAGGGAGTACTTATATGGGACTAGTGTAATTCACTTGGGGTCAGGGAGTACTTATATGGGACTAGGGTAACTCAATTTGGGTCAGGGAGTACTTATATGGGACTAGTGTAATTCACTTGGGGTCAGGGAGTATTTATATGGGACTAGAGTAACACGCATTGGGTCAGGGAGTACTTATATGGCACTGGGGTAACTCACTTGGTGTCAGGGAGTACTTATATGGGACTAGGGTAACTCACTTGGTATCATGGAGTACTTATATGGGGCTAGGGTAACTTACTTGGGGTCAGGGAGTACTTATACTGTACTAGGGTAACTCACTTGGGGTCAGGGAGTACTTATATGGGACTAGTGTAACTCACTTGGGGTCAGGGGTACTTATATTGGATTAGGGTAACTCACTTGGGGTCAGGGATTACTTATATGGGACTAGGGTAACTCACTTGGGGTCAGGGAGTACTTATATCGCACTAGGGTAACTCGCTTGGGGTCAGGGAGTACTTATATGGGACTAAGGTAACTCACTTTGGGTCAGGGAGTACTTATATGGTACTAGGGTAACTCACTTGGGGGTCAGGGAGCACTTATATGGGACTAGTGTAACTCACATTGGGTCAGGGAGTACTTATATGGGACTAGGGTAACTCACTTGGGGTCAGGGAGTACTTATATGGGACTAGGGTAACTCACTTGGGGTCAGGGAGTACTTATATGGGACTAGGGTAACTCACTTGGAGTCAGGGAGAAATTATAAAAGGGCTAGGTAACTCAATTAGGGTAAGGGAGTAACTATATGGGACTAGTGTAACTCACTTGGGGTCAGGGAGTACTTATATGGGACTAGGGTAACTCCCTTGGGGTCAGGGAGTACTTATAAAGGGGCAAGGGTAACTCGCTTGTGATCAGGGAGTACTTATATGGGACTACGGTAACTCGCTTTGGGTCAGGGAGTACCTATATGGGACTAAGGTAACTCACTTGGGGTCAGGGAATACCTATTTGGACTAGGGTAATTCGCTTGGGGTCAGGGAGTACTTATATGGGACTAGGGTAACTCACTTGGTGTCAGGGAGTACTTATATGGGACTAGAGTAACTCACTTGGGATCATGGAGTACTTATATGTGGCTAGGGTAACTCAGGGAGTATTTATATGGGACTAGAGTAACTCGCATTGGGTCAGGGAGTACTTATATGGCACTGGGGTAACTCACTTGGTATCATGGAGTACTTATATGGGGCTAGGGTAACTTACTTGGGGTCAGGGAGTACTTATACTGTACACAGTGGGAAATTGAATCGTGTGTGGTTCGGCTAGTTTCACTCTGTAATTTAACATGGAAAATGATATACTACACTATAGTTAAAAGCACACACGATTCAATTTCCCACTGTGTACTAGGGTAAATCACTTGGGGTCAGGGAGTACTTATACTGTACTAGGGTAACTCATTTGGGGTCAGGGAGTACTTATATGGGACTAGGGTAACTCACTTGGGGTCAGGGAGTACTTATATGGGACTAGGGTAACTCACTTGGTATCATGGAGTACTTATATGGGGCTAGGGTAACTTACTTGAGGTCAGGGAGTACTTATACTGTACTAGGGTAACTCACTTGGGGTCAGGGAGTACTTATATGGGACTAGTGTAATTCACTTGGGGTCAGGGAGTATTTATATGGGACTAGAGTAACTCGCATTGGGTCAGGGAGTACTTATATGGCACTGGGGTAATTCACTTGGTATCATGGAGTACTTATATGGGGCTAGGGTAACTTACTTGGGATCAGGGAGTACTTATACTGTACTAGGGTAACTCACTTGGGGTCAGGGAATACTTATATGGGACTAGGGTAACTCACTTGGGGTCAGGGAGTACTTATATGGGACTAGTGTAATTCACTAGGGGTCAGGGAGTACTTATATGGGACTAGGGTAACTCACTTGGGGTCAGGGAGTACTTATATGGGACTAGGGTAACTCACTTGGGGTCAGGGAGAAATTATAAAAGGGCTAGGTAACTCAATTAAGGTAAGGGAGTAACTATATGGGACTAGTGTAACTCACTTGGGGTCAGGGAGTACTTATATGGGACTAGGGTAACTCAATTGGGGTCAGGGAGTACTTATAAAGGGGCAAGGGTAACTCGCTTGTGGTCAGGGAGTACTTATATGGGACTACGGTAACTCGCTTTGGGTCAGGGAGTACCTATATGGGACTAAGGTAACTCACTTGGGGTCAGGGAATACCTATATAGGACTAGGGTAATTCGCTTGGGGTCAGGGAGTACTTATATGGGACTAGGGTAACTCACTTGGGGACAGGGAGTAATAATGAAAGGTTTTGGGTAACTGACTTTGGGTCAGGGAGTACTTATTTAGGACTAGGGTAACTCACTTGGTGTCAGGGAGTACTTATATAGGACTAGGGTAACTCACTTGGTATCATGGAGTACTTATATGGGGCTAGGGTAACTTACTTGGGGTCAGGGAGTACTTATACTGTACTAGGGTAACTCACTTGGGGGTCAGGGAGCACTTATATGGGACTAGTGTAACTCACTTTGGGTCAGGGAGTACTTATATGGGACTAGGGTAACTCACTTGGGGTCAGGGAGTACTTATATCGGACTAGGGTAACTCACTTGGGGTCAGGGAGTACTTGTATGGGACTAGGGTAACTCACTTGGGGTCAGGGAGTAATTATAAAAGGGCTAGGGTAACTCAATTAGGGTAAGGGAGTAACTATATGGGACTAGTGTAACTCACTTGGGGTCAGGGAGTACTTATATGGGACTAGGGTAACTCACTTGGTATCATGGAGTACTTATATGGGGCTAGGGTAACTTACTTGGGGTCAGGGATTACTTATACTGTACTAGGGTAACTCACTTGGGGTCAGGGAGTACTTATATGGGACTAGTTTAACTCACTTGGGGTCAGGGAGTACTTATATTGGATTAGGGTAACTCACTTGGGGTCAGGGAGTACTTATATGGGACTAAGGTAACTCACTTTGGGTCAGGGAGTACTTATATGGTACTAGGGTAACTCAATTGGGGGTCAGGGAGCACTTATTTGGGACTAGTGTAACTCACATTGGGTCAGGGAGTACTTATATGGGACTAGGGTAACTCACTTGGGGTCAGGGAGTACTTATATGGGACTAGTGTAATTCACTTGGGGTCAGGGAGTATTTATATGGGACTAGAGTAACTCGCATTGGGTCAGGGAGTACTTATATGGCACTGGGGTAACTCACTTGGTGTCAGGGAGTACTTATATGGGACTAGGGTAACTCACTTGGTATCATGGAGTACTTATATGGGGCTAGGGTAACTTACTTGGGGTCAGGGAGTACTTATATGGGACTAGGGTAACTCACTTGGTATCATGGAGTACTTATATGGGGCTAGGGTAACTTACTTGGGGTCAGGGAGTACTTATACTGTACTAGGGTAACTCACTTGGGGTCAGGGAGTACTTATATGGGACTAGTGTAACTCACTTGGGGTCAGGGAGTACTTATATTGGATTAGGGTAACTCACTTGGGGTCAGGGAGTACTTATATGGGACTAAGGTAACTCACTTTGGGTTAGGGAGTACTTATATGGTACTAGGGTAACTCACTTGAGGGTCAGGGAGCA
Source organism: Prorops nasuta (assembly GCF_024137725.1). NCBI lineage: Eukaryota > Metazoa > Arthropoda > Insecta > Hymenoptera > Bethylidae > Prorops > Prorops nasuta. Next base: position 525,159 of record NW_027116841.1, on the reverse strand, counting down.
CTTATTTGGGACTAGTGTAACTCACATTGGGTCAGGGAGTACATATATGGGACTAGGGTAACTCACTTGGGGTCAGGGAGTACTTATATGGGACTAGGGTAACTCACTGGGGGTCAGGGAGTACTTATATGGGACTAGGGTAACTCACTTGGTGTCAGGGAGTACTTATATGGGACTACGGTAACTCGCTTTGGGTCAGGGAGTACCTATATGGGACTAAGGTAACTCACTTGGGGTCAGGGAATACCTATATAGGACTAGGGTAATTCGCTTGGGGTCAGGGAGTACTTATATGGGACTAGGGTAACTCACTTGGTGTCAGGGAGTACTTATATGGGACTAGAGTAACTCACTTGGGATCATGGAGTACTTATATGTGGCTAGGGTAACTCAGGGAGTATTTATATGGGACTAGAGTAACTCGCATTGGGTCAGGGAGTACTTATATGGCACTGGGGTAACTCACTTGGTATCATGGAGTACTTATATGGGGCTAGGGTAACTTACTTGGGGTCAGGGAGTACTTATACTGTACACAGTTGGAAATTGAATCGTGTGTGGTTCGGCTAGTTTCACTCTGTAATTTAACATGGAAAATGATATACTACACTATAGTTAAAAGCACACACGATTCAATTTCCCACTGTGTACTAGGGTAAATCACTTGGGGTCAGGGAGTACTTATACTGTACTAGGGTAACTCATTTGGGGTCAGGGAGTACTTATATCGCACTAGGGTAACTCGCTTGGGGTCAGGGAGTACTTATATGGGACTAAGGTAACTCACTTTGGGTCAGGGAGTACTTATATGGTACTAGGGTAACTCACTTGGGGGTCAGGGAGCACTTATATGGGACTAGTGTAACTCACATTGGGTCAGGGAGTACTTATATGGGACTAGGGTAACTCACTTGGGGTCAGGGAGTACTTATATGGGACTAGGGTAACTCACTTGGGGTCAGGGAGTACTTATATGGGACTAGGGTAACTCACTTGGAGTCAGGGAGAAATTATAAAAGGGCTAGGTAACTCAATTAGGGTAAGGGAGTAACTATATGGGACTAGTGTAACTCACTTGGGGTCAGGGAGTACTTATATGGGACTAGGGTAACTCACTTGGGGTCAGGGAGTACTTATAAAGGGGCAAGGGTAACTCGCTTGTGATCAGGGAGTACTTATATGGGACTACGGTAACTCGCTTTGGGTCAGGGAGTACCTATATGGGACTAAGGTAACTCACTTGGGGTCAGGGAATACCTATTTGGACTAGGGTAATTCGCTTGGGGTCAGGGAGTACTTATATGGGACTAGGGTAACTCACTTGGTGTCAGGGAGTACTTATATGGGACTAGAGTAACTCACTTGGGATCATGGAGTACTTATATGTGGCTAGGGTAACTCAGGGAGTATTTATATGGGACTAGAGTAACTCGCATTGGGTCAGGGAGTACTTATATGGCACTGGGGTAACTCACTTGGTATCATGGAGTACTTATATGGGGCTAGGGTAACTTACTTGGGGTCAGGGAGTACTTATACTGTACACAGTGGGAAATTGAATCGTGTGTGGTTCGGCTAGTTTCACTCTGTAATTTAACATGGAAAATGATATACTACACTATAGTTAAAAGCACACACGATTCAATTTCCCACTGTGTACTAGGGTAAATCACTTGGGGTCAGGGAGTACTTATACTGTACTAGGGTAACTCATTTGGGGTCAGGGAGTACTTATATGGGACTAGGGTAACTCACTTGGGGTCAGGGAGTACTTATATGGGACTAGGGTAACTCACTTGGTATCATGGAGTACTTATATGGGGCTAGGGTAACTTACTTGAGGTCAGGGAGTACTTATACTGTACTAGGGTAACTCACTTGGGGTCAGGGAGTACTTATATGGGACTAGTGTAATTCACTTGGGGTCAGGGAGTATTTATATGGGACTAGAGTAACTCGCATTGGGTCAGGGAGTACTTATATGGCACTGGGGTAATTCACTTGGTATCATGGAGTACTTATATGGGGCTAGGGTAACTTACTTGGGATCAGGGAGTACTTATACTGTACTAGGGTAACTCACTTGGGGTCAGGGAATACTTATATGGGACTAGGGTAACTCACTTGGGGTCAGGGAGTACTTATATGGGACTAGTGTAATTCACTAGGGGTCAGGGAGTACTTATATGGGACTAGGGTAACTCACTTGGGGTCAGGGAGTACTTATATGGGACTAGGGTAACTCACTTGGGGTCAGGGAGAAATTATAAAAGGGCTAGGTAACTCAATTAAGGTAAGGGAGTAACTATATGGGACTAGTGTAACTCACTTGGGGTCAGGGAGTACTTATATGGGACTAGGGTAACTCAATTGGGGTCAGGGAGTACTTATAAAGGGGCAAGGGTAACTCGCTTGTGGTCAGGGAGTACTTATATGGGACTACGGTAACTCGCTTTGGGTCAGGGAGTACCTATATGGGACTAAGGTAACTCACTTGGGGTCAGGGAATACCTATATAGGACTAGGGTAATTCGCTTGGGGTCAGGGAGTACTTATATGGGACTAGGGTAACTCACTTGGGGACAGGGAGTAATAATGAAAGGTTTTGGGTAACTGACTTTGGGTCAGGGAGTACTTATTTAGGACTAGGGTAACTCACTTGGTGTCAGGGAGTACTTATATAGGACTAGGGTAACTCACTTGGTATCATGGAGTACTTATATGGGGCTAGGGTAACTTACTTGGGGTCAGGGAGTACTTATACTGTACTAGGGTAACTCACTTGGGGGTCAGGGAGCACTTATATGGGACTAGTGTAACTCACTTTGGGTCAGGGAGTACTTATATGGGACTAGGGTAACTCACTTGGGGTCAGGGAGTACTTATATCGGACTAGGGTAACTCACTTGGGGTCAGGGAGTACTTGTATGGGACTAGGGTAACTCACTTGGGGTCAGGGAGTAATTATAAAAGGGCTAGGGTAACTCAATTAGGGTAAGGGAGTAACTATATGGGACTAGTGTAACTCACTTGGGGTCAGGGAGTACTTATATGGGACTAGGGTAACTCACTTGGTATCATGGAGTACTTATATGGGGCTAGGGTAACTTACTTGGGGTCAGGGAGTACTTATACTGTACTAGGGTAACTCACTTGGGGTCAGGGAGTACTTATATGGGACTAGTTTAACTCACTTGGGGTCAGGGAGTACTTATATTGGATTAGGGTAACTCACTTGGGGTCAGGGAGTACTTATATGGGACTAAGGTAACTCACTTTGGGTCAGGGAGTACTTATATGGTACTAGGGTAACTCAATTGGGGGTCAGGGAGCACTTATTTGGGACTAGTGTAACTCACATTGGGTCAGGGAGTACTTATATGGGACTAGGGTAACTCACTTGGGGTCAGGGAGTACTTATATGGGACTAGTGTAATTCACTTGGGGTCAGGGAGTATTTATATGGGACTAGAGTAACTCGCATTGGGTCAGGGAGTACTTATATGGCACTGGGGTAACTCACTTGGTGTCAGGGAGTACTTATATGGGACTAGGGTAACTCACTTGGTATCATGGAGTACTTATATGGGGCTAGGGTAACTTACTTGGGGTCAGGGAGTACTTATATGGGACTAGGGTAACTCACTTGGTATCATGGAGTACTTATATGGGGCTAGGGTAACTTACTTGGGGTCAGGGAGTACTTATACTGTACTAGGGTAACTCACTTGGGGTCAGGGAGTACTTATATGGGACTAGTGTAACTCACTTGGGGTCAGGGAGTACTTATATTGGATTAGGGTAACTCACTTGGGGTCAGGGAGTACTTATATGGGACTAAGGTAACTCACTTTGGGTTAGGGAGTACTTATATGGTACTAGGGTAACTCACTTGAGGGTCAGGGAGCACTTATTTGGGACTAGTGTAACTCACATTGGGTCAGGGAGTACTTATATGGGACTAGGGTAACTCACTTGGGGTCAGGGAGTACTTATATGGGACTAGGGTAACTCACTTGGGGTCAGGGAGTACTTATATGGGACTAGGGTAACTCACTTGGTGTCAGGGAGTACTTATATGGGACTACGGTAACTCGCTTTGGGTCAGGGAGTACCTATATGGGACTAAGGTAACTCACTTGGGGTCAGGGAATACCTATATAGGACTAGGGTAATTCGCTTGGGGTCAGGGAGTACTTATATGGGACTAGGGTAACTCACTTGGTGTCAGGGAGTACTTATATGGGACTAGAGTAACTCACTTGGGATCATGGAGTACTTATATGTGGCTAGGGTAACTCAGGGAGTATTTATATGGGACTAGAGTAACTCGCATTGGGTCAGGGAGTACTTATATGGCACTGGGGTAACTCACTTGGTATCATGGAGTACTTATATGGGGCTAGGGTAACTTACTTGGGGTCAGGGAGTACTTATACTGTACACAGTTGGAAATTGAATCGTGTGTGGTTCGGCTAGTTTCACTCTGTAATTTAACATGGAAAATGATATACTACACTATAGTTAAAAGCACACACGATTCAATTTCCCACTGTGTACTAGGGTAAATCACTTGGGGTCAGGGAGTACTTATACTGTACTAGGGTAACTCATTTGGGGTCAGGGAGTACTTATATGGGACTAGGGTAACTCACTTGGGGTCAGGGAGTACTTATATGGGACTAGGGTAACTCACTTGGTATCATGGAGTACTTATATGGGGCTAGGGTAACTTACTTGGGGTCAGGGAGTACTTATACTGTACTAGGGTAACTCACTTGGGGTCAGGGAGTACTTATATGGGACTAGTGTAATTCACTTGGGGTCAGGGAGTATTTATATGGGACTAGAGTAACTCGCATTGGGTCAGGGAGTACTTATATGGCACTGGGGTAATTCACTTGGTATCATGGAGTACTTATATGGGGCTAGGGTAACTTACTTGGGGTCAGGGAGTACTTATACTGTACTAGGGTAACTCACTTGGGGTCAGGGAATACTTATATGGGACTAGGGTAACTCACTTGGGGTCAGGGAGTACTTATATGGGACTAGTGTAATTCACTAGGGGTCAGGGAGTACTTATATGGGACTAGGGTAACTCACTTGGGGTCAGGGAGTACTTATATGGGACTAGGGTAACTCACTTGGGGTCAGGGAGAAATTATAAAAGGGCTAGGTAACTCAATTAAGGTAAGGGAGTAACTATATGGGACTAGTGTAACTCACTTGGGGTCAGGGAGTACTTATATGGGACTAGGGTAACTCAATTGGGGTCAGGGAGTACTTATAAAGGGGCAAGGGTAACTCGCTTGTGGTCAGGGAGTACTTATATGGGACTACGGTAACTCGCTTTGGGTCAGGGAGTACCTATATGGGACTAAGGTAACTCACTTGGGGTCAGGGAATACCTATATAGGACTAGGGTAATTCGCTTGGGGTCAGGGAGTACTTATATGGGACTAGGGTAACTCACTTGGGGACAGGGAGTAATAATGAAAGGTTTTGGGTAACTGACTTTGGGTCAGGGAGTACTTATTTAGGACTAGGGTAACTCACTTGGTGTCAGGGAGTACTTATATAGGACTAGGGTAACTCACTTGGTATCATGGAGTACTTATATGGGGCTAGGGTAACTTACTTGGGGTCAGGGAGTACTTATACTGTACTAGGGTAACTCACTTGGGGGTCAGGGAGCACTTATATGGGACTAGTGTAACTCACTTTGGGTCAGGGAGTACTTATATGGGACTAGGGTAACTCACTTGGGGTCAGGGAGTACTTATATCGGACTAGGGTAACTCACTTGGGGTCAGGGAGTACTTGTATGGGACTAGGGTAACTCACTTGGGGTCAGGGAGTAATTATAAAAGGGCTAGGGTAACTCAATTAGGGTAAGGGAGTAACTATATGGGACTAGTGTAACTCACTTGGGGTCAGGGAGTACTTATATGGGACTAGGGTAACTCACTTGGTATCATGGAGTACTTATATGGGGCTAGGGTAACTTACTTGGGGTCAGGGAGTACTTATATGGGACTAAGGTAACTCACTTTGGGTCAGGGAGTACTTATATGGTACTAGGGTAACTCAATTGGGGGTCAGGGAGCACTTATTTGGGACTAGTGTAACTCACATTGGGTCAGGGAGTACTTATATGGGACTAGGGTAACTCACTTGGGGTCAGGGAGTACTTATATGGGACTAGTGTAATTCACTTGGGGTCAGGGAGTATTTATATGGGACTAGAGTAACTCGCATTGGGTCAGGGAGTACTTATATGGCACTGGGGTAACTCACTTGGTGTCAGGGAGTACTTATATGGGACTAGGGTAACTCACTTGGTATCATGGAGTACTTATATGGGGCTAGGGTAACTTACTTGGGGTCAGGGAGTACTTATATGGGACTAGGGTAACTCACTTGGTATCATGGAGTACTTATATGGGGCTAGGGTAACTTACTTGGGGTCAGGGAGTACTTATACTGTACTAGGGTAACTCACTTGGGGTCAGGGAGTACTTATATGGGACTAGTGTAACTCACTTGGGGTCAGGGAGTACTTATATTGGATTAGGGTAACTCACTTGGGGTCAGGGAGTACTTATATGGGACTAAGGTAACTCACTTTGGGTTAGGGAGTACTTATATGGTACTAGGGTAACTCACTTGAGGGTCAGGGAGCACTTATTTGGGACTAGTGTAACTCACATTGGGTCAGGGAGTACTTATATGGGACTAGGGTAACTCACTTGGTGTCAGGGAGTACTTATATGGGACTAAGGTAACTCACTTGGGGTCAGGGAGTAATTATAAAAGGGCTAGGTTACTCAATTAGGGTAAGGGAGTAACTATATGGGACTAGTGTAACTCACTTGGGGTCAGGGAGTACTTATATGGGACTAGGGTAACTCACTTGGGGTCAGGGAGTACTTATATGGGGCTAGGGTAACTTACTTGGGGTCAGGGAGTACTTATATGGGACTAGGGTAACTCACTTGGTATCATGGAGTACTTATATGGGGCTAGGGTAACTTACTTGGGGTCAGGGAGTACTTATACTGTACTAGGGTAACTCACTTGGGGTCAGGGAGTACTTATATGGGACTAGTGTAACTCACTTGGGGTCAGGGAGTACTTATATTGGATTAGGGTAACTCACTTGGGGTCAGGGAGTACTTATATGGGACTAAGGTAACTCACTTTGGGTTAGGGAGTACTTATATGGTACTAGGGTAACTCACTTGAGGGTCAGGGAGCACTTATTTGGGACTAGTGTAACTCACATTGGGTCAGGGAGTACTTATATGGGACTAGGGTAACTCACTTGGGGTCAGGGAGTACTTATATGGGACTAGGGTAACTCACTTGGTGTCAGGGAGTACTTATATGGGACTAAGGTAACTCACTTGGGGTCAGGGAGTAATTATAAAAGGGCTAGGTTACTCAATTAGGGTAAGGGAGTAACTATATGGGACTAGTGTAACTCACTTGGGGTCAGGGAGTACTTATATGGGACTAGGGTAACTCACTTGGGGTCAGGGAGTACTTATAAAGGGGCAAGGGTAACTCGCTTGTGGTCAGGGAGTACTTATATTGGACTACGGTAACTCGCTTTGGGTCAGGGAGCACTTATATGGGACTAGTGTAACTCACTTGGGGTCAGGGAGTACTTATATGGGACTAGGGTAACTCACTTTGGGTCAGGGAGTACTTATATGGGACTAGGGTAACTCACTTGGGGTCAGGGAGTACTTATATGGGACTAGTGTAATTCACTTGCGGTCAGGGAGTATTTATATGGGACTAGAGTAACTCGCATTGGGTCAGGGAGTACTTATATGGCACTGGGGTAACTCACTTGGTGTCAGGGAGTACTTATATGGGACTAGGGTAACTCACTTGGTATCATGGAGTACTTATATGGGGCTAGGGTAACTTACTTGGGGTCAGGGAGTACTTATACTGTACTAGGGTAACTCACTTGGGGTCAGGGAGTACTTATATGGGACTAGTGTAACTCACTTGGGGTCAGGGAGTGCTTATATTGGATTAGGGTAACTCACTTGGGGTCAGGGAGTACTTATATGGGACTAAGGTAACTCACTTTGGGTCAGGGAGTACTTATATGGTACTAGGGTAACTCACTTGGGGGTCAGGGAGCACTTATTTGGGACTAGTGTAACTCACATTGGGTCAGGGAGTACTTAAATGGGACTAGGGTAACTCACTTGGGGTCAGGGAGTACTTATATGGGACTAGGGTAACTCACTTGGTGTCAGGGAGTACTTATATGGGACTAGGGTAACTCACTTGGGGTCAGGGAGTAATTATAAAAGGGCTAGGTAACTCAATTAGGGTAAGGGAGTAACTATATGGGACTAGTGTAACTCACTTGGGGTCAGGGAGTACTTATATGGGACTAGGGTAACTCACTTGGGGTCAGGGAGTACTTATAAAGGGGCAAGGGTAACTCGCTTGTGGTCAGGGAGTACTTATATGGGACTACGGTAACTCGCTTTGGGTCAGGGAGCACTTATATGGGACTAGTGTAACTCACTTGGGGTCATGGAGTACTTATATGGGACTAGGGTAACTCACTTGGTATCATGGAGTACTTATATGGGGCTAGGGTAACTCACTTTGGGTCAGGGAGTACTTATATGGTACTAGGGTAACTCACTTGGGGGTCAGGGAGCACTTATATGGGACTAGTGTAACTCACTTTGGGTCAGGGAGTACTTATATGGGACTAGGGTAACTCACTTGGGGTCAGGGAGTACTTATATCGGACTAGGGTAACTCACTTGGGGTCAGGGAGTACTTATATGGGACTAGTGTAACTCACTTTGGGTCAGGGAGTACTTATATGGGACTAGGGTAACTCACTTGGGGTCAGGGAGTACTTATATCGGACTAGGGTAACTCACTTGGGGTCAGGGAGTAATTATAAAAGGGCTAGGGTAACTCAATTAGGGTAAGGGAGTAACTATATGGGACTAGTGTAACTCACTTGGGGTCAGGGAGTACTTATATGGGACTAGGGTAACTCACTTGGTATCATGGAGTACTTATATGGGGCTAGGGTAACTTACTTGGGGTCAGGGAGTACTTATACTGTACTAGGGTAACTCACTTGGGGTCAGGGAGTACTTATATGGGACTAGTGTAACTCACTTGGGGTCAGGGATTACTTATATTGGATTAGGGTAACTCACTTGGGGTCAGGGAGTACTTATATGGGACTAGGGTAACTCACTTGGGGTCAGGGAGTACTTATATGGGACTAGGGTAACTCACTTGGGGTCAGGGAGTACTTATAAAGGGGCAAGGGTAACTCGCTTGTGGTCAGGGAGTACTTATATGGTACTAGGGTAACTCACTTGAGGGTCAGGGAGCACTTATTTGGGACTAGTGTAACTCACATTGGGTCAGGGAGTACTTATATGGGACTAGGGTAACTCACTTGGGGTCAGGGAGTACTTATATGGGACTAGGGTAACTCACTTGGGGTCAGGGAGTACTTATATGTGACTAGGGTAACTCACTTGGGGTCAGGGAGTACTTATAAAGGGGCAAGGGTAACTCGCTTGTGGTCAGGGAGTACTTATATGGGACTACGGTAACTCGCTTTGGGTAAGGGAGCACTTATATGGGACTAGGGTAACTCACTTGGGGTCAGGGAGTACTTATATGGGACTAGTGTAATTCACTTGGGGTCAGGCAGTACTTATATGGGACTAGGGTAACTCACTTTGGGTCAGGGAGTACTTATATGGGACTAGGGTAACTCACTTGGGGTCAGGGAGTACTTATAAAGGGGCAAGGGTAACTCGCTTGTGGTCAGGGAGTACTTATATGGGACTACGGTAACTCGCTTGGTGTCAGGGAGTACTTATATGGGACTAGGGTAACTCACTTGGTATCATGGAGTACTTATATGGGGCTAGGGTAACTTACTTGGGGTCAGGGAGTACTTATACTGTACTAGGGTAACTCACTTGGGGTCAGGGAGTACTTATATGGGACTAGTGTAACTCACTTGGGGTCAGGGAGTACTTATATTGGATTAGGGTAACTCACTTGGGGTCAGGGAGTACTTATATGGGACTAAGGTAACTCACTTTGGGTCAGGGAGTACTTATATGGTACTAGGGTAACTCACTTGGGGGTCAGGGAGTACTTATTTGGGACTAGTGTAACTCACATTTGGTCAGGGAGTACTTAAATGGGACTAGGGTAACTCACTTGGGGTCAGGGAGTACTTATATGGGACTAGGGTAACTCACTTGGTGTCAGGGAGTACTTATATGGGACTAGGGTAACTCACTTGGGGTCAGGGAGTAATTATAAAAGGGCTAGGTAACTCAATTAGGGTAAGGGAGTAACTATATGGGACTAGTGTAACTCACTTGGGGTCAGGGAGTACTTATATGGGACTAGGGTAACTCACTTGGGGTCAGGGAGTACTTATAAAGGGGCAAGGGTAACTCGCTTGTGGTCAGGGAGTACTTATATGGGACTACGGTAACTCGCTTTGGGTCAGGGAGCACTTATATGGGACTAGTGTAACTCACTTGGGGTCAGGGAGTACTTATATGGGACTAGGGTAACTCACTTGGTATCATGGAGTACTTATATGGGGCTAGGGTAACTCACTTTGGGTCAGGGAGTACTTATATGGTACTAGGGTAACTCACTTGGGGGTCAGGGAGCACTTATATGGGACTAGTATAACTCACTTTGGGTCAGGGAGTACTTATATGGGACTAGGGTAACTCACTTGGGGTCAGGGAGTACTTATATCGGACTAGGGTAACTCACTTGGGGTCAGGGAGTACTTATATGGGACTAGGGTAACTCACTTGGGGTCAGGGAGTAATTATAAAAGGGCTAGGGTAACTCAATTAGGGTAAGGGAGTAACTATATGGGACTAGTGTAACTCACTTGGGGTCAGGGAGTACTTATATGGGACTAGGGTAACTCACTTGGTATCATGGAGTACTTATATGGGGCTAGGGTAACTTACTTGGGGTCAGGGAGTACTTATACTGTACTAGGGTAACTCACTTGGGGTCAGGGAGTACTTATATGGGACTAGTGTAACTCACTTGGGGTCAGGGAGTACTTATATTGGATTAGGGTAACTCACTTGGGGTCAGGGAGTACTTATATGGGACTAAGGTAACTCACTTTGGGTCAGGGAGTACTTATATGGTACTAGGGTAACTCACTTGGGGGTCAGGGAGCACTTATTTGGGACTAGTGTAACTCACATTGGGTCAGGGAGTACTTATATGGGACTAGTGTAATTCACTTGGGGTCAGGGAGTATTTATATCTGACTAGAGTAACTCGCATTGGGTCAGGGAGTACTAATATGGCACTGGGGTAACTCACTTGGTGTCAGGGAGTACTTATATGGGACTAGGGTAACTCACTTGGTATCATGGAGTACTTATATGGGGCTAGGGTAACTTACTTGGGGTCAGGGAGTACTTATATGGGACTAGGGTAACTCACTTGGTATCATGGAGTACTTATATGGGGCTAGGGTAACTCACTTGAGGTCAGGGAGTATTTATATGGGACTAGTGTAACTCACTTGGGGTCAGGGAGTACTTATATTGGATTAGGGTAACTCACTTGGGGTCAGGGAGTACTTATATGGGACTAAGGTAACTCACTTTGGGTCAGGGAGTACTTATATGGTACTAGGGTAACTCACTTGAGGGTCAGGGAGCACTTATTTGGGACTAGTGTAACTCACATTGGGTCAGGGAGTACTTATATGGGACTAGGGTAACTCACTTGGGGTCAGGGAGTACTTATATGGGACTAGGGTAACTCACTTGGTGTCAGGGAGTACTTATATGGGACTAGGGTAACTCACTTGGGGTCAGGGAGTAATTATAAAAGGGCTAGGTAACTCAATTAGGGTAAGGGAGTAACTATATGGGACTAGTGTAACTCACTTGGGGTCAGGGAGTACTTATATGGGACTAGGGTAACTCACTTGGGGTCAGGGAGTACTTATAAAGGGGCAAGGGTAACTCGCTTGTGGTCAGGGAGTACTTATATGGGACTACGGTAACTCGCTTTGGGTAAGGGAGCACTTATATGGGACTAGGGTAGCTCACTTGGGGTCAGGGAGTACTTATATGGGACTAGTGTAATTCACTTGGGGTCAGGCAGTACTTATATGGGACTAGGGTAACTCACTTTGGGTCAGGGAGTACTTATATGGGACTAGGGTAACTCACTTGGGGTCAGGGAGTACTTATATGGCACTGGGGTAACTCACTTGGTGTCAGGGAGTACTTATATGGGACTAGGGTAACTCACTTGGTATCATGGAGTACTTATATGGGGCTAGGGTAACTTACTTGGGGTCAGGGAGTACTTATACTGTACTAGGGTAACTCACTTGGGGTCAGGGAGTACTTATATGGGACTAGTGTAACTAACTTGGGGTCAGGGGTACTTATATTGGATTAGGGTAACACACTTGGGGTCAGGGATTACTTATAAAGTGGCTTGGGTAACTCGCTTGGGGTCAGGGAGTACTTATATGGGACTAAGGTAACTCACTTTGGGTCAGGGAGTACTTATATGGTACTAGGGTAACTCACTTGGGGGTCAGGGAGCACTTATATGGGACTAGTGTAACTCACATTGGGTCAGGGAGTACTTATATGGGACTAGGGTAACTCACTTGGGGTCAGGGAGTACTTATATGGGACTAGGGTAACTCACTTGGGGTCAGGGAGAAATTATAAAAGGGCTAGGTAACTCAATTAGGGTAAGGGAGTAACTATATGGGACTAGTGTAACTCACTTGGGGTCAGGGAGTACTTATATGGGACTAGGGTAACTCACTTGGGGTCAGGGAGTACCTATATGGGACTAAGGTAACTCACTTGGGGTCAGGGAATACCTATACAGGACTAGGGTAATTCGCTTGGGGTCAGGGAGTACTTATATGGGACTAGGGTAACTCACTTGGTGTCAGGGAGTACTTATATAGGACTAGGGTAACTCACTTGGTATCATGGAGTACTTATATGGGGCTAGGGTAACTTACTTGGGGTCAGGGAGTACTTATACTGTACTAGGGTAACTCACTTGAGGTCAGGGAGTACTTATAAGGTACTAAGGTAACTCACTTCGGGTCAGGAAGTACTTATATGGGACTAGGGTAACTCACTTGGGGTCAGGGAGTAATAATGAAAGGTCTTGGGTAACTGACTTTGGGTCAGTGAGTACTTATTTAGGACTAGGGTAACTCACTTGGTGTCAGGGAGTACTTATATGGGACTAGAGTAACTCACTTGGGATCATGGAGTACTTATATGGAGCTAGGGTAACTTACTTGGGGTCAGGGAGTACTTATACTGTACTAGGGTAACTCACTTTTGGTCAGGGAGTACTTATATGGGACTAGGGTAACTCACTTGGGGTCAGGGAGTACTTATATGGGATTAGTGTAACTCACTTGGGGTCAGGGAGTATTTATATGGGACTAGAGTAACTCGCATTGGGTCAGGGAGTACTTATATAGCATTCGGGTAACTCACTTGGGGTCAGGGAGTAATTATAAAAGGGCTAGGGTAACTCAATTAGGGTAAGGGAGTACCTATATGGGACTAAGGTAACTCACTTGGGGTCAGGGAATACCTAAATGGGACTAGGGTAACTTACTTGGGGTCAGGGAGTACTTATATGGGACTAATGTAAATCACTTGGGGTCAGGGAGTACTTATATGGGACTAGGGTAACTCATTTGGGATCAAGGAGTAATTATAAAAAGGCTAGGGTAACTCAATTAGGGTAAGGGAGTACCTATATGGGACTAGGGTAACTCACTTGGGGTCAGGGAGTACTTATATGGGACTAGGGTAACTCACTTGTGGTCAGGGAGTACTTATAGAGGGGCTAGGGTAACTCAATTGGGGTCAGGGAGTACTTAAAAAGGGACTAGGGTAACTCACTTGGGGTCAGGGAGTACTTATATGGGACTAGGATAACTAACTTTGGGTCAGGGAGTACTTATATGGTACTAGGGTAACTCACTTGGGGGTCAGGGAGTACTTATTTGGGACTAGTGTAACTCACTTGGGGTCAGGGAGTACTTATATGGGACTAGGGTAACTCACTTGGGGTCAGGGAGTACTTATATGAAACTAGTGTAACTCACTTGGGGTTAGGGAGTACTTATATTGGACTAGGGTGCCTCACTTGGGGTCAGGGGGTACTTATATGGGATTAGGGTAACTTACTTGGGGTCTGGGAGTACTTATATTGTACTAGGATAACTCACTTGGGGTCAGGGAGTATTTATATGGGACTAGGGTAACTCACTTGGGGTCAGGGAGTACTTATATGGGACTAGTGTAACTAACTTGGGGTGAGGGAGTACTTATATGGGACTAGGGTAACTCGCATTGGGTTAGGGAGTACCTATATGGGACTAAGGTAACTCACTTGGTGTCAGGGATTACTTATATGGGACTAGGGAAACTCGCTTTAGGTCAGGGAGTACTTATTTGGGACTAGGGTAACTCACTTAGGGTCAGGGAGTACTTATGTGGGACTAGGGTAACACAATTGGGGTCAGGGAGTACTTATAAAGGGGCTAGGGTAACTCGATTGAAGTCAGGGAGTACTTATAAGGTACTAAGGTAACTCACTTGGGGTCAGGAAGTACTTATATGGGACTAGGGTAACTCACTTGGGGTCAGGGTGTAATAATGAAAGGTCTTGGGTAACTGACTTTGGGTCAGTGAGTACTTATTTAGGACTAGGGTAACTCACTTGGTGTCAGGGAGTACTTATATGGGACTAGAGTAACTCACTTGGGATCATGGAGTACTTATATGTGGCTAGGGTAACTCAGGGAGTATTTATATGGGACTAGAGTAACTCGCATTGGGTCAGGGAGTACTTATATGGCACTGGGGTAACTCACTTGGTATCATGGAGTACTTATATGGGGCTAGGGTAACTCACTTGGGGTCAGGGAGTACTTATATGGGACTAGGGTAACTCACTTGGGGTCAGGGAGTAATTATAAAAGGGCTAGGGTAACTCAATTAGGGTAAGGGAGTAACTTTATGGGACTAGTGTAACTCACTTGGGGTCAGGGAGTACTTATATGGGACTAGGGTAACTCACTTGGTATCATGGAGTACTTATATGGGGCTAGGGTAACTTACTTGGGGTCAGGGAGTACTTATACTGTACTAGGGTAACTCACTTGGGGTCAGGGAGTACTTATATGGGACTAGTGTAACTCACTTGGGGTCAGGGAGTACTTATATTGGATTAGGGTAACTCACTTGGGCTCAGGGAGTACTTATATGGGACTAAGGTAACTCACTTTCGGTCAGGGAGTACTTATATGGTACTAGGGTAACTCAATTGGGGGTCAGGGAGCACTTATTTGGGACTAGTGTAACTCACATTGGGTCAGGGAGTACTTATATGGGACTAGGGTAACTCACTTGGGGTCAGGGAGTACTTATATGGGACTAGTGTAATTCACTTGGGGTCAGGGAGTATTTATATGGGACTAGAGTAACTCGCATTGGGTCAGGGAGTACTTATATGGCACTGGGGTAACTCACTTGGTGTCAGGGAGTACTTATATGGGACTAGGGTAACTCACTTGGTATCATGGAGTACTTATATGGGGCTAGGGTAACTTACTTGGGGTCAGGGAGTACTTATATGGGACTAGGGTAACTCACTTGGTATCATGGAGTACTTATATGGGGCTAGGGTAACTTACTTGGGGTCAGGGAGTACTTATACTGTACTAGGGTAACTCAATTAAAGTAAGGGAGTACCTATATGGGACTAAGGTAACTCACTTGGGGTCAGGGAATACCTAAATGGGACTAGGGTAACTCACTTGGGGTCAGGGAGTACTTATATGGGACTAGTGTAACTCACTTGGGGTCAGGGAGTACTTATATGGGACTAGGATAACTCACTTTGGGTCAGGGAGTACTTATATGGGACTACGGTAACTCGCTTTGGGTCAGGGAGTACCTATATGGGACTAAGGTAACTCACTTGGGGTCAGGGAATACCTATATAGGACTAGGGTAATTCGCTTGGGGTCTGGGAGTACTTATATGGGACTAGGGTAACTCACTTGGGGACAGGGAGTAATAATGAAAGGTCTTGGGTAACTGACTTTGGGTCAGGGAGTACTTATTTAGGACTAGGGTAACTCACTTGGGGTCAGGGAGTACTTATATGGGACTAGTGTAACTCACTTGGGGCCAGGAAGTACTTATATGGGACTGGGGTAACTCACTTTGGGTCAGGGAGTACTTATATGGTACTAGGGTAACTCACTTGGGGGTCAGGGAGCACTTATATGGGACTAGTGTAACTCACTTTGGGTCAGGGAGTACTTATATGGGACTAGGGTAACTCACTTGGGGTCAGGGAGTACTTATATCGGACTAGGGTAACTCACTTGGGGTCAGGGAGTAATTATAAAAGGGCTAGGGTAACTCAATTAGGGTGAGGGAGTAACTATATGGGACTAGTGTAACTCACTTGGGGTCAGGGAGTACTTATATGGGACTAGGGTAACTCACTTGGTATCATGGAGTACTTATATGGGGCTAGGGTAACTTACTTGGGGTCAGGGAGTACTTATACTGTACTAGGGTAACTCACTTGGGGTCAGGGAGTACTTATATGGGACTAGTGTAACTCACTTGGGGTCAGGGAGTACTTATATTGGATTAGGGTAACTCACTTGGGGTCAGGGAGTACTTATATGGGACTAAGGTAACTCACTTTGGGTCAGGGAGTACTTATATGGTACTAGGGTAACTCAATTGGGGGTCAGGGAGCACTTATTTGGGACTAGTGTAACTCACATTGGGTCAGGGAGTACTTATATGGGACTAGGGTAACTCACTTGGGGTCAGGGAGTACTTATATGGGACTAGTGTAATTCACTTGGGGTCAGGGAGTATTTATATGGGACTAGAGTAACTCGCATTGGGTCAGGGAGTACTTATATGGCACTGGGGTAACTCACTTGGTGTCAGGGATTACTTATATGGGACTAGGGTAACTCACTTGGTATCATGGAGTAATTATATGGGGCTAGGGTAACTTACTTGGGGTCAGGGAGTACTTATATGGGACTAGGGTAACTCACTTGGTATCATGGAGTACTTATATGGGGCTAGGGTAACTTACTTGGGGTCAGGGAGTACTTATACTGTACTAGGGTAACTCACTTGGGGTCAGGGAGTACTTATATGGGACTAGTGTAACTCACTTGGGGTCAGGGAGTACTTATATTGGATTAGGGTAACTCACTTGGGGTCAGGGAGTACTTATATGGGACTAAGGTAACTCACTTTGGGTTAGGGAGTACTTATATGGTACTAGGGTAACTCACTTGAGGGTCAGGGAGCACTTATTTGGGACTAGTGTAACTCACATTGGGTCAGGGAGTACTTATATGGGACTAGGGTAACTCACTTGGGGTCAGGGAGTACTTATATGGGACTAGGGTAACTCACTTGGTGTCAGGGAGTACTTATATGGGACTAGGGTAACTCACTTGGGGTCAGGGAGTAATTATAAAAGGGCTAGGTTACTCAATTAGGGTAAGGGAGTAACTATATGGGACTAGTGTAACTCACTTGGGGTAAGGGAGTACTTATATGGGACTAGAGTAACTCACTTGGGGTCAGGGAGTACTTATAAAGGGGCAAGGGTAACTCGCTTGTGGTCAGGGAGTACTTATATGGGACTACGGTAACTCGCTTTGGGTCAGGGAGCACTTATATGGGACTAGTGTAACTCACTTGGGGTCAGGGAGTACTTATATGGGACTAGTGTAATTCACTTGGGGTCAGGGAGTATTTATATGGGACTAGAGTAACTCGCATTGGGTCAGGGAGTACTTATATGGCACTGGGGTAACTCACTTGGTATCAGGGAGTACTTATATGGGACTAGGGTAACTCACTTGGTATCATGGAGTACTTATATGGGACTACGGTAACTCGCTTTGGGTCAGGGAGCACTTATATGGGACTAGTGTAACTCACTTGGGGTCAGGGAGTACTTATATGGGACTAGGGTAACTCACTTGGGGTCAGGGAGTACTTATATCGGACTAGGGTAACTCACTTGGGGTCAGGGAGTACTTATATGGGACTAGGGTAACTCACTTGGGGTCAGGGAGTAATTATAAAAGGGCTAGGGTAACTCAATTAGGGTAAGGGAGTAACTATATGGGACTAGTGTAACTCACTTGGGGTCAGGGAGTACTTATATGGGACTAGGGTAACTCACTTGGTATTATGGAGTACTTATATGGGGCTAGGGTAACTTACTTGGGGTCAGGGAGTACTTATACTGTACTAGGGTAACTCACTTGGGGTCAGGGAGTACTTATATGGGACTAGTGTAACTCACTTGGGGTCAGGGAGTACTTATATGGGACTAGTGTAATTCACTTGGGGTCAGGGAGTATTTATATGGGACTAGAGTAACTCGCATTGGGTCAGGGAGTACTAATATGGCACTGGGGTAACTCACTTGGTGTCAGGGAGTACTTATATGGGACTAGGGTAACTCACTTGGTATCATGGAGTACTTATATGGGGCTAGGGTAACTTACTTGGGGTCAGGGAGTACTTATATGGGACTAGGGTAACTCACTTGGTATCATGGAGTACTTATATGGGGCTAGGGTAACTTACTTGGGGTCAGGGAGTACTTATACTGTACTTGGGTAACTCACTTGGGGTCAGGGAGTACTTATATGGGACTAGTGTAACTCACTTGGGGTCAGGGAGTACTTATATTGGATTAGGGTAACTCACTTGGGGTCAGGGAGTACTTATATGGGACTAAGGTAACTCACTTTGGGTCAGGGAGTACTTATATGGTACTAGGGTAACTCACTTGAGGGTCAGGGAGCACTTATTTGGGACTAGTGTAACTCACATTGGGTCAGGGAGTACTTATATGGGACTAGGGTAACTCACTTGGGGTCAGGGAGTACTTATATGGGACTAGGGTAACTCACTTGGTGTCAGGGAGTACTTATATGGGACTAGGGTAACTCACTTGGGGTCAGGGAGTAATTATAAAAGGGCTAGGTAACTCAATTAGGGTAAGGGAGTAACTATATGGGACTAGTGTAACTCACTTGGGGTCAGGGAGTACTTATATGGGACTAGGGTAACTCACTTGGGGTCAGGGAGTACTTATAAAGGGGCAAGGGTAACTCGCTTGTGGTCAGGGAGTACTTATATGGGACTAAGGTAACTCACTTTGGGTCAGGGAGTACTTATATGGTACTAGGGTAACTCACTTGGGGGTCAGGGAGCACTTATTTGGGACTAGTGTAACTCACATTGGGTCAGGGAGTACTTATATGGGACTAGGGTAACTCACTTGGGGTCAGGGAGTACTTATATGGGACTAGTGTAATTCACTTGGGGTCAGGGAGTATTTATATGGGACTAGAGTAACTCGCATTGGGTCAGGGAGTACTAATATGGCACTGGGGTAACTCACTTGGTGTCAGGGAGTACTTATATGGGACTAGGATAACTAACTTTGGGTCAGGGAGTACTTATATGGTACTAGGGTAACTCACTTGGGGGTCAGGGAGTACTTATTTGGGACTAGTGTAACTCACTTGGGGTCAGGGAGTACTTATATGGGACTATTGTAACTCACTTGGGGTTAGGGAGTACTTATATTGGACTAGGGTAACTCACTTGGGGTCAGGGAGTACTTATATGGGATTAGGGTAACTTACTTGGGGTCTGGGAGTACTTATATTGTACTAGGATAACTCACTTGGGGTCAGGGAGTATTTATATGGGACTAGGGTAACTCACTTGGGGTCAGGGAGTACTTATATGGGACTAGTGTAACTAACTTGGGGTGAGGGAGTACTTATATGGGACTAGGGTAACTCGCATTGGGTTAGGGAGTACCTATATGGGACTAAGGTAACTCACTTGGTGTCAGGGATTACTTATATGGGACTAGGGAAACTCGCTTTAGGTCAGGGAGTACTTATATGGGACTAGGGTAACTCACTTAGGGTCAGGGAGTACTTATGTGGGACTAGGGTAACACAATTGGGGTCAGGGAGTAATAATGAAAGGTCTTGGGTAACTGACTTTTGGTCAATGAGTACTTATTTAGGACTAGGGTAACTCACTTGGTGTCAGGGAGTACTTATATGGGACTAGAGTAACTCACTTGGGATCATGGAGTACTTATATGTGGCTAGGGTAACTCAGGGAGTATTTATATGGGACTAGAGTAACTCGCATTGGGTCAGGGAGTACTTATATGGCACTGGGGTAACTCACTTAGTATCATGGAGTACTTATATGGGGCTAGGGTAACTTACTTGGGGTCAGGGAGTACTTATACTGTACACAGTGGGAAATTGAATCGTGTGTGGTTCGGCTAGTTTCACTCGGTAATTTAACATGGAAAATGATATACTACACTATAGTTAAAAGCACACACGATTCAATTTCCCACTGTGTACTAGGGTAACTCACTTGGGGTCAGGGAGTACTTATACTGTACTAGGGTAACTCATTTGGGGTCAGGGAGTACTTATATGGGACTAGGGTAACTCACTTGGGGTCAGGGAGTACTTATATGGGACTAGGGTAACTCGCTTGTGGTCAGGGAGTACTTATATGGGACTACGGTAACTCGCTTTGGGTCAGGGAGCACTTATATGGGACTAGTGTAACTCACTTGGGGTCAGGGAGTACTTATATGGGACTAGGGTAACTCACTTTGGGTCAGGGAGTACTTATATGGGACTAGGGTAACTCACTTGGGGTCAGGGAGTACTTATATGGGACTAGGGTAACTCACTTTGGGTCAGGGAGTACTTATATGGGACTAGGGTAACTCACTTGGGGTCAGGGAGTACTTATATGGGACTAGTGTAATTCACTTGGGGTCAGGGAGTATTTATATGGGACTAGAGTAACTCGCATTGGGTCAGGGAGTACTTATATGGCACTGGGGTAACTCACTTGGTATCAGGGAGTAACTATATGGGACTAGGGTAACTCACTTGGTATCATGGAGTACTTATATGGGACTACGGTAACTCGCTTTGGGTCAGGGAGCACTTATATGGGACTAGTGTAACTCACTTGGGGTCAGGGAGTACCTATATGGGACTAGGGTAACTCACTTGGGGTCAGGGAGTACTTATATCGGACTAGGGTAACTCACTTGGGGTCAGGGAGTACTTATATGGGACTAGGGTAACTCACTTGGGGTCAGGGAGTAATTATAAAAGGGCTAGGGTAACTCAATTAGGGTAAGGGAGTAACTATATGGGACTAGTGTAACTCACTTGGGGTCAGGGAGTACTTATATGGGACTAGGGTAACTCACTTGGTATTATGGAGTACTTATATGGGGCTAGGGTAACTTACTTGGGGTCAGGGAGTACTTATACTGTACTAGGGTAACTCACTTGGGGTCAGGGAGTACTTATATGGGACTAGTGTAACTCACTTGGGGTCAGGGAGTACTTATATGGGACTAGTGTAATTCACTTGGGGTCAGGGAGTATTTATATGGGACTAGAGTAACTCGCATTGGGTCAGGGAGTACTAATATGGCACTGGGGTAACTCACTTGGTGTCAGGGAGTACTTATATGGGACTAGGGTAACTCACTTGGTATCATGGAGTACTTATATGGGGCTAGGGTAACTTACTTGGGGTCAGGGAGTACTTATATGGGACTAGGGTAACTCACTTGGTATCATGGAGTACTTATATGGGGCTAGGGTAACTTACTTGGGGTCAGGGAGTACTTATACTGTACTTGGGTAACTCACTTGGGGTCAGGGAGTACTTATATGGGACTAGTGTAACTCACTTGGGGTCAGGGAGTACTTATATTGGATTAGGGTAACTCACTTGGGGTCAGGGAGTACTTATATGGGACTAAGGTAACTCACTTTGGGTCAGGGAGTACTTATATGGTACTAGGGTAACTCACTTGAGGGTCAGGGAGCACTTATTTGGGACTAGTGTAACTCACATTGGGTCAGGGAGTACTTATATGGGACTAGGGTAACTCACTTGGGGTCAGGGAGTACTTATATGGGACTAGGGTAACTCACTTGGTGTCAGGGAGTACTTATATGGGACTAGGGTAACTCACTTGGGGTCAGGGAGTAATTATAAAAGGGCTAGGTAACTCAATTAGGGTAAGGGAGTAACTATATGGGACTAGTGTAACTCACTTGGGGTCAGGGAGTACTTATATGGGACTAGGGTAACTCACTTGGGGTCAGGGAGTACTTATAAAGGGGCAAGGGTAACTCGCTTGTGGTCAGGGAGTACTTATATGGGACTAAGGTAACTCACTTTGGGTCAGGGAGTACTTATATGGTACTAGGGTAACTCACTTGGGGGTCAGGGAGCACTTATTTGGGACTAGTGTAACTCACATTGGGTCAGGGAGTACTTATATGGGACTAGGGTAACTCACTTGGGGTCAGGGAGTACTTATATGGGACTAGTGTAATTCACTTGGGGTCAGGGAGTATTTATATGGGACTAGAGTAACTCGCATTGGGTCAGGGAGTACTAATATGGCACTGGGGTAACTCACTTGGTGTCAGGGAGTACTTATATGGGACTAGGGTAACTCACTTGGTATCATGGAGTACTTATATGGGGCTAGGGTAACTTACTTGGGGTCAGGGAGTACTTATATGGGACTAGGGTAACTCACTTGGTATCATGGAGTACTTATATGGGGCTAGGGTAACTTACTTGGGGTCAGGGAGTACTTATACTGTACTTGGGTAACTCACTTGGGGTCAGGGAGTACTTATATGGGACTAGTGTAACTCACTTGGGGTCAGGGAGTACTTATATTGGATTAGGGTAACTCACTTGGGGTCAGGGAGTACTTATATGGGACTAAGGTAACTCACTTTGGGTCAGGGAGTACTTATATGGTACTAGGGTAACTCACTTGAGGGTCAGGGAGCACTTATTTGGGACTAGTGTAACTCACATTGGGTCAGGGAGTACTTATATGGGACTAGGGTAACTCACTTGGGGTCAGGGAGTACTTATATGGGACTAGGGTAACTCACTTGGTGTCAGGGAGTACTTATATGGGACTAGGGTAACTCACTTGGGGTCAGGGAGTAATTATAAAAGGGCTAGGTAACTCAATTAGGGTAAAGGAGTAACTATATGGGACTAGTGTAACTCACTTGGGGTCAGGGAGTACTTATATGGGACTAGGGTAACTCACTTGGGGTCAGGGAGTACTTATAAAGGGGCAAGGGTAACTCGCTTGTGGTCAGGGAGTACTTATATGGGACTACGGTAACTCGCTTTGGGTCAGGGAGCACTTATATGGGACTAGGGTAACTCACTTGGGGTCAGGGAGTACTTATATGGGACTAGTGTAATTCACTTGGGGTCAGGGAGTACTTATATGGGACTAGGGTAACTCACTTTGGGTCAGGGAGTACTTATATGGGACTAGGGTAACTCACTTGGGGTCAGGGAGTACTTATATGGGACTAGTGTAATTCACTTGGGGACAGGGAGTATTTATATGGGACTAGAGTAACTCGCATTGGGTCAGGGAGTACTTATATGGCACTGGGGTAACTCACTTGGTGTCAGGGAGTACTTATATGGGACTAGGGTAACTCACTTGGTATCATGGAGTACTTATATGGGGCTAGGGTAACTTACTTGGGGTCAGGGAGTACTTATACTGTACTAGGGTAACTCACTTGGGGTCAGGGAGTACTTATATGGGACTAGTGTAACTCACTTGGGGTCAGGGGTACTTATATTGGATTAGGGTAACTCACTTGGGGTCAGGGATTACTTATAAAGTGGCTTGGGTAACTCGCTTGGGGTCAGGGAGTACTTATATGGGACTAAGGTAACTCACTTTGGGTCAGGGAGTACTTATATGGTACTAGGGTAACTCACTTGGGGGTCAGGGAGCACTTATAGGGGACTAGTGTAACTCACATTGGGTCAGGGAGTACTTATATGGGACTAGGGTAACTCACTTGGGGTCAGGGAGTACTTATATGGGACTAGGGTAACTCACTTGGGGTCAGGGAGTACTTATATGGGACTAGGGTAACTCACTTGGGGTCAGGGAGAAATTATAAAAGGGCTAGGTAACTCAATTAGGGTAAGGGAGTAACTATATGGGACTAGTGTAACTCACTTGGGGTCAGGGAGTACTTATATGGGACTAGTGTAACTCACTTGGGGTCAGGGGTACTTATATTGGATTAGGGTAACTCACTTGGGGTCAGGGATTACTTATAAAGTGGCTTGGGTAACTCGCTTGTGGTCAGGGAGTACTTATATGGGACTACGGTAACTCGCTTTGGGTCAGGGAGCACTTATATGGGACTAGTGTAACTCACTTGGGGTCAGGGAGTACTTATATGGGACTAGGGTAACTCACTTTGGGTCAGGGAGTACTTATATGGGACTAGGGTAACTCACTTGGGGTCAGGGAGTACTTATATGGGACTAGGGTAACTCACTTTGGGTCAGGGAGTACTTATATGGGACTAGGGTAACTCACTTGGGGTCAGGGAGTACTTATATGGGACTAGTGTAATTCACTTGGGGTCAGGGAGTATTTATATGGGACTAGAGTAACTCGCATTGGGTCAGGGAGTACTTATATGGCACTGGGGTAACTCACTTGGTATCAGGGAGTAACTATATGGGACTAGGGTAACTCACTTGGTATCATGGAGTACTTATATGGGACTACGGTAACTCGCTTTGGGTCAGGGAGCACTTATATGGGACTAGTGTAACTCACTTGGGGTCAGGGAGTACCTATATGGGACTAGGGTAACTCACTTGGGGTCAGGGAGTACTTATATCGGACTAGGGTAACTCACTTGGGGTCAGGGAGTACTTATATGGGACTAGGGTAACTCACTTGGGGTCAGGGAGTAATTATAAAAGGGCTAGGGTAACTCAATTAGGGTAAGGGAGTAACTATATGGGACTAGTGTAACTCACTTGGGGTCAGGGAGTACTTATATGGGACTAGGGTAACTCACTTGGTATTATGGAGTACTTATATGGGGCTAGGGTAACTTACTTGGGGTCAGGGAGTACTTATACTGTACTAGGGTAACTCACTTGGGGTCAGGGAGTACTTATATGGGACTAGTGTAACTCACTTGGGGTCAGGGAGTACTTATATGGGACTAGTGTAATTCACTTGGGGTCAGGGAGTATTTATATGGGACTAGAGTAACTCGCATTGGGTCAGGGAGTACTAATATGGCACTGGGGTAACTCACTTGGTGTCAGGGAGTACTTATATGGGACTAGGGTAACTCACTTGGTATCATGGAGTACTTATATGGGGCTAGGGTAACTTACTTGGGGTCAGGGAGTACTTATATGGGACTAGGGTAACTCACTTGGTATCATGGAGTACTTATATGGGGCTAGGGTAACTTACTTGGGGTCAGGGAGTACTTATACTGTACTTGGGTAACTCACTTGGGGTCAGGGAGTACTTATATGGGACTAGTGTAACTCACTTGGGGTCAGGGAGTACTTATATTGGATTAGGGTAACTCACTTGGGGTCAGGGAGTACTTATATGGGACTAAGGTAACTCACTTTGGGTCAGGGAGTACTTATATGGTACTAGGGTAACTCACTTGAGGGTCAGGGAGCACTTATTTGGGACTAGTGTAACTCACATTGGGTCAGGGAGTACTTATATGGGACTAGGGTAACTCACTTGGGGTCAGGGAGTACTTATATGGGACTAGGGTAACTCACTTGGTGTCAGGGAGTACTTATATGGGACTAGGGTAACTCACTTGGGGTCAGGGAGTAATTATAAAAGGGCTAGGTAACTCAATTAGGGTAAGGGAGTAACTATATGGGACTAGTGTAACTCACTTGGGGTCAGGGAGTACTTATATGGGACTAGGGTAACTCACTTGGGGTCAGGGAGTACTTATAAAGGGGCAAGGGTAACTCGCTTGTGGTCAGGGAGTACTTATATGGGACTAAGGTAACTCACTTTGGGTCAGGGAGTACTTATATGGTACTAGGGTAACTCACTTGGGGGTCAGGGAGCACTTATTTGGGACTAGTGTAACTCACATTGGGTCAGGGAGTACTTATATGGGACTAGGGTAACTCACTTTGGGTCAGGGAGTACTTATATGGGACTAGTGTAATTCACTTGGGGTCAGGGAGTATTTATATGGGACTAGAGTAACTCGCATTGGGTCAGGGAGTACTAATATGGCACTGGGGTAACTCACTTGGTGTCAGGGAGTACTTATATGGGACTAGGGTAACTCACTTGGTATCATGGAGTACTTATATGGGGCTAGGGTAACTTACTTGGGGTCAGGGAGTACTTATATGGGACTAGGGTAACTCACTTGGTATCATGGAGTACTTATATGGGGCTAGGGTAACTTACTTGGGGTCAGGGAGTACTTATACTGTACTTGGGTAACTCACTTGGGGTCAGGGAGTACTTATATGGGACTAGTGTAACTCACTTGGGGTCAGGGAGTACTTATATTGGATTAGGGTAACTCACTTGGGGTCAGGGAGTACTTATATGGGACTAAGGTAACTCACTTTGGGTCAGGGAGTACTTATATGGTACTAGGGTAACTCACTTGAGGGTCAGGGAGCACTTATTTGGGACTAGTGTAACTCACATTGGGTCAGGGAGTACTTATATGGGACTAGGGTAACTCACTTGGGGTCAGGGAGTACTTATATGGGACTAGGGTAACTCACTTGGTGTCAGGGAGTACTTATATGGGACTAGGGTAACTCACTTGGGGTCAGGGAGTAATTATAAAAGGGCTAGGTAACTCAATTAGGGTAAAGGAGTAACTATATGGGACTAGTGTAACTCACTTGGGGTCAGGGAGTACTTATATGGGACTAGGGTAACTCACTTGGGGTCAGGGAGTACTTATAAAGGGGCAAGGGTAACTCGCTTGTGGTCAGGGAGTACTTATATGGGACTACGGTAACTCGCTTTGGGTCAGGGAGCACTTATATGGGACTAGGGTAACTCACTTGGGGTCAGGGAGTACTTATATGGGACTAGTGTAATTCACTTGGGGTCAGGGAGTACTTATATGGGACTAGGGTAACTCACTTTGGGTCAGGGAGTACTTATATGGGACTAGGGTAACTCACTTGGGGTCAGGGAGTACTTATATGGGACTAGTGTAATTCACTTGGGGACAGGGAGTATTTATATGGGACTAGAGTAACTCGCATTGGGTCAGGGAGTACTTATATGGCACTGGGGTAACTCACTTGGTGTCAGGGAGTACTTATATGGGACTAGGGTAACTCACTTGGTATCATGGAGTACTTATATGGGGCTAGGGTAACTTACTTGGGGTCAGGGAGTACTTATACTGTACTAGGGTAACTCACTTGGGGTCAGGGAGTACTTATATGGGACTAGTGTAACTCACTTGGGGTCAGGGGTACTTATATTGGATTAGGGTAACTCACTTGGGGTCAGGGATTACTTATAAAGTGGCTTGGGTAACTCGCTTGGGGTCAGGGAGTACTTATATGGGACTAAGGTAACTCACTTTGGGTCAGGGAGTACTTATATGGTACTAGGGTAACTCACTTGGGGGTCAGGGAGCACTTATAGGGGACTAGTGTAACTCACATTGGGTCAGGGAGTACTTATATGGGACTAGGGTAACTCACTTGGGGTCAGGGAGTACTTATATGGGACTAGGGTAACTCACTTGGGGTCAGGGAGTACTTATATGGGACTAGGGTAACTCACTTGGGGTCAGGGAGAAATTATAAAAGGGCTAGGTAACTCAATTAGGGTAAGGGAGTAACTATATGGGACTAGTGTAACTCACTTGGGGTCAGGGAGTACTTATATGGGACTAGGGTAACTCACTTGGGGTCAGGGAGTACTTATAAAGGGGCAAGGGTAACTCGCTTGTGGTCAGGGAGTACTTATATGGGACTACGGTAACTCGCTTTGGGTCAGGGAGTACCTATATGGGACTAAGGTAACTCACTTGGGGTCAGGGAATACCTATATAGGACTAGGGTAATTCGCTTGGGGTCAGGGAGTACTTAAATGGGACTAGGGTAACTCACTTGGTGTCAGGGAGTACTTATATAGGACTAGGGTAACTCACTTGGTATCATGGAGTACTTATATGGGGCTAGGGTAACTTACTTGGGGTCAGGGAGTACTTATACTGTACTAGGGTAACTCACTTGGGGTCAGGGAGTACTTATATGGGACTAGTGTAATTCACTTGGGGTCAGGGAGTATTTATATGGGACTAGAGTAACTCACATTGGGTCAGGGAGTACTTATATGGCACTGGAGTAACTCACTTGGGGTCAGGGCGTAATAATGAAAGGTCTTGGGTAACTGACTTTGGGTCAGGGAGTACTTATTTAGGACTAGAGTAACTCACTTGGTGTCAGGGGGTACTTATATGGGACTAGGGTAACTCACTTGGTATCATGGAGTACTTATATGGGTCTAGGGTAACTTACTTGGGGTCAAGGAGTACTTATACTGTACTAGGGTAACTCAATTAAAGTAAGGGAGTACCTATATGGGACTAAGGTAACTCACTTGGGGTCAGGGAATACCTAAATGGGACTAGGGTAACTCACTTGGGGTCAGGGAGTACTTATATGGGACTAGTGTAACTCACTTGGGGTCAGGGAGTACTTATATGGGACTAGGGTAACTCACTTTGGGTCAGGGAGTACCTATATGGGACTAAGGTAACTCACTTGGGGTCAGGGAATACCTATATAGGACTAGGGTAATTCGCTTGGGGTCTGGGAGTACTTATATGGGACTAGGGTAACTCACTTGGGGACAGGGAGTAATAATGAAAGGTCTTGGGTAACTGACTTTGGGTCAGGGAGTACTTATTTAGGACTAGGGTAACTCACTTGGGGTCAGGGAGTACTTATATGGGACTAGTGTAACTCACTTGGGGCCAGGAAGTACTTATATGGGACTGGGGTAACTCACTTTGGGTCAGGGAGTACTTATATGGTACTAGGGTAACTCACTTGGGGGTCAGGGAGCACTTATATGGGACTAGTGTAACTCACTTTGGGTCAGGGAGTACTTATATGGGACTAGGGTAACTCACTTGGGGTCAGGGAGTACTTATATCGGACTAGGGTAACTCACTTGGGGTCAGGGAGTACTTATATGGGACTAGGGTAACTCACTTGGGGTCAGGGAGTAATTATAAAAGGGCTAGGGTAACTCAATTAGGGTAAGGGAGTAACTATATGGGACTAGTGTAACTCACTTGGGGTCAGGGAGTACTTATATGGGACTAGGGTAACTCACTTGGTATCATGGAGTACTTATATGGGGCTAGGGTAACTTACTTGGGGTCAGGGAGTACTTATACTGTACTAGGGTAACTCACTTGGGATCAGGGAGTACTTATATGGGACTAGTGTAACTCACTTGGGGTCAGGGAGTACTTATATTGGATTAGGGTAACTCACTTGGGGTCAGGGAGTACTTATATGGGACTAAGGTAACTCACTTTGGGTCAGGGAGTACTTATATGGTACTAGGGTAACTCACTTGGGGGTCAGGGAGCACTTATTTGGGACTAGTGTAACTCACATTGGGTCAGGGAGTACTTATATGGGACTAGGGTAACTCACATGGGGTCAGGGAGTACTTATATGGGACTAGGGTAACTCACTTGGTGTCAGGGAGTACTTATATGGGACTAGGGTAACTCACTTGGTGTCAGGGAGTAATTATAAAAGGGCTAGGTAACTCAATTAGGGTAAGGGAGTAACTATATGGGACTAGTGTAACTCACTTGGGGTCAGGGAGTACTTATATGGGACTAGGGTAACTCACTTGGTATCATGGAGTACTTATATGGGGCTAGGGTAACTCACTTGGGGTCAGGGAGTACTTATAAAGGGGCAAGGGTAACTCGCTTGTGGTCAGGGAGTACTTATATGGGACTACGGTAACTTGCTTTGGGTCAGGGAGCACTTATATGGGACTAGGATAACTCACTTAGGGTCAGGGAGTACTTATATGGGACTAGTGTAATTCACTTGGGGTCAGGGAGTACTTATATGGGACTAGGGTAACTCACTTTGGGTCAGGGAGTACTTATATGGGACTAGGGTAACTCACTTGGGGTCAGGGAGTACTTATATGGGACTAGTGTAATTCACTAGGGGTCAGGGAGTATTTATATGGGACTAGAGTAACTCGCATTGGGTCAGGGAGTACTTATATGGCACTGGGGTAACTCACTTGGTGTCAGGGAGTACTTATATGGGACTAGGGTAACTCACTTGGTATCATGGAGTACTTATATGGGGCTAGGGTAACTTACTTGGGGTCAGGGAGTACTTATACTGTACTAGGGTAACTCACTTGGGGTCAGGGAGTACTTATATGGGACTAGTGTAACTCACTTGGGGTCAGGGGTACTTATATTGGATTAGAGTAACTCACCTGGGGTCAGGGATTACTTATAAAGTGGCTTGGGTAACTAGCTTGGGGTCAGGGAGTACTTATATGGGACTAAGGTAACTCACTTTGGGTCAGGGAGTACTTATATGGTACTAGGGTAACTCACTTGGGGGTCAGGGAGAAATTATAAAAGGGCTAGGTAACTCAATTAGGGTAAGGGAGTAACTATATGGGACTAGTGTAACTCACTTGGGGTCAGGGAGTACTTATATGGGACTAGGGTAACTCACTTGGGGTCAGGGAGTACTTATATGGGACTAGGGTAACTCACTTGGGGTCAGGGAGTACTTATATGGGACTAGGGTAACTCACTTGGGGTCAGGGAGAAATTATAAAAGGGCTAGGTAACTCAATTAGGGTAAGGGAGTAACTATATGGGACTAGTGTAACTCACTTGGGGTCAGGGAGTACTTATATGGGACTAGGGTAACTCACTTGGGGTCAGGGAGTACTTATAAAGGGGCAAGGGTAACTCGCTTGTGGTCAGGGAGTACTTATATGGGACTACGGTAACTCGCTTTGGGTCAGGGAGTACCTATATGGGACTAAGGTAACTCACTTGGGGTCAGGGAATACCTATATAGGACTAGGGTAATTCGCTTGGGGTCAGGGAGTACTTATATGGGACTAGGGTAACTCACTTGGGGACAGGGAGTAATAATGAAAGGTCTTGGGTAACTGACTTTGGGTCAGGGAGTACTTATTTAGGACTAGGGTAACTCACTTGGTGTCAGGGAGTACTTATATAGAACTAGGGTAACTCACTTGGTATCATGGAGTACTTATATGGGGCTAGGGTAACTTACTTGGGGTCAGGGAGTACTTATACTGTACTAGGGTAACTCACTTGGGGTCAGGGAGTACTTATATGGGACTAGGGTAACTCACTTGGGGTCAGGGAGT
Source organism: Prorops nasuta (assembly GCF_024137725.1). Lineage (NCBI taxonomy): Eukaryota > Metazoa > Arthropoda > Insecta > Hymenoptera > Bethylidae > Prorops > Prorops nasuta. The sequence continues at coordinate 493,632 of NW_027116841.1, read as the reverse complement.
ACTTATATGGGACTAGTGTAAATCACTTGGGGTCAGGGAGTATTTATATGGGACTAGAGTAACTCACATTGGGTCAGGGAGTACTTATATGGCACTGGAGTAACTCACTTGGGGTCAGGGCGTAATAATGAAAGGTCTTGGGTAACTGACTTTGGGTCAGGGAGTACTTATTTAGGACTAGAGTAACTCACTTGGTGTCAGGGAGTACTTATATGGGACTAGGGTAACTCACTTGGTATCATGGGGTACTTATATGGGGCTAGGGTAACTTACTTGGGGTCAAGGAGTACTTATACTGTACTAGGGTAACTCAATTAAAGTAAGGGAGTACCTATATGGGACTAAGGTAACTCACTTGGGGTCAGGGAATACCTAAATGGGACTAGGGTAACTCACTTGGGGTCAGGGAGTACTTATATGGGACTAGTGTAACTCACTTGGGGTCAGGGAGTACTTATATGGGACTAGGGTAACTCACTTTGGGTCAGGGAGTACTTATATGGGACTACAGTAACTCGCTTTGGGTCAGGGAGTACCTATATGGGACTAAGGTAACTCACTTGGGGTCAGGGAATACCTATATAGGACTAAGGTAATTCTCTTGGGGTCTGGGAGTACTTATATGGGACTAGGGTAACTCACTTGGGGACAGGGAGTAATAATGAAAGGTCTTGGGTAACTGACTTTGGGTCAGGGAGTACTTATTTAGGACTAGGGTAACTCACTTGGGGTCAGGGATTACTTATATGGGACTAGTGTAACTCACTTGGGGCCAGGAAGTACTTATATGGGACTGGGGTAACTCACTTTGGGTCAGGGAGTACTTATATGGTACTAGGGTAACTCACTTGGGGGTCAGGGAGCACTTATATAGGACTAGTGTAACTCACTATGGGTCAGGGAGTACTTATATGGGACTAGGGTAACTCACTTGGGGTCAGGGAGTACTTATATCGGACTAGGGTAACTCACTTGGGGTCAGGGAGTACTTATATGGGACTAGGGTAACTCACTTGGGGTCAGGGAGTAATTATAAAAGGGCTAGGGTAACTCAATTAGGGTAAGGGAGTAACTATATGGGACTAGTGTAACTCACTTGGGGTCAGGGAGTACTTATATGGGACTAGGGTAACTTACTTGGTATCATGGAGTATTATATGGGGCTAGGGTAACTTACTTGGGGTCAGGGAGTACTTATACTGTACTAGGGTAACTCACTTGGGGTCAGGGAGTACTTATATGGGACTAGTGTAACTCACTTGGTGTCAGGGAGTACTTATATTGGATTAGGGTAACTCACTTGGGGTCAGGGAGTACTTATATGGGACAAAGGTAACTCACTTTGGGTCAGGGAGTACTTATATGGTACTAGGGTAACTCACTTGGGGGTCAGGGAGCACTTATTTGGGACTAGTGTAACTCACATTGGGTCAGGGAGTACTTATATGGGACTAGGGTAACTCACTTGGGGTCAGGGAGTATTTATATGGGACTAGGGTAACTCACTTGGGGTCAGGGAGTACTTATAAAGGGGCAAGGGTAACTCAATTAGGGTAAGGGAGTAACTATATGGGACTAGTGTAACTCACTTGGGGTCAGGGAGTACTTATATGGGACTAGGGTAACTCACTTGGTATCATGGAGTACTTATATGGGGCTAGGGTAACTTACTTGGGGTCAGGGAGTACTTATACTGTACTAGGGTAACTCACTTGGGGTCAGGGAGTACTTATATGGGACTAGTGTAACTCACTTGGGGTCAGGGAGTACTTATATTGGATTAGGGTAACTCACTTGGGGTCAGGGAGTACTTATATGGGACAAAGGTAACTCACTTTGGGTCAGGGAGTACTTATATGGTACTAGGGTAACTCACTTGGGGGTCAGGGAGCACTTATTTGGGACTAGTGTAACTCACATTGGGTCAGGGAGTACTTATATGGGACTAGGGTAACTCACTTGGGGTCAGGGAGTATTTATATGGGACTAGGGTAACTCACTTGGGGTCAGGGAGTACTTATAAAGGGGCAAGGGTAACTCAATTAGGGTAAGGGAGTAACTATATGGGACTAGGGTAACTCACTTGGTGTCAAGGAGTACTTATATGGGACTAGGGTAACTCACTTGGGGTCAGGGAGTAATTATAAAAGGGCTAGGTAACTCAATTAGGGTAAGGGAGTAACTATATGGGACTAGTGTAACTCACTTGGGGTCAGGGAGTACTTATATGGGACTAGGGTAACTCACTTTGGGTCAGGGAGTACTTATATGGGACTAGGGTAACTCACTTGGGGTCAGGGAGTACTTATATGGGACTAGTGTAATTCACTAGGGGTCAGGGAGTATTTATATGGGACTAGAGTAACTCGCATTGGGTCAGGGAGTACTTATATGGCACTGGGATAACTCACTTGGTGTCAGGGAGTACTTATATGGGACTAGGGTAACTCACTTGGTATCATGGAGTACTTATATGGGGCTAGGGTAACTTACTTGGGGTCAGGGAGTACTTATACTGTACTAGGGTAACTCACTTGGGGTCAGGGAGTACTTATATGGGACTAGTGTAACTCACTTGGGGTCAGGGGTACTTATATTGGATTAGGGTAACTCACTTGGGGTCAGGGATTACTTATAAAGTGGCTAGGGTAACTCGCTTGGGGTCAGGGAGTACTTATATGGGACTAAGGTAACTCACTTTGGGTCAGGGAGTACTTATATGGTACTAGGGTAACTCACTTGGGGGTCAGGGAGCACTTATATGGGACTAGTGTAACTCACATTGGGTCAGGGAGTACTTATATGGGACTAGGGTAACTCACTTGGGGTCAGGGAGTACTTATATGGGACTAGGGTAACTCACTAGGGGTCAGGGAGTACTTATAAAGGGGCAAGGGTAACTCGATTGTGGCAGGGAGTACTTATATGGGACTACGGTAACTCGCTTTGGGTCAGGGAGTACCTATATGGGACTAAGGTAACTCACTTGGGGTCAGGGAATACCTATATAGGACTAGGGTAATTCGCTTGGGGTCAGGGAGTACTTATATGGGACTAGGGTAACTCACTTGGGGACAGGGAGTAATAATGAAAGGTCTTGGGTAACTGACTTTGGGTCAGGGAGTACTTATTTAGGACTAGGGTAACTCACTTGGTGTCAGGGATTAGTTATATAGGACTAGGGTAACTCACTTGGTATCATGGAGTACTTATATGGGGCTAGGGTAACTTACTTGGGGTCAGGGAGTACTTATACTGTACTAGGGTAACTCACATGGGGTCAGGGAGTACTTATATGGGACTAGTGTAACTCACTTGGGGTCAGGGAGTACTTATATGGGACAACGGTAACTCGCTTTGGGTCAGGGAGCACTTATATGGGACTAGGGTAACTCACTTGGGGTCAGGGAGTACTTATATGGGACTAGTGTAATTCACTTGGGGTCAGGGAGTACTTATATGGGACTAGGGTAACTCACTTTGGGTCAGGGAGTACTTATATGGGACTAGGGTAACTCACTTGGGGTCAGGGAGTACTTATATGGGACTAGTGTAATTCACTAGGGGTCAGGGAGTATTTATATGGGACTAGAGTAACTCGCATTGGGTCAGGGAGTACTTATATGGCACTGGGGTAACTCACTTGGTGTCAGGGAGTACTTATATGGGACTAGGGTAACTCACTTGGTATCATGGAGTACTTATATGGGGCTAGGGTAACTTACTTGGGGTCAGGGAGTACTTATACTGTACTAGGGTAACTCACTTGGGGTCAGGGAGTACTTATATGGGACTAGTGTAACTCACTTGGGGTCAGGGGTACTTATATTGGATTAGGGTAACTCACATGGGGTCAGGGATTACTTATAAAGTGGTTGGGTAACTCGCTTGGGGTCAGGGAGTACTTATATGGGACTAAGGTAACTCACTTTGGGTCAGGGAGTACTTATATGGTAATAGGGTAACTCACTTGGGGGTCAGGGAGCACATATATGGGACTAGTGTAACTCACATTGGGTCAGGGAGTACTTATATGGGACTAAGGTAACTCACTTTGGGTCAGGGAGTACTTATATGGTACTAGGGTAACTCACTTGGGGGTCAGGGAGCACTTATATGGGACTAGTGTAACTCACATTGGGTCAGGGAGTACTTATATGGGACTAGGGTAACTCACTTGGGGTCAGGGAGTAATTATAAAAGGGCTAGGTAACTCAATTAGGGTAAGGGAGTAACTATATGGGACTAGTGTAACTCACTTGGGGTCAGGGAGTACTTATATGGGACTAGGGTAACTCACTTGGGGTCAGGGAGTACTTATAAAGGGGCAAGGGTAACTCAATTAGGGTAAGGGAGTAACTATATAGGACTAGTGTAACTCACTTGGGGTCAGGGAGTACTTATATGGGACTAGGGTAACTCACTTGGTATCATGGAGTACTTATATGGGGCTAGGGTAACTCACTTGGGGTCAGGGAGTACTTATAAAGGGGCAAGGGTAACTCGCTTGTGGTCAGGGAGTACTTATATGGGACTACGGTAACTCGCTTTGGGTCAGGGAGCACTTATATGGGACTAGGGTAACTCACTTGGGGTCAGGGAGTACTTATATGGGACTAGTGTAATTCACTTGGGGTCAGGGAGTACTTATATGGGACTAGGGTAACTCACTTTGGGTCAGGGAGTACTTATATGGAACTAGGGTAACTCACTTGGGGTCAGGGAGTACTTATATGGGACTAGTGTAATTCACTAGGGGTCAGGGAGTATTTATATGGGACTAGAGTAACTCGCATTGGGTCAGGGAGTACTTATATGGCACTGGGGTAACTCACTTGGTGTCAGGGAGTACTTATATGGGACTAGGGTAACTCACTTGGTATCATGGAGTACTTATATGGGGCTAGGGTAACTTACTTGGGGTCAGGGAGTACTTATACTGTACTAGGGTAACTCACTTGTGGTCAGGGAGTACTTATATGGGACTAGTGTAACTCACTTGGGGTCAGGGGTACTTATATTGGATTAGGGTAACTCACTTGGGGTCAGGGATTACTTATAAAGTGGCTTGGGTAACTCGCTTGGGGTCAGGGAGTACTTATATGGGACTAAGGTAACTCACTTTGGGTCAGGGAGTACTTATATGGTACTAGGGTAACTCACTTGGGGGTCAGGTAGCACTTATATGGGACTAGTGTAACTCACATTGGGTCAGGGAGTACTTATATGGGACTAGGGTAACTCACTTGGGGTCAGGGAGTACTTATATGGGACTAGGGTAACTCACTTGGGGTCAGGGAGTACTTATATGGGACTAGGGTAACTCACTTGGGGTCAGGGAGAAATTATAAAAGGGCTAGATAACTCAATTAGGGTAAGGGAGTAACTATATGGGACTAGTGTAACTCACTTGGGGTCAGGGAGTACTTATATGGGACTAGGGTAACTCACTTGGGGTCAGGGAGTACTTATAAAGGGGCAAGGGTAACTCGCTTGTGGTCAGGGAGTACTTATATGGGACTACGGTAACTCGCTTTGGGTCAGGGAGTATCTATATGGGACTAAGGTAACTCACTTGGGGTCAGGGAATACCTATATAGGACTAGGGTAATTCGCTTGGGGTCAGGGAGTACTTATATGGGACTAGGGTAACTCACTTGGGGACAGGGAGTAATAATGAAAGGTCTTGGGTAACTGACTTTGGGTCAGGGAGTACTTATTTAGGACTAGGGTAACTCACTTGGTGTCAGGGAGTACTTATATAGGACTAGGGTAACTCACTTGGTATCATGGAGTACTTATATGGGACTAGGGTAACTCACTTGGGGTCAGGGAGTACTTATATCGGACTAGGGTAACTCACTTGGGGTCAGGGAGTACTTATATGGGACTAGGGTAACTCACTTGGGGTCAGGGAGTAATTATAAAAGGGCTAGGGTAACTCAATTAGGGTAAGGGAGTAACTATATGGGACTAGTGTAACTCACTTGGGGTCAGGGAGTACTTATATGGGACTAGGGTAACTCACTTGGTATCATGGAGTACTTATATGGGGCTAGGGTAACTTACTTGGGGTCAGGGAGTACTTATACTATACAAGGGTAACTCACTTGGGGTCAGGGAGTACTTATATGGGACTAGCGTAACTCACTTGGGGTCAGGGAGTACTTATATTGGATTAGGGTAACTCAGTTGGGGTCAGGGAGTACTTATATGGGACTAAGGTAACTCACTTTGGGTCAGGGAGTACTTATATGGTACTAGGGTAACTCAATTGGGGGTCAGGGAGCACTTATTTGGGACTAGTGTAACTCACATTGGGTCAGGGAGTACTTATATGGGACTAGGGTAACTCACTTGGGGTCAGGGAGTACTTATATGGGACTAGTGTAATTCACTTGGGGTCAGGGAGTATTTATATGGGACTAGAGTAACTCGCATTGGGTCAGGGATTACTTATAAAGTGGCTTGGGTAACTCGCTTGGGGTCAGGGAGTACTTATATGGGACTAAGGTAACTCACTTTGGGTCAGGGAGTACTTATATGGTACTAGGGTAACTCACTTGGGGGTCAGGGAGCACTTATATGGGACTAGTGTAACTCACATTGGGTCAGGGAGTACTTATATGGGACTAGGGTAACTCACTTGGGGTCAGGGAGTACTTATATGGGACTAGGGTAACTCACTTGGGGTCAGGGAGAAATTATAAAAGGGCTAGGTAACTCAATTAGTGTAAGGGAGTAACTATATGGGACTAGTGTAACACACTTGGGGTCAGGGAGTACTTATATGGGAATAGGGTAACTCACTTGGGGTCAGGGAGTACTTATAAAGGGGCAAGGGTAACTCGCTTGTGGTCAGGGAGTAATTATAAAAGGGCTAGGTAACTCAATTAGGGTAAGGGAGTAACTATATGGGACTAGTGTAACTCACTTGGGGTCAGGGAGTACTTATATGGGACTAGGGTAACTCGCTATGGGTCAGGGAGCACTTATATGGGACTAGGGTAACTCACTTGGGGTCAGGGAGTACTTATATGGGACTAGTGTAATTCACTTGGGGTCAGGGAGTACTTATATGGGACTAGGGTAAATCACTTTGGGTCAGGGAGTACTTATATGGGACTAGGGTAACTCACTTGGGGTCAGGGAGTACTTATATGGGACTAGTGTAATTCACTAGGGGTCAGGGAGTATTTATATGGGACTAGAGTAACTCGCATTGGGTCAGGGAGTACTTATATGGCACTGGGGTAACTCACTTGGTGTCAGGGAGTACTTATATGGGAATAGGGTAACTCACTTGGTGTCAAGGAGTACTTATATGGGACTAGGGTAACTCACTTGGGGTCAGGGAGTAATTATAAAAGGGCTAGGTAACTCAATTAGGGTAAGGGAGTAACTATATGGGACTAGTGTAACTCACTTGGGGTCAGGGAGTACTTATATGGGACTAGGGTAACTCACTTTGGGTCAGGGAGTACTTATATGGGACTAGGGTAACTCACTTGGGGTCAGGGAGTACTTATATGGGACTAGTGTAATTCACTAGGGGTCAGGGAGTATTTATATGGGACTAGAGTAACTCGCATTGGGTCAGGGAGTACTTATATGGCACTGGGATAACTCACTTGGTGTCAGGGAGTACTTATATGGGACTAGGGTAACTCACTTGGTATCATGGAGTACTTATATGGGGCTAGGGTAACTTACTTGGGGTCAGGGAGTACTTATACTGTACTAGGGTAACTCACTTGGGGTCAGGGAGTACTTATATGGGACTAGTGTAACTCACTTGGGGTCAGGGGTACTTATATTGGATTAGGGTAACTCACTTGGGGTCAGGGATTACTTATAAAGTGGCTTGGGTAACTCGCTTGGGGTCAGGGAGTACTTATATGGGACTAAGGTAACTCACTTTGGGTCAGGGAGTACTTATATGGTACTAGGGTAACTCACTTGGGGGTCAGGGAGCACTTATATGGGACTAGTGTAACTCACATTGGGTCAGGGAGTACTTATATGGGACTAGGGTAACTCACTTGGGGTCAGGGAGAAATTATAAAAGGGCTAGGTAACTCAATTAGGGTAAGGGAGTAACTATATGGGACTAGTGTAACTCACTTGGGGTCAGGGAGTACTTATATGGGACTAGGGTAACTCACTTGGGGTCAGGGAGTACTTATAAAGGGGCAAGGGTAACTCGATTGTGGCAGGGAGTACTTATATGGGACTACGGTAACTCGCTTTGGGTCAGGGAGTACCTATATGGGACTAAGGTAACTCACTTGGGGTCAGGGAATACCTATATAGGACTAGGGTAATTCGCTTGGGGTCAGGGAGTACTTATATGGGACTAGGGTAACTCACTTGGGGACAGGGAGTAATAATGAAAGGTCTTGGGTAACTGACTTTGGGTCAGGGAGTACTTATTTAGGACTAGGGTAACTCACTTGGTGTCAGGGATTAGTTATATAGGACTAGGGTAACTCACTTGGTATCATGGAGTACTTATATGGGGCTAGGGTAACTTACTTGGGGTCAGGGAGTACTTATACTGTACTAGGGTAACTCACATGGGGTCAGGGAGTACTTATATGGGACTAGTGTAACTCACTTGGGGTCAGGGAGTACTTATATGGGACTACGGTAACTCGCTTTGGGTCAGGGAGCACTTATATGGGACTAGGGTAACTCACTTGGGGTCAGGGAGTACTTATATGGGACTAGTGTAATTCACTTGGGGTCAGGGAGTACTTATATGGGACTAGGGTAACTCACTTTGGGTCAGGGAGTACTTATATGGGACTAGGGTAACTCACTTGGGGTCAGGGAGTACTTATATGGGACTAGTGTAATTCACTAGGGGTCAGGGAGTATTTATATGGGACTAGAGTAACTCGCATTGGGTCAGGGAGTACTTATATGGCACTGAGGTAACTCACTTGGTGTCAGGGAGTACTTATATGGGACTAGGGTAACTCACTTGGTATCATGGAGTACTTATATGGGGCTAGGGTAACTTACTTGGGGTCAGGGAGTACTTATACTGTACTAGGGTAACTCACTTGGGGTCAGGGAGTACTTATATGGGACTAGTGTAACTCACTTGGGGTCAGGGGTACTTATATTGGATTAGGGTAACTCACTTGGGGTCAGGGATTACTTATAAAGTGGCTTGGGTAACTCGCTTGGGGTCAGGGAGTACTTATATGGGACTAAGGTAACTCACTTTGGGTCAGGGAGTACTTATATGGTACTAGGGTAACTCACTTTGGGTCAGGGAGTACTTATATGGTACTAGGGTAACTCACTTGGGGGTCAGGGAGCACTTATATGGGACTAGTGTAACTCACATTGGGTCAGGGAGTACTTATATGGGACTAGGGTAACTCACTTGGGGTCAGGGAGTAATTATAAAAGGGCTAGGTAACTCAATTAGGGTAAGGGAGTAACTATATGGGACTAGTGTAACTCACTTGGGGTCAGGGAGTACTTATATGGGACTAGGGTAACTCACTTGGGGTCAGGGAGTACTTATAAAGGGGCAAGGTTAACTCAATTAGGGTAAGGGAGTAACTATATAGGACTAGTGTAACTCACTTGGGGTCAGGGAGTACTTATATGGGACTAGGGTAACTCACTTGGTATCATGGAGTACTTATATGGGGCTAGGGTAACTCACTTGGGGTCAGGGAGTACTTATAAAGGGGCAAGGGTAACTCGCTTGTGGTCAGGGAGTACTTATATGGGACTACGGTAACTCGCTTTGGGTCAGGGAGCACTTATATGGGACTAGGGTAACTCACTTGGGGTCAGGGAGTACTTATATGGGACTAGTGTAATTCACTTGGGGTCAGGGAGTACTTATATGGGACTAGGGTAACTCACTTTGGGTCAGGGAGTACTTATATGGGACTAGGGTAACTCACTTGGGGTCAGGGAGTACTTATATGGGACTAGTGTAATTCACTAGGGGTCAGGGAGTATTTATATGGGACTAGAGTAACTCGCATTGGGTCAGGGAGTACTTATATGGCACTGGGGTAACTCACTTGGTATCAGGGAGTACTTATATGGGACTAGGGTAACTCACTTGGTATCATGGAGTACTTATATGGGGCTAGGGTAACTTACTTGGGGTCAGGGAGTACTTATACTGTACTAGGGTAACTCACTTGTGGTCAGGGAGTACTTATATGGGACTAGTGTAACTCACTTGGGGTCAGGGGTACTTATATTGGATTAGGGTAACTCACTTGGGGTCAGGGATTACTTATAAAGTGGCTTGGGTAACTCGCTTGGGGTCAGGGAGTACTTATATGGGACTAAGGTAACTCACTTTGGGTCAGGGAGTACTTATATGGTACTAGGGTAACTCACTTGGGGGTCAGGGAGCACTTATATGGGACTAGTGTAACTCACATTGGGTCAGGGAGTACTTATATGGGACTAGGGTAACTCACTTGGGGTCAGGGAGTACTTATATGGGACTAGGGTAACTCACTTGGGGTCAGGGAGTACTTATATGGGACTAGGGTAACTCACTTGGGGTCAGGGAGAAATTATAAAAGGGCTAGATAACTCAATTAGGGTAAGGGAGTAACTATATGGGACTAGTGTAACTCACTTGGGGTCAGGGAGTACTTATATGGGACTAGGGTAACTCACTTGGGGTCAGGGAGTACTTATAAAGGGGCAAGGGTAACTCGCTTGTGGTCAGGGAGTACTTATATGGGACTACGGTAACTCGCTTTGGGTCAGGGAGTATCTATATGGGACTAAGGTAACTCACTTGGGGTCAGGGAATACCTATATAGGACTAGGGTAATTCGCTTGGGGTCAGGGAGTACTTATATGGGACTAGGGTAACTCACTTGGGGACAGGGAGTAATAATGAAAGGTCTTGGGTAACTGACTTTGGGTCAGGGAGTACTTATTTAGGACTAGGGTAACTCACTTGGTGTCAGGGAGTACTTATATAGGACTAGGGTAACTCACTTGGTATCATGGAGTACTTATATGGGACTAGGGTAACTCACTTGGGGTCAGGGAGTACTTATATCGGACTAGGGTAACTCACTTGGGGTCAGGGAGTACTTATATGGGACTAGGGTAACTCACTTGGGGTCAGGGAGTAATTATAAAAGGGCTAGGGTAACTCAATTAGGGTAAGGGAGTAACTATATGGGACTAGTGTAACTCACTTGGGGTCAGGGAGTACTTATATGGGACTAGAGTAACTCACTTGGTATCATGGAGTACTTATATGGGGCTAGGGTAACTTACTTGGGGTCAGGGAGTACTTATACTATACAAGGGTAACTCACTTGGGGTCAGGGAGTACTTATATGGGACTAGTGTAACTCACTTGGGGTCAGGGAGTACTTATATTGGATTAGGGTAACTCAGTTGGGGTCAGGGAGTACTTATATGGGACTAAGGTAACTCACTTTGGGTCAGGGAGTACTTATATGGTACTAGGGTAACTCAATTGGGGGTCAGGGAGCACTTATTTGGGACTAGTGTAACTCACATTGGGTCAGGGAGTACTTATATGGGACTAGGGTAACTCACTTGGGGTCAGGGAGTACTTATATGGGACTAGTGTAATTCACTTGGGGTCAGGGAGTATTTATATGGGACTAGAGTAACTCGCATTGGGTCAGGGATTACTTATAAAGTGGCTTGGGTAACTCGCTTGGGGTCAGGGAGTACTTATATGGGACTAAGGTAACTCACTTTGGGTCAGGGAGTACTTATATGGTACTAGGGTAACTCACTTGGGGGTCAGGGAGCACTTATATGGGACTAGTGTAACTCACATTGGGTCAGGGAGTACTTATATGGGACTAGGGTAACTCACTTGGGGTCAGGGAGTACTTATATGGGAATAGGGTAACTCACTTGGGGTCAGGGAGTACTTATAAAGGGGCAAGGGTAACTCGCTTGTGGTCAGGGAGTAATTATAAAAGGGCTAGGTAACTCAATTAGGGTAAGGGAGTAACTATATGGGACTAGTGTAACTCACTTGGGGTCAGGGAGTACTTATATGGGACTAGGGTAACTCACTTGGGGTCAGGGAGTACTTATAAAGGGGCAAGGGTAACTCAATTAGGGTAAGGGAGTAACTATATGGGACTAGTGTAACTCACTTGGGGTCAGGGAGTACTTATATGGGACTAGGGTAACTCACTTGGTATCATGGAGTACTTATATGGGGCTAGGGTAACTCACTTGGGGTCAGGGAGTACTTATATGGGACTAGGGTAACTCACTTGGGGTCAGGGAGTACTTATATGGGACTAGGGTAACTCACTTGGGGTCAGGGAGAAATTATAAAAGGGCTAGATAACTCAATTAGGGTAAGGGAGTAACTATATGGGACTAGTGTAACTCACTTGGGGTCAGGGAGTACTTATATGGGACTAGGGTAACTCACTTGGGGTCAGGGAGTACTTATAAAGGGGCAAGGGTAACTCGCTTGTGGTCAGGGAGTACTTATATGGGACTACGGTAACTCGCTTTGGGTCAGGGAGTATCTATATGGGACTAAGGTAACTCACTTGGGGTCAGGGAATACCTATATAGGACTAGGGTAATTCGCTTGGGGTCAGGGAGTACTTATATGGGACTAGGGTAACTCACTTGGGGACAGGGAGTAATAATGAAAGGTCTTGGGTAACTGACTTTGGGTCAGGGAGTACTTATTTAGGACTAGGGTAACTCACTTGGTGTCAGGGAGTACTTATATAGGACTAGGGTAACTCACTTGGTATCATGGAGTACTTATATGGGACTAGGGTAACTCACTTGGGGTCAGGGAGTACTTATATCGGACTAGGGTAACTCACTTGGGGTCAGGGAGTACTTATATGGGACTAGGGTAACTCACTTGGGGTCAGGGAGTAATTATAAAAGGGCTAGGGTAACTCAATTAGGGTAAGGGAGTAACTATATGGGACTAGTGTAACTCACTTGGGGTCAGGGAGTACTTATATGGGACTAGAGTAACTCACTTGGTATCATGGAGTACTTATATGGGGCTAGGGTAACTTACTTGGGGTCAGGGAGTACTTATACTATACAAGGGTAACTCACTTGGGGTAAGGGAGTAACTATATGGGACTAGTGTAACTCACTTGGGGTCAGGGAGTACTTATATTGGATTAGGGTAACTCACTTGGTATCATGGAGTACTTATATGGGGCTAGGGTAACTTACTTGGGGTCAGGGAGTACTTATATTGGATTAGGGTAACTCACTTGGGGTCAGGGAGTACTTATATGGGACTAAGGTAACTCACTTTGGGTCAGGGAGTACTTATATGGTACTAGGGTAACTCACTTGGGGGTCAGGGAGCACTTATTTGGGACTAGTGTAACTCACATTGGGTCAGGGAGTACTTATATGGGACTAGGGTAACTCACTTGGGGTCAGGGAGTACTTATATGGGACTAGGGTAACTCACTTGGTGTCAGGGAGTACTTATATGGGACTAGGGTAACTCACTTGGGGTCAGGGAGTAATTATAAAAGGGCTAGGTAACTCAATTAGGGTAAGGGAGTAACTATATGGGACTAGTGTAACTCACTTGGGGTCAGGGAGTACTTATATGGGACTAGGGTAACTCACTTGGGGTCAGGGAGTACTTATAAAGGGGCAAGGGTAACTCAATTAGGGTAAGGGAGTAACTATATAGGACTAGTGTAACTCACTTGGGGTCAGGGAGTACTTATATGGGACTAGGGTAACTCACTTGGTATCATGGAGTACTTATATGGGGCTAGGGTAACTCACTTGGGGTCAGGGAGTACTTATAAAGGGGCAAGGGTAACTCGCTTGTGGTCAGGGAGTACTTATATGGGACTACGGTAACTCGCTTTGGGTCAGGGAGCACTTATATGGGACTAGGGTAACTCACTTGGGGTCAGGGAGTACTTATATGGGACTAGTGTAATTCACTTGGGGTCATGGAGTACTTATATGGGACTAGGGTAACACACTTTGGGTCAGGGAGTACTTATATGGGACTAGGGTAACTCACTTGGGGTCAGGAAGTACTTATATGGGACTAGTGTAATTCACTAGGGGTCAGGGAGTATTTATATGGGACTAGAGTAACTCGCATTGGGTCAGGGAGTACTTATATGGCACTGGGGTAACTCACTTGGTGTCAGGGAGTACTTATATGGGACTAGGGTAACTCACTTGGTATCATGGAGTACTTATATGGGGCTAGGGTAACTTACTTGGGGTCAGGGAGTACTTATACTGTACTAGGGTAACTCACTTGGGGTCAGGGAGTACTTATATGGGACTAGTGTAACTCACTTGGGGTCAGGGGTACTTATATTGGATTAGGGTAACTCACTTGGGGTCAGGGATTACTTATAAAGTGGCTTGGGTAACTCGCTTGGGGTCAGGGAGTACTTATATGGGACTACGGTAACTCGCTTTGGGTCAGGGAGTACCTATATGGGACTAAGGTAACTCACTTGGGGTCAGGGAATACCTATATAGGACTAGGGTAATTCGCTTGGGGTCTGGGAGTACTTATATGGGACTAGGGTAACTCACTTGGGGACAGGGAGTAATAATGAAAGGTCTTGGGTAACTGACTTTGGGTCAGGGAGTACTTATTTAGGACTAGGGTAACTCACTTGGGGTCAGGGAGTACTTATATGGGACTAGTGTAACTCACTTGGGGCCAGGAAGTACTTATATGGGACTGGGGTAACTCACTTTGGGTCAGGGAGTACTTATATGGTACTAGGGTAACTCACTTGGGGGTCAGGGAGCACTTATATGGGACTAGTGTAACTCACTTTGGGTCAGGGAGTACTTATATGGGACTAGGGTAACTCACTTGGGGTCAGGGAGTACTTATATCGGACTAGGGTAACTCACTTTGGGTCAGGGAGTACTTATATGGGACTAGGGTAACTCACTTGGGGTCAGGGAGTACTTATATCGGACTAGGGTAACTCACTTGGGGTCAGGGAGTACTTATATGGGACTAGGGTAACTCACTTGGGGTCAGGGAGTAATTATAAAAGGGCTAGGGTAACTCAATTAGGGTAAGGGAGTAACTATATGGGACTAGTGTAACTCACTTGGGGTCAGGGAGTACTTATATCGGACTAGGGTAACTCACTTGGGGTCAGGGAGTACTTATATTGGACTAGGGTAACTCACTTGGGGTCAGGGAGTAATTATAAAAGGGCTAGGGTAACTCAATTAGGGTAAGGGAGTAACTATATGGGACTAGTGTAACTCACTTGGGGGTCAGGGAGCACTTATATGGGACTACTGTAACTCACTTTGGGTCAGGGAGTACTTATATCGGACTAGGGTAACTCACTTGGGGTCAGGGAGTACTTATATGGGACTAGGGTAACTCACTTGGGGTCAGGGAGTAATTATAAAAGGGCTAGGGTAACTCAATTAGGGTAAGGGAGTAACTATATGGGACTAGTGTAACTCACTTGGGGTCAGGGAGTACTTATATGGGACTAGGGTAACTCACTTGGTATCATGGAGTACTTATATGGGGCTAGGGTAACTTACTTGGGGTCAGGGAGTACTTATACTGTACTAGGGTAACTCACTTGGGGTCAGGGAGTACTTATATGGGACTAGTGTAACTCACTTGGGGTCAGGGAGTACTTATATTGGATTAGGGTAACTCACTTGGGGTCAGGGAGTACTTATATGGGACTAAGGTAACTCACTTTGGGTCAGGGAGTACTTATATGGGACTAGTGTAATTCACTTGGGGTCAGGGAGTATTTATATGGGACTAGAGTAACTCGCATTGGGTCAGGGAGTACTTATATGGCACTGGGGTAACTCACTTGGTGTCAGGGAGTACTTATATGGAACTAGGGTAACTCACTTGGTATCATGGAGTACTTATATGGGGCTAGGGTAACTTACTTGGGGTCAGGGAGTACTTATATGGGACTAGGGTAACTCTCTTGGTATCATGGAGTACTTATATGGGGCTAGGGTAACTTACTTGGGGTCAGGGAGTATTTATACTGTACTAGGGTAACTCACTTGGGGTCAGGGAGTACTTATACTGTACTAGGGTAACTCACTTGGGGTCAGGGAGTACTTATATGGGACTAGTGTAACTCACTTGGGGTCAGGGGTACTTATATTGGATTAGGGTAACTCACTTGGGGTCAGGGATTACTTATAAAGTGGCTTGGGTAACTCGCTTGGGGTCAGGGAGTACTTATATGGGACTAAGGTAACTCACTTTGGGTCAGGGAGTACTTATATGGTACTAGGGTAACTCACTTGGGGGTCAGGGAGCACTTATATGGGACTAGTGTAACTCACATTGGGTCAGGGAGTACTTATATGGGACTAGGGTAACTCACTTGGCGTCAGGGAGAAATTATAAAAGGGCTAGGTAACTCAATTAGGGTAAGGGAGTAACTATATGGGACTAGTATAACTCACTTGGGGTCAGGGAGTACTTATATGGGACTAGGGTAACTCACTTGGGGTCAGGGAGTACTTATAAAGGGGCAAGGGTAACTCGCTTGTGGTCAGGGAGTACTTATATGGGACTACGGTAACTCGCTTTGGGTCAGGGAGTACCTATATGGGACTAAGGTAACTCACTTGGGGTCAGGGAATACCTATATAGGACTAGGGTAATTCGCTTGGGGTCAGGGAGTACTTATATGGGACTAGGGTAACTCACTTGGGGACAGGGAGTAATAATGAAAGGTCTTGGGTAACTGACTTTGGGTCAGGGAGTACTTATTTAGGACTAGGGTAACTCACTTGGTGTCAGGGAGTAGTTATATAGGACTAGGGTAACTCACTTGGTATCATGGAGTACTTATATGGGGCTAGGGTAACTTACTTGGGGTCAGGGAGTACTTATACTGTACTAGGGTAACTCACATGGGGTCAGGGAGTACTTATATGGGACTAGGGTAACTCACTTGGGGTCAGGGAGTACTTATATGGGACTACGGTAACTCGCTTTGGGTCAGGGAGCACTTATATGGGACTAGGGTAACTCA
This sequence comes from Prorops nasuta, assembly GCF_024137725.1. Taxonomy (NCBI): domain Eukaryota; kingdom Metazoa; phylum Arthropoda; class Insecta; order Hymenoptera; family Bethylidae; genus Prorops; species Prorops nasuta. The sequence goes on along the minus strand of NW_027116841.1, from coordinate 476,584 downwards.
CTTGGGGTCAGGGAGTACTTATATGGGACTAGTGTAATTCACTTGGGGTCAGGGAGTACTTATATGGGACTAGGGTAACTCACTTTGGGTCAGGGAGTACTTATATGGGACTAGGGTAACTCACTTGGGGTCAGGGAGTACTTATATGGGACTAGTGTAATTCACTAGGGGTCAGGGAGTATTTATATGGGACTAGAGTAACTCGCATTGGGTCAGGGAGTACTTATATGGCACTGGGGTAACTCACTTGTTGTCAGGGAGTACTTATATGGGACTAGGGTAACTCACTTGGTATCATGGAGTACTTATATGGGGCTAGGGTAACTTACTTGGGGTCAGGGAGTACTTATACTGTACTAGGGTAACTCACTTGGGGTCAGGGAGTACTTATATGGGACTAGTGTAACTCACTTGGGGTCAGGGGTACTTATATTGGATTAGGGTAACTCACTTGGGGTCAGGGATTACTTATAAAGTGGCTTGGGTAACTCGCTTGGGGTCAGGGAGTACTTATATGGGACTAAGGTAACTCACTTTGGGTCAGGGAGTACTTATATGGTACTAGGGTAACTCACTTGGGGGTCAGGGAGCACTTATATGGGACTAGTGTAACTCACATTGGGTCAGGGAGTACTTATATGGGACTAAGGTAACTCACTTTGGGTCAGGGAGTACTTATATGGTACTAGGGTAACTCACTTGGGGGTCAGGGAGCACTTATATGGGACTAGTGTAACTCACATTGGGTCAGGGAGTACTTATATGGGACTAGGGTAACTCACTTGGGGTCAGGGAGTAATTATAAAAGGGCTAGGTAACTCAATTAGGGTAAGGGAGTAACTATATGGGACTAGTGTAACTCACTTGGGGTCAGGGAGTACTTATATGGGACTAGGGTAACTCACTTGGGGTCAGGGAGTACTTATAAAGGGGCAAGGGTAACTCAATTAGGGTAAGGGAGTAACTATATAGGACTAGTGTAACTCACTTGGGGTCAGGGAGTACTTATATGGGACTAGGGTAACTCACTTGGTATCATGGAGTACTTATATGGGGCTAGGGTAACTCACTTGGGGTCAGGGAGTACTTATAAAGGGGCAAGGGTAACTCAATTAGGGTAAGGGAGTAACTATATAGGACTAGTGTAACTCACTTGGGGTCAGGGAGTACTTATATGGGACTAGGGTAACTCACTTGGTATCATGGAGTACTTATATGGGGCTAGGGTAACTCACTTGGGGTCAGGGAGTACTTATAAAGGGGCAAGGGTAACTCGCTTGTGGTCAGGGAGTACTTATATGGGACTACGGTAACTCGCTTTGGGTCAGGGAGCACTTATATGGGACTAGGGTAACTCACTTGGGGTCAGGGAGTACTTATATGGGACTAGTGTAATTCACTTGGGGTCAGGGAGTACTTATATGGGACTAGGGTAACTCACTTGGTGTCAGGGAGTACTTATATGGGACTAGTGTAACTCACTTGGGGTCAGGGGTACTTATATTGGATTAGGGTAACTCACTTGGGGTCAGGGATTACTTATAAAGTGGCTTGGGTAACTCGCTTGGGGTCAGGGAGTACTTATATGGGACTAAGGTAACTCACTTTGGGTCAGGGAGTACTTATATGGTACTAGGGTAACTCACTTGGGGGTCAGGGATTACTTATAAAGTGGCTTGGGTAACTCGCTTGGGGTCAGGGAGTACTTATATGGGACTAAGGTAACTCACTTTGGGTCAGGGAGTACTTATATGGTACTAGGGTAACTCACTTGGGGGTCAGGGAGCACTTATATGGGACTAGTGTAACTCACATTGGGTCAGGGAGTACTTATATGGGACTAGGGTAACTCACTTGGGGTCAGGGAGTACTTATATGGGACTAGGGTAACTCACTTGGGGTCAGGGAGAAATTATAAAAGGGCTAGATAACTCAATTAGGGTAAGGGAGTAACTATATGGGACTAGTGTAACTCACTTGGGGTCAGGGAGTACTTATATGGGACTAGGGTAACTCACTTGGGGTCAGGGAGTACTTATAAAGGGGCAAGGGTAACTCGCTTGTGGTCAGGGAGTACTTATATGGGACTACGGTAACTCGCTTTGGGTAAGGGAGTACCTATATGGGACTAAGGTAACTCACTTGGGGTCAGGGAATACCTATATAGGACTAGGGTAATTTGCTTGGGGTCAGGGAGTACTTATATGGGACTAGGGTAACTCACTTGGGGACAGGGAGTAATAATGAAAGGTCTTGGGTAACTGACTTTGGGTCAGGGAGTACTTATTTAGGACTAGGGTAACTCACTTGGTGTCAGGGAGTAGTTATATAGGACTAGGGTAACTCACTTGGTATCATGGAGTACTTATATGGGGCTAGGGTAACTTACTTGGGGTCAGGGAGTACTTATACTGTACTAGGGTAACTCACATGGGGTCAGGGAGTACTTATATGGGACTAGGGTAACTCACTTGGGGTCAGGGAGTACTTATATGGGACTACGGTAACTCGCTTTGGGTCAGGGAGCACTTATATGGGACTAGGGTAACTCACTTGGGGTCAGGGAGTACTTATATGGGACTAGTGTAATTCACTAGGGGTCAGGGAGTATTTATATGGGACTAGAGTAACTCGCATTGGGTCAGGGAGTACTTATATGGCACTGGGGTAACTCACTTGGTGTCAGGGAGTACTTATATGGGACTAGGGTAACTCACTTGGTATCATGGAGTACTTATATGGGGCTAGGGTAACTTACTTGGGGTCAGGGAGTACTTATACTGTACTAGGTTAACTCACTTGGGGTCAGGGAGTACTTATATGGGACTAGTGTAACTCACTTGGGGTCAGGGGTACTTATATTGGATTAGGGTAACTCACTTGGGGTCAGGGATTACTTATAAAGTGGCTTGGGTAACTCGCTTGGGGTCAGGGAGTACTTATATGGGACTAAGGTAACTCACTTTGGGTCAGGGAGTACTTATATGGTACTAGGGTAACTCACTTGGGGGTCAGGGAGCACTTATATGGGACTAGTGTAACTCACATTGGGTCAGGGAGTACTTATATGGGACTAAGGTAACTCACTTTGGGTCAGGGAGTACTTATATGGTACTAGGGTAACTCACTTGGGGGTCAGGGAGCACTTATATGGGACTAGTGTAACTCACATTGGGTCAGGGAGTACTTATATGGGACTAGGGTAACTCACTTGGGGTCAGGGAGTACTTATACTGTACTAGGGTAACTCACATGGGGTCAGGGAGTACTTATATGGGACTAGGGTAACTCACTTGGGGTCAGGGAGTACTTATATGGGACTACGGTAACTCGCTTTGGGTCAGGGAGCACTTATATGGGACTAGGGTAACTCACTTGGGGTCAGGGAGTACTTATATGGGACTAGTGTAATTCACTTGGGGTCAGGGAGTACTTATATGGGACTAGGGTAACTCACTTTGGGTCAGGGAGTACTTATATGGGACTAGGGTAACTCACTTGGGGTCAGGGAGTACTTATATGGGACTAGTGTAATTCACTAGGGGTCAGGGAGTATTTATATGGGACTAGAGTAACTCGCATTGGGTCAGGGAGTACTTATATGGCACTGGGGTAACTCACTTGTTGTCAGGGAGTACTTATATGGGACTAGGGTAACTCACTTGGTATCATGGAGTACTTATATGGGGCTAGGGTAACTTACTTGGGGTCAGGGAGTACTTATACTGTACTAGGGTAACTCACTTGGGGTCAGGGAGTACTTATATGGGACTAGTGTAACTCACTTGGGGTCAGGGGTACTTATATTGGATTAGGGTAACTCACTTGGGGTCAGGGATTACTTATAAAGTGGCTTGGGTAACTCGCTTGGGGTCAGGGAGTACTTATATGGGACTAAGGTAACTCACTTGGGGGTCAGGGAGCACTTATATGGGACTAGTGTAACTCACATTGGGTCAGGGAGTACTTACATGGGACTAAGGTAACTCACTTTGGGTCAGGGAGTACTTATATGGTACTAGGGTAACTCACTTGGGGGTCAGGGAGCACTTATATGGGACTAGTGTAACTCACATTGGGTCAGGGAGTACTTATATGGGACTAGGGTAACTCACTTGGGGTCAGGGAGTAATTATAAAAGGGCTAGGTAACTCAATTAGGGTAAGGGAGTAACTATATGGGACTAGTGTAACTCACTTGGGGTCAGGGAGTACTTATATGGGACTAGGGTAACTCACTTGGGGTCAGGGAGTACTTATAAAGGGGCAAGGGTAACTCAATTAGGGTAAGGGAGTAACTATATAGGACTAGTGTAACTCACTTGGGGTCAGGGAGTACTTATATGGGACTAGGGTAACTCACTTGGTATCATGGAGTACTTATATGGGGCTAGGGTAACTCACTTGGGGTCAGGGAGTACTTATAAAGGGGCAAGGGTAACTCAATTAGGGTAAGGGAGTAACTATATAGGACTAGTGTAACTCACTTGGGGTCAGGGAGTACTTATATGGGACTAGGGTAACTCACTTGGTATCATGGAGTACTTATATGGGGCTAGGGTAACTCACTTGGGGTCAGGGAGTACTTATAAAGGGGCAAGGGTAACTCGCTTGTGGTCAGGGAGTACTTATATGGGACTACGGTAACTCGCTTTGGGTCAGGGAGCACTTATATGGGACTAGGGTAACTCACTTGGGGTCAGGGAGTACTTATATGGGACTAGTGTAATTCACTTGGGGTCAGGGAGTACTTATATGGGACTAGGGTAACTCACTTGGTGTCAGGGAGTACTTATATGGGACTAGTGTAACTCACTTGGGGTCAGGGGTACTTATATTGGATTAGGGTAACTCACTTGGGGTCAGGGATTACTTATAAAGTGGCTTGGGTAACTCGCTTGGGGTCAGGGAGTACTTATATGGGACTAAGGTAACTCACTTTGGGTCAGGGAGTACTTATATGGTACTAGGGTAACTCACTTGGGGGTCAGGGATTACTTATAAAGTGGCTTGGGTAACTCGCTTGGGGTCAGGGAGTACTTATATGGGACTAAGGTAACTCACTTTGGGTCAGGGAGTACTTATATGGTACTAGGGTAACTCACTTGGGGGTCAGGGAGCACTTATATGGGACTAGTGTAACTCACATTGGGTCAGGGAGTACTTATATGGGACTAGGGTAACTCACTTGGGGTCAGGGAGTACTTATATGGGACTAGGGTAACTCACTTGGGGTCAGGGAGAAATTATAAAAGGGCTAGATAACTTAATTAGGGTAAGGGAGTAACTATATGGGACTAGTGTAACTCACTTGGGGTCAGGGAGTACTTATATGGGACTAGGGTAACTCACTTGGGGTCAGGGAGTACTTATAAAGGGGCAAGGGTAACTCGCTTGTGGTCAGGGAGTACTTATATGGGACTACGGTAACTCGCTTTGGGTAAGGGAGTACCTATATGGGACTAAGGTAACTCACTTGGGGTCAGGGAATACCTATATAGGACTAGGGTAATTCGCTTGGGGTCAGGGAGTACTTATATGGGACTAGGGTAACTCACTTGGGGACAGGGAGTAATAATGAAAGGTCTTGGGTAACTGACTTTGGGTCAGGGAGTACTTATTTAGGACTAGGGTAACTCACTTGGTGTCAGGGAGTAGTTATATAGGACTAGGGTAACTCACTTGGTATCATGGAGTACTTATATGGGGCTAGGGTAACTTACTTGGGGTCAGGGAGTACTTATACTGTACTAGGGTAACTCACATGGGGTCAGGGAGTACTTATATGGGACTAGGGTAACTCACTTGGGGTCAGGGAGTACTTATATGGGACTACGGTAACTCGCTTTGGGTCAGAGAGCACTTATATGGGACTAGGGTAACTCACTTGGGGTCAGGGAGTACTTATATGGGACTAGTGTAATTCACTAGGGGTCAGGGAGTATTTATATGGGACTAGAGTAACTCGCATTGGGTCAGGGAGTACTTATATGGCACTGGGGTAACTCACTTGGTGTCAGGGAGTACTTATATGGGACTAGGGTAACTCACTTGGTATCATGGAGTACTTATATGGGGCTAGGGTAACTTACTTGGGGTCAGGGAGTACTTATACTGTACTAGGTTAACTCACTTGGGGTCAGGGAGTACTTATATGGGACTAGTGTAACTCACTTGGGGTCAGGGGTACTTATATTGGATTAGGGTAACTCACTTGGGGTCAGGGATTACTTATAAAGTGGCTTGGGTAACTCGCTTGGGGTCAGGGAGTACTTATATGGGACTAAGGTAACTCACTTTGGGTCAGGGAGTACTTATATGGTACTAGGGTAACTCACTTGGGGGTCAGGGAGCACTTATATGGGACTAGTGTAACTCACATTGGGTCAGGGAGTACTTATATGGGACTAAGGTAACTCACTTTGGGTCAGGGAGTACTTATATGGTACTAGGGTAACTCACTTGGGGGTCAGGGAGCACTTATATGGGACTAGTGTAACTCACATTGGGTCAGGGAGTACTTATATGGGACTAGGGTAACTCACTTGGGGTCAGGGAGTAATTATAATAGGGCTAGGTAACTCAATTAGGGTAAGGGAGTAACTATATGGGACTAGTGTAACTCACTTGGGGTCAGGGAGTACTTATATGGGACTAGGGTAACTCACTTGGGGTCAGGGAGTACTTATAAAGGGGCAAGGGTAACTCAATTAGGGTAAGGGAGTAACTATATAGGACTAGTGTAACTCACTTGGGGTCAGGGAGTACTTATATGGGACTAGGGTAACTCACTTGGTATCATGGAGTACTTATATGGGGCTAGGGTAACTCACTTGGGGTCAGGGAGTACTTATAAAGGGGCAAGGGTAACTCGCTTGTGGTCAGGGAGTACTTATATGGGACTACGGTAACTCGCTTTGGGTCAGGGAGCACTTATATGGGACTAGGGTAACTCACTTGGGGTCAGGGAGAAATTATAAAAGGGCTAGGTAACTCAATTAGGGTAGGGGAGTAACTATATGGGACTAGTGTAACTCACTTGGGGTCAGGGAGTACTTATATGGGACTAGGGTAACTCACTTGGGGTCAGGGATTACTTATAAAGTGGCTTGGGTAACTCGCTTGGGGTCAGGGAGTACTTATATGGGACTAAGGTAACTCACTTTGGGTCAGGGAGTACTTATAAAGGGGCAAGGGTAACTCGCTTGTGGTCAGGGAGTACTTATATGGGACTACGGTAACTCGCTTTGGGTCAGGGAGTACCTATATGGGACTAAGGTAACTCACTTGGGGTCAGGGAATACCTATATAGGACTAGGGTAATTCGCTTGGGGTCAGGGAGTACTTATATGGGACTAGGGTAACTCACTTGGGGACAGGGAGTAATAATGAAAGGTCTTGGGTAACTGACTTTGGGTCAGGGAGTACTTATTTAGGACTAGGGTAACTCACTTGGTGTCAGGGAGTAGTTATATAGGACTAGGGTAACTCACTTGGTATCATGGAGTACTTATATGGGGCTAGGGTAACTTACTTGGGGTCAGGGAGTACTTATACTGTACTAGGGTAACTCACATGGGGTCAGGGAGTACTTATATGGGACTAGGGTAACTCACTTGGGGTCAGGGAGTACTTATATGGGACTACGGTAACTCGCTTTGGGTCAGGGAGCACTTATATGGGACTAGGGTAACTCACTTGGGGTCAGGGAGTACTTATATGGGACTAGTGTAATTCACTAGGGGTCAGGGAGTATTTATATGGGACTAGAGTAACTCGCATTGGGTCAGGGAGTACTTATATGGCACTGGGGTAACTCACTTGGTGTCAGGGAGTACTTATATGGGACTAGGGTAACTCACTTGGTATCATGGAGTACTTATATGGGGCTAGGGTAACTTACTTGGGGTCAGGGAGTACTTATACTGTACTAGGGTAACTCACTTGGGGTCAGGGAGTACTTATATGGGACTAGTGTAACTCACTTGGGGTCAGGGGTACTTATATTGGATTAGGGTAACTCACTTGGGGTCAGGGATTACTTATAAAGTGGCTTGGGTAACTCGCTTGGGGTCAGGGAGTACTTATATGGGACTAAGGTAACTCACTTTGGGTCAGGGAGTACTTATATGGTACTAGGGTAACTCACTTGGGGGTCAGGGAGCACTTATATGGGACTAGTGTAACTCACATTGGGTCAGGGAGTACTTATATGGGACTAAGGTAACTCACTTTGGGTCAGGGAGTACTTATATGGTACTAGGGTAACTCACTTGGGGGTCAGGGAGCACTTATATGGGACTAGTGTAACTCACATTGGGTCAGGGAGTACTTATATGGGACTAGGGTAACTCACTTGGGGTCAGGGAGTAATTATAATAGGGCTAGGTAACTCAATTAGGGTAAGGGAGTAACTATATGGGACTAGTGTAACTCACTTGGGGTCAGGGAGTACTTATATGGGACTAGGGTAACTCACTTGGGGTCAGGGAGTACTTATAAAGGGGCAAGGGTAACTCAATTAGGGTAAGGGAGTAACTATATAGGACTAGTGTAACTCACTTGGGGTCAGGGAGTACTTATATGGGACTAGGGTAACTCACTTGGTATCATGGAGTACTTATATGGGGCTAGGGTAACTCACTTGGGGTCAGGGAGTACTTATAAAGGGGCAAGGGTAACTCGCTTGTGGTCAGGGAGTACTTATATGGGACTACGGTAACTCGCTTTGGGTCAGGGAGCACTTATATGGGACTAGGGTAACTCACTTGGGGTCAGGGAGTACTTATATGGGACTAGTGTAATTCACTTGGGGACAGGGAGTACTTTTATGGGACTAGGGTAACTCACTTGGTGTCAGGGAGTACTTATATGGGACTAGTGTAACTCACTTGGGGTCAGGGGTACTTATATTGGATTAGGGTAACTCACTTGGGGTCAGGGATTACTTATAAAGTGGCTTGGGTAACTCGCTTGGGGTCAGGGAGTACTTATATGGGACTAAGGTAACTCACTTTGGGTCAGGGAGTACTTATATTGGATTAGGGTAACTCACTTGGGGTCAAGGATTACTTATAAAGTGGCTTGGGTAACTCGCTTGGGGTCAGGGAGTACTTATATGGGACTAGGGTAACTCACTTGGGGGTCAGGGAGCACTTATATGGGACTAGTGTAACTCACATTGGGTCAGGGAGTACTTATATGGGACTAGGGTAACTCACTTGGGGTCAGGGAGTACTTATATGGGACTAGGGTAACTCACTTGGGGTCAGGGAGAAATTATAAAAGGGCTAGATAACTCAATTAGGGTAAGGGAGTAACTATATGGGACTAGTGTAACTCACTTGGGGTCAGGGAGTACTTATATGGGACTAGGGTAACTCACTTGGGGTCAGGGAGTACTTATAAAGGGGCAAGGGTAACTCGCTTGTGGTCAGGGAGTACTTATATGGGACTACGGTAACTCGCTTTGGGTCAGGGAGTACCTATATGGGACTAAGGTAACTCACTTGGGGTCAGGGAATACCTATATAGGACTAGGGTAATTTGCTTGGGGTCAGGGAGTACTTATATGGGACTAGGGTAACTCACTTGGGGACAGGGAGTAATAATGAAAGGTCTTGGGTAACTGACTTTGGGTCAGGGAGTACTTATTTAAGACTAGGGTAACTCACTTGGTGTCAGGGAGTACTTATATAGGACTAGGGTAACTCACTTGGTATCATGGAGTACTTATATGGGACTAGGGTAATTCACTTGGGGTCAGGGAGTACTTATATCGGACTAGGGTAACTCACTTGGGGTCAGGGAGTACTTATATGGGACTAGGGTAACTCACTTGGGGTCAGGGAGTAATTATAAAAGGGCTAGGGTAACTCAATTAGGGTAAGGGAGTAACTATATGGGACTAGTGTAACTCACTTGGGGTCAGGGAGTACTTATATGGGACTAGGGTAACTCACTTGGTATCATGGAGTACTTATATGGGGCTAGGGTAACTTACTTGGGGTCAGGGAGTACTTATACTATACTAGGGTAACTCACTTGGGGTCAGGGAGTACTTATATTGGATTAGGGTAACTCACTTGGGGTCAGGGAGTACTTATATGGGACTAAGGTAACTCACTTTGGGTCAGGGAGTACTTATATGGTACTAGGGTAACTCAATTGGGGGTCAGGGAGCACTTATTTGGGACTAGTGTAACTCACATTGGGTCAGGGAGTACTTATATGGGACTAGGGTAACTCACTTGGGGTCAGGGAGTACTTATATGGGACTAGTGTAATTCACTTGGGGTCAGGGAGTATTTATATGGGACTAGAGTAACTCGCATTGGGTCAGGGATTACTTATAAAGTGGCTTGGGTAACTCGCTTGGGGTCAGGGAGTACTTATATGGGACTAAGGTAACTCACTTTGGGTCAGGGAGTACTTATATGGTACTAGGGTAACTCACTTGGGGGTCAGGGAGCACTTATATGGGACTAGTGTAACTCACATTGGGTCAGGGAGTACTTATATGGGACTAGGGTAACTCACTTGGGGTCAGGGAGTACTTATATGGGACTAGGGTAACTCACTTGGGGTCAGGGAGAAATTATAAAAGGGCTAGGTAACTCAATTAGGGTAAGGGAGTAACTATATGGGACTAGTGTAACACACTTGGGGTCAGCGAGTACTTAAGTGGGAATAGGGTAACTCACTTGGGGTCAGGGAGTACTTATAAAGGGGCAAGGGTAACTCGCTTGTGGTCAGGGAGTAATTATAAAAGGGCTAGGTAACTCAATTAGGGTAAGGGAGTAACTATATGGGACTAGTGTAACTCACTTGGGGTCAGGGAGTACTTATATGGGACTAGGGTAACTCACTTGGGGTCAGGGAGTACTTATAAAGGGGCAAGGGTAACTCAATTAGGGTAAGGGAGTAACTATATGGGACTAGTGTAACTCACTTGGGGTCAGGGAGTACTTATATGGGACTAGGGTAACTCACTTGGTATCATGGAGTACTTATATGGGGCTAGGGTAACTCACTTGGGGTCAGGGAGTACTTATATGGGACTAGTGTAATTCACTTGGGGTCAGGGAGTACTTATATGGGACTAGGGTAACTCACTTTGGGTCAGGGAGTACTTATATGGGACTAGGGTAACTCACTTGGGGTCAGGGAGTACTTATATGGGACTAGTGTAATTCACTAGGGGTCAGGGAGTATTTATATGGGACTAGAGTAACTCGCATTGGGTCAGGGAGTACTTATATGGCACTGGGGTAACTCACTTGGTGTCAGGGAGTACTTATATGGGAATAGGGTAACTCACTTGGTATCATGGAGTACTTATATGGGGCTAGGGTAACTTACTTGGGGTCAGGGAGTACTTATACTGTACTAGGGTAACTCACTTGGGGTCAGGGAGTACTTATATGGGACTAGTGTAACTCACTTGGGGTCAGGGGTACTTATATTGGATTAGGGTAACTCACTTGGGGTCAGGGATTACTTATAAAGTGGCTTGGGTAACTCGCTTGGGGTCAGGGAGTACTTATATGGGACTAAGGTAACTCACTTTGGGTCAGGGAGTACTTATATGGTACTAGGGTAACTCACTTGGGGGTCAGGGAGCACTTATATGGGACTAGTGTAACTCACATTGGGTCAGGGAGTACTTATATGGGACTAGGGTAACTCACTTGGGGTCAGGGAGTACTTATATGGGACTAGGGTAACTCACTTGGGGTCAGGGAGTACTTATTTGGGACTAGGGTAACTCACTTGGGGTCTGGGAGAAATTATAAAAGGACTAGGTAACTCAATTAGGGTAGGGGAGTAACTATATGGGACTAGTGTAACTCACTTGGGGTCAGGGAGTACTTATATGGGACTAGGGTAACTCACTTGGGGTCAGGGAGTACTTATAAAGGGGCAAGGGTAACTCGCTTGTGGTCAGGGAGTACTTATATGGGACTACGGTAACTCGCTTTGGGTCAGGGAGTACCTATATGGGACTAAGGTAACTCACTTGGGGTCAGGGAATACCTATATAGGACTAGGGTAATTCGCTTGGGGTCAGGGAGTACTTATATGGGACTAGGGTAACTCACTTTGGGACAGGGAGTAATAATGAAAGGTCTTGGGTAACTGACTTTGGGTCAGGGAGTACTTATTTAGGACTAGGGTAACTCACTTGGTGTCAGGGAGTAGTTATATAGGACTAGGGTAACTCACTTGGTATCATGGAGTACTTATATGGGGCTAGGGTAACTTACTTGGGGTCAGGGAGTACTTATACTGTACTAGGGTAAGTCACTTGGGGTCAGGGAGTACTTATATGGGACTAGTGTAACTCACTTGGGGTCAGGGATTACTTATAAAGTGGCTTGGGTAACTCGCTTGGGGTCAGGGAGTACTTATATGGGACTAGGGTAACTCACTTTGGGTCAGGGAGTACTTATATGGGACTAGGGTAACTCACCTGGGGTCAGGGAGAAATTATAAAAGGGGTAGGTAACTCAATTAGGGTAAGGGAGTAACTATATGGGACTAGTGTAACTCACTTGGGGTCAGGGAGTACTTATATGGGACTAGGGTAACTCACTTGGGGTCAGGGAGTACTTATAAAGGGGCAAGGGTAACTCGCTTGTGGTCAGGGAGTACTTATATGGGACTACGGTAACTCGCTTTGGGTCAGGGAGTACCTATATGGGACTAAGGTAACTCACTTGGGGTCAGGGAATACCTATATAGGACTAGGGTAATTCGCTTGGGGTCAGGGAGTACTTATATGGGACTAGGGTAACCCACTTGGGGACAGGGAGTAATAATGAAAGGTCTTGGGTAACTGACTTTGGGTCAGGGAGTACTTATTTAGGACTAGGGTAACTCACTTGGTGTCAGGGAGTACTTATATAGGACTAGGGTAACTCACTTGGTATCATGGAGTACTTATTTGGGCTAGGGTAACTTACTTGGGGTCAGGGAGTACTTATACTGTACTAGGGTAACTCACTTGGGGTCAGGGAGTACTTATATGGGACTAGGGTAACTCACTTGGGGTCAGGGAGTACTTATATGGGACTAGTGTAATTCACTTGGGGTCAGGGAGTATTTATATGGGACTAGAGTAACTCACATTGGGTCAGGGAGTACTTATATGGCACTGGAGTAACTCACTTGGGGTCAGGGCGTAATAATGAAAGGTCTTGGGTAACTGACTTTGGGTCAGGGAGTACTTATTTAGGACTAGAGTAACTCACTTGGTGTCAGGGAGTACTTATATGGGACTAGGGTAACTCACTTGGTATCATGGAGTACTTATATGGGGCTAGGGTAACTTACTTGGGGTCAGGGAGTACTTATACTGTACTAGGGTAACTCAATTAAAGTAAGGGAGTACCTATATGGGACTAAGGTAACTCACTTGGGGTCAGGGAATACCTAAATGGGACTAGGGTAACTCACTTGGGGTCAGGGAGTACTTATATGGGACTAGTGTAACTCACTTGGGGTCAGGGAGTACTTATATGGGACTAGGGTAACTCACTTTGGGTCAGGGAGTACTTATTTAGGACTAGGGTAACTCACTTGGTGTCAGGGAGTACTTATATGGGACTAGGGTAACTCACTTTGTATCATGGAGTACTTATATGGGGCTAGGGTAACTTACTTGGGGTCAGGGAGTACTTATACTGTACTAGGGTAACTCACTTGGGGTCAGGGAGTACTTATATGGGACTAGTGTAACTCACTTGGGGCCAGGAAGTACTTATATGGGACTGGGGTAACTCACTTTGGGTCAGGGAGTACTTATATGGTACTAGGGTAACTCACTTGGGGGTCAGGGAGCACTTATATGGGACTAGTGTAACTCACTTTGGGTCAGGGAGTACTTATATGGGACTAGGGTAACTCACTTGGGGTCAGGGAGTACTTATATCGGACTAGGGTAACTCACTTGGGGTCAGGGAGTACTTATATGGGACTAGGGTAACTCACTTGGGGTCAGGGAGTAATTATAAAAGGGCTAGGGTAACTCAATTAGGGTAAGGGAGTAACTATATGGGACTAGTGTAACTCACTTGGGGTCAGGGAGTACTTATATGGGACTAGGGTAACTCACTTGGTATCATGGAGTACTTATATGGGGCTAGGGTAACTTACTTGGGGTCAGGGAGTACTTATACTGTACTAGGGTAACTCACTTGGGGTCAGGGAGTACTTTTATGGGACTAGTGTAACTCACTTGGGGTCAGGGAGTACTTATATTGGATTAGGGTAACTCACTTGTGGTCAGGGAGTACTTATATGGTACTAGGGTAACTCACTTGGGGTCAGGGAGTATTTATATGGGACTAGAGTAACTCGCATTGGGTCAGGGAGTACTTATATGGCACTGGGGTAACTCACTTGGTGTCAGGGAGTACTTATATGGGACTTGGGTAACTCACTTGGTGTCAGGGAGTACTTATATGGGACTAGGGTAACTCACTTGGGGTCAGGGAGTAATTATAAAAGGGCTAGGTAACTCAATTAGGGTAAGGGAGTAACTATATGGGACTAGTGTAACTCACTTGGGGTCAGGGAGTACTTATATGGGACTAGGGTAACTCACTTGGGGTCAGGGAGTACTTATAAAGGGGCAAGGGTAACTCGCTTGTGGTCAGGGAGTACTTATATGGGACTACGGTAACTCGCTTTGGGTCAGGGAGCACTTATATGGGACTAGTGTAACTCACTTGGGGTCAGGGAGTACTTATATGGGACTAGGGTAACTCACTTTGGGTCAGGGAGTACTTATATGGGACTAGGGTAACTCACTTGGGGTCAGGAAGTACTTATATGGGACTAGTGTAATTCACTTGGGGTCAGGGAGTATTTATATGGGACTAGAGTAACTCGCATTGGGTCAGGGAGTACTTATATGGCACTGGGGTAACTCACTTGGTGTCAGGGAGTACTTATATGGGACTAGGGTAACTCACTTGGTATCATGGAGTACTTATATGGGGCTAGGGTAACTTACTTGGGGTCAGGGAGTACTTATACTGTACTAGGGTAACTCACTTGGGGTCAGGGAGTACTTATATGGGACTAGTGTAACTCACTTGGGGTCAGGGAGTACTTATATTGGATTAGGGTAACTCACTTGGGGTCAGGGATTACTTATAAAGTGGCTTGGGTAACTCGCTTGGGGTCAGGGAGTACTTATATGGGACTAAGGTAACTCACTTTGGGTCAGGGAGTACTTATATGGTACTAGGGTAACTCACTTGGGGGTCAGGAAGCACTTATATGGGACTAGTGTAACTCACATTGGGTCAGGGAGTACTTATATGGGACTAGGGTAACTCACTTGGGGTCAGGGAGTACTTATATGGGACTAGGGTAACTCACTTGGGGTCAGGGAGTACTTATATGGGACTAGGGTAACTCACCTGGGGTCAGGGAGAAATTATAAAAGGGGTAGGTAACTCAATTAGGGTAAGGGAGTAACTATATGGGACTAGTGTAACTCACTTGGGGTCAGGGAGTACTTATATGGGACTAGGGTAACTCACTTGGGGTCAGGGAGTACTTATAAAGGGGCAAGGGTAACTCGCTTGTGGTCAGGGAGTACTTATATGGGACTACGGTAACTCGCTTTGGGTCAGGGAGTACCTATATGGGACTAAGGTAACTCACTTGGGGTCAGGGAATACCTATATAGGACTAGGGTAATTCGCTTGGGGTCAGGGAGTACTTATATGGGACTAGAGTAACTCACATTGGGTCAGGGAGTACTTATATGGCACTGGAGTAACTCACTTGGGGTCAGGGCGTAATAATGAAAGGTCTTGGGTAACTGACTTTGGGTCAGGGAGTACTTATTTAGGACTAGGGTAACTCACTAGGTGTCAGGGAGTACTTATATAGGACTAGGGTAACTCACTTGGTATCATGGAGTACTTATATGGGGCTAGGGTAACTTACTTGGGGTCAGGGAGTACTTATACTGTACTAGGGTAACTCACTTGGGGTCAGGGAGTACTTATATGGGACTAGGGTAACTCACTTGGGGTCAGGGAGTACTTATATGGGACTAGTGTAATTCACTTGGGGTCAGGGAGTATTTATATGGGACTAGAGTAACTCACATTGGGTCAGGGAGTACTTATATGGCACTGGAGTAACTCACTTGGGGTCAGGGCGTAATAATGAAAGGTCTTGGGTAACTGACTTTGGGTCAGGGAGTAATTATTTAGGACTAGAGTAACTCACTTGGTGTCAGGGAGTACTTATATGGGACTAGGGTAACTCACTTAGTATCATGGAGTACTTATATGGGGCTAGGGTAACTTACTTGGGGTCAGGGAGTACTTATACTGTACTAGGGTAACTCAATTAAAGTAAGGGAGTACCTATATGGGACTAAGGTAACTCACTTGGGGTCAGGGAATACCTAAATGGGACTAGGGTAACTCACTTGGGGTCAGGGAGTACTTATATGGGACTAGTGTAACTCACTTGGGGTCAGGGAGTACTTATATGGGACTAGGGTAACTCACTTTGGGTCAGGGAGTACTTATATGGGACTGCGGTAACTCGCTTTGGGTCAGGGAGTACCTATATGGGACTAAGGTAACTCACTTGGGGTCAGGGAATACCTTTATAGGACTAGGGTAATTCGCTTGGGGTCTGGGAGTACTTATATGGGACTAGGGTAACTCACTTGGGGACAGGGAGTAATAATGAAAGGTCTTGGGTAACTGACTTTGGGTCAGGGAGTACTTATTTAGGACTATGGTAACTCACTTGGTGTCAGGGAGTACTTATATGGGACTAGGGTAACTCACTTGGTATCATGGAGTACTTATATGGGGCTAGGGTAACTTACTTGGGGTCAGGGAGTACTTATACTGTACTAGGGTAACTCACTTGGGGTCAGGGAGTACTTATATGGGACTAGTGTAACTCACTTGGGGCCAGGAAGTACTTATATGGGACTGGGGTAACTCACTTTGGGTCAGGGAGTACTTATATGGTACTAGGGTAACTCACTTGGGGGTCAGGGAGCACTTATATGGGACTAGTGTAACTCACTTTGGGTCAGGGAGTACTTATATGGGACTAGGGTAACTCACTTGGGGTCAGGGAGTACTTATATCGGACTAGGGTAACTCACTTGGGGTCAGGGAGTAATTATAAAAGGGCTAGGGTAACTCAATTAGGGTAAGGGAGTAACTATATGGGACTAGTGTAACTCACTTGGGGTCAGGGAGTACTTATATGGGACTAGGGTAACTCACTTGGTATCATGGAGTACTTATATGGGGCTAGGGTAACTTACTTGGGGTCAGGGAGTACTTATACTGTACTAGGGTAACTCACTTGGGGTCAGGGAGTACTTATATGGGACTAGTGTAACTCACTTGGGGTCAGGGAGTACTTATATTGGATTAGGGTAACTCACTTGGGGTCAGGGAGTACTTATATGGTACTAGGGTAACTCACTTGGGGTCAGGGAGTATTTATATGGGACTAGAGTAACTCGCATTGGGTCAGGGAGTACTTATATGGCACTGGGGTAACTCACTTGGTGTCAGGGAGTACTTATATGGGACTAGGGTAACTCACTTGGTGTCAGGGAGTACTTATATGGGACTAGGGTAACTCACTTGTGGTCAGGGAGTACTTATATGGGACTACGGTAACTCGCTTTGGGTCAGGGAGCACTTATATGGGACTAGTGTAACTCACTTGGGGTCAGGGAGTACTTATATGGGACTAGGGTAACTCACTTTGGGTCAGGGAGTACTTATATGGGACTAGGGTAACTCACTTGGGGTCAGGGAGTACTTATATGGGACTAGTGTAATTCACTTGGGGTCAGGGAGTATTTATATGGGACTAGAGTAACTCGCATTGGGTTAGGGAGTACTTATATGGCACTGGGGTAACTCACTTGGTGTCAGGGAGTACTTATATGGGACTAGGCTAACTCACTTGGTATCATGGAGTACTTATATGGGGCTAGGGTAACTTACTTGGGGTCAGGGAGTACTTATACTGTACTAGGGTAACTCACTTGGGGTCAGGGAGTACTTATATGGGACTAGTGTAACTCACTTGGGGTCAGGGAGTACTTATATTGGATTAGGGTAACTCACTTGGGGTCAGGGATTACTTATAAAGTGGCTTGGGTAACTCGCTTGGGGTCAGGGAGTACTTATATGGGACTAAGGTAACTCACTTTGGGTCAGGGAGTACTTATATGGTACTAGGGTAACTCACTTGGGGGTCAGGGAGCACTTATATGGGATTAGTGTAACTCACATTGGGTCAGGGAGTACTTATATGGGACTAGGGTAACTCACTTGGGGTCAGGGAGTACTTATATGGGACTAGGGTAACTCACTTGGGGTCAGGGAGAAATTATAAAAGGGCTAGGTAACTCAATTAGGGTAAGGGAGTAACTATATGGGACTAGTGTAACTCACTTGGGGTCAGGGAGTACTTATATGGGACTAGGGTAACTCACTTGGGGTCAGGGAGTACTTATAAAGGGGCAAGGGTAACTCGCTTGTGGTCAGGGTGTACTTATATGGGACTACGGTAACTCGCTTTGGGTCAGGGAGTACCTATATGGGACTAAGGTAACTCACTTGGGGTCAGGGAATACCTATATAAGACTAGGGTAATTCGCTTGGGGTCAGGGAGTACTTATATGGGACTAGGGTAACTCACTTGGGGACAGGGAGTAATAATGAAAGGTCTTGGGTAACTGACTTTGGGTCAGGGAGTACTTATTTAGGACTAGGGTAACTCACTTGGTGTCAGGGAGTACTTATATAGGACTAGGGTAACACACTTGGTATCATGGAGTACTTATATGGGGCTAGGGTAACTTACTTGGGGTCAGGGAGTACTTATACTGTACTAGGGTAACTCACTTGGGGTCAGGGAGTACTTATATGGGACTAGGGTAACTCACTTGGGGTCAGGGAGTACTTATATGGGACTAGGGTAACTCACTTTGGGTCAGGGAGTACTTATATGGGACTACGGTAACTCGCTTTGGGTCAGGGAGTACCTATATGGGACTAAGGTAACTCACTTGGGGTCAGGGAATACCTATATAGGACTAGGGTAATTCGCTTGGGGTCTGGGAGTACTTATACTGTACTAGGGTAACTCACTTGGGGTCAGGGAGTACTTATATGGGACTAGTGTAACTCACTTGGGGCCAGGAAGTACTTATATGGGACTGGGGTAACTCACTTTGGGTCAGGGAGTACTTATATGGTACTAGGGTAACTCACTTGGGGGTCAGGGAGCACTTATATGGGACTAGTGTAACTCACTTTGGGTCAGGGAGTACTTATATGGGACTAGGGTAACTCACTTGGGGTCAGGGAGTACTTATATCGGACTAGGGTAACTCACTTGGGGTCAGGGAGTACTTATATGGGGCTAGGGTAACTTACTTGGGGTCAGGGAGTACTTATACTGTACTAGGGTAACTCACTTGGGGTCAGGGAGTACTTATATGGGACTAGTGTAACTCACTTGGTGTCAGGGAGTACTTATATTGGATTAGGGTAACTCACTTGGGGTCAGGGAGTACTTATATGGGACTAAGGTAACTCACTTTGGGTCAGGGAGTACTTATATGGTACTAGGGTAACTCAATTAGGGTAAGGGAGTAACTATATGGGACTAGTGTAACTCACTTGGGGTCAGGGAGTACTTATATGGGACTAGGGTAACTCACTTGGTATCATGGAGTACTTATATGGGGCTAGGGTAACTTACTTGGGGTCAGGGAGTACTTATACTGTACTAGGGTAACTCACTTGGAGTAAGGGAGTACTTATATGGGGCTAGGGTAACTTACTTGGGGTGAGGGAGTACTTATACTGTACTAGGGTAACTCACTTGGGGTCAGGGAGTACTTATATGGGACTAGTGTAACTCACTTGGGGCCAGGAATTACTTATATGGGACTGGGGTAACTCACTTTGGGTCAGGGAGTACTTATATGGTACTAGGGTAACTCACTTGGGGTCAGGGAGTAATTATAAAAGGGCTAGGGTAACTCAATTAGGGTAAGGGAGTAACTATATGGGACTAGTGTAACTCACTTGGGGTCAGGGAGTACTTATATGGGACTAGGGTAACTCACTTGGTATCATGGAGTACTTATATGGGGCTAGGGTAACTTACTTGGGGTCAGGGAGTACTTATACTGTACTAGGGTAACTCACTTGTGGTCAGGGAGTACTTATATGGGACTAGTGTAACTCACTTGGGGTCAGGGAGTACTTATATTGGATTAGGGTAACTCACTTGGGGTCAGGGAGTACTTATATGGGACTAAGGTAACTCACTTTGGGTCAGGGAGTACTTATATGGTACTAGGGTAACTCACTTGGGGGTCAGAGAGCACTTATTTGGGACTAGTGTAACTCACATTGGGTCAGGGAGTACTTATATGGGACTAGGGTAACTCACTTGGGGTCAGGGAATACTTATATGGGACTAGTGTAATTCACTTGGGGTCAGGGAGTATTTATATGGGACTAGAGTAACTCGCATTGGGTCAGGGAGTACTTATATGGCACTGGGGTAACTCACTTGGTGTCAGGGAGAACTTATATGGGACTAGGGTAACTCACTTGCAATCATGGAGTACTTATATGGGGCTAGGGTAACTTACTTGGGGTCAGGGAGTACTTATATGGGACTAGGGTAACTCACTTGGTATCATGGAGTACTTATATGGGGCTAGGGTAACTTACTTGGGGTCAGGGAGTACTTATACTGTACTAGGGTAACTCACTTGGGGTCAGGGAGTACTTATATGGGACTAGTGTAACTCACTTGGGGTCAGGGAGTACTTATATTGGATTTGGGTAACTCACTTGGGGTCAGGGAGTACTTATATGGGACTAAGGTAACTCACTTTGGGTCAGGGAGTACTTATATGGTACTAGGGTAACTCACTTGAGGGTCAGGGAGTACTTATATAGGACTAGGGTAACTCACTTGGTGTCAGGGAGTACTTATATGGGACTAGGGTAACTCACTTGGGGTCAGGGAGTAATTATAAAAGGGCTAGGTAACTCAATTAGGGTAAGGGAGTAACTATATGGGACTAGTGTAACTCACTTGGGGTCAGGGAGTACTTATATGGGACTAGGGTAACTCACTTGGGGTCAGGGAGTACTTATAAAGGGTCAAGGGTAACTCGCTTGTGGTCAGGGAGTACTTATATGGGACTAGGGTAACTCACTTTGGGTCAGGGAGTACTTATATGGGACTAGGGTAACTCACTTGGGGTCAGGGAGTACTTATATAGGACTAGGGTAACTCACTTGGTGTCAGGGAGTACTTATATGGGACTAGGGTAACTCACTTGGGGTCAGGGAGTAATTATAAAAGGGCTAGGTAACTCAATTAGGGTAAGGGAGTAACTATATGGGACTAGTGTAACTCACTTGGGGTCAGGGAGTACTTATATGGGACTAGGGTAACTCACTTGGGGTCAGGGAGTACTTATAAAGGGTCAAGGGTAACTCGCTTGTGGTCAGGGAGTACTTATATGGGACTAGGGTAACTCACTTTGGGTCAGGGAGTACTTATATGGGACTAGGGTAACTCACCTGGGGTCAGGGAGAAATTATAAAAGGGGTAGGTAACTCAATTAGGGTAAGGGAGTAACTATATGGGACTAGTGTAACTCACTTGGGGTCAGGGAGTACTTATATGGGACTAGGGTAACTCACTTGGGGTCAGGGAGTACTTATAAAGGGGCAAGGGTAACTCGCTTGTGGTCAGGGAGTACTTATATGGGACTACGGTAACTCGCTTTGGGTCAGGGAGTACCTATATGGGACTAAGGTAACTCACTTGGGGTCAGGGAATACCTATATAGGACTAGGGTAATTCGCTTGGGGTCAGGGAGTACTTATATGGGACTAGGGTAACCCACTTGGGGACAGGGAGTAATAATGAAAGGTCTTGGGTAACTGACTTTGGGTCAGGGAGTACTTATTTAGGACTAGGGTAACTCACTAGGTGTCAGGGAGTACTTATATAGGACTAGGGTAACTCACTTGGTATCATGGAGTACTTATATGGGGCTAGGGTAACTTACTTGGGGTCAGGGAGTACTTATACTGTACTAGGGTAACTCACTTGGGGTCAGGGAGTACTTATATGGGACTAGGGTAACTCACTTGGGGTCAGGGAGTACTTATATGGGACTAGTGTAATTCACTTGGGGTCAGGGAGTATTTATATGGGACTAGAGTAACTCACATTGGGTCAGGGAGTACTTATATGGCACTGGAGTAACTCACTTGGGGTCAGGGCGTAATAATGAAAGGTCTTGGGTAACTGACTTTGGGTCAGGGAGTAATTATTTAGGACTAGAGTAACTCACTTGGTGTCAGGGAGTACTTATATGGGACTAGGGTAACTCACTTGGTATCATGGAGTACTTATATGGGGCTAGGGTAACTTACTTGGGGTCAGGGAGTACTTATACTGTACTAGGGTAACTCAATTAAAGTAAGGGAGTACCTATATGGGACTAAGGTAACTCACTTGTGGTCAGGGAATACCTAAATGGGACTAGGGTAACTCACTTGGGGTCAGGGAGTACTTATATGGGACTAGTGTAACTCACTTGGGGTCAGGGAGTACTTATATGGGACTAGGGTAACTCACTTTGGGTCAGGGAGTACTTATATGGGACTGCGGTAACTCGCTTTGGGTCAGGGAGTACCTATATGGGACTAAGGTAACTCACTTGGGGTCAGGGAATACCTTTATAGGACTAGGGTAATTCGCTTGGGGTCTGGGAGTACTTATATGGGACTAGGGTAACTCACTTGGGGACAGGGAGTAATAATGAAAGGTCTTGGGTAACTGACTTTGGGTCAGGGAGTACTTATTTAGGACTATGGTAACTCACTTGGTGTCAGGGAGTACTTATATGGGACTAGGGTAACTCACTTGGTATCATGGAGTACTTATATGGGGCTAGGGTAACTTACTTGGGGTCAGGGAGTACTTATACTGTACTAGGGTAACTCACTTGGGGTCAGGGAGTACTTATATGGGACTAGTGTAACTCACTTGGGGCCAGGAAGTACTTATATGGGACTGGGGTAACTCACTTTGGGTCAGGGAGTACTTATATGGTACTAGGGTAACTCACTTGGGGGTCAGGGAGCACTTATATGGGACTAGTGTAACTCACTTTGGGTCAGGGAGTACTTATATGGGACTAGGGTAACTCACTTGGGGTCAGGGAGTACTTATATCGGACTAGGGTAACTCACTTGGGGTCAGGGAGTAATTATAAAAGGGCTAGGGTAACTCAATTAGGGTAAGGGAGTAACTATATGGGACTAGTGTAACTCACTTGGGGTCAGGGAGTACTTATATGGGACTAGGGTAACTCACTTGGTATCATGGAGTACTTATATGGGGCTAGGGTAACTTACTTGGGGTCAGGGAGTACTTATACTGTACTAGGGTAACTCACTTGGGGTCAGGGAGTACTTATATGGGACTAGTGTAACTCACTTGGGGTCAGGGAGTACTTATATTGGATTAGGGTAACTCACTTGGGGTCAGGGAGTATTTATATGGGACTAGAGTAACTCGCATTGGGTTAGGGAGTACTTATATGGCACTGGGGTAACTCACTTGGTGTCAGGGAGTACTTATATGGGACTAGGCTAACTCACTTGGTATCATGGAGTACTTATATGGGGCTAGGGTAACTTACTTGGGGTCAGGGAGTACTTATACTGTACTAGGGTAACTCACTTGGGGTCAGGGAGTACTTATATGGGACTAGTGTAACTCACTTGGGGTCAGGGAGTACTTATATTGGATTAGGGTAACTCACTTGGGGTCAGGGATTACTTATAAAGTGGCTTGGGTAACTCGCTTGGGGTCAGGGAGTACTTATATGGGACTAAGGTAACTCACTTTGGGTCAGGGAGTACTTATATGGTACTAGGGTAACTCACTTGGGGGTCAGGGAGCACTTATATGGGATTAGTGTAACTCACATTGGGTCAGGGAGTACTTATATGGGACTAGGGTAACTCACTTGGGGTCAGGGAGTACTTATATGGGACTAGGGTAACTCACTTGGGGTCAGGGAGAAATTATAAAAGGGCTAGGTAACTCAATTAGGGTAAGGGAGTAACTATATGGGACTAGTGTAACTCACTTGGGGTCAGGGAGTACTTATATGGGACTAGGGTAACTCACTTGGGGTCAGGGAGTACTTATAAAGGGGCAAGGGTAACTCGCTTGTGGTCAGGGAGTACTTATATGGGACTACGGTAACTCGCTTTGGGTCAGGGAGTACCTATATGGGACTAAGGTAACTCACTTGGGGTCAGGGAATACCTATATAAGACTAGGGTAATACGCTTGGGGTCAGGGAGTACTTATATGGGACTAGGGTAACTCACTTGGGGACAGGGAGTAATAATGAAAGGTCTTGGGTAACTGACTTTGGGTCAGGGAGTACTTATTTAGGACTAGGGTAACTCACTTGGTGTCAGGGAGTACTTATATAGGACTAGGGTAACACACTTGGTATCATGGAGTACTTATATGGGGCTAGGGTAACTTACTTGGGGTCAGGGAGTACTTATACTGTACTAGGGTAACTCACTTGGGGTCAGGGAGTACTTATATGGGACTAGGGTAACTCACTTGGGGTCAGGGAGTACTTATATGGGACTAGGGTAACTCACTTTGGGTCAGGGAGTACTTATATGGGACTACGGTAACTCGCTTTGGGTCAGGGAGTACCTATATGGGACTAAGGTAACTCACTTGGGGTCAGGGAATACCTATATAGGACTAGGGTAATTCGCTTGGGGTCTGGGAGTACTTATACTGTACTAGGGTAACTCACTTGGGGTCAGGGAGTACTTATATGGGACTAGTGTAACTCACTTGGGGCCAGGAAGTACTTATATGGGACTGGGGTAACTCACTTTGGGTCAGGGAGTACTTATATGGTACTAGGGTAACTCACTTGGGGGTCAGGGAGCACTTATATGGGACTAGTGTAACTCACTTTGGGTCAGGGAGTACTTATATGGGACTAGGGTAACTCACTTGGGGTCAGGGAGTACTTATATCGGACTAGGGTAACTCACTTGGGGTCAGGGAGTACTTATATGGGGCTAGGGTAACTTACTTGGGGTCAGGGAGTACTTATACTGTACTAGGGTAACTCACTTGGGGTCAGGGAGTACTTATATGGGACTAGTGTAACTCACTTGGTGTCAGGGAGTACTTATATTGGATTAGGGTAACTCACTTGGGGTCAGGGAGTACTTATATGGGACTAAGGTAACTCACTTTGGGTCAGGGAGTACTTATATGGTACTAGGGTAACTCAATTAGGGTAAGGGAGTAACTATATGGGACTAGTGTAACTCACTTGGGGTCAGGGAGTACTTATATGGGACTAGGGTAACTCACTTGGTATCATGGAGTACTTATATGGGGCTAGGGTAACTTACTTGGGGTCAGGGAGTACTTATACTGTACTAGGGTAACTCACTTGGAGTAAGGGAGTACTTATATGGGGCTAGGGTAACTTACTTGGGGTGAGGGAGTACTTATACTGTACTAGGGTAACTCACTTGGGGTCAGGGAGTACTTATATGGGACTAGTGTAACTCACTTGGGGCCAGGAATTACTTATATGGGACTGGGGTAACTCACTTTGGGTCAGGGAGTACTTATATGGTACTAGGGTAACTCACTTGGGGTCAGGGAGTAATTATAAAAGGGCTAGGGTAACTCAATTAGGGTAAGGGAGTAACTATATGGGACTAGTGTAACTCACTTGGGGTCAGGGAGTACTTATATGGGACTAGGGTAACTCACTTGGTATCATGGAGTACTTATATGGGGCTAGGGTAACTTACTTGGGGTCAGGGAGTACTTATACTGTACTAGGGTAACTCACTTGTGGTCAGGGAGTACTTATATGGGACTAGTGTAACTCACTTGGGGTCAGGGAGTACTTATATTGGATTAGGGTAACTCACTTGGGGTCAGGGAGTACTTATATGGGACTAAGGTAACTCACTTTTGGTCAGGGAGTACTTATATGGTACTAGGGTAACTCACTTGGGGGTCAGAGAGCACTTATTTGGGACTAGTGTAACTCACATTGGGTCAGGGAGTACTTATATGGGACTAGGGTAACTCACTTGGGGTCAGGGAATACTTATATGGGACTAGTGTAATTCACTTGGGGTCAGGGAGTATTTATATGGGACTAGAGTAACTCGCATTGGGTCAGGGAGTACTTATATGGCACTGGGGTAACTCACTTGGTGTCAGGGAGTACTTATATGGGACTAGGGTAACTCACTTGCAATCATGGAGTACTTATATGGGGCTAGGGTAACTTACTTGGGGTCAGGGAGTACTTATATGGGACTAGGGTAACTCACTTGGGGTCAGGGAGTACTTATATGGGACTAGTGTAACTCACTTGGGGTCAGGGAGTACTTATATTGGATTTGGGTAACTCACTTGGGGTCAGGGAGTACTTATATGGGACTAAGGTAACACACTTTGGGTCAGGGAGTACTTATATGGTACTAGGGTAACTCACTTGAGGGTCAGGGAGCACTTATTTGGGACTAGTGTAACTCACAATGGGTCAGGGAGTACTTATATGGGACTAGGGTAACTCACTTGGGGTCAGGGAGTACTTATATAGGACTAGGGTAACTCACTTGGTGTCAGGGAGTACTTATATGGGACTAGGGTAACTCACTTGGGGTCAGGGAGTAATTATAAAAGGGCTAGGTAACTCAATTAGGGTAAGGGAGTAACTATATGGGACTAGTGTAACTCACTTGGGGTCAGGGAGTACTTATATGGGACTAGGGTAACTCACTTGGGGTCAGGGAGTACTTATAAAGGGTCAAGGGTAACTCGCTTGTGGTCAGGGAGTACTTATATGGGACTAGGGTAACTCACTTTGGGTCAGGGAGTACTTATATGGGACTACGGTAACTCGCTTTGGGTCAGGGAGCACTTATATGGGACTAGTGTAACTCACTTGGGGTCATGGAGTACTTATATGGGACTAGGGTAACTCACTTTGGGTCAGGGAGTACTTATATGGGACTACGGTAACTCACTTGGGGTCAGGGAGTACTTATATGGGACTAGTGTAATTCACTTGGGGTCAGGGAGTATTTATATGGGACTAGAGTAACTCGCATTGGGTCAGGGAGTACTTATATGGCACTGGGGTAACTAACTTGGTGTCAGGGAGTACTTATATGGGACTAGGGTAACTCACTTGGTATCATGGAGTACTTATATGGGGCTAGGGTAACTTACTTGGGGTCAGGGAGTACTTATACTGTACTAGGGTAACTCACTTGGGGTCAGGGAGTACTTATATGGGACTAGTGTAACTCACTTGGGGTCAGGGAGTACTTATTTAGGAATAGGGTAACTCACTTGGTGTCAGGGAGTACTTATATGGGACTAGGGTAACTCACTTGGTATTATGGAGTACTTATATGGGGCTAGGGTAACTTACTTGGGGTCAGGGAGTACTTATACTGTACTAGGGTAACTCAATTAAAGTAAGGGAGTACCTATATGGGACTAAGGTAACTCACTTGGGGTCAGGGAATACCTAAATGGGACTAGGGTAACTCACTTGGGGTCAGGGAGCACTTATATGGGACTAGGGTAACTCACTTGGGATCAGGGAGTACTTATATCGGACTAGGGTAAATCACTTGGGGTCAGGGAGTACTTATATGGGACTAGGGTAACTCACTTGGGGTCAGGGAGTAATTATAAAAGGGCTAGGGTAACTCAATTAGGGTAAGGGAGTAACTATATGGGACTAGTGTAACTCACTTGGGGTCAGGGAGTACTTATAAAGGGGCAAGGGTAACTTGCTTGTAGTCAGGGAGTACTTATATGGGACTAGTGTAACTCACTTGGGGTCAGGGAGTACTTATATGGGACTAGGGTAACTCACTTTGGGTCAGGGAGTACTTATATGGGACTACGGTAACTCGCTTTGGGTCAGGGAGTACCTATATGGGACTAAGGTATCTCACTTGGGGTCAGGGAATACCTATATAGGACTAGGGTAATTCGCTTGGGGTCTGGGAGTACTTATATGGGACTAGGGTAACTCACTTGGGGACAGGGAGTAATAATGAAAGGTCTTGGGTAACTGACTTTGGGTCAGGGAGTACTTATTTAGGACTAGGGTAACTCACTTGGTGTCAGGGAGTACTTATATGGGACTAGGGTAACTCACTTGGTATCATGGAGTACTTATATGGGGCTACGGTAACTTACTTAGGGTCAGGGAGTACTTATACTGTACTAGGGTAACTCACTTGGGGTCAGGGAGTACTTATATGGGACTAGTGTAACTCACTTGGGGCCAGGAAGTACTTATATGGGATTGGGGTAACTCACTTTGGGTCAGGGAGTACTTATATGGTACTAGGGTAACTCACTTGGAGGTCAGGGAGCACTTATATGGGACTAGTGTAACTCACTTTGGGTCAGGGAGTACTTATATGGGACTAGGGTAACTCACTTGGGGTCAGGGAGTACTTATATCGGACTAGGGTAACTCACTTGGGGTCAGGGAGTACTTATACTGTACTAGGGTAACTCACTTGGGGTCAGGGAGTACTTATATGGGACTAGTGTAACTCACTTTGGGTCAGGGAGTACTTATATGGGACTAGGTTAACTCACTTGGGGTCAGGGAGTACTTATATGGGACTAGGGTAACTCACTTGGGGTCAGGGAGTAATTATAAAAGGGCTAGGTAACTCAATTAGGGTAAGGGAGTAACTATATGGGACTAGTGTAACTTACTTGGGGTCAGGGAGTACTTATATGGGACTAGGGTAACTCACTTGGGGTCAGGGAGTACTTATAAAGGGGCAAGGGTAACTCGCTTGTGGTCAGGGAGTACTTATATGGGACTACGGTAACTCGCTTTGGGTCAGGGAGTACCTATATGGGACTAAGGTAACTCACTTGGGGGTCAGGGAGCACTTATATGGGACTAGTGTAACTCACTTTGGGTCAGGGAGTACTTATATGGGACTAGGGTAACTCACTTGGGGACAGGGAGTAATAATGAAAGGTCTTGGGTAACTGACTTTGGGTCAGGGAGTACTTATTTAGGACTAGGGTAACTCACTAGGTGTCAGGGAGTACTTATATAGGACTAGGGTAACTCACTTGGTATCATGGAGTACTTATATGGGGCTAGGGTAACTTACTTGGGGTCAGGGAGTACTTATACTGTACTAGGGTAACTCACTTGGGGTCAGGGAGTACTTATATGGGACTAGGGTAACTCACTTGGGGTCAGGGAGTACTTATATGGGACTAGTGTAATTCACTTGGGGTCAGGGAGTATTTATATGGGACTAGAGTAACTCACATTGGGTCAGGGAGTACTTATATGGCACTGGAGTAACTCACTTGGGGTCAGGGCGTAATAATGAAAGGTCTTGGGTAACTGACTTTGGGTCAGGGAGTAATTATTTAGGACTAGAGTAACTCACTTGGTGTCAGGGAGTACTTATATGGGACTAGGGTAACTCACTTAGTATCATGGAGTACTTATATGGGGCTAGGGTAACTTACTTGGGGTCAGGGAGTACTTATACTGTACTAGGGTAACTCAATTAAAGTAAGGGAGTACCTATATGGGACTAAGGTAACTCACTTGGGGTCAGGGAATACCTAAATGGGACTAGGGTAACTCACTTGGGGTCAGGGAGTACTTATATGGGACTAGTGTAACTCACTTGGGGTCAGGGAGTACTTATATGGGACTAGGGTAACTCACTTTGGGTCAGGGAGTACTTATATGGGACTGCGGTAACTCGCTTTGGGTCAGGGAGTACCTATATGGGACTAAGGTAACTCACTTGGGGTCAGGGAATACCTTTATAGGACTAGGGTAATTCGCTTGGGGTCTGGGAGTACTTATATGGGACTAGGGTAACTCACTTGGGGACAGGGAGTAATAATGAAAGGTCTTGGGTAACTGACTTTGGGTCAGGGAGTACTTATTTAGGACTATGGTAACTCACTTGGTGTCAGGGAGTACTTATATGGGACTAGGGTAACTCACTTGGTATCATGGAGTACTTATATGGGGCTAGGGTAACTTACTTGGGGTCAGGGAGTACTTATACTGTACTAGGGTAACTCACTTGGGGTCAGGGAGTACTTATATGGGACTAGTGTAACTCACTTGGGGCCAGGAAGTACTTATATGGGACTGGGGTAACTCACTTTGGGTCAGGGAGTACTTATATGGTACTAGGGTAACTCACTTGGGGGTCAGGGAGCACTTATATGGGACTAGTGTAACTCACTTTGGGTCAGGGAGTACTTATATGGGACTAGGGTAACTCACTTGGGGTCAGGGAGTACTTATATCGGACTAGGGTAACTCACTTGGGGTCAGGGAGTAATTATAAAAGGGCTAGGGTAACTCAATTAGGGTAAGGGAGTAACTATATGGGACTAGTGTAACTCACTTGGGGTCAGGGAGTACTTATATGGGACTAGGGTAACTCACTTGGTATCATGGAGTACTTATATGGAGCTAGGGTAACTTACTTGGGGTCAGGGAGTACTTATACTGTACTAGGGTAACTCACTTGGGGTCAGGGAGTACTTATATGGGACTAGTGTAACTCACTTGGGGTCAGGGAGTACTTATATTGGATTAGGGTAACTCACTTGGGGTCAGGGAGTACTTATATGGTACTAGGGTAACTCACTTGGGGTCAGGGAGTATTTATATGGGACTAGAGTAACTCGCATTGGGTCAGGGAGTACTTATATGGCACTGGGGTAACTCACTTGGTGTCAGGGAGTACTTATATGGGACTAGGGTAACTCACTTGGTGTCAGGGAGTACTTATATGGGACTAGGGTAACTCACTTGTGGTCAGGGAGTACTTATATGGGACTACGGTAACTCGCTTTGGGTCAGGGAGCACTTATATGGGACTAGTGTAACTCACTTGGGGTCAGGGAGTACTTATATGGGACTAGGGTAACTCACTTTGGGTCAGGGAGTACTTATATGGGACTAGGGTAACTCACTTGGGGTCAGGGAGTACTTATATGGGACTAGTGTAATTCACTTGGGGTCAGGGAGTATTTATATGGGACTAGAGTAACTCGCATTGGGTTAGGGAGTACTTATATGGCACTGGGGTAACTCACTTGGTGTCAGGGAGTACTTATATGGGACTAGGCTAACTCACTTGGTATCATGGAGTACTTATATGGGGCTAGGGTAACTTACTTGGGGTCAGGGAGTACTTATACTGTACTAGGGTAACTCACTTGGGGTCAGGGAGTACTTATATGGGACTAGTGTAACTCACTTGGGGTCAGGGAGTACTTATATTGGATTAGGGTAACTCACTTGGGGTCAGGGATTACTTATACAGTGGCTTGGGTAACTCGCTTGGGGTCAGGGAGTACTTATATGGGACTAAGGTAACTCACTTTGGGTCAGGGAGTACTTATATGGTACTAGGGTAACTCACTTGGGGGTCAGGGAGCACTTATATGGGATTAGTGTAACTCACATTGGGTCAGGGAGTACTTATATGGGACTAGGGTAACTCACTTGGGGTCAGGGAGTACTTATATGGGACTAGGGTAACTCACTTGGGGTCAGGGAGAAATTATAAAAGGGCTAGGTAACTCAATTAGGGTAAGGGAGTAACTATATGGGACTAGTGTAACTCACTTGGGGTCAGGGAGTACTTATATGGGACTAGGGTAACTCACTTGGGGTCAGGGAGTACTTATAAAGGGGCAAGGGTAACTCGCTTGTGGTCAGGGAGTACTTATATGGGACTACGGTAACTCGCTTTGGGTCAGGGAGTACCTATATGGGACTAAGGTAACTCACTTGGGGTCAGGGAATACCTATATAAGACTAGGGTAATTCGCTTGGGGTCAGGGAGTACTTATATGGGACTAGGGTAACTCACTTGGGGACAGGGAGTAATAATGAAAGGTCTTGGGTAACTGACTTTGGGTCAGGGAGTACTTATTTAGGACTAGGGTAACTCACTTGGTGTCAGGGAGTACTTATATAGGACTAGGGTAACACACTTGGTATCATGGAGTACTTATATGGGGCTAGGGTAACTTACTTGGGGTCAGGGAGTACTTATACTGTACTAGGGTAACTCACTTGGGGTCAGGGAGTACTTATATGGGACTAGGGTAACTCACTTGGGGTCAGGGAGTACTTATATGGGACTAGGGTAACTCACTTTGGGTCAGGGAGTACTTATATGGGACTACGGTAACTCGCTTTGGGTCAGGGAGTACCTATATGGGACTAAGGTAACTCACTTGGGGTCAGGGAATACCTATATAGGACTAGGGTAATTCGCTTGGGGTCTGGGAGTACTTATACTGTACTAGGGTAACTCACTTGGGGTCAGGGAGTACTTATATGGGACTAGTGTAACTCACTTGGGGCCAGGAAGTACTTATATGGGACTGGGGTAACTCACTTTGGGTCAGGGAGTACTTATATGGTACTAGGGTAACTCACTTGGGGGTCAGGGAGCACTTATATGGGACTAGTGTAACTCACTTTGGGTCAGGGAGTACTTATATGGGACTAGGGTAACTCACTTGGGGTCAGGGAGTACTTATATCGGACTAGGGTAACTCACTTGGGGTCAGGGAGTACTTATATGGGGCTAGGGTAACTTACTTGGGGTCAGGGAGTACTTATACTGTACTAGGGTAACTCACTTGGGGTCAGGGAGTACTTATATGGGACTAGTGTAACTCACTTGGTGTCAGGGAGTACTTATATTGGATTAGGGTAACTCACTTGGGGTCAGGGAGTACTTATATGGGACTAAGGTAACTCACTTTGGGTCAGGGAGTACTTATATGGTACTAGGGTAACTCAATTAGGGTAAG
Source organism: Prorops nasuta (assembly GCF_024137725.1). Taxonomy (NCBI): domain Eukaryota; kingdom Metazoa; phylum Arthropoda; class Insecta; order Hymenoptera; family Bethylidae; genus Prorops; species Prorops nasuta. The sequence goes on along the minus strand of NW_027116841.1, from coordinate 443,549 downwards.
GGAGTAACTATATGGGACTAGTGTAACTCACTTGGGGTCAGGGAGTACTTATATGGGACTAGGGTAACTCACTTGGTATCATGGAGTACTTATATGGGGCTAGGGTAACTTACTTGGGGTCAGGGAGTACATATACTGTACTAGGGTAACTCACTTGGAGTAAGGGAGTACTTATATGGGGCTAGGGTAACTTACTTGGGGTGAGGGAGTACTTATACTGTACTAGGGTAACTCACTTGGGGTCAGGGAGTACTTATATGGGACTAGTGTAACTCACTTGGGGCCAGGAATTACTTATATGGGACTGGGGTAACTCACTTTGGGTCAGGGAGTACTTATATGGTACTAGGGTAACTCACTTGGGGTCAGGGAGTAATTATAAAAGGGCTAGGGTAACTCAATTAGGGTAAGGGAGTAACTATATGGGACTAGTGTAACTCACTTGGGGTCAGGGAGTACTTATATGGGACTAGGGTAACTCACTTGGTATCATGGAGTACTTATATGGGGCTAGGGTAACTTACTTGGGGTCAGGGAGTACTTATACTGTACTAGGGTAACTCACTTGTGGTCAGGGAGTACTTATATGGGACTAGTGTAACTCACTTGGGGTCAGGGAGTACTTATATTGGATTAGGGTAACTCACTTGGGGTCAGGGAGTACTTATATGGGACTAAGGTAACTCACTTTGGGTCAGGGAGTACTTATATGGTACTAGGGTAACTCACTTGGGGGTCAGAGAGCACTTATTTGGGACTAGTGTAACTCACATTGGGTCAGGGAGTACTTATATGGGACTAGGGTAACTCACTTGGGGTCAGGGAATACTTATATGGGACTAGTGTAATTCACTTGGGGTCAGGGAGTATTTATATGGGACTAGAGTAACTCGCATTGGGTCAGGGAGTACTTATATGGCACTGGGGTAACTCACTTGGTGTCAGGGAGAACTTATATGGGACTAGGGTAACTCACTTGCAATCATGGAGTACTTATATGGGGCTAGGGTAACTTACTTGGGGTCAGGGAGTACTTATACTGTACTAGGGTAACTCACTTGGGGTCAGGGAGTACTTATATGGGACTAGTGTAACTCACTTGGGGTCAGGGAGTACTTATATTGGATTTGGGTAACTCACTTGGGGTCAGGGAGTACTTATATGGGACTAAGGTAACTCACTTTGGGTCAGGGAGTACTTATATGGTACTAGGGTAACTCACTTGAGGGTCAGGGAGCACTTATTTGGGACTAGTGTAACTCACATTGGGTCAGGGAGTACTTATATGGGACTAGGGTAACTCACTTGGGGTCAGGGAGTACTTATATAGGACTAGGGTAACTCACTTGGTGTCAGGGAGTACTTATATGGGACTAGGGTAACTCACTTGGGGTCAGGGAGTAATTATAAAAGGGCTAGGTAACTCAATTAGGGTAAGGGAGTAACTATATGGGACTAGTGTAACTCACTTGGGGTCAGGGAGTACTTATATGGGACTAGGGTAACTCACTTGGGGTCAGGGAGTACTTATAAAGGGTCAAGGGTAACTCGCTTGTGGTCAGGGAGTACTTATATGGGACTAGGGTAACTCACTTTGGGTCAGGGAGTACTTATATGGGACTAGGGTAACTCACCTGGGGTCAGGGAGAAATTATAAAAGGGGTAGGTAACTCAATTAGGGTAAGGGAGTAACTATATGGGACTAGTGTAACTCACTTGGGGTCAGGGAGTACTTATATGGGACTAGGGTAACTCACTTGGGGTCAGGGAGTACTTATAAAGGGGCAAGGGTAACTCGCTTGTGGTCAGGGAGTACTTATATGGGACTACGGTAACTCGCTTTGGGTCAGGGAGTACCTATATGGGACTAAGGTAACTCACTTGGGGTCAGGGAATACCTATATAGGACTAGGGTAATTCGCTTGGGGTCAGGGAGTACTTATATGGGACTAGGGTAACCCACTTGGGGACAGGGAGTAATAATGAAAGGTCTTGGGTAACTGACTTTGGGTCAGGGAGTACTTATTTAGGACTAGGGTAACTCACTAGGTGTCAGGGAGTACTTATATAGGACTAGGGTAACTCACTTGGTATCATGGAGTACTTATATGGGGCTAGGGTAACTTACTTGGGGTCAGGGAGTACTTATACTGTACTAGGGTAACTCACTTGGGGTCAGGGAGTACTTATATGGGACTAGGGTAACTCACTTAGGGTCAGGGAGTACTTATATGGGACTAGTGTAATTCACTTGGGGTCAGGGAGTATTTATATGGGACTAGAGTAACTCACATTGGGTCAGGGAGTACTTATATGGCACTGGAGTAACTCACTTGGGGTCAGGGCGTAATAATGAAAGGTCTTGGGTAACTGACTTTGGGTCAGGGAGTAATTATTTAGGACTAGAGTAACTCACTTGGTGTCAGGGAGTACTTATATGGGACTAGGGTAACTCACTTGGTATCATGGAGTACTTATATGGGGCTAGGGTAACTTACTTGGGGTCAGGGAGTACTTATACTGTACTAGGGTAACTCAATTAAAGTAAGGGAGTACCTATATGGGACTAAGGTAACTCACTTGGGGTCAGGGAATACCTAAATGGGACTAGGGTAACTCACTTGGGGTCAGGGAGTACTTATATGGGACTAGTGTAACTCACTTGGGGTCAGGGAGTACTTATATGGGACTAGGGTAACTCACTTTGGGTCAGGGAGTACTTATATGGGACTGCGGTAACTCGCTTTGGGTCAGGGAGTACCTATATGGGACTAAGGTAACTCACTTGGGGTCAGGGAATACCTTTATAGGACTAGGGTAATTCGCTTGGGGTCTGGGAGTACTTATATGGGACTAGGGTAACTCACTTGGGGACAGGGAGTAATAATGAAAGGTCTTGGGTAACTGACTTTGGGTCAGGGAGTACTTATTTAGGACTATGGTAACTCACTTGGTGTCAGGGAGTACTTATATGGGACTAGGGTAACTCACTTGGTATCATGGAGTACTTATATGGGGCTAGGGTAACTTACTTGGGGTCAGGGAGTACTTATACTGTACTAGGGTAACTCACTTGGGGTCAGGGAGTACTTATATGGGACTAGTGTAACTCACTTGGGGCCAGGAAGTACTTATATGGGACTGGGGTAACTCACTTTGGGTCAGGGAGTACTTATATGGTACTAGGGTAACTCACTTGGGGGTCAGGGAGCACTTATATGGGACTAGTGTAACTCACTTTGGGTCAGGGAGTACTTATATGGGACTAGGGTAACTCACTTGGGGTCAGGGAGTACTTATATCGGACTAGGGTAACTCACTTGGGGTCAGGGAGTAATTATAAAAGGGCTAGGGTAACTCAATTAGGGTAAGGGAGTAACTATATGGGACTAGTGTAACTCACTTGGGGTCAGGGAGTACTTATATGGGACTAGGGTAACTCACTTGGTATCATGGAGTACTTATATGGGGCTAGGGTAACTTACTTGGGGTCAGGGAGTACTTATACTGTACTAGGGTAACTCACTTGGGGTCAGGGAGTACTTATATGGGACTAGTGTAACTCACTTGGGGTCAGGGAGTACTTATATTGGATTAGGGTAACTCACTTGGGGTCAGGGAGTACTTATATGGTACTAGGGTAACTCACTTGGGGTCAGGGAGTATTTATATGGGACTAGAGTAACTCGCATTGGGTCAGGGAGTACTTATATGGCACTGGGGTAACTCACTTGGTGTCAGGGAGTACTTATATGGGACTAGGGTAACTCACTTGGTGTCAGGGAGTACTTATATGGGACTAGGGTAACTCACTTGTGGTCAGGGAGTACTTATATGGGACTACGGTAACTCGCTTTGGGTCAGGGAGCACTTATATGGGACTAGTGTAACTCACTTGGGGTCAGGGAGTACTTATATGGGACTAGGGTAACTCACTTTGGGTCAGGGAGTACTTATATGGGACTAGGGTAACTCACTTGGGGTCAGGGAGTACTTATATGGGACTAGTGTAATTCACTTGGGGTCAGGGAGTATTTATATGGGACTAGAGTAACTCGCATTGGGTTAGGGAGTACTTATATGGCACTGGGGTAACTCACTTGGTGTCAGGGAGTACTTATGTGGGACTAGGCTAACTCACTTGGTATCATGGAGTACTTATATGGGGCTAGGGTAACTTACTTGGGGTCAGGGAGTACTTATACTGTACTAGGGTAACTCACTTGGGGTCAGGGAGTACTTATATGGGACTAGTGTAACTCACTTGGGGTCAGGGAGTACTTATATTGGATTAGGGTAACTCACTTGGGGTCAGGGATTACTTATAAAGTGGCTTGGGTAACTCGCTTGGGGTCAGGGAGTACTTATATGGGACTAAGGTAACTCACTTTGGGTCAGGGAGTACTTATATGGTACTAGGGTAACTCACTTGGGGGTCAGGGAGCACTTATATGGGATTAGTGTAACTCACATTGGGTCAGGGAGTACTTATATGGGACTAGGGTAACTCACTTGGGGTCAGGGAGTACTTATATGGGACTAGGGTAACTCACTTGGGGTCAGGGAGAAATTATAAAAGGGCTAGGTAACTCAATTAGGGTAAGGGAGTAACTATATGGGACTAGTGTAACTCACTTGGGGTCAGGGAGTACTTATATGGGACTAGGGTAACTCACTTGGGGTCAGGGAGTACTTATAAAGGGGCAAGGGTAACTCGCTTGTGGTCAGGGAGTACTTATATGGGACTACGGTAACTCGCTTTGGGTCAGGGAGTACCTATATGGGACTAAGGTAACTCACTTGGGGTCAGGGAATACCTATATAAGACTAGGGTAATTCGCTTGGGGTCAGGGAGTACTTATATGGGACTAGGGTAACTCACTTGGGGACAGGGAGTAATAATGAAAGGTCTTGGGTAACTGACTTTGGGTCAGGGAGTACTTATTTAGGACTAGGGTAACTCACTTGGTGTCAGGGAGTACTTATATAGGACTAGGGTAACACACTTGGTATCATGGAGTACTTATATGGGGCTAGGGTAACTTACTTGGGGTCAGGGAGTACTTATACTGTACTAGGGTAACTCACTTGGGGTCAGGGAGTACTTATATGGGACTAGGGTAACTCACTTGGGGTCAGGGAGTACTTATATGGGACTAGGGTAACTCACTTTGGGTCAGGGAGTACTTATATGGGACTACGGTAACTCGCTTTGGGTCAGGGAGTACCTATATGGGACTAAGGTAACTCACTTGGGGTCAGGGAATACCTATATAGGACTAGGGTAATTCGCTTGGGGTCTGGGAGTACTTATACTGTACTAGGGTAACTCACTTGGGGTCAGGGAGTACTTATATGGGACTAGTGTAACTCACTTGGGGCCAGGAAGTACTTATATGGGACTGGGGTAACTCACTTTGGGTCAGGGAGTACTTATATGGTACTAGGGTAACTCACTTGGGGGTCAGGGAGCACTTATATGGGACTAGTGTAACTCACTTTGGGTCAGGGAGTACTTATATGGGACTAGGGTAACTCACTTGGGGTCAGGGAGTACTTATATCGGACTAGGGTAACTCACTTGGGGTCAGGGAGTACTTATATGGGGCTAGGGTAACTTACTTGGGGTCAGGGAGTACTTATACTGTACTAGGGTAACTCACTTGGGGTCAGGGAGTACTTAAATGGGACTAGTGTAACTCACTTGGTGTCAGGGAGTACTTATATTGGATTAGGGTAACTCACTTGGGGTCAGGGAGTACTTATATGGGACTAAGGTAACTCACTTTGGGTCAGGGAGTACTTATATGGTACTAGGGTAACTCAATTAGGGTAAGGGAGTAACTATATGGGACTAGTGTAACTCACTTGGGGTCAGGGAGTACTTATATGGGACTAGGGTAACTCACTTGGTATCATGGAGTACTTATATGGGGCTAGGGTAACTTACTTGGGGTCAGGGAGTACTTATACTGTACTAGGGTAACTCACTTGGAGTAAGGGAGTACTTATATGAGGCTAGGGTAACTTACTTGGGGTGAGGGAGTACTTATACTGTACTAGGGTAACTCACTTGGGGTCAGGGAGTACTTATATGGGACTAGTGTAACTCACTTGGGGCCAGGAATTACTTATATGGGACTGGGGTAACTCACTTTGGGTCAGGGAGTACTTATATGGTACTAGGGTAACTCACTTGGGGTCAGGGAGTAATTATAAAAGGGCTAGGGTAACTCAATTAGGGTAAGGGAGTAACTATATGGGACTAGTGTAACTCACTTGGGGTCAGGGAGTACTTATATGGGACTAGGGTAACTCACTTGGTATCATGGAGTACTTATATGGGGCTAGGGTAACTTACTTGGGGTCAGGGAGTACTTATACTGTACTAGGGTAACTCACTTGTGGTCAGGGAGTACTTATATGGGACTAGTGTAACTCACTTGGGGTCAGGGAGTACTTATATTGGATTAGGGTAACTCACTTGGGGTCAGGGAGTACTTATATGGGACTAAGGTAACTCACTTTTGGTCAGGGAGTACTTATATGGTACTAGGGTAACTCACTTGGGGGTCAGAGAGCACTTATTTGGGACTAGTGTAACTCACATTGGGTCAGGGAGTACTTATATGGGACTAGGGTAACTCACTTGGGGTCAGGGAATACTTATATGGGACTAGTGTAATTCACTTGGGGTCAGGGAGTATTTATATGGGACTAGAGTAACTCGCATTGGGTCAGGGAGTACTTATATGGCACTGGGGTAACTCACTTGGTGTCAGGGAGTACTTATATGGGACTAGGGTAACTCACTTGCAATCATGGAGTACTTATATGGGGCTAGGGTAACTTACTTGGGGTCAGGGAGTACTTATATGGGACTAGGGTAACTCACTTGGGGTCAGGGAGTACTTATATGGGACTAGTGTAACTCACTTGGGGTCAGGGAGTACTTATATTGGATTTGGGTAACTCACTTGGGGTCAGGGAGTACTTATATGGGACTAAGGTAACTCACTTTGGGTCAGGGAGTACTTATATGGTACTAGGGTAACTCACTTGAGGGTCAGGGAGCACTTATTTGGGACTAGTGTAACTCACAATGGGTCAGGGAGTACTTATATGGGACTAGGGTAACTCACTTGGGGTAAGGGAGTACTTATATAGGACTAGGGTAACTCACTTGGTGTCAGGGAGTACTTATATGGGACTAGGGTAACTCACTTGGGGTCAGGGAGTAATTATAAAAGGGCTAGGTAACTCAATTAGGGTAAGGGAGTAACTATATGGGACTAGTGTAACTCACTTGGGGTCAGGGAGTACTTATATGGGACTAGGGTAACTCACTTGGGGTCAGGGAGTACTTATAAAGGGTCAAGGGTAACTCGCTTGTGGTCAGGGAGTACTTATATGGGACTAGGGTAACTCACTTTGGGTCAGGGAGTACTTATATGGGACTACGGTAACTCGCTTTGGGTCAGGGAGCACTTATATGGGACTAGTGTAACTCACTTGGGGTCATGGAGTACTTATATGGGACTAGGGTAACTCACTTTGGGTCAGGGAGTACTTATATGGGACTACGGTAACTCACTTGGGGTCAGGGAGTACTTATATGGGACTAGTGTAATTCACTTGGGGTCAGGGAGTATTTATATGGGACTAGAGTAACTCGCATTGGGTCAGGGAGTACTTATATGGCACTGGGGTAACTAACTTGGTGTCAGGGAGTACTTATATGGGACTAGGGTAACTCACTTGGTATCATGGAGTACTTATATGGGGCTAGGGTAACTTACTTGGGGTCAGGGAGTACTTATACTGTACTAGGGTAACTCACTTGGGGTCAGGGAGTACTTATATGGGACTAGTGTAACTCACTTGGGGTCAGGGAGTACTTATTTAGGAATAGGGTAACTCACTTGGTGTCAGGGAGTACTTATATGGGACTAGGGTAACTCACTTGGTATTATGGAGTACTTATATGGGGCTAGGGTAACTTACTTGGGGTCAGGGAGTACTTATACTGTACTAGGGTAACTCAATTAAAGTAAGGGAGTACCTATATGGGACTAAGGTAACTCACTTGGGGTCAGGGAATACCTAAATGGGACTAGGGTAACTCACTTGGGGTCAGGGAGCACTTATATGGGACTAGGGTAACTCACTTGGGATCAGGGAGTACTTATATCGGACTAGGGTAAATCACTTGGGGTCAGGGAGTACTTATATGGGACTAGGGTAACTCACTTGGGGTCAGGGAGTAATTATAAAAGGGCTAGGGTAACTCAATTAGGGTAAGGGAGTAACTATATGGGACTAGTGTAACTCACTTGGGGTCAGGGAGTACTTATAAAGGGGCAAGGGTAACTTGCTTGTGGTCAGGGAGTACTTATATGGGACTAGTGTAACTCACTTGGGGTCAGGGAGTACTTATATGGGACTAGGGTAACTCACTTTGGGTCAGGGAGTACTTATATGGGACTACGGTAACTCGCTTTGGGTCAGGGAGTACCTATATGGGACTAAGGTATCTCACTTGGGGTCAGGGAATACCTATATAGGACTAGGGTAATTCGCTTGGGGTCTGGGAGTACTTATATGGGACTAGGGTAACTCACTTGGGGACAGGGAGTAATAATGAAAGGTCTTGGGTAACTGACTTTGGGTCAGGGAGTACTTATTTAGGACTAGGGTAACTCACTTGGTGTCAGGGAGTACTTATATGGGACTAGGGTAACTCACTTGGTATCATGGAGTACTTATATGGGGCTACGGTAACTTACTTAGGGTCAGGGAGTACTTATACTGTACTAGGGTAACTCACTTGGGGTCAGGGAGTACTTATATGGGACTAGTGTAACTCACTTGGGGCCAGGAAGTACTTATATGGGATTGGGGTAACTCACTTTGGGTCAGGGAGTACTTATATGGTACTAGGGTAACTCACTTGGAGGTCAGGGAGCACTTATATGGGACTAGTGTAACTCACTTTGGGTCAGGGAGTACTTATATGGGACTAGGGTAACTCACTTGGGGTCAGGGAGTACTTATATCGGACTAGGGTAACTCACTTGGGGTCAGGGAGTACTTATACTGTACTAGGGTAACTCACTTGGGGTCAGGGAGTACTTATATGGGACTAGTGTAACTCACTTTGGGTCAGGGAGTACTTATATGGGACTAGGTTAACTCACTTGGGGTCAGGGAGTACTTATATGGGACTAGGGTAACTCACTTGGGGTCAGGGAGTAATTATAAAAGGGCTAGGTAACTCAATTAGGGTAAGGGAGTAACTATATGGGACTAGTGTAACTTACTTGGGGTCAGGGAGTACTTATATGGGACTAGGGTAACTCACTTGGGGTCAGGGAGTACTTATAAAGGGGCAAGGGTAACTCGCTTGTGGTCAGGGAGTACTTATATGGGACTACGGTAACTCGCTTTGGGTCAGGGAGTACCTATATGGGACTAAGGTAACTCACTTGGGGTCAGGGAATACCTATTTAGGACTAGGGTAATTCGCTTGGGGTCAGGGAGTACTTATATGGGACTAGGGTAACTCACTTGGGGTCAGGGAGTAATTATAAAAGGGCTAGGTAACTCAATTAGGGTAAGGGAGTAACTATATGGGACTAGTGTAACTTACTTGGGGTCAGGGAGTACTTATTTGGGACTAGGGTAACTCACTTGGGGTCAGGGAGTACTTATAAAGGGGCAAGGGTAACTCGCTTGTGGTCAGGGAGTACTTATATGGGACTACGGTAACTCGCTTTGGGTCAGGGAGTACCTATATGGGACTAAGGTAACTCACTTGCGGTCAGGGAATACCTATTTAGGACTAGGGTAACTCACTTGGTGTCAGGGAGTACTTATATAGGACTAGGGTAACTCACTTGGTATCATGGAGTACTTATATGGGGCTAGGGTAACTTACTTGGGGTCAGGGAGTACTTATACTGTACTAGGGTAACTCACTTGGGGTCAGGGAGTACTTATATGGGACTAAGGTAACTCACTTGGGGTCAGGGAGTACTTATATGGGACTAGTGTAATTCACTTGGGGTCAAGGAATATTTATATGGGACTAGAGTAACTCGCATTGGGTCAGGGAGTACTTATATGGTACTGGAGTAACACACTTGGGGTCAGGGCGTAATAATGAAAGGTCTTGGGTAACTGACTTTGGGTCAGGGATTACTTATTTAGGACTAGGGTAACTCACTTGGTGTCAGGGAGTACTTATATGGGACTAGGGTTACTCACTTGGTATTATGGAGTACTTATATGGGGCTAGGGTAACTTACTTGGGGTCAGGGAGTACTTATACTGTACTAGGGTAAATCAATTAAAGTAAGGGAGTACCTATATGGGACTAAGGTAACTCACTTGGGGTCAGGGAAAACCTAATTGGGACTAGGGTAACTCACTTGGGGTCAGGGAGCACTTATATGGGACTAGTGTAACTCACTTTGGGTCAGGGAGTACTTATATGGGACTAGGGTAACTCACTTGGGGTCAGGGAGTACTTATATCGGACTAGGGTAACTCACTTGGGGTCAGGGAGTACTTATATGGGACTAGGGTAACTCACTTGGGGTCAGGGAGTAATTATAAAAGGGGCCAGGGTAACTTGCTTGTGGTCAGGGAGTACTTATATGGGACTACGGTAACTCGCTTTGGGTCAGGGAGTACCTATATGGGACTAAGGTAACTCACTTGGGGTCAGGGAATACCTATATAGGACTAGGGTAATTCGCTTGGTGTCTGGGAGTACTTATATGGGACTAGGGTAACTCACTTGGGGACAGGGAGTAATAATGAAAGGTCTTGGGTAACTGAATTTGGGTCAGGGAGTACTTATTTAGGACTAGGGTAACTCACTTGGTGTCAGGGAGTACTTATATGGGACTAGGGTAACTCACTTGGTGTCAGGGAGTACTTATATGGGACTAGGGTAACTCACTTGGGGTCAGGGAGTAATTATAAAAGGGCTAGGTAACTCAATTAGGGTAAGGGAGTAACTATATGGGACTAGTGTAACTCACTTGGGGTCAGGGAGTACTTATATGGGACTAGGGTAACTCACTTGGGGTCAGGGAGTACTTATATGGGACTAGGGTAACTCACTTGGGGTCAGGGAGTACTTATATGGGACTAGTGTAACTCACTTGGGGTCAGGGAGTACTTATATTGGATTAGGGTAACTCACTTGGGGTCAGGGATTACTTATAAAGTGGCTTGGGTAACTCGCTTGGGGTCAGGGAGTACTTATATGGGACTAAGGTAACTCACTTTGGGTCAGGGAGTACTTATATGGTACTAGGGTAACTCACTTGGGGGTCAGGGAGAACTTATATGGGACTAGTGTAACTCACATTGGGGCAGGGAGTACTTATATGGGACTAGGGTAACTCACTTGGGGTCAGGGAGTACTTATATGGGACTAGGGTAACTCACTTGGGGTCAGGGAGTACTTATATGGGACTAGGGTAACTCACTTGGTATCATGGAGTACTTATATGGGGCTAGGGTAACTTACTTGGGTTCAGGTAGTACTTATACTGTACTAGGGTAACTCACTTGGGGTCAGGGAGTACTTATATGGGACTAGTGTAACTCACTTTGGGTCAGGGAGTACTTATATGGGACTAGGGTAACTCACTTGGGGTCAGGGAGTACTTATATGGGACTAGGGTAACTCACTTGGGGTCAGGGAGTAATTATAAAAGGGCTAGGTAACTCAATTAGGGTAAGGGAGTAACTATATGGGACTAGTGTAACTCACTTGGGGTCAGGGAGTACTTAAATGGGACTAGGGTAACTCACTTGGGGTCAGGGAGTACTTATAAAGGGGCAAGGGTAACTCGCTTGTGGTCAGGGAGTACTTATATGGGACTACGGTAACTCGCTTTGGGTCAGGGAGTACCTATATGGGACTAAGGTAACTCACTTGGGGTCAGGGAATACCTATTTAGGACTAGGGTAATTCGCTTGGGGTCAGGGAGTACTTATATGGGACTAGGGTAACTCACTTGGGGACAGGGAGTAATAATGAAAGGTCTTGGGTAACTGACTTTGGGTCAGGGAGTACTTATTTAGGACTAGGGTAACTCACTTGGTGTCAGGGAGTACTTATATAGGACTAGGGTAACTCACTTGGTATCATGGAGTACTTATATGGGGCTAGGGTAACTTACTTGGGGTCAGGGAGTACTTATACTGTACTAGGGTAACTCACTTGGGGTCAGGGAGTACTTATATGGGACTAGGGTAACTCACTTGGGGTCAGGGAGTACTTATATGGGACTAGTGTAATTCACTTGGGGTCAGGGAATATTTATATGGGACTAGAGTAACTCGCATTGGGTCAGGGAGTACTTATATGGCACTGGAGTAACACACTTGGGGTCAGGGCGTAATAATGAAAGGTCTTGGGTAACTGACTTTGTGTCAGGGAGTACTTATTTAGGAATAGGGTAAATCACTTGGTGTCAGGGAGTACTTATATGGGACTAGGGTAACTCACTTGGTATTATGGAGTACTTATATGGGGCTAGGGTAACTTACTTGGGGTCAGGGAGTACTTATACTGTACTAGGGTAACTCAATTAAAGTAAGGGAGTACCTATATGGGACTAAGGTAACTCACTTGGGGTCAGGGAATACCTAAATGGGACTAGGGTAACTCACTTGGGGTCAGGGAGCACTTATATGGGACTAGTGTAACTCACTTTGGGTCAGGGAGTACTTATATGGGACTAGGGTAACTCACTTGGGGTCAGGGAGTACTTATATCGGACTAGGGTAACTCACTTGGGGTCAGGGAGTACTTATATGGGACTAGGGTAACTCACTTGGGGTCAGGGAGTAATTATAAAAGGGCTAGGGTAACTCAATTAGGGTAAGGGAGTAACTATATGGGACTAGTGTAACTCACTTGGGGTCAGGGAGTACTTATAAAGGGGCCAGGGTAACTTGCTTGTGGTCAGGGAGTACTTATATGGGACTACGGTAACTCGCTTTGGGTCAGGGAGTACCTATATGGGACTAAGGTAACTCACTTGGGGTCAGGGAATACCTATATAGGACTAGGGTAATTCGCTTGGTGTCTGGGAGTACTTATATGGGACTAGGGTAACTCACTTGGGGTCAGGGAGTACTTATATGGGACTAGGTTAACTCACTTGGGGTCAGGGAGTACTTATATGGGACTAGTGTAACTCACTTGGGGTCAGGGAGTAATAATGAAAGGTCTTGGGTAACTGACTTTGGGTCAGGGAGTACTTATTTAGGACTAGGGTAACTCACTTGGTGTCAGGGAGTACTTATATGGGACTAGGGTAACTCACTTGGTGTCAGGGAGTACTTATATGGGACTAGGGTAACTCACTTGGGGTCAGGGAGTAATTATAAAAGGGCTAGGTAACTCAATTAGGGTAAGGGAGTAACTATATGGGACTAGTGTAACTCACTTGGGGTCAGGGAGTACTTATATGGGACTAGGGTAACTCACTTGGGGTCAGGGAGTACTTATATGGGACTAGGGTAACTCACTTGGGGTCAGGGAGTACTTATATGGGACTAGTGTAACTCACTTGGGGTCAGGGAGTACTTATATTGGATTAGGGTAACTCACTTGGGGTCAGGGATTACTTATAAAGTGGCTTGGGTAACTCGCTTGGGGTCAGGGAGTACTTATATGGGACTAAGGTAACTCACTTTGGGTCAGGGAGTACTTATATGGTACTAGGGTAACTCACTTGGGGGTCAGGGAGAACTTATATGGGACTAGTGTAACTCACATTGGGTCAGGGAGTACTTATATGGGACTAGGGTAACTCACTTGGGGTCAGGGAGTACTTATATGGGACTAGGGTAACTCACTTGGGGTCAGGGAGTACTTATATGGGACTAGGGTAACTCACTTGGTATCATGGAGTACTTATATGGGGCTAGGGTAACTTACTTGGGGTCAGGTAGTAGTTATACTGTACTAGGGTAACTCACTTGGGGTCAGGGAGTACTTATATGGGACTAGTGTAACTCACTTGGGGTCAGGGAGTACTTATATGGGACTAGGGTAACTCACTTGGGGTCAGGGAGTAATTATAAAAGGGCTAGGTAACTCAATTAGGGTAAGGGAGTAACTATATGGGACTAGTGTAACTCACTTGGGGTCAGGGAGTACTTAAATGGGACTAGGGTAACTCACTTGGGGTCAGGGAGTACTTATAAAGGGGCAAGGGTAACTCGCTTGTGGTCAGGGAGTACTTATATGGGACTACGGTAACTCGCTTTGGGTCAGGGAGTACCTATATGGGACTAAGGTAACTCACTTGGGGTCAGGGAATACCTATTTAGGACTAGGGTAATTCGCTTGGGGTCAGGGAGTACTTATATGGGACTAGGGTAACTCACTTGGGGACAGGGAGTAATAATGAAAGGTCTTGGGTAACTGACTTTGGGTCAGGGAGAACTTATTTAGGACTAGGGTAACTCACTTGGTGTCAGGGAGTACTTATATAGGACTAGGGTAACTCACTTGGTATCATGGAGTACTTATATGGGGCTAGGGTAACTTACTTGGGGTCAGGGAGTACTTATACTGTACTAGGGTAACTCACTTGGGGTCAGGGAGTACTTATATGGGACTAGGGTAACTCACTTGGGGTCAGGGAGTACTTATATGGGACTAGTGTAATTCACTTGGGGTCAGGGAATATTTATATGGGACTAGAGTAACTCGCATTGGGTCAGGGAGTACTTATATGGCACTGGAGTAACACACTTGGGGTCAGGGCGTAATAATGAAAGGTCTTGGGTAACTGACTTTGGGTCAGGGAGTACTTATTTAGGAATAGGGTAAATCACTTGGTGTCAGGGAGTACTTATATGGGACTAGGGTAACTCACTTGGTATTATGGAGTACTTATATGGGGCTAGGGTAACTTACTTGGGGTCAGGGAGTACTTATACTGTACTAGGGTAACTCAATTAAAGTAAGGGAGTACCTATATGGGACTAAGGTAACTCACTTGGGGTCAGGGAATACCTAAATGGGACTAGGGTAACTCACTTGGGGTCAGGGAGCACTTATATGGGACTAGTGTAACTCACTTTGGGTCAGGGAGTACTTATATGGGACTAGGGTAACTCACTTGGGATCAGGGAGTACTTATATCGGACTAGGGTAAATCACTTGGGGTCAGGGAGTACTTATATGGGACTAGGGTAACTCACTTGGGGTCAGGGAGTAATTATAAAAGGGCTAGGGTAACTCAATTAGGGTAAGGGAGTAACTATATGGGACTAGTGTAACTCACTTGGGGTCAGGGAGTACTTATAAAGGGGCAAGGGTAACTAGCTTGTGGTCAGGGAGTACTTATATGGGACTACGGTAACTCGCTTTGGGTCAGGGAGTACCTATATGGGACTAAGGTAACTCACTTGGGGTCAGGGAATATCTATATAGGACTAGGGTAATTCGCTTGGGGTCTGGGAGTACTTATATGGGACTAGGGTAACTCACTTGGGACAGGGAGTAATAATGAAAGGTCTTGGGTAACTGACTTTGGGTCAGGGAGTACTTATTTAGGACTAGGGTAACTCACTTGGTGTCAGGGAGTACTTATATGGGACTAGGGTAACTCACTTGGTATCATGGAGTACTTATATGGGGCTAGGGTAACTTACTTGGGGTCAGGGAGTACTTATACTGTACTAGGGTAACTCACTTGGGGTCAGGGAGTACTTATATGGGACTAGGGTAACTCACTTGGGGTAAGGGAGTACTAATAAAGGGGCTTGGGTAACTCACTTTGTGTCAGGGAGTACTTATATGGGAATAGGGTAACTCACTTTTGGTCAGGGAGTACTTATAAAGGGGCTAGGGTAACTCAGTTGGGGTCAGGGAGTACTTATAAAGCGACTAGGGTAACTCACTTTGGGTCAGGGAGTACTTATATGGGACTAGGGTAACTAACTTGGTGTCAGGGAGTACTTATATGGGACTAGGGTAACTCACTTGGTATCATGGAGTACTTATATGGGGCTAGGGTAACTTACTTGGGGTCAGGGAGTACTTATACTGTACTAGGGTAACTCAATTAGGGTAAGGGAGTACCTATATGGGACTAAGGTAACTCACTTGGGGTCAGGGAATACCTAAATGGGACTAGGGTAACTCACTTGGGGTCAGGGAGTACTTATATGGGACTAGTGTAACTCACTTGGGGTCAGGGAGTACTTATATGGGACTAGGGTAACTCACTTGGGGTCAGGGAGTACTTATAAAGGGGCAAGGGTAACTCGCTTGTGGTCAGGGAGTACTTATATGGGACTACGGTAACTCGCTTTGGGTCAGGGAGTACTTATATGGCACTGGGGTAACTCACTTGGTGTCAGGGAGTACTTATATGGAACTAGGGTAACTCACTTGGTATCATGGAGTACTTATATGGGGCTAGGGTAACTTACTTGGGGTCAGGGAGTACTTATATGGGACTAGGGTAACTCTCTTGGTATCATGGAGTACTTATATGGGGCTAGGGTAACTTATTTGGGGTCAGGGAGTACTTATACTGTACTAGGGTAACTCACTTGGGGTCAGGGAGTACTTATATGGGACTAGTGTAACTCACTTGGGGTCAGGGAGTACTTATATTGGATTAGGGTAACTCACTTGGGGTCAGGGAGTACTTATATGGGACTAAGGTAACTCACTTTGGGTCAGGGAGTACTTATATGGTACTAGGGTAACTCACTTGAGGGTCAGGGAGCACTTATTTGGGACTAGTGTAACTCACATTGGGTCAGGGAGTACTTATATGGGACTAGGGTAACTCACTTGGGGTCAGGGAGTACTTATATGGGACTAGGGTAACTCACTTGGTGTCAGGGAGTACTTATATGGGACTAGGGTAACTCACTTGGGGTCAGGGAGTAATTATAAAAGGGCTAGGTAACTCAATTAGGGTAAGGGAGTAACTAAATGGGACTAGGGTAACTCACTTGGGGTCAGGGAGCACTTATATGGGACTAGTGTAACTCACTTTGGGTCAGGGAGTACTTATATGGGACTAGGGTAACTCACTTGGGATCAGGGAGTACTTATATCGGACTAGGGTAAATCACTTGGGGTCAGGGAGTACTTATATGGGACTAGGGTAACTCACTTGGGGTCAGGGAGTAATTATAAAAGGGCTAGGGTAACTCAATTAGGGTAAGGGAGTAACTATATGGGACTAGTGTAACTCACTTGGGGTCAGGGAGTACTTATAAAGGGGCAAGGGTAACTAGCTTGTGGTCAGGGAGTACTTATATGGGACTACGGTAACTCGCTTTGGGTCAGGGAGTACCTATATGGGACTAAGGTAACTCACTTGGGGTCAGGGAATATCTATATAGGACTAGGGTAATTCGCTTGGGGTCTGGGAGTACTTATATGGGACTAGGGTAACTCACTTGGGACAGGGAGTAATAATGAAAGGTCTTGGGTAACTGACTTTGGGTCAGGGAGTACTTATTTAGGACTAGGGTAACTCACTTGGTGTCAGGGAGTACTTATATGGGACTAGGGTAACTCACTTGGTATCATGGAGTACTTATATGGGGCTAGGGTAACTTACTTGGGGTCAGGGAGTACTTATACTGTACTAGGGTAACTCACTTGGGGTCAGGGAGTACTTATATGGGACTAGGGTAACTCACTTGGGGTAAGGGAGTACTAATAAAGGGGCTTGGGTAACTCACTTTGTGTCAGGGAGTACTTATATGGGAATAGGGTAACTCACTTTTGGTCAGGGAGTACTTATAAAGGGGCTAGGGTAACTCAGTTGGGGTCAGGGAGTACTTATAAAGCGACTAGGGTAACTCACTTTGGGTCAGGGAGTACTTATATGGGACTAGGGTAACTAACTTGGTGTCAGGGAGTACTTATATGGGACTAGGGTAACTCACTTGGTATCATGGAGTACTTATATGGGGCTAGGGTAACTTACTTGGGGTCAGGGAGTACTTATACTGTACTAGGGTAACTCAATTAGGGTAAGGGAGTACCTATATGGGACTAAGGTAACTCACTTGGGGTCAGGGAATACCTAAATGGGACTAGGGTAACTCACTTGGGGTCAGGGAGTACTTATATGGGACTAGTGTAACTCACTTGGGGTCAGGGAGTACTTATATGGGACTAGGGTAACTCACTTGGGGTCAGGGAGTACTTATAAAGGGGCAAGGGTAACTCGCTTGTGGTCAGGGAGTACTTATATGGGACTACGGTAACTCGCTTTGGGTCAGGGAGTACTTATATGGCACTGGGGTAACTCACTTGGTGTCAGGGAGTACTTATATGGAACTAGGGTAACTCACTTGGTATCATGGAGTACTTATATGGGGCTAGGGTAACTTACTTGGGGTCAGGGAGTACTTATATGGGACTAGGGTAACTCTCTTGGTATCATGGAGTACTTATATGGGGCTAGGGTAACTTATTTGGGGTCAGGGAGTACTTATACTGTACTAGGGTAACTCACTTGGGGTCAGGGAGTACTTATATGGGACTAGTGTAACTCACTTGGGGTCAGGGAGTACTTATATTGGATTAGGGTAACTCACTTGGGGTCAGGGAGTACTTATATGGGACTAAGGTAACTCACTTTGGGTCAGGGAGTACTTATATGGTACTAGGGTAACTCACTTGAGGGTCAGGGAGCACTTATTTGGGACTAGTGTAACTCACATTGGGTCAGGGAGTACTTATATGGGACTAGGGTAACTCACTTGGGGTCAGGGAGTACTTATATGGGACTAGGGTAACTCACTTGGTGTCAGGGAGTACTTATATGGGACTAGGGTAACTCACTTGGGGTCAGGGAGTAATTATAAAAGGGCTAGGTAACTCAATTAGGGTAAGGGAGTAACTAAATGGGACTAGGGTAACTCACTTGGGGTCAGGGAGCACTTATATGGGACTAGTGTAACTCACTTTGGGTCAGGGAGTACTTATATGGGACTAGGGTAACTCACTTGGGATCAGGGAGTACTTATATCGGACTAGGGTAAATCACTTGGGGTCAGGGAGTACTTATATGGGACTAGGGTAACTCACTTGGGGTCAGGGAGTAATTATAAAAGGGCTAGGGTAACTCAATTAGGGTAAGGGAGTAACTATATGGGACTAGTGTAACTCACTTGGGGTCAGGGAGTACTTATAAAGGGGCAAGGGTAACTAGCTTGTGGTCAGGGAGTACTTATATGGGACTACGGTAACTCGCTTTGGGTCAGGGAGTACCTATATGGGACTAAGGTAACTCACTTGGGGTCAGGGAATATCTATATAGGACTAGGGTAATTCGCTTGGGGTCTGGGAGTACTTATATGGGACTAGGGTAACTCACTTGGGACAGGGAGTAATAATGAAAGGTCTTGGGTAACTGACTTTGGGTCAGGGAGTACTTATTTAGGACTAGGGTAACTCACTTGGTGTCAGGGAGTACTTATATGGGACTAGGGTAACTCACTTGGTATCATGGAGTACTTATATGGGGCTAGGGTAACTTACTTGGGGTCAGGGAGTACTTATACTGTACTAGGGTAACTCACTTGGGGTCAGGGAGTACTTATATGGGACTAGGGTAACTCACTTGGGGTAAGGGAGTACTAATAAAGGGGCTTGGGTAACTCACTTTGTGTCAGGGAGTACTTATATGGGAATAGGGTAACTCACTTTTGGTCAGGGAGTACTTATAAAGGGGCTAGGGTAACTCAGTTGGGGTCAGGGAGTACTTATAAAGCGACTAGGGTAACTCACTTTGGGTCAGGGAGTACTTATATGGGACTAGGGTAACTAACTTGGTGTCAGGGAGTACTTATATGGGACTAGGGTAACTCACTTGGTATCATGGAGTACTTATATGGGGCTAGGGTAACTTACTTGGGGTCAGGGAGTACTTATACTGTACTAGGGTAACTCAATTAGGGTAAGGGAGTACCTATATGGGACTAAGGTAACTCACTTGGGGTCAGGGAATACCTAAATGGGACTAGGGTAACTCACTTGGGGTCAGGGAGTACTTATATGGGACTAGTGTAACTCACTTGGGGTCAGGGAGTACTTATATGGGACTAGGGTAACTCACTTGGGGTCAGGGAGTACTTATAAAGGGGCAAGGGTAACTCGCTTGTGGTCAGGGAGTACTTATATGGGACTACGGTAACTCGCTTTGGGTCAGGGAGTACTTATATGGCACTGGGGTAACTCACTTGGTGTCAGGGAGTACTTATATGGAACTAGGGTAACTCACTTGGTATCATGGAGTACTTATATGGGGCTAGGGTAACTTACTTGGGGTCAGGGAGTACTTATATGGGACTAGGGTAACTCTCTTGGTATCATGGAGTACTTATATGGGGCTAGGGTAACTTATTTGGGGTCAGGGAGTACTTATACTGTACTAGGGTAACTCACTTGGGGTCAGGGAGTACTTATATGGGACTAGTGTAACTCACTTGGGGTCAGGGAGTACTTATATTGGATTAGGGTAACTCACTTGGGGTCAGGGAGTACTTATATGGGACTAAGGTAACTCACTTTGGGTCAGGGAGTACTTATATGGTACTAGGGTAACTCACTTGAGGGTCAGGGAGCACTTATTTGGGACTAGTGTAACTCACATTGGGTCAGGGAGTACTTATATGGGACTAGGGTAACTCACTTGGGGTCAGGGAGTACTTATATGGGACTAGGGTAACTCACTTGGTGTCAGGGAGTACTTATATGGGACTAGGGTAACTCACTTGGGGTCAGGGAGTAATTATAAAAGGGCTAGGTAACTCAATTAGGGTAAGGGAGTAACTATATGGGACTAGTGTAACTCACTTGGGGTCAGGGAGTACTTATATGGGACTAGGGTAACTCACTTGGGGTCAGGGAGTACTTATAAAGGGGCAAGGGTAACTCGCTTGTGGTCAGGGAGTACTTATATGGGACTACGGTAACTCGCTTTGGGTCAGGGAGCACTTATATGGGACTAGTGTAACTCACTTGGGGTCAGGGAGTACTTATATGGGACTAGGGTAACTCACTTTGGGTCAGGGAGTACTTATATGGGACTAGGGTAACTCACTTGGGGTCAGGGAGTACTTATATGGGACTAGTGTAATTCACTTGGGGTCAGGGAGTATTTATATGGTACTAGAGTAACTCGCATTGGGTCAGGGAGTACTTATATGGCACTGGGGTAACTCACTTGGTGTCAGGGAGTACTTATATGGGACTAGGGTAACTCACTTGGTATCATGGAGTACTTATATGGGGCTAGGGTAACTTACTTGGGGTCAGGGAGTACTTATACTGTACTAGGGTAACTCACTTGGGGTCAGGGAGTACTTATATGGGACTAGTGTAACTCACTTGGGGTCAGGGAGTACTTATATTGGATTAGGGTAACTCACTTGGGGTCAGGGATTACTTATAAAGTGGCTTGGGTAACTCGCTTGGGGTCAGGGAGTACTTATATGGGACTAAGGTAACTCACTTTGGGTCAGGGAGTACTTATATGGTACTAGGGTAACTCACTTGGGGGTCAGGGAGCACTTATATGGGACTAGTGTAACTCACATTGGGTCAGGGAGTACTTATATGGGACTAGGGTAACTCACTTGGGGTCAGGGAGTACTTATATGGGACTAGGGTAACTCACTTGGGGTCAGGGAGTACTTATATGGGACTAGGGTAACTCACCTGGGGTCAGGGAGAAATTATAAAAGGGGTAGGTAACTCAATTAGGGTAAGGGAGTAACTATATGGGACTAGTGTAACTCACTTGGGGTCAGGGAGTACTTATATGGGACTAGGGTAACTCACTTGGGGTCAGGGAGTACTTATAAAGGGGCAAGGGTAACTCGCTTGTGGTCAGGGAGTACTTATATGGGACTACGGTAACTCGCTTTGGGTCAGGGAGTACCTATATGGGACTAAGGTAACTCACTTGGGGTCAGGGAATACCTATATAGGACTAGGGTAATTCGCTTGGGGTCAGGGAGTACTTATATGGGACTAGGGTAACCCACTTGGGGACAGGGAGTAATAATGAAAGGTCTTGGGTAACTGACTTTGGGTCAGGGAGTACTTATTTAGGACTAGGGTAACTCACTAGGTGTCAGGGAGTACTTATATAGGACTAGGGTAACTCACTTGGTATCATGGAGTACTTATATGGGGCTAGGGTAACTTACTTGGGGTCAGGGAGTACTTATACTGTACTAGGGTAACTCACTTGGGGTCAGGGAGTACTTATATGGGACTAGGGTAACTCACTTGGGGTCAGGGAGTACTTATATGGGACTAGTGTAATTCACTTGGGGTCAGGGAGTATTTATATGGGACTAGAGTAACTCACATTGGGTCAGGGAGTACTTATATGGCACTGGAGTAACTCACTTGGGGTCAGGGCGTAATAATGAAAGGTCTTGGGTAACTGACTTTGGGTCAGGGAGTACTTATTTAGGACTAGAGTAACTCACTTGGTGTCAGGGAGTAATTATATGGGACTAGGGTAACTCACTTGGTATCATGGAGTACTTATATGGGGCTAGGGTAACTTACTTGGGGTCAGGGAGTACTTATACTGTACTAGGGTAACTCAATTAAAGTAAGGGAGTACCTATATGGGACTAAGGTAACTCACTTGGGGTCAGGGAATACCTAAATGGGACTAGGGTAACTCACTTGGGGTCAGGGAGTACTTATATGGGACTAGTGTAACTCACTTGGGGTCAGGGAGTACTTATATGGGACTAGGGTAACTCACTTTGGGTCAGGGAGTACTTATATGGGACTGCGGTAACTCGCTTTGGGTCAGGGAGTACCTATATGGGACTAAGGTAACTCACTTGGGGTCAGGGAATACCTTTATAGGACTAGGGTAATTCGCTTGGGGTCTGGGAGTACTTATATGGGACTAGGGTAACTCACTTGGGGACAGGGAGTAATAATGAAAGGTCTTGGGTAACTGACTTTGGGTCAGGGAGTACTTATTTAGGACTAGGGTAACTCACTTGGTGTCAGGGAGTACTTATATGGGACTAGGGTAACTCACTTGGTATCATGGAGTACTTATATGGGGCTAGGGTAACTTACTTGGGGTCAGGGAGTACTTATACTGTACTAGGGTAACTAACTTGGGGTCAGGGAGTACTTATATGGGACTAGTGTAACTCACTTGGGGCCAGGAAGTACTTATATGGGACTGGGGTAACTCACTTTGGGTCAGGGAGTACTTATATGGTACTAGGGTAACTCACTTGGGGGTCAGGGAGCACTTATATGGGACTAGTGTAACTCACTTTGGGTCAGGGAGTACTTATATGGGACTAGGGTAACTCACTTGGGGTCAGGGAGTACTTATATCGGACTAGGGTAACTCACTTGGGGTCAGGGAGTAATTATAAAAGGGCTAGGGTAACTCAATTAGGGTAAGGGAGTAACTATATGGGACTAGTGTAACTCACTTGGGGTCAGGGAGTACTTATATGGGACTAGGGTAACTCACTTGGTATCATGGTGTACTTATATGGGGCTAGGGTAACTTACTTGGGGTCAGGGAGTACTTATACTGTACTAGGGTAACTCACTTGGGGTCAGGGAGTACTTATATGGGACTAGTGTAACTCACTTGGGGTCAGGGAGTACTTATATTGGATTAGGGTAACTCACTTGGGGTCAGGGAGTACTTATATGGTACTAGGGTAACTCACTTGGGGTCAGGGAGTATTTATATGGGACTAGAGTAACTCGCATTGGGTCAGGGAGTACTTATATGGCACTGGGGTAACTCACTTGGTGTCAGGGAGTACTTATATGGGACTAGGGTAACTCACTTGGTGTCAGGGAGTACTTATATGGGACTAGGGTAACTCACTTGGGGTCAGGGAGTAATTATAAAAGGGCTAGGTAACTCAATTAGGGTAAGGGAGTAACTATATGGGACTAGTGTAACTCACTTGGGGTCAGGGAGTACTTATATGGGACTAGGGTAACTCACTTGGGGTCAGGGAGTACTTATAAAGGGGCAAGGGTAACTCGCTTGTGGTCAGGGAGTACTTATATGGGACTACGGTAACTCGCTTTGGGTCAGGGAGCACTTATATGGGACTAGTGTAACTCACTTGGGGTCAGGGAGTACTTATATGGGACTAGGGTAACTCACTTGGGGTCAGGGAGTACTTATAAAGGGGCAAGGGTAACTCGCTTGTGGTCAGGGAGTACTTATATGGGACTACGGTAACTCGCTTTGGGTCAGGGAGCACTTATATGGGACTAGTGTAACTCACTTGGGGTCAGGGAGTACTTATATGGGACTAGTGTAACTCACTTGGGGTCAGGGAGTACTTATAAAGGGGCAAGGGTAACTCGCTTGTGGTCAGGGAGTACTTATATGGGACTACGGTAACTCGCTTTGGGTCAGGGAGCACTTATATGGGACTAGTGTAACTCACTTGGGGTCAGGGAGTACTTATATGGGACTAGGGTAACTCACTTTGGGTCAGGGAGTACTTATATGGGACTAGGGTAACTCACTTGGGGTCAGGGAGTACTTATATGGGACTAGTGTAATTCACTTGGGGTCAGGGAGTATTTATATGGGACTAGAGTAACTCGCATTGGGTCAGGGAGTACTTATATGGCACTGGGGTAACTCACTTGGTGTCAGGGAGTACTTATATGGGACTAGGCTAACTCACTTGGTATCATGGAGTACTTATATGGGGCTAGGGTAACTTACTTGGGGTCAGGGAGTACTTATACTGTACTAGGGTAACTCACTTGGGGTCAGGGAGTACTTATATGGGACTAGTGTAACTCACTTGGGGTCAGGGAGTACTTATATTGGATTAGGGTAACTCACTTGGGGTCAGGGATTACTTATAAAGTGGCTTGGGTAACTCGCTTGGGGTCAGGGAGTACTTATATGGGACTAAGGTAACTCACTTTGGGTCAGGGAGTACTTATATGGTACTAGGGTAACTCACTTGGGGGTCAGGGAGCACTTATATGGGATTAGTGTAACTCACATTGGGTCAGGGAGTACTTATATGGGACTAGGGTAACTCACTTGGGGTCAGGGAGTACTTATATGGGACTAGGGTAACTCACTTGGGGTCAGGGAGAAATTATAAAAGGGCTAGGTAACTCAATTAGGGTAAGGGAGTAACTATATGGGACTAGTGTAACTCACTTGGGGTCAGGGAGTACTTATATGGGACTAGGGTAACTCACTTGGGGTCAGGGAGTACTTATAAAGGGGCAAGGGTAACTCGCTTGTGGTCAGGGAGTACTTATATGGGACTACGGTAACTCGCTTTGGGTCAGGGAGTACCTATATGGGACTAAGGTAACTCACTTGGGGTCAGGGAATACCTATATAAGACTAGGGTAATTCGCTTGGGGTCAGGGAGTACTTATATGGGACTAGGGTAACTCACTTGGGGACAGGGAGTAATAATGAAAGGTCTTGGGTAACTGACTTTGGGTCAGGGAGTACTTATTTAGGACTAGGGTAACTCACTTGGTGTCAGGGAGTACTTATATAGGACTAGGGTAACACACTTGGTATCATGGAGTACTTATATGGGGCTAGGGTAACTTACTTGGGGTCAGGGAGTACTTATACTGTACTAGGGTAACTCACTTGGGGTCAGGGAGTACTTATATGGGACTAGGGTAACTCACTTGGGGTCAGGGAGTACTTATATGGGACTAGGGTAACTCACTTTGGGTCAGGGAGTACTTATATGGGACTACGGTAACTCGCTTTGGGTCAGGGAGTACCTATATGGGACTAAGGTAACTCACTTGGGGTCAGGGAATACCTATATAGGACTAGGGTAATTCGCTTGGGGTCTGGGAGTACTTATACTGTACTAGGGTAACTCACTTGGGGTCAGGGAGTACTTATATGGGACTAGTGTAACTCACTTGGGGCCAGGAAGTACTTATATGGGACTGGGGTAACTCACTTTGGGTCAGGGAGTACTTATATGGTACTAGGGTAACTCACTTGGGGGTCAGGGAGCACTTATATGGGACTAGTGTAACTCACTTTGGGTCAGGGAGTACTTATATGGGACTAGGGTAACTCACTTGGGGTCAGGGAGTACTTATATCGGACTAGGGTAACTCACTTGGGGTCAGGGAGTACTTATATGGGGCTAGGGTAACTTACTTGGGGTCAGGGAGTACTTATATGGGGCTAGGGTAACTTACTTGGGGTCAGGGAGTACTTATACTGTACTAGGGTAACTCACTTGGGGTCAGGGAGTACTTATATGGGACTAGTGTAACTCACTTGGGGTCAGGGAGTACTTATATTGGATTAGGGTAACTCACTTGGGGTCAGGGATTACTTATAAAGTGGCTTGGGTAACTCGCTTGGGGTCAGGGAGTACTTATATGGGACTAAGGTAACTCACTTTGGGTCAGGGAGTACTTATATGGTACTAGGGTAACTCACTTGGGGGTCAGGGAGCACTTATATGGGATTAGTGTAACTCACATTGGGTCAGGGAGTACTTATATGGGACTAGGGTAACTCACTTGGGGTCAGGGAGTACTTATAAAGGGGCAAGGGTAACTCGCTTGTGGTCAGGGAGTACTTATATGGGACTACGGTAACTCGCTTTGGGTCAGGGAGCACTTATATGGGACTAGTGTAACTCACTTGGGGTCAGGGAGTACTTATATGGGACTAGGGTAACTCACTTTGGGTCAGGGAGTACTTATATGGGACTAGGGTAACTCACTTGGGGTCAGGGAGTACTTATATGGGACTAGTGTAATTCACTTGGGGTCAGGGAGTATTTATATGGGACTAGAGTAACTCGCATTGGGTTAGGGAGTACTTATATGGCACTGGGGTAACTCACTTGGTGTCAGGGAGTACTTATATGGGACTAGGCTAACTCACTTGGTATCATGGAGTACTTATATGGGGCTAGGGTAACTTACTTGGGGTCAGGGAGTACTTATACTGTACTAGGGTAACTCACTTGGGGTCAGGGAGTACTTATATGGGACTAGTGTAACTCACTTGGGGTCAGGGAGTACTTATATTGGATTAGGGTAACTCACTTGGGGTCAGGGATTACTTATAAAGTGGCTTGGGTAACTCGCTTGGGGTCAGGGAGTACTTATATGGGACTAAGGTAACTCACTTTGGGTCAGGGAGTACTTATATGGTACTAGGGTAACTCACTTGGGGGTCAGGGGGCACTTATATGGGATTAGTGTAACTCACATTGGGTCAGGGAGTACTTATATGGGACTAGGGTAACTCACTTGGGGTCAGGGAGTACTTATATGGGACTAGGGTAACTCACTTGGGGTCAGGGAGAAATTATAAAAGGGCTAGGTAACTCAATTAGGGTAAGGGAGTAACTATATGGGACTAGTGTAACTCACTTGGGGTCAGGGAGTACTTATATGGGACTAGGGTAACTCACTTGGGGTCAGGGAGTACTTATAAAGGGGCAAGGGTAACTCGCTTGTGGTCAGGGAGTACTTATATGGGACTACGGTAACTCGCTTTGGGTCAGGGAGTACCTATATGGGACTAAGGTAACTCACTTGGGGTCAGGGAATACCTATATAAGACTAGGGTAATTCGCTTGGGGTCAGGGAGTACTTATATGGGACTAGGGTAACTCACTTGGGGACAGGGAGTAATAATGAAAGGTCTTGGGTAACTGACTTTGGGTCAGGGAGTACTTATTTAGGACTAGGGTAACTCACTTGGTGTCAGGGAGTACTTATATAGGACTAGGGTAACACACTTGGTATCATGGAGTACTTATATGGGGCTAGGGTAACTTACTTGGGGTCAGGGAGTACTTATACTGTACTAGGGTAACTCACTTGGGGTCAGGGAGTACTTATATGGGACTAGGGTAACTCACTTGGGGTCAGGGAGTACTTATATGGGACTAGGGTAACTCACTTTGGGTCAGGGAGTACTTATATGGGACTACGGTAACTCGCTTTGGGTCAGGGAGTACCTATATGGGACTAAGGTAACTCACTTGGGGTCAGGGAATACCTATATAGGACTAGGGTAATTCGCTTGGGGTCTGGGAGTACTTATACTGTACTAGGGTAACTCACTTGGGGTCAGGGAGTACTTATATGGGACTAGTGTAACTCACTTGGGGCCAGGAAGTACTTATATGGGACTGGGGTAACTCACTTTGGGTCAGGGAGTACTTATATGGTACTAGGGTAACTCACTTGGGGGTCAGGGAGCACTTATATGGGACTAGTGTAACTCACTTTGGGTCAGGGAGTACTTATATGGGACTAGGGTAACTCACTTGGGGTCAGGGAGTACTTATATCGGACTAGGGTAACTCACTTGGGGTCAGGGAGTACTTATATGGGGCTAGGGTAACTTACTTGGGGTCAGGGAGTACTTATACTGTACTAGGGTAACTCACTTGGGGTCAGGGAGTACTTATATGGGACTAGTGTAACTCACTTGGGGTCAGGGAGTACTTATATTGGATTAGGGTAACTCACTTGGGGTCAGGGAGTACTTATATGGGACTAAGGTAGCTCACTTTGGGTCAGGGAGTACTTATATGGTACTAGGGTAACTCAATTAGGGTAAGGGAGTAACTATATGGGACTAGTGTAACTCACTTGGGGTCAGGGAGTACTTATATGGGACTAGGGTAACTCACTTGGTATCATGGAGTACTTATATGGGGCTAGGGTAACTTACTTGGGGTCAGGGAGTACTTATACTGTACTAGGGTAACTCACTTGGAGTAAGGGAGTACTTATATGGGGCTAGGGTAACTTACTTGGGGTGAGGGAGTACTTATACTGTACTAGGGTAACTCACTTGGGGTCAGGGAGTACTTATATGGGACTAGTGTAACTCACTTGGGGGCAGGAATTACTTATATGGGACTGGGGTAACTCACTTTGGGTCAGGGAGTACTTATATGGTACTAGGGTAACTCACTTGGGGTCAGGGAGTAATTATAAAAGGGCTAGGGTAACTCACTTTGGGTCAGGGAGTACTTATATGGTACTAGGGTAACTCACTTGGGGGTCAGGGAGCACTTATATGGGATTAGTGTAACTCACATTGGGTCAGGGAGTACTTATATGGGACTAGGGTAACTCACTTGGGGTCAGGGAGTACTTATATGGGGCTAGGGTAACTTACTTGGGGTGAGGGAGTACTTATACTGTACTAGGGTAACTCACTTAGGGTCAGGGAGTACTTATATGGGACTAGTGTAACTCACTTGGGGGCAGGAATTACTTATATGGGACTGGGGTAACTCACTTTGGGTCAGGGATTACTTATATGGTACTAGGGTAACTCACTTGGGGTCAGGGAGAAATTATAAAAGGGCTAGGTAACTCAATTAGGGTAAGGGAGTAACTATATGGGACTAGTGTAACTCACTTGGGGTCAGGGAGTACTTATATGGGACTAGGGTAACTCACTTGGGGTCAGGGAGTACTTATAAAGGGGCAAGGGTAACTCGCTTGTGGTCAGGGAGTACTTATATGGGACTACGGTAACTCGCTTTGGGTCAGGGAGTACCTATATGGGACTAAGGTAACTCACTTGGGGTCAGGGAATACCTATATAAGACTAGGGTAATTCGCTTGGGGTCAGGGAGTACTTATATGGGACTAGGGTAACTCACTTGGGGACAGGGAGTAATAATGAAAGGTCTTGGGTAACTGACTTTGGGTCAGGGAGTACTTATTTAGGACTAGGGTAACTCACTTGGTGTCAGGGAGTACTTATATAGGACTAGGGTAACACACTTGGTATCATGGAGTACTTATATGGGGCTAGGGTAACTTACTTGGGGTCAGGGAGTACTTATACTGTACTAGGGTAACTCACTTGGGGTCAGGGAGTACTTATATGGGACTAGGGTAACTCACTTGGGGTCAGGGAGTACTTATATGGGACTAGGGTAACTCACTTTGGGTCAGGGAGTACTTATATGGGACTACGGTAACTCGCTTTGGGTCAGGGAGTACCTATATGGGACTAAGGTAACTCACTTGGGGTCAGGGAATACCTATATAGGACTAGGGTAATTCGCTTGGGGTCTGGGAGTACTTATAC
Organism: Prorops nasuta; assembly: GCF_024137725.1. NCBI lineage: Eukaryota > Metazoa > Arthropoda > Insecta > Hymenoptera > Bethylidae > Prorops > Prorops nasuta. The sequence continues at coordinate 413,391 of NW_027116841.1, read as the reverse complement.
TGTACTAGGGTAACTCACTTGGGGTCAGGGAGTACTTATATGGGACTAGTGTAACTCACTTGGGGCCAGGAAGTACTTATATGGGACTGGGGTAACTCACTTTGGGTCAGGGAGTACTTATATGGTACTAGGGTAACTCACTTGGGGGTCAGGGAGCACTTATATGGGACTAGTGTAACTCACTTTGGGTTAGGGAGTACTTATATGGGACTAGGGTAACTCACTTGGGGTCAGGGAGTACTTATATCGGACTAGGGTAACTCACTTGGGGTCAGGGAGTACTTATATGGGGCTAGGGTAACTTACTTGGGGTCAGGGAGTACTTATACTGTACTAGGGTAACTCACTTGGGGTCAGGGAGTACTTATATGGGACTAGTGTAACTCACTTGGGGTCAGGGAGTACTTATATTGGATTAGGGTAACTCACTTGGGGTCAGGGAGTACTTATATGGGACTAAGGTAACTCACTTTGGGTCAGGGAGTACTTATATGGTACTAGGGTAACTCAATTAGGGTAAGGGAGTAACTATATGGGACTAGTGTAACTCACTTGGGGTCAGGGAGTACTTATATGGGACTAGGGTAACTCACTTGGTATCATGGAGTACTTATATGGGGCTAGGGTAACTTACTTGGGGTCAGGGAGTACTTATACTGTACTAGGGTAACTCACTTGGAGTAAGGGAGTACTTATATGGGGCTAGGGTAACTTACTTGGGGTGAGGGAGTACTTATACTGTACTAGGGTAACTCACTTGGGGTCAGGGAGTACTTATATGGGACTAGTGTAAATCACTTGGGGGCAGGAATTACTTATATGGGACTGGGGTAACTCACTTTGGGTCAGGGAGTACTTATATGGTACTAGGGTAACTCACTTGGGGTCAGGGAGTAATTATAAAAGGGCTAGGGTAACTCAATTAGGGTAAGGGAGTAACTATATGGGACTAGTGTAACTCACTTGGGGTCAGGGAGTACTTATATGGGACTAGGGTAACTCACTTGGTATCATGGAGTACTTATATGGGGCTAGGGTAACTTACTTGGGGTCAGGGAGTACTTATACTGTACTAGGGTAACTCACTTGTGGTCAGGGAGTACTTATATGGGATTAGTGTAACTCACTTGGGGTCAGGGAGTACTTATATTGGATTAGGGTAACTCACTTGGGGTCAGGGAGTACTTATATGGGACTAAGGTAACTCACTTTGGGTCAGGGAGTACTTACATGGTACTAGGGTAACTCACTTGGGGGTCAGAGAGCACTTATTTGGGACTAGTGTAACTCACATTGGGTCAGGGACTACTTATATGGGACTAGGTTAACTCACTTGGGGTCAGGGAATACTTATATGGGACTAGTGTAATTCACTTGGGGTCAGGGAGTATTTATATGGGACTAGAGTAACTCGCATTGGGTCAGGGAGTACTTATATGGCACTGGGGTAACTCACTTGGTGTCAGGGAGTACTTATATGGGACTAGGGTAACTCACTTGCAATCATGGAGTACTTATATGGGGCTAGGGTAACTTACTTGGGGTCAGGGAGTACTTATATGGGACTAGGGTAACTCACTTGGTATCATGGAGTACTTATATGGGGCTAGGGTAACTTACTTGGGGTCAGGGAGTACTTATACTGTACTAGGGTAACTCACTTGGGGTCAGGGAGTACTTATATGGGACTAGTGTAACTCACTTGGGGTCAGGGAGTAATTATATTGGATTTGGGTAACTCACTTGGGGTCAGGGAGTACTTATATGGGACTAAGGTAACTCACTTTGGGTCAGGGAGTACTTATATGGTACTAGGGTAACTCACTTGAGGGTCAGGGAGCACTTATTTGGGACTAGTGTAACTCACATTGGGTCAGGGAGTACTTATATGGGACTAGGGTAACTCACTTGGGGTCAGGGAGTACTTATATAGGACTAGGGTAACTCACTTGGTGTCAGGGAGTACTTATATGGGACTAGGGTAACTCACTTGGGGTCAGGGAGTAATTATAAAAGGGCTAGGTAACTCAATTAGGGTAAGGGAGTAACTATATGGGACTAGTGTAACTCACTTGGGGTCAGGGAGAACTTATATGGGACTAGGGTAACTCACTTGGGGTCAGGGAGTATTTATAAAGGGTCAAGGGTAACTCGCTTGTGGTCAGGGAGTACTTATATGGGACTAGGGTAACTCACTTTGGGTCAGGGAGTACTTATATGGGACTACGTAACTCGCTTTGGGTCAGGGAGCACTTATATGGGACTAGTGTAACTCACTTGGGGTCATGGAGTACTTATATGGGACTAGGGTAACTCACTTTGGGTCAGGGAGTACTTATATGGGACTACGGTAACTCACTTGGGGTCAGGGAGTACTTATATGGGACTAGTGTAATTCACTTGGGGTCAGGGAGTATTTATATGGGACTAGAGTAACTCGCATTGGGTCAGGGAGTACTTATATGGCACTGGGGTAACTAACTTGGTGTCAGGGAGTACTTATATGGGACTAGGGTAACTCACTTGGTATCATGGAGTACTTATATGGGGCTAGGGTAACTTACTTGGGGTCAGGGAGTACTTATACTGTACTAGGGTAACTCACTTGGGGTCAGGGAGTACTTATATGGGACTAGTGTAACTCACTTGGGGTCAGGGAGTACTTATTTAGGAATAGGGTAACTCACTTGGTGTCAGGGAGTACTTATATGGGACTAGGGTAACTCACTTGGTATTATGGAGTACTTATATGGGGCTAGGGTAACTTACTTGGGGTCAGGGAGTACTTATACTGTACTAGGGTAACTCAATTAAAGTAAGGGAGTACCTATATGGGACTAAGGTAACTCACTTGGGGTCAGGGAATACCTAAATGGGACTAGGGTAACTCACTTGGGGTCAGGGAGCACTTATATGGGACTAGGGTAACTCACTTGGGATCAGGGAGTACTTATATCGGACTAGGGTAAATCACTTGGGGTCAGGGAGTACTTATATGGGACTAGGGTAACTCACTTGGGGTCAGGGAGTAATTATAAAAGGGCTAGGGTAACTCAATTAGGGTAAGGGAGTAACTATATGGGACTAGTGTAACTCACTTGGGGTCAGGGAGTACTTATAAAGGGGCAAGGGTAACTTGCTTGTGGTCAGGGAGTACTTATATGGGACTAGTGTAACTCACTTGGGGTCAGGGAGTACTTATATGGGACTAGGGTAACTCACTTTGGGTCAGGGAGTACTTATATGGGACTACGGTAACTCGCTTTGGGTCAGGGAGTACCTATATGGGACTAAGGTTTCTCACTTGGGGTCAGGGAATACCTATATAGGACTAGGGTAATTCGCTTGGGGTCTGGGAGTACTTATATGGGACTAGGGTAACTCACTTGGGGACAGGGAGTAATAATGAAAGGTCTTGGGTAACTGACTTTGGGTCAGGGAGTACTTATTTAGGACTAGGGTAACTCACTTGGTGTCAGGGAGTACTTATATGGGACTAGGGTAACTCACTTGGTATCATTGAGTACTTATATGGGGCTACGGTAACTTACTTAGGGTCAGGGAGTACTTATACTGTACTAGGGTAACTCACTTGGGGTCAGGGAGTACTTATATGGGACTAGTGTAACTCACTTGGGGCCAGGAAGTACTTATATGGGATTGGGGTAACTCACTTTGGGCCAGGGAGTACTTATATGGTACTAGGGTAACTCACTTGGAGGTCAGGGAGCACTTATATGGGACTAGTGTAACTCACTTTGGGTCAGGGAGTACTTATATGGGACTAGGGTAACTCACTTGGGGTCAGGGAGTACTTATATCGGACTAGGGTAACTCACTTGGGGTCAGGGAGTACTTATACTGTACTAGGGTAACTCACTTGGGGTCAGGGAGTACTTATATGGGACTAGTGTAACTCACTTTTGGGTCAGGGAGTACTTATATGGGACTAGGTTAACTCACTTGGGGTCAGGGAGTACTTATATGGGACTAGGGTAACTCACTTTGGGTCAGGGAGTACTTATATGGGACTAGGTTAACTCACTTGGGGTCAGGGAGTACTTATATGGGACTAGGGTAACTCACTTGGGGTCAGGGAGTAATTATATGGTACTAGGGTAACTCAATTAGGGTAAGGGAGTAACTATATGGGACTAGTGTAACTCACTTGGGGTCAGGGAGTACTTATATGGGACTAGGGTAACTCACTTGGTATCATGGAGTACTTATATGGGGCTAGGGTAACTTACTTGGGGTCAGGGAGTACTTATACTGTACTAGGGTAACTCACTTGGAGTAAGGGAGTACTTATATGGGGCTAGGGTAACTTACTTGGGGTCAGGGAGTACTTATACTGTACTAGGGTAACTCACTTGGGGTCAGGGAGTACTTATATGGGACTAGTGTAACTCACTTGGGGCCAGGAATTACTTATATGGGACTGGGGTAACTCACTTTGGGTCAGGGAGTACTTATATGGTACTAGGGTAACTCACTTGGGGTCAGGGAGTAATTATAAAAGGGCTAGGGTAACTCAATTAGGGTAAGGGAGTAACTATATGGGACTAGTGTAACTCACTTGGGGTCAGGGAGTACTTATATGGGACTAGGGTAACTCACTTGGTATCATGGAGTACTTATATGGGGCTAGGGTAACTTACTTGGGGTCAGGGAGTACTTATACTGTACTAGGGTAACTCACTTGTGGTCAGGGAGTACTTATATGGGACTAGTGTAACTCACTTGGGGTCAGGGAGTACTTATATTGGATTAGGGTAACTCACTTGGGGTCAGGGAGTACTTATATGGGACTAAGGTAACTCACTTTGGGTCAGGGAGTACTTATATGGTACTAGGGTAACTCACTTGGGGGTCAGGGAGCACTTATTTGGGACTAGTGTAACTCACATTGAGTCAGGGAGTACTTATATGGGACTAGGGTAACTCACTTGGGGTCAGGGAATACTTATATGGGACTAGTGTAATTCACTTGGGGTCAGGGAGTATTTATATGGGACTAGAGTAACTCGCATTGGGTCAGGGAGTACTTATATGGCACTGGGGTAACTCACTTGGTGTCAGGGAGTACTTATATGGGACTAGGGTAACTCACTTGCAATCATGGAGTACTTATATGGGGCTAGGGTAACTTACTTGGGGTCAGGGAGTACTTATATGGGACTAGGGTAACTCACTTGGTATCATGGAGTACTTATATGGGGCTAGGGTAACTTACTTGGGGTCAGGGAGTACTTATACTGTACTAGGGTAACTCACTTGGGGTCAGGGAGTACTTATATGGGACTAGTGTAACTCACTTGGGGTCAGGGAGTACTTATATTGGATTTGGGTAACTCACTTGGGGTCAGGGAGTACTTATATGGGACTAAGGTAACTCACTTTGGGTCAGGGAGTACTTATATGGTACTAGGGTAACTCACTTGAGGGTCAGGGAGCACTTATTTGGGACTAGTGTAACTCACATTGGGTCAGGGAGTACTTATATGGGACTAGGGTAACTCACTTGGGGTCAGGGAGTACTTATATAGGACTAGGGTAACTCACTTGGTGTCAGGGAGTACTTATATGGGACTAGGGTAACTCACTTGGGGTCAGGGAGTAATTATAAAAGGGCTAGGTAACTCAATTAGGGTAAGGGAGTAACTATATGGGACTAGTGTAACTCACTTGGGGTCAGGGAGTACTTATATGGGACTAGGGTAACTCACTTGGGGTCAGGGAGTACTTATAAAGGGTCAAGGGTAACTCGCTTGTGGTCAGGGAGTACTTATATGGGACTAGGGTAACTCACTTTGGGTCAGGGAGTACTTATATGGGACTACGGTAACTCGCTTTGGGTCAGGGAGCACTTATATGGGACTACGGTAACTCACTTGGGGTCAGGGAGTACTTATATGGGACTAGTGTAATTCACTTGGGGTCAGGGAGTATTTATATGGGACTAGAGTAACTCGCATTGGGTCAGGGAGTACTTATATGGCACTGGGGTAACTAACTTGGTGTCAGGGAGTACTTATATGGGACTAGGGTAACTCACTTGGTATCATGGAGTACTTATATGGGGCTAGGGTAACTTACTTGGGGTCAGGGAGTACTTATACTGTACTAGGGTAACTCACTTGGGGTCAGGGAGTACTTATATGGGACTAGTGTAACTCACTTGGGGTCAGGGAGTACTTATTTAGGAATAGGGTAACTCACTTGGTGTCAGGGAGTACTTATATGGGACTAGGGTAACTCACTTGGTATTATGGAGTACTTATATGGGGCTAGGGTAACTTACTTGGGGTCAGGGAGTACTTATACTGTACTAGGGTAACTCAATTAAAGTAAGGGAGTACCTATATGGGACTAAGGTAACTCACTTGGGGTCAGGGAATACCTAAATGGGACTAGGGTAACTCACTTGGGGTCAGGGAGCACTTATATGGGACTAGGGTAACTCACTTGGGATCAGGGAGTACTTATATCGGACTAGGGTAAATCACTTGGGGTCAGGGAGTACTTATATGGGACTAGGGTAACTCACTTGGGGTCAGGGAGTAATTATAAAAGGGCTAGGGTAACTCAATTAGGGTAAGGGAGTAACTATATGGGACTAGTGTAACTCACTTGGGGTCAGGGAGTACTTATAAAGGGGCAAGGGTAACTTGCTTGTGGTCAGGGAGTACTTATATGGGACTAGTGTAACTCACTTGGGGTCAGGGAGTACTTATATGGGACTAGGGTAACTCACTTTGGGTCAGGGAGTACTTATATGGGACTACGGTAACTCGCTTTGGGTCAGGGAGTACCTATATGGGACTAAGGTATCTCACTTGGGGTCAGGGAATACCTATATAGGACTAGGGTAATTCGCTTGGGGTCTGGGAGTACTTATATGGGACTAGGGTAACTCACTTGGGGACAGGGAGTAATAATGAAAGGTCTTGGGTAACTGACTTTGGGTCAGGGAGTACTTATTTAGGACTAGGGTAACTCACTTGGTGTCAGGGAGTACTTATATGGGACTAGGGTAACTCACTTGGTATCATGGAGTACTTATATGGGGCTACGGTAACTTACTTAGGGTCAGGGAGTACTTATACTGTACTAGGGTAACTCACTTGGGGTCAGGGAGTACTTATATGGGACTAGTGTAACTCACTTGGGGCCAGGAAGTACTTATATGGGATTGGGGTAACTCACTTTGGGTCAGGGAGTACTTATATGGTACTAGGGTAACTCACTTGGAGGTCAGGGAGTACTTATATGGGACTACGGTAACTCGCTTTGGGTCAGGGAGCACTTATATGGGACTACGGTAACTCACTTGGGGTCAGGGAGTACTTATATGGGACTAGTGTAATTCACTTGGGGTCAGGGAGTATTTATATGGGACTAGAGTAACTCGCATTGGGTCAGGGAGTACTTATATGGCACTGGGGTAACTAACTTGGTGTCAGGGAGTACTTATATGGGACTAGGGTAACTCACTTGGTATCATGGAGTACTTATATGGGGCTAGGGTAACTTACTTGGGGTCAGGGAGTACTTATACTGTACTAGGGTAACTCACTTGGGGTCAGGGAGTACTTATATGGGACTAGTGTAACTCACTTGGGGTCAGGGAGTACTTATTTAGGAATAGGGTAACTCACTTGGTGTCAGGGAGTACTTATATGGGACTAGGGTAACTCACTTGGTATTATGGAGTACTTATATGGGGCTAGGGTAACTTACTTGGGGTCAGGGAGTACTTATACTGTACTAGGGTAACTCAATTAAAGTAAGGGAGTACCTATATGGGACTAAGGTAACTCACTTGGGGTCAGGGAATACCTAAATGGGACTAGGGTAACTCACTTGGGGTCAGGGAGCACTTATATGGGACTAGGGTAACTCACTTGGGATCAGGGAGTACTTATATCGGACTAGGGTAAATCACTTGGGGTCAGGGAGTACTTATATGGGACTAGGGTAACTCACTTGGGGTCAGGGAGTAATTATAAAAGGGCTAGGGTAACTCAATTAGGGTAAGGGAGTAACTATATGGGACTAGTGTAACTCACTTGGGGTCAGGGAGTACTTATAAAGGGGCAAGGGTAACTTGCTTGTGGTCAGGGAGTACTTATATGGGACTAGTGTAACTCACTTGGGGTCAGGGAGTACTTATATGGGACTAGGGTAACTCACTTTGGGTCAGGGAGTACTTATATGGGACTACGGTAACTCGCTTTGGGTCAGGGAGTACCTATATGGGACTAAGGTATCTCACTTGGGGTCAGGGAATACCTATATAGGACTAGGGTAATTCGCTTGGGGTCTGGGAGTACTTATATGGGACTAGGGTAACTCACTTGGGGACAGGGAGTAATAATGAAAGGTCTTGGGTAACTGACTTTGGGTCAGGGAGTACTTATTTAGGACTAGGGTAACTCACTTGGTGTCAGGGAGTACTTATATGGGACTAGGGTAACTCACTTGGTATCATGGAGTACTTATATGGGGCTACGGTAACTTACTTAGGGTCAGGGAGTACTTATACTGTACTAGGGTAACTCACTTGGGGTCAGGGAGTACTTATATGGGACTAGTGTAACTCACTTGGGGCCAGGAAGTACTTATATGGGATTGGGGTAACTCACTTTGGGTCAGGGAGTACTTATATGGTACTAGGGTAACTCACTTGGAGGTCAGGGAGCACTTATATGGGACTAGTGTAACTCACTTTGGGTCAGGGAGTACTTATATGGGACTAGGGTAACTCACTTGGGGTCAGGGAGTACTTATATCGGACTAGGGTAACTCACTTGGGGTCAGGGAGTACTTATACTGTACTAGGGTAACTCACTTGGGGTCAGGGAGTACTTATATGGGACTAGTGTAACTCACTTTGGGTCAGGGAGTACTTATATGGGACTAGGTTAACTCACTTGGGGTCAGGGAGTACTTATATGGGACTAGGGTAACTCACTTGGGGTCAGGGAGTAATTATAAAAGGGCTAGGTAACTCAATTAGGGTAAGGGAGTAACTATATGGGACTAGTGTAACTTACTTGGGGTCAGGGAGTACTTATATGGGACTAGGGTAACTCACTTGGGGTCAGGGAGTACTTATAAAGGGGCAAGGGTAACTCGCTTGTGGTCAGGGAGTACTTATATGGGACTACGGTAACTCGCTTTGGGTCAGGGAGTACCTATATGGGACTAAGGTAACTCACTTGGGGTCAGGGAATACCTATTTAGGACTAGGGTAATTCGCTTGGGGTCAGGGAGTACTTATATGGGACTAGGGTAACTCACTTGGGGTCAGGGAGTAATTATAAAAGGGCTAGGTAACTCAATTAGGGTAAGGGAGTAACTATATGGGACTAGTGTAACTTACTTGGGGTCAGGGAGTACTTATTTGGGACTAGGGTAACTCACTTGGGGTCAGGGAGTACTTATAAAGGGGCAAGGGTAACTCGCTTGTGGTCAGGGAGTACTTATATGGGACTACGGTAACTCGCTTTGGGTCAGGGAGTACCTATATGGGACTAAGGTAACTCACTTGCGGTCAGGGAATACCTATTTAGGACTAGGGTAACTCACTTGGTGTCAGGGAGTACTTATATAGGACTAGGGTAACTCACTTGGTATCATTGAGTACTTATATGGGGCTAGGGTAACTTACTTGGGGTCAGGGAGTACTTATACTGTACTAGGGTAACTCACTTGGGGTCAGGGAGTACTTATATGGGACTAAGGTAACTCACTTGGGGTCAGGGAGTACTTATATGGGACTAGTGTAATTCACTTGGGGTCAAGGAATATTTATATGGGACTAGAGTAACTCGCATTGGGTCAGGGAGTACTTATATGGCACTGGAGTAACACACTTGGGGTCAGGGCGTAATAATAAAAGGTCTTGGGTAACTGACTTTGGGTCAGGGATTACTTATTTAGGACTAGGGTAACTCACTTGGTGTCAGGGAGTACTTATATGGGACTAGGGTAACTCACTTGGTATTATGGAGTACTTATATGGGGCTAGGGTAACTTACTTGGGGTCAGGGAGTACTTATACTGTACTAGGGTAAATCAATTAAAGTAAGGGAGTACCTATATGGGACTAAGGTAACTCACTTGGGGTCAGGGAAAACCTAATTGGGACTAGGGTAACTCACTTGGGGTCAGGGAGCATTTATATGGGACTAGTGTAACTCACTTTGGGTCAGGGAGTACTTATATGGGACTAGGGTAACTCACTTGGGGTCAGGGAGTACTTATATCGGACTAGGGTAACTCACTTGGGGTCAGGGAGTACTTATATGGGACTAGGGTAACTCACTTGGGGTCAGGGAGTAATTATAAAAGGGCTAGGGTAACTCAATTAGGGTAAGGGAGTAACTATATGGGACTAGTGTAACTCACTTGGGGTCAGGGAGTACTTATAAAGGGGCCAGGGTAACTTGCTTGTGGTCAGGGAGTACTTATATGGGACTACGGTAACTCGCTTTGGGTCAGGGAGTACCTATATGGGACTAAGGTAACTCACTTGGGGTCAGGGAATACCTATATAGGACTAGGGTAATTCGCTTGGTGTCTGGGAGTACTTATATGGGACTAGGGTAACTCACTTGGGGACAGGGAGTAATAATGAAAGGTCTTGGGTAACTGACTTTGGGTCAGGGAGTACTTATTTAGGACTAGGGTAACTCACTTGGTGTCAGGGAGTACTTATATGGGACTAGGGTAACTCACTTGGTGTCAGGGAGTACTTATATGGGACTAGGGTAACTCACTTGGGGTCAGGGAGTAATTATAAAAGGGCTAGGTAACTCAATTAGGGTAAGGGAGTAACTATATGGGACTAGTGTAACTCACTTGGGGTCAGGGAGTACTTATATGGGACTAGGGTAACTCACTTGGGGTCAGGGAGTACTTATATGGGACTAGGGTAACTCACTTGGGGTCAGGGAGTACTTATATGGGACTAGTGTAACTCACTTGGGGTCAGGGAGTACTTATATTGGATTAGGGTAACTCACTTGGGGTCAGGGATTACTTATAAAGTGGCTTGGGTAACTCGCTTGGGGTCAGGGAGTACTTATATGGGACTAAGGTAACTCACTTTGGGTCAGGGAGTACTTATATGGTACTAGGGTAACTCACTTGGGGGTCAGGGAGAACTTATATGGGACTAGTGTAACTCACATTGGGTCAGGGAGTACTTATATGGGACTAGGGTAACTCACTTGGGGTCAGGGAGTACTTATATGGGACTAGGGTAACTCACTTGGGGTCAGGGAGTACTTATATGGGACTAGGGTAACTCACTTGGTATCATGGAGTACTTATATGGGGCTAGGGTAACTTACTTGGGGTCAGGTAGTACTTATACTGTACTAGGGTAACTCACTTGGGGTCAGGGAGTACTTATATGGGACTAGTGTAACTCACTTTGGGTCAGGGAGTACTTATATGGGACTAGGGTAACTCACTTGGGGTCAGGGAATACTTATATGGGACTAGGGTAACTCACTTGGGGTCAGGGAGTAATTATAAAAGGGCTAGGTAACTCAATTAGGGTAAGGGAGTAACTATATGGGACTAGTGTAACTCACTTGGGGTCAGGGAGTAATTAAATGGGACTAGGGTAACTCACTTGGGGTCAGGGAGTACTTATAAAGGGGAAAGGGTAACTCGCTTGTGGTCAGGGAGTACTTATATGGGACTACGGTAACTCGCTTTGGGTCAGGGAGTACCTATATGGGACTAAGGTAACTCACTTGGGGTCAGGGAATACCTATTTAGGACTAGGGTAATTCGCTTGGGGTCAGGGAGTACTTATATGGGACTAGGGTAACTCACTTGGGGACAGGGAGTAATAATGAAAGGTCTTGGGTAACTGACTTTGGGTCAGGGAGTACTTATTTAGGACTAGGGTAACTCACTTGGTGTCAGGGAGTACTTATATAGGACTAGGGTAACTCACTTGGTATCATGGAGTACTTATATGGGGCTAGGGTAACTTACTTGGGGTCAGGGAGTACTTATACTGTACTAGGGTAACTCACTTGGGGTCAGGGAGTACTTATATGGGACTAGGGTAACTCACTTGGTATTATGGAGTACTTATATGGGGCTAGGGTAACTTACTTGGGGTCAGGGAGTACTTATACTGTACTAGGGTAACTCAATTAAAGTAAGGGAGTACCTATATGGGACTAAGGTAACTCACTTGGGGTCAGGGAATACCTAAATGGGACTAGGGTAACTCACTTGGGGTCAGGGAGTACTTATATGGGACTAGTGTAACTCACTTGGGGTCAGGGAGTACTTATTTAGGAATAGGGTAACTCACTTGGTGTCAGGGAGTACTTATATGGGACTAGGGTAACTCACTTGGTATTATGGAGTACTTATATGGGGCTAGGGTAACTTACTTGGGGTCAGGGAGTACTTATACTGTACTAGGGTAACTCAATTAAAGTAAGGGAGTACCTATATGGGACTAAGGTAACTCACTTGGGGTCAGGGAATACCTAAATGGGACTAGGGTAACTCACTTGGGGTCAGGGAGCACTTATATGGGACTAGTGTAACTCACTTTGGGTCAGGGAGTACTTATATGGGACTAGGGTAACTCACTTGGGATCAGGGAGTACTTATATCGGACTAGGGTAAATCACTTGGGGTCAGGGAGTACTTATATGGGACTAGGGTAACTCACTTGGGGTCAGGGAGTAATTATAAAAGGGCTAGGGTAACTCAATTAGGGTAAGGGAGTAACTATATGGGACTAGTGTAACTCACTTGGGGTCAGGGAGTACTTATAAAGGGGCAAGGGTAACTTGCTTGTGGTCAGGGAGTACTTATATGGGACTAGTGTAACTCACTTGGGGTCAAGGAGTACTTATATGGGACTAGGGTAACTCACTTTGGGTCAGGGAGTACTTATATGGGACTACGGTAACTCGCTTTGGGTCAGGGAGTACCTATATGGGACTAAGGTATCTCACTTGGGGTCAGGGAATACCTATATAGGACTAGGGTAATTCGCTTGGGGTCTGGGAGTACTTATATGGGACTAGGGTAACTCACTTGGGGACAGGGAGTAATAATGAAAGGTCTTGGGTAACTGACTTTGGGTCAGGGAGTACTTATTTAGGACTAGGGTAACTCACTTGGTGTCAGGGAGTACTTATATGGGACTAGGGTAACTCACTTGGTATCATGGAGTACTTATATGGGGCTACGGTAACTTACTTGGGGTCAGGGAGTACTTATACTGTACTAGGGTAACTCACTTGGGGTCAGGGAGTACTTATATGGGACTAGTGTAACTCACTTGGGGCCAGGAAGTACTTATATGGGATTGGGGTAACTCACTTTGGGTCAGGGAGTACTTATATGGTACTAGGGTAACTCACTTGGAGGTCAGGGAGCACTTATATGGGACTAGTGTAACTCACTTGGTATTATGGAGTACTTATATGGGGCTAGGGTAACTTACTTGGGGTCAGGGAGTACTTATACTGTACTAGGGTAACTCAATTAAAGTAAGGGAGTACCTATATGGGACTAAGGTAACTCACTTGGGGTCAGGGAATACCTAAATGGGACTAGGGTAACTCACTTGGGGTCAGGGAGCACTTATATGGGACTAGTGTAACTCACTTTGGGTCAGGGAGTACTTATATGGGACTAGGGTAACTCACTTGGGATCAGGGAGTACTTATATCGGACTAGGGTAAATCACTTGGGGTCAGGGAGTACTTATATGGGACTAGGGTAACTCACTTGGGGTCAGGGAGTAATTATAAAAGGGCTAGGGTAACTCAATTAGGGTAAGGGAGTAACTATATGGGACTAGTGTAACTCACTTGGGGTCAGGGAGTACTTATAAAGGGGCAAGGGTAACTTGCTTGTGGTCAGGGAGTACTTATATGGGACTACGGTAACTCGCTTTGGGTCAGGGAGTACCTATATGGGACTAAGGTAACTCACTTGGGGTCAGGGAATACCTATATAGGACTAGGGTAATTCGCTTGGGGTCTGGGAGTACTTATATGGGACTAGGGTAACTCACTTGGGGACAGGGAGTAATAATGAAAGGTCTTGGGTAACTCAATTAGGGTAAGGGAGTAACTATATGGGACTAGTGTAACTCACTTGGGGTCAGGGAGTACTTATAAAGGGGCAAGGGTAACTTGCTTGTGGTCAGGGAGTACTTATATGGGACTAGTGTAACTCACTTGGGGTCAGGGAGTACTTATATGGGACTAGGGTAACTCACTTTGGGTCAGGGAGTACTTATATGGGACTACGGTAACTCGCTTTGGGTCAGGGAGTACCTATATGGGACTAAGGTATCTCACTTAGGGTCAGGGAATACCTATATAGGACTAGGGTAATTCGCTTGGGGTCTGGGAGTACTTATATGGGACTAGGGTAACTCACTTGGGGACAGGGAGTAATAATGAAAGGTCTTGGGTAACTGACTTTGGGTCAGGGAGTACTTATTTAGGACTAGGGTAACTCACTTGGTGTCAGGGAGTACTTATATGGGACTAGGGTAACTCACTTGGTATCATGGAGTACTTATATGGGGCTACGGTAACTTACTTGGGGTCAGGGAGTACTTATACTGTACTAGGGTAACTCACTTGGGGTCAGGGAGTACTTATATGGGACTAGTGTAACTCACTTGGGGCCAGGAAGTACTTATATGGGATTGGGGTAACTCACTTTGGGTCAGGGAGTACTTATATGGTACTAGGGTAACTCACTTGGAGGTCAGGGAGCACTTATATGGGACTAGTGTAACTCACTTGGTATTATGGAGTACTTATATGGGGCTAGGGTAACTTACTTGGGGTCAGGGAGTACTTATACTGTACTAGGGTAACTCAATTAAAGTAAGGGAGTACCTATATGGGACTAAGGTAACTCACTTGGGGTCAGGGAATACCTAAATGGGACTAGGGTAACTCACTTGGGGTCAGGGAGCACTTATATGGGACTAGTGTAACTCACTTTGGGTCAGGGAGTACTTATATGGGACTAGGGTAACTCACTTGGGATCAGGGAGTACTTATATCGGACTAGGGTAAATCACTTGGGGTCAGGGAGTACTTATATGGGACTAGGGTAACTCACTTGGGGTCAGGGAGTAATTATAAAAGGGCTAGGGTAACTCAATTAGGGTAAGGGAGTAACTATATGGGACTAGTGTAACTCACTTGGGGTCAGGGAGTACTTATAAAGGGGCAAGGGTAACTTGCTTGTGGTCAGGGAGTACTTATATGGGACTACGGTAACTCGCTTTGGGTCAGGGAGTACCTATATGGGACTAAGGTAACTCACTTGGGGTCAGGGAATACCTATATAGGACTAGGGTAATTCGCTTGGGGTCTGGGAGTACTTATATGGGACTAGGGTAACTCACTTGGTATCATGGAGTACTTATATGGGGCTAGGGTAACTTACTTGGGGTCAGGGAGTACTTATACTGTACTAGGGTAACTCACTTGGGGTCAGGGAGTACTTATATGGGACTAGGGTAACTCACTTGGGGTAAGGGAGTACTAATAAAGGGGCTTGGGTAACTCACTTTGTGTCAGGGAGTACTTATATGGGAATAGGGTAACTCACTTTTGGTCAGGGAGTACTTATAAAGGGGCTAGGGTAACTCAGTTGGGGTCAGGGAGTACTTATAAAGCGACTAGGGTAACTCACTTTGGGTCAGGGAGTACTTATATGGGACTAGGGTAACTAACTTGGTGTCAGGGAGTACTTATATGGGACTAGGGTAACTCACTTGGTATCATGGAGTATTATATGGGGCTAGGGTAACTTACTTGGGGTCAGGGAGTACTTATATGGGACTAGGGTAACTCACTTTGGGTCAGGGAGTACTTATATGGGACTAGGGTAACTCACTTTGGGTTAGGGAGTACTTATGTGGTACTAGGGTAACTCACTTGGGGGTCAGGGAGCACTTATATGGGACTAGTGTAACTCACTTGGGGTCAGGGAGTACTTATATGGGACTAGGGTAACTCACTTTGGGTCAGGGAGTACTTATATGGGACTAGGGTATCTCACTTGTGGTCAGGGAGTACTTATAGAGTGGCTAGGGTAACTCAGTTGGGGTCAGGGAGTACTTATAAAGGGACTAGGGTAACTCACTTGGGGTCAGGGAATACCTATATAGGACTAGGGTAACTCACTTTGGGTCAGGGAGTACTTATATGGGACTAGGGTAACTCACTTTGGGTTAGGGAGTACTTATGTGGTACTAGGGTAACTCACTTGGGGGTCAGGGAGCACTTATATGGGACTAGTGTAACTCACTTGGGGTCAGGGAGTACTTATATGGGACTAGGGTAACTCACTTTGGGTTAGGGAGTACTTATGTGGTACTAGGGTAACTCACTTGGGGGTCAGGGAGCACTTATATGGGACTAGTGTAACTCACTTGGGGTCAGGGAGTACTTATATGGGACTAGGGTAACTCACTTTGGGTCAGGGAGTACTTATATGGGACTAGGGTAACTCACTTGTGGTCAGGGAGTACTTATAGAGTGGCTAGGGTAACTCAGTTGGGGTCAGGGAGTACTTATAAAGGGACTAGGGTAACTCACTTGGGGTCAGGGAATACCTATATAGGACTAGGGTAACTAACTTGGTGTCAGGGAGTACTTATATGGGACTAGGGTAACTCACTTGGTATCATGGAGTACTTATATGGGGCTAGGGTAACTTACTTGGGGTCAGGGAGTACTTATATGGGACTAGGGTAACTCACTTTGGGTCAGGGAGTACTTATATGGGACTAGGGTAACTCACTTTGGGTTAGGGAGTACTTATGTGGTACTAGGGTAACTCACTTGGGGGTCAGGGAGCACTTATATGGGACTAGTGTAACTCACTTGGGGTCAGGGAGTACTTATATGGGACTAGGGTAACTCACTTTGGGTCAGGGAGTACTTATATGGGACTAGGGTAACTAACTTGGTGTCAGGGAGTACTTATATGGGACTAGGGTAACTCACTTGGTATCATGGAGTACTTATATGGGGCTAGGGTAACTTACTTGGGGTCAGGGAGTACTTATATGGGACTAGGGTAACTCACTTTGGGTTAGGGAGTACTTATGTGGTACTAGGGTAACTCACTTGGGGGTCAGGGAGCACTTATATGGGACTAGTGTAACTCACTTGGGGTCAGGGAGTACTTATATGGGACTAGGGTAACTCACTTTGGGTCAGGGAGTACTTATATGGGACTAGGGTAACTCACTTGTGGTCAGGGAGTACTTATAGAGTGGCTAGGGTAACTCAGTTGGGGTCAGGGAGTACTTATAAAGGGACTAGGGTAACTCACTTGGGGTCAGGGAATACCTATATAGGACTAGGGTAACTCACTTGGTGTCAGGGAGGAGTTATCTATATGGGACTAGAGTAACTCGCATTATGTCAGGGAGTACTTATATGGCACTGGGGTAACTCACTTGGGGTTAAGGAGTAATTATAAAAGGGCTGGGGTAACTCAATTAGGGTAAGGGAGTACCTATATGGGACTAAGGTAACACACTTGGGGTCAGGGAGTACCTATATGGGACTAAGGTAACTCACTTGGGGTCAGGGTATACCTATATAGGACTAGGGTAATTCGCTTGGGGTCAGGGAGTACTTATATGGGACTAGGGTAACTCACTTGGGGACAGGGAGTAATAATGAAAGGTCTTGGGTAACTGACTTTGGGTCAGGGAGTACTTATTTAGGACTAGGGTAACTCACTTGGTGTCAGGGAGTACTTATATAGGACTAGGGTAACTCACTTGGTATCATGGAGTACTTATATGGTGTTATGGTAACTTACTTGGGGTCAGGGAGTACTTATACTGTACTAGGGTAACTCACTTGGGGTCAGGGAGTACTTATATGGGACTAGTGTAACTCACATTGGGTCAGGGAGTACTTATATGGCACTGGAGTAACTCACTTGGGATCAGGGCGTAATAATGAAAGGTCTTGGGTAACTGACTTTGGGTCAGGGAGTACTTATTTAGGACTAGAGTAACTCACTTGGTGTCAGGGAGTACTTATATGGGACTAGGGTAACTCACTTGGTATCATGGAGTACTTATATGGGGCTAGGGTAACTTACTTGGGGTCAGGGAGTACTTATACTGTACTAGGGTAACTCAATTAAAGTAAGGGAGTACCTATATGGGACTAAGGTAACTCACTTGGGGTCAGGGAATACCTAAATGGGACTAGGGTAACTCACTTGGGGTCAGGGAGTACTTATATGGGACTAGTGTAACTCACTTGGGGTCAGGGAGTACTTATATGGGACTAGGGTAACTCACTTTGGGTCAGGGAGTACTTATATGGGACTACGGTAACTCGCTTTGGGTCAGGGAGTACCTATATGGGACTAAGGTATCTCACTTGGAGGTCAGGGAGCACTTATATGGGACTAGTGTAACTCACTTTGGGTCAGGGAGTACTTATATAGGACTAGGGTAATTCGCTTGGGGTCTGGGAGTACTTATATGGGACTAGGGTAACTCACTTGGGGACAGGGAGTAATAATGAAAGGTCTTGGGTAACTGACTTTGGGTCAGGGAGTACTTATTTAGGACTAGGGTAACTCACTTGGTGTCAGGGAGTACTTATATCGGACTAGGGTAACTCACTTGGTATCATGGAGTACTTATATGGGGCTACGGTAACTTACTTGGGGTCAGGGAGTACTTATACTGTACTAGGGTAACTCACTTGGGGTCAGGGAGTACTTATATGGGACTAGTGTAACTCACTTGGGGCCAGGAAGTACTTATATGGGACTGGGGTAACTCACTTTGGGTCAGGGAGTACTTATATGGTACTAGGGTAACTCACTTGGAGGTCAGGGAGCACTTATATGGGACTAGTGTAACTCACTTTGGGTCAGGGAGTACTTATATGGGACTAGGGTAACTCACTTGGAGTCAGAGAGTACTTATATCGGACTAGGGTAACTCACTTGGGGTCAGGGAGTACTTATATGGGACTAGGGTAATTCACTTGGGGTCAGGGAGTAATTATAAAAGGGCTAGGGTAACTCAATTAGGGTAAGGGAGTAACTATATGGGACTAGTGTAACTCACTTGGGGTCAGGGAGTACTTATATGGGACTAGGGTAACTCACTTGGGGTCAGGGAGTACTTATAAAGGGGCAAGGGTAACTTGCTTGTGGTCAGGGAGTACTTATATGGGACTACGGTAACTCGCTTTGGGTCAGGGAGTACCTATATGGGACTAAGGTAACTCACTTGGGGTCAGGGAATACCTATTTAGGACTAGGGTAATTCGCTTGGGGTCAGGGAGTACTTATATGGGACTAGGGTAACTCACTTGGGGTCAGGGAGTAATTATAAAAGGGCTAGGTAACTCAATTAGGGTAAGGGAGTAACTATATGGGACTAGTGTAACTCACTTGGGGTCAGGGAATACCTATATAGGACTAGGGTAATTCGCTTGGGGTCAGGGAGTACTTATATGGGACTAGGGTAACTCACTTGGGGACAGGGAGTAATAATGAAAGGTCTTGGGTAACTGACTTTGGGTCAGGGAGTACTTATTTAGGACTAGGGTAACTCACTTGGTGTCAGGGAGTACTTATATGGGACTAGGGTAACTCACTTGGTATCATGGAGTACTTATATGGGGCTAGGGTAACTTACTTGGGGTCAGGGAGTACTTATACTGTACTAGGGTAACTCACTTGGGGTCAGGGAGTACTTATATGGGACTAGTGTAACTCACTTTGGGTCAGGGAGTACTTATATGGGACTAGGGTAACTCACTTGGGGTCAGGGAGTACTTATATGGGACTAGGGTAACTCACTTGGGGTCAGGGAGTAATTATAAAAGGGCTAGGTAACTCAATTAGGGTAAGGGAGTAACTATATGGGACTAGTGTAACTTACTTGGGGTCAGGGAGTACTTATATGGGACTAGGGTAACTCACTTGGGGTCAGGGAGTACTTATAAAGGGGCAAGGGTAACTCGCTTGTGGTCAGGGAGTACTTATATGGGACTACGGTAACTCGCTTTGGGTCAGGGAGTACCTATATGGGACTAAGGTAACTCACTTGGGGTCAGGGAATACCTATTTAGGACTAGGGTAATTCGCTTGGGGTCAGGGAGTACTTATATGGGACTAGGGTAACTCACTTGGGGTCAGGGAGTAATTATAAAAGGGCTAGGTAACTCAATTAGGGTAAGGGAGTAACTATATGGGACTAGTGTAACTTACTTGGGGTCAGGGAGTACTTATAAGGGACTAGGGTAACTCACTTGGGGTCAGGGAGTACTTATATGGCACTGGAGTAACTCACTTGGGATCAGGGCGTAATAATGAAAGGTCTTGGGTAACTGACTTTGGGTCAGGGAGTACTTATTTAGGACTAGAGTAACTCACTTGGTGTCAGGGAGTACTTATATGGGACTAGGGTAACTCACTTGGTATCATGGAGTACTTATATGGGGCTAGGGTAACTTACTTGGGGTCAGGGAGTACTTATACTGTACTAGGGTAACTCAATTGAAGTAAGGGAGTACCTATATGGGACTAAGGTAACTCACTTGGGGTCAGGGAATACCTAAATGGGACTAGGGTAACTCACTTGGGGTCAGGGAGTACTTATATGGGACTAGTGTAACTCACTTGGGGTCAGGGAGTACTTATATGGGACTAGGGTAACTCACTTTGGGTCAGGGAGTACTTATATGGGACTACGGTAACTCGCTTTGGGTCAGGGAGTACCTATATGGGACTAAGGTATCTCACTTGGGGTCAGGGAATACCTATATAGGACTAGGGTAATTCGCTTGGGGTCTGGGAGTACTTATATGGGACTAGGGTAACTCACTTGGGGACAGGGAGTAATAATGAAAGGTCTTGGGTAACTGACTTTGGGTCAGGGAGTACTTATTTAGGACTAGGGTAACTCACTTGGTGTCAGGGAGTACTTATATCGGACTAGGGTAACTCACTTGGTATCATGGAGTACTTATATGGGGCTACGGTAACTTACTTGGGGTCAGGGAGTACTTATACTGTACTAGGGTAACTCACTTGGGGTCAGGGAGTACTTATATGGGACTAGTGTAACTCACTTGGGGCCAGGAAGTACTTATATGGGACTGGGGTAACTCACTTTGGGTCAGGGAGTACTTATATGGTACTAGGGTAACTCACTTGGAGGTCAGGGAGCACTTATATGGGACTAGTGTAACTCACTTTGGGTCAGGGAGTACTTATATGGGACTAGGGTAACTCACTTGGGGTCAGAGAGTACTTATATCGGACTAGGGTAACTCACTTGGGGTCAGGGAGTACTTATATGGGACTAGGGTAATTCACTTGGGGTCAGGGAGTAATTATAAAAGGGCTAGGGTAACTCAATTAGGGTAAGGGAGTAACTATATGGGACTAGTGTAACTCACTTGGGGTCAGGGAGTACTTATATGGGACTAGGGTAACTCACTTGGGGTCAGGGAGTACTTATAAAGGGGCAAGGGTAACTTGCTTGTGGTCAGGGAGTACTTATATGGGACTACGGTAACTCGCTTTGGGTCAGGGAGTACCTATATGGGACTAAGGTAACTCACTTGGGGTCAGGGAATACCTATTTAGGACTAGGGTAATTCGCTTGGGGTCAGGGAGTACTTATATGGGACTAGGGTAACTCACTTGGGGTCAGGGAGTAATTATAAAAGGGCTAGGTAACTCAATTAGGGTAAGGGAGTAACTATATGGGACTAGTGTAACTCACTTGGGGTCAGGGAATACCTATATAGGACTAGGGTAATTCGCTTGGGGTCAGGGAGTACTTATATGGGACTAGGGTAACTCACTTGGGGACAGGGAGTAATAATGAAAGGTCTTGGGTAACTGACTTTGGTTCAGGGAGTACTTATTTAGGACTAGGGTAACTCACTTGGTGTCAGGGAGTACTTATATGGGACTAGGGTAACTCACTTGGTATCATGGAGTACTTATATGGGGCTAGGGTAACTTACTTGGGGTCAGGGAGTACTTATACTGTACTAGGGTAACTCACTTGGGGTCAGGGAGTACTTATATGGGACTAGTGTAACTCACTTTGGGTCAGGGAGTACTTATATGGGACTAGGGTAACTCACTTGGGGTCAGGGAGTACTTATATGGGACTAGGGTAACTCACTTGGGGTCAGGGAGTAATTATAAAAGGGCTAGGTAACTCAATTAGGGTAAGGGAGTAACTATATGGGACTAGTGTAACTTACTTGGGGTCAGGGAGTACTTATATGGGACTAGGGTAACTCACTTGGGGTCAGGGAGTACTTATAAAGGGGCAAGGGTAACTCGCTTGTGGTCAGGGAGTACTTATATGGGACTACGGTAACTCGCTTTGGGTCAGGGAGTACCTATATGGGACTAAGGTAACTCACTTGGGGTCAGGGAATACCTATTTAGGACTAGGGTAATTCGCTTGGGGTCAGGGAGTACTTATATGGGACTAGGGTAACTCACTTGGGGTCAGGGAGTAATTATAAAAGGGCTAGGTAACTCAATTAGGGTAAGGGAGTAACTATATGGGACTAGTGTAACTTACTTGGGGTCAGGGAGTACTTATATGGGACTACGGTAACTCGCTTTGGGTCAGGGAGTACCTATATGGGACTAAGGTAACTCACTTGGGGTCAGGGAATACCTATTTAGGACTAGGGTAATTCGCTTGGGGTCAGGGAGTACTTATATGGGACTAGGGTAACTCACTTGGGGTCAGGGAGTAATTATAAAAGGGCTAGGTAACTCAATTAGGGTAAGGGAGTAACTATATGGGACTAGTGTAACTTACTTGGGGTCAGGGAGTACTTATAAGGGACTAGGGTAACTCACTTGGGGTCAGGGAGTACTTATATGGCACTGGAGTAACTCACTTGGGATCAGGGCGTAATAATGAAAGGTCTTGGGTAACTGACTTTGGGTCAGGGAGTACTTATTTAGGACTAGAGTAACTCACTTGGTGTCAGGGAGTACTTATATGGGACTAGGGTAACTCACTTGGTATCATGGAGTACTTATATGGGGCTAGGGTAACTTACTTGGGGTCAGGGAGTACTTATACTGTACTAGGGTAACTCAATTGAAGTAAGGGAGTACCTATATGGGACTAAGGTAACTCACTTGGGGTCAGGGAATACCTAAATGGGACTAGGGTAACTCACTTGGGGTCAGGGAGTACTTATATGGGACTAGTGTAACTCACTTGGGGTCAGGGAGTACTTATATGGGACTAGGGTAACTCACTTTGGGTCAGGGAGTACTTATATGGGACTACGGTAACTCGCTTTGGGTCAGGGAGTACCTATATGGGACTAAGGTATCTCACTTGGGGTCAGGGAATACCTATATAGGACTAGGGTAATTCGCTTGGGGTCTGGGAGTACTTATATGGGACTAGGGTAACTCACTTGGGGACAGGGAGTAATAATGAAAGGTCTTGGGTAACTGACTTTGGGTCAGGGAGTACTTATTTAGGACTAGGGTAACTCACTTGGTGTCAGGGAGTACTTATATCGGACTAGGGTAACTCACTTGGTATCATGGAGTACTTATATGGGGCTACGGTAACTTACTTGGGGTCAGGGAGTACTTATACTGTACTAGGGTAACTCACTTGGGGTCAGGGAGTACTTATATGGGACTAGTGTAACTCACTTGGGGCCAGGAAGTACTTATATGGGACTGGGGTAACTCACTTTGGGTCAGGGAGTACTTATATGGTACAAGGGTAACTCACTTGGAGGTCAGGGAGCACTTATATGGGACTAGTGTAACTCACTTTGGGTCAGGGAGTACTTATATGGGACTAGGGTAACTCACTTGGGGTCAGAGAGTACTTATATCGGACTAGGGTAACTTACTTGGGGTCTGGGAGTACTTATATGGGACTAGGGTAATTCACTTGGGGTCAGGGAGTAATTATAAAAGGGCTAGGGTAACTCAATTAGGGTAAGGGAGTAACTATATGGGACTAGTGTAACTCACTTGGGGTCAGGGAGTACTTATATGGGACTAGGGTAACTCACTTGGGGTCAGGGAGTACTTATAAAGGGGCAAGGGTAACTTGCTTGTGGTCAGGGAGTACTTATATGGGACTACGGTAACTCGCTTTGGGTCAGGGAGTACCTATATGGGACTAAGGTAACTCACTTGGGGTCAGGGAATACCTATTTAGGACTAGGGTAATTCGCTTGGGGTCAGGGAGTACTTATATGGGACTAGGGTAACTCACTTGGGGTCAGGGAGTAATTATAAAAGGGCTAGGTAACTCAATTAGGGTAAGGGAGTAACTATATGGGACTAGTGTAACTCACTTGGGGTCAGGGAATACCTATATAGGACTAGGGTAATTCGCTTGGGGTCAGGGAGTACTTATATGGGACTAGGGTAACTCACTTGGGGACAGGGAGTAATAATGAAAGGTCTTGGGTAACTGACTTTGGTTCAGGGAGTACTTATTTAGGACTAGGGTAACTCACTTGGTGTCAGGGAGTACTTATATGGGACTAGGGTAACTCACTTGGTATCATGGAGTACTTATATGGGGCTAGGGTAACTTACTTGGGGTCAGGGAGTACTTATACTGTACTAGGGTAACTCACTTGGGGTCAGGGAGTACTTATATGGGACTAGTGTAACTCACTTTGGGTCAGGGAGTACTTATATGGGACTAGGGTAACTCACTTGGGGTCAGGGAGTACTTATATGGGACTAGGGTAACTCACTTGGGGTCAGGGAGTAATTATAAAAGGGCTAGGTAACTCAATTAGGGTAAGGGAGTAACTATATGGGACTAGTGTAACTTACTTGGGGTCAGGGAGTACTTATATGGGACTAGGGTAACTCACTTGGGGTCAGGGAGTACTTATAAAGGGGCAAGGGTAACTCGCTTGTGGTCAGGGAGTACTTATATGGGACTACGGTAACTCGCTTTGGGTCAGGGAGTACCTATATGGGACTAAGGTAACTCACTTGGGGTCAGGGAATACCTATTTAGGACTAGGGTAATTCGCTTGGGGTCAGGGAGTACTTATATGGGACTAGGGTAACTCACTTGGGGTCAGGGAGTAATTATAAAAGGGCTAGGTAACTCAATTAGGGTAAGGGAGTAACTATATGGGACTAGTGTAACTTACTTGGGGTCAGGGAGTACTTATAAGGGACTAGGGTAACTCACTTGGGGTCAGGGGGTACTTATAAAGGGGCAAGGGTAACTCGCTTGTGGTCAGGGAGTACTTATATGGGACTACGGTAACTCGCTTTGGGTCAGGGAGTACCTATATGGGACTAAGGTAACTCACTTGGGGGTCAGGGAGCACTTATTTGGGACTAGTGTAACTCACATTGGGTCAGGGAATACCTATTTAGGACTAGGGTAACTCACTTGGTGTCAGGGAGTACTTATATAGGACTAGGGTAACTCACTTGGTATCATGGAGTACTTATATGGGGCTAGGGTAACTTACTTGGGGTCAGGGAGTACTTATACTGTACTAGGGTAACTCACTTGGGGTCAGGGAGTACTTATATGGGACTAGGGTAACTCACTTGGGGTCAGGGAGTACTTATATGGGACTAGTGTAATTCACTTGGGGTCAGGGAATATTTATATGGGACTAGAGTAACTCGCATTGGGTCAGGGAGTACTTATATGGCACTGGAGTAACACACTTGGGGTCAGGGCGTAATAATGAAAGGTCTTGGGTAACTGACTTTGGGTCAGGGATTACTTATTTAGGACTAGGGTAACTCACTTGGTGTCAGGGAGTACTTATATGGGACTAGGGTAACTCACTTGGTATTATGGAGTACTTATATGGGGCTAGGGTAACTTACTTGGGGTCAGGGAGTACTTATACTGTACTAGGGTGAATCAATTAAAGTAAGGGAGTACCTATATGGGACTAAGGTAACTCACTTGGGGTCAGGGAAAACCTAAATGGGACTAGGGTAACTCACTTGGGGTCAGGGAGCACTTATATGGGACTAGTGTAACTCACTTTGGGTCAGGGAGTACTTATATGGGACTAGGGTAACTCACTTGGGGTAAGGGAGTACCTATATGGGACTAAGGTAACTCACTTGGGGTCAGGGAATACCTAAATGGGACTAGGGTAACTCACTTGGGGTCAGGGAGTACTTATATGGGACTAGGGTAACTCACTTTGGGTCAGGGAGTACTTATATGGGACTAGGGTAACTCACTTTGGGTCAGGGAGTACTTATGTGGTACTAGGGTAACTCACTTGGGGGTCAGGGAGCACTTATATGGGACTAGTTTAACTCACTTGGGGTCAGGGAGTACTTATATGGGACTAGGGTAACTCACTTTGGGTCAGGGAGTACTTATATGGGACTAGGGTAACTCACTTGGGGTCAGGGTGTTATCTATATGGGACTAGAGTAACTCGCATTAGGTCAGGGAGTACTTATATGGCACTGGGGTAACTCACTTGGGGTCAAGGAGTAATTATAAAAGGGCTGGGGTAACTCAATTAGGGTAAGGGAGTACCTATATGGGACTAAGGTAACACACTTGGGGTCAGGGAATACCTATATAGGACTAGGGTAACTCACTTGGGGTCAGGGAGTACTTATATGGGACTAGAGTAACTCACTTGGGATCATGGAGTACTTATATGGGGCTAGGGTAACTTACTTGGGGTCAGGGAGTACTTATATGGGACTAGTGTAACTAACTTGGGGTGAGGGAGTACTTATATGGAACTAGGGTAACTCACTTGTGGTCAGGGAGTACTTATAGAGGGGCTAGGGTAACTCAGTTGGGGTCAGGGAGTACTTATAAAGGGACTAGGGTAACTCACTTGGGGTCAGGGAGTACTTATATGGGAATAGGATAACTCACTTTTCGTCAGGGAGTACTTATATGGTACTAGGGTAACTGACTTGGGGGTCAGGGAGTACTTATAAAGCGACTAGGGTAACTCACTTTGGGTCAGGGAGTACTTATATAGGACTAGGGTAACTAACTTGGTGTCAGGGAGTACTTATATGGGACTAGGGTAACTCACTTGGGGTCAGGGAGTACTTATATGGGACTAGGGTAACTCACTTTGGGTCAGGGAGTACTTATATGGGACTAGGGTAACTCACTTGGGGTCAGGGAGTACTTATATGGGACTAGTATAACTCACTTGGGGTCAGGGAGTACTTATATTGGACTAGGGTAACTCACTTGGGGTCAAGGGAGTACTTATATGGGACTAGGGTAACTCACTTGGGGTCAGGGAGTACTTATTTGGGACCAGGGTAACTTACTTGGGGTTAGGGAGTACTAATAAAGGGGCTTGGGTAACTCACTTTGTGTCAGGGAGTACTTATATGGGACTAGGGTAACTCACTTGGGGTCAGGGAATACATATATAGGACTAGGGTAACTCACTTGGGGTCAGGGAGTACATATATGGGACTAGAGTAACCCGCATTAGATCAGGGAGTACTTATATGGCACTGGGGTAACTCACTTGGGGTCAAGGAGTAATAATAAAAGGGATGGGGTAACTCAATTAGGGTAAGGAAGTACCTATATGGGACTAAGGTAACTCACTTGGGGTCAGGGAATACCTATATAGGACTAGGGTAACTCACTTGGGGTCAGGGAGTACTTATATGGGACTAGAGTAACTCACTTGGGATCATGGAGTACTTATATGGGGCTAGGGTAACTTACTTGGGGTCAGGGAGTACATATAGAGGGGCTAGGGTAACTCAGTTGGGGTCAGGGAGTACTCATAAAGGGACTAGGGTAACTCACTTGGGGTCAGGGAGTACTTATATGGGAATAGGATAACTCACTTTTGGTCAGGGAGTACTTATATGGGACTAAGGTAACTCACTTTGGGTCAGGGAGTACTTATATGGTACTAGGGTAACTTACTTGGGGTCAGGGAGTACTTATACTGTACTAGGGTAACTCACTTGGGGTCAGGGAGTACTTATATGGGACTAGTGTAACTCACTTGGGGTCAGGGAGTACTTATATTGGATTAGGGTAACTCACTTGGGGTCAGGGATTACTTATAAAGTGGCTTGGGTAACTCACTTTGGGTCAGGGAGTACTTATATGGTACTAGGGTAACTCACTTGGGGGTCAGGGAGCACTTATATGGGACTAGTGTAACTCACATTGGGTCAGGGAGTACTTATATGGGACTAGGGTAACTCACTTGGGGTCAGGGAGTACTTATATGGGACTAGGGTAACTCACTTGGGGTCAGGGATACTTATATGGGACTAGGGTAACTCTCTTGGGGTCAGGGAGAAATTATAAAAGGGCTAGGTAACTCAATTAGGGTAAGGGAGTAACTATATGGGACTAGTGTAACTCACTTGGGGTCAGGGAGTACTTATATGGGACTAGGGTAACTCACTTGGGGTCAGGGAGTACTTATAAAGGGGCAAGGGTAACTCGCTTGTGGTCAGGGAGTACTTATATGGGACTACGGTAACTCGCTTTGGGTCAGGGAGTACCTATATGGGACTAAGGTAACTCACTTGGGGTCAGGGAATACCTATATAGGACTAGGGTAATTCGCTTGGGGTCAGGGAGTACTTATATGGGACTAGGGTAACTCACTTGGTGTCAGGGAGTACTTATATAGGACTAGGGTAACTCACTTGGTATCATGGAGTACTTATATGGGGCTAGGGTAACTTACTTGGGGTCAGGGAGTACTTATACTGTACTAGGGTAACTCACTTGGGGTCAGGGAGTACTTATATGGGACTAGGGTAACTCACTTGGGGTCAGGGAGTACTTATATGGGACTAGTGTAATTCACTTGGGGTCAGGGAGTATTTATATGGAACTAGAGTAACTCACATTGGGTCAGGGAGTACTTATATGGCACTGGAGTAACTCACTTGGGGTCAGGGCGTAATAATGAAAGGTCTTGGGTAACTGACTTTGGGTCAGGGAGTACTTATTTAGGACTAGAGTAACTCACTTGGTGTCAGGGAGTACTTATATGGGACTAGGGTAACTCACTTGGTATCATGGAGTACTTATATGGGGCTAGGGTAACTTACTTGGGGTCAGGGAGTACTTATACTGTACTAGGGTAACTCACTTGGGGTCAGGGAGTACTTATATGGGACTAGTGTAACTCACTTGGGGCCAGGAAGTACTTATATGGGACTGGGGTAACTCACTTTGGGTCTGGGAGTACTTATATGGTACTAGGGTAACTCACTTAGGGGTCAGGGAGCACTTATATGGGACTAGTGTAACTCACTTTGGGTCAGGGAGTACTTATATGGGACTAGGGTAACTCACTTGGGGTCAGGGAGTACTTATATCGGACTAGGGTAACTCACTTGGGGTCAGGGAGTACTTATATGGGACTAGGGTAACTCACTTGGGGTCAGGGAGTAATTATAAAAGGGCTAGGGTAACTCAATTAGGGTAAGGGAGTAACTATATGGGACTAGTGTAACTCACTTGGTGTCAGGGAGTACTTATATGGGACTAGGGTAACTCACTTGGGGTCAGGGAGTACTTATAAAGGGGCAAGGGTAACTTGCTTGTGGTCAGGGAGTACTTATATGGGACTACGGTAACTCTCTTTGGGTCAGGGAGTAACTATATGGGACTAAGGTAACTCACTTGGGGTCAGGGAATACCTATATAGGACTAGGGTAATTCGCTTGGGGTCAGGGAGTACTTATATGGGACTAGGGTAACTCACTTGGTATCATGGAGTACTTATATGGGGCTAGGGTAACTTACTTGGGGTCAGGGAGTACTTATACTGTACTAGGGTAACTCACTTGGGGTCAGGGAGTACTTATATGGGACTAGTGTAACTCACTTTGGGTCAGGGAGTACTTATATGGGACTAGGGTAACTCACTTGGGGTCAGGGAGTACTTATATGGGACTAGGGTAACTCACTTGGGGTCAGGGAGTAATTATAAAAGGGCTAGGTAACTCAATTAGGGTAAGGGAGTAACTATATGGGACTAGTGTAACTCACTTGGGGTCAGGGAGTACTTATAAAGGGGCAAGGGTAACTCGCTTGTGGTCAGGGAGTACTTATATGGGACTACGGTAACTCGCTTTGGGTCAGGGAGTACCTATATGGGACTAAGGTAACTCACTTGGGGTCAGGGAATACCTATTTAGGACTAGGGTAATTCGCTTGGGGTCAGGGAGTACTTATATGGGACTAGGGTAACTCACTTGGGGACAGGGAGTAATAATGAAAGGTCTTGGGTAACTGACTTTGGGTCAGGGAGTACTTATTTAGGACTAGGGTAACTCACTTGGTGTCAGGGAGTACTTA
The DNA here is from genome assembly GCF_024137725.1 of Prorops nasuta. NCBI lineage: Eukaryota > Metazoa > Arthropoda > Insecta > Hymenoptera > Bethylidae > Prorops > Prorops nasuta. Next base: position 382,988 of record NW_027116841.1, on the reverse strand, counting down.
TATAGGACTAGGGTAACTCACTTGGTATCATGGAGTAGTTATATGGGGCTAGGGTAACTTACTTGGGGTCAGGGAGTACTTATACTGTACTAGGGTAACTCACTTGGGGTCAGGAAGTACTTATATGGGACTAGGGTAACTCACTTGGGGTCAGGGAGTACTTATATGGGACTAGTGTAATTCACTTGGGGTCAGGGAATATTTATATGGGACTAGAGTAACTCGCATTGGGTCAGGGAGTACTTATATGGCACTGGAGTGACACACTTGGGGTCAGGGCGTAATAATGAAAGGTCTTGGGTAACTGACTTTGGGTCAGGGAGTACTTATTTAGGACTAGGGTAACTCACTTGGTGTCAGGGAGTACTTATATGGGACTAGGGTAACTCACTTGGTATTATGGAGTACTTATATGGGGCTAGGGTAACTTACTTGGGGTCAGGGAGTACTTATACTGTACTAGGGTAACTCAATTAAAGTAAGGGAGTACTTATATGGGACTAAGGTAACTCACTTGGGGACAGGGAATACCTAAATGGGACTAGGGTAACTCACTTGGGGTCAGGGAGCACTTATATGGGACTAGTGTAACTCACTTTGGGTCAGGGAGTACTTATATGGGACTAGGGTAACTCACTTGGGGTCAGGGAGTACTTATATCGGACTAGGGTAACTCACTTGGGGTCAGGGAGTACTTATATGGGACTAGGGTAACTCACTTGGGGTCAGGGAGTAATTATAAAAGGGCTAGGGTAACTCAATTAGGGTAAGGGAGTAACTATATGGGACTAGTGTAACTCACTTGGGGTCAGGGAGTACTTATAAAGGGGCAAGGGTAACTTGCTTGTGGTCAGGGAGTACTTATATGGGATTACGGTAACTCGCTTTGGGTCAGGGAGTACCTATATGGGACTAAGGTAACTCACTTGGGGTCAGGGAATACCTATATAGGACTAGGGTAATTCGCTTGGGGTCTGGGAGTACTTATATGGGACTAGGGTAACTCACTTGGGGACAGGGAGTAATAATGAAAGGTCTTGGGTAACTGACTTTGGGTCAGGGAGTACTTATTTAGGACTAGGGTAACTCACTTGGTGTCAGGGAGTACTTATATGGGACTAGGGTAACTCACTTGGTATCTTGGAGTACTTATATGGGGCTAGGGTAACTTACTTGGAGTCAGGGAGTACTTATACTGTACTAGGGTAACTCACTTGGGGTCAGGGAGTACTTATATGGGACTAGGGTAACTCACTTGGGGTAAGGGAGTACTAATAAAGGGGCTTGGGTAACTCACTTTGTGCCAGGGAGTACTTATATGGGAATAGGGTAACTCACTTTTGGTCAGGGAGTACTTATAAAGGGGCTAGGGTACCTCAGTTGGGGTCAGGGAGTACTTATAAAGAGACTAGGGTAACTCACTTTGGGTCAGGGAGTACTTATATGGGACTAGGGTAACTAACTTGGTGTCAGGGAGTACTTATATGGGACTAGGGTAACTCACTTGGTATCATGGAGTACTTATATGGGGCTAGGGTAACTTACTTGGGGTCAGGGAGTACTTATACTGTACTAGGGTAACTCAATTAGGGTAAGGGAGTACCTATATGGGACTAAGGTAATTCACTTGGGGTCAGGGAATACCTAAATGGGACTAGGGTAACTCACTTGGGGTCAGGGAGTACTTATATGGGACTAGGGTAACTCACTTTGGGTCAGGGAGTACTTATATGGGACTATGGTAACTCACTTTGGGTCAGGGAGTACTTATGTGGTACTAGGGTAACTCACTTGGGGGTCAAGGAGCACTTATATGGGACTAGTGTAACTCACTTGGGGTCAGGGAGTACTTATATGGGACTAGGGTAACTCACTTTGGGTCAGGGAGTACTTATATGGGACTAGGGTAACTCAATTGTGGTCAGGGAGTACTTATAGAGGGGCTAGGGTAACTCAGTTGGGGTCAGGGAGTACTTATATGGGACTAGTGTAACTCACTTGGGGTCAGGGAGTACTTATATGGGACTAGGGTAACTCGCTTTGGGTCAGGGAGTACCTATATGGGACTAAGGTAACTCACTTGGGGTCAGGGAATACCTATATAGGACTAGGGTAATTCGCTTGGGGTCTGGGAGTACTTATATGGGACTAGGGTAACTCACTTGGGGTCAGGGAGTACTTATATGGCACTGGGGTAACTCACTTGGGGTCAAGGAGTAATTATAAAAGGGCTGGGGTAACTCAATTAGGGTAAGGGAGTACATATATGGGACTAAGGTAACACACTTGGGGTCAGGGAATACCTATATAGGACTAGGGTAACTCACTTGGGGTCAGGGAGTTATCTATATGGGACTAGAGTAACTCGCATTAGGTCAGGGAGTACTTATATGGCACTGGGGTAACTCACTTGGGGTCAAGGAGTAATTATAAAAGGGCTGGGGTAACTCAATTAGGGTAAGGGAGTACATATATGGGACTAAGGTAACACACTTGTGGTCAGGGAGTACCTATATGGGACTAAGGTAACTCACTTGGGGTCAGGGAATACCTATATAGGACTAGGGTAATTCGCTTGGGGTCAGGGAGTACTTATATGGGACTAGGGTAACTCACTTGGGGACAGGGAGTAATAATGAAAGGTCTTGGGTAACTGACTTTGGGTCAGGGAGTACTTATTTAGGACTAGGGTAACTCACTTGGTGTCAGGGAGTACTTATATGGGGCTAGGGTAACTTACTTGGGGTCAGGGAGTACTTATACTGTACTAGGGTAACTCAATTAAAGTAAGGGAGTACCTATGTGGGACTAAGGTAACTCACTTGGGGTCAGGGAATACCTAAATGGGACTAGGGTAACTCACTTGGGGTCAGGGAGTACTTATATGGGACTAGTGTAACTCACTTGGGGTCAGGGAGTACTTATATGGGACTAGGGTAACTCACTTTGGGTCAGGGAGTACTTATATGGGACTAGTGTAACTCACTTGGGGCCAGGAAGTACTTATATGGGACTGGGGTAACTCACTTTGGGTCTGGGAGTACTTATATGGTACTAGGGTAACTCACTTAGGGGTCAGGGAGCACTTATATGGGACTAGTGTAACTCACTTTGGGTCAGGGAGTACTTATATGGGACTAGGGTAACTCACTTGGGGTCAGGGAGTACTTATATCGGACTAGGGTAACTCACTTGGGGTCAGGGAGTACTTATATGGGACTAGGGTAACTCACTTGGGGTCAGGGAGTAATTATAAAAGGGCTAGGGTAACTCAATTAGGGTAAGGGAGTAACTATATGGGACTAGTGTAACTCACTTGGTGTCAGGGAGTACTTATATGGGACTAGGGTAACTCACTTGGGGTCAGGGAGTACTTATAAAGGGGCAAGGGTAACTTGCTTGTGGTCAGGGAGTACTTATATGGGACTACGGTAACTCTCTTTGGGTCAGGGAGTAACTATATGGGACTAAGGTAACTCACTTGGGGTCAGGGAATACCTATATAGGACTAGGGTAATTCGCTTGGGGTCAGGGAGTACTTATATGGGACTAGGGTAACTCACTTGGTATCATGGAGTACTTATATGGGGCTAGGGTAACTTACTTGGGGTCAGGGAGTACTTATACTGTACTAGGGTAACTCACTTGGGGTCAGGGAGTACTTATATGGGACTAGTGTAACTCACTTTGGGTCAGGGAGTACTTATATGGGACTAGGGTAACTCACTTGGGGTCAGGGAGTACTTATATGGGACTAGGGTAACTCACTTGGGGTCAGGGAGTAATTATAAAAGGGCTAGGTAACTCAATTAGGGTAAGGGAGTAACTATATGGGACTAGTGTAACTCACTTGGGGTCAGGGAGTACTTATAAAGGGGCAAGGGTAACTCGCTTGTGGTCAGGGAGTACTTATATGGGACTACGGTAACTCGCTTTGGGTCAGGGAGTACCTATATGGGACTAAGGTAACTCACTTGGGGTCAGGGAATACCTATTTAGGACTAGGGTAATTCGCTTGGGGTCAGGGAGTACTTATATGGGACTAGGGTAACTCACTTGGGGACAGGGAGTAATAATGAAAGGTCTTGGGTAACTGACTTTGGGTCAGGGAGTACTTATTTAGGACTAGGGTAACTCACTTGGTGTCAGGGAGTACTTATATAGGACTAGGGTAACTCACTTGGTATCATGGAGTACTTATATGGGGCTAGGGTAACTTACTTGGGGTCAGGGAGTACTTATACTGTACTAGGGTAACTCACTTGGGGTCAGGAAGTACTTATATGGGACTAGGGTAACTCACTTGGGGTCAGGGAGTACTTATATGGGACTAGTGTAATTCACTTGGGGTCAGGGAATATTTATATGGGACTAGAGTAACTCGCATTGGGTCAGGGAGTACTTATATGGCACTGGAGTGACACACTTGGGGTCAGGGCGTAATAATGAAAGGTCTTGGGTAACTGACTTTGGGTCAGGGAGTACTTATTTAGGACTAGGGTAACTCACTTGGTGTCAGGGAGTACTTATATGGGACTAGGGTAACTCACTTGGTATTATGGAGTACTTATATGGGGCTAGGGTAACTTACTTGGGGTCAGGGAGTACTTATACTGTACTAGGGTAACTCAATTAAAGTAAGGGAGTACTTATATGGGACTAAGGTAACTCACTTGGGGACAGGGAATACCTAAATGGGACTAGGGTAACTCACTTGGGGTCAGGGAGCACTTATATGGGACTAGTGTAACTCTCTTTGGGTCAGGGAGTACTTATATGGGACTAGGGTAACTCACTTGGGGTCAGGGAGTACTTATATCGGACTAGGGTAACTCACTTGGGGTCAGGGAGTACTTATATGGGACTAGGGTAACTCACTTGGGGTCAGGGAGTAATTATAAAAGGGCTAGGGTAACTCAATTAGGGTAAGGGAGTAACTATATGGGACTAGTGTAACTCACTTGGGGTCAGGGAGTACTTATAAAGGGGCAAGGGTAACTTGCTTGTGGTCAGGGAGTACTTATATGGGATTACGGTAACTCGCTTTGGGTCAGGGAGTACCTATATGGGACTAAGGTAACTCACTTGGGGTCAGGGAATACCTATATAGGACTAGGGTAATTCGCTTGGGGTCTGGGAGTACTTATATGGGACTAGGGTAACTCACTTGGGGACAGGGAGTAATAATGAAAGGTCTTGGGTAACTGACTTTGGGTCAGGGAGTACTTATTTAGGACTAGGGTAACTCACTTGGTGTCAGGGAGTACTTATATGGGACTAGGGTAACTCACTTGGTATCTTGGAGTACTTATATGGGGCTAGGGTAACTTACTTGGAGTCAGGGAGTACTTATACTGTACTAGGGTAACTCACTTGGGGTCAGGGAGTACTTATATGGGACTAGGGTAACTCACTTGGGGTAAGGGAGTACTAATAAAGGGGCTTGGGTAACTCACTTTGTGCCAGGGAGTACTTATATGGGAATAGGGTAACTCACTTTTGGTCAGGGAGTACTTATAAAGGGGCTAGGGTACCTCAGTTGGGGTCAGGGAGTACTTATAAAGAGACTAGGGTAACTCACTTTGGGTCAGGGAGTACTTATATGGGACTAGGGTAACTAACTTGGTGTCAGGGAGTACTTATATGGGACTAGGGTAACTCACTTGGTATCATGGAGTACTTATATGGGGCTAGGGTAACTTACTTGGGGTCAGGGAGTACTTATACTGTACTAGGGTAACTCAATTAGGGTAAGGGAGTACCTATATGGGACTAAGGTAATTCACTTGGGGTCAGGGAATACCTAAATGGGACTAGGGTAACTCACTTGGGGTCAGGGAGTACTTATATGGGACTAGGGTAACTCACTTTGGGTCAGGGAGTACTTATATGGGACTATGGTAACTCACTTTGGGTCAGGGAGTACTTATGTGGTACTAGGGTAACTCACTTGGGGGTCAAGGAGCACTTATATGGGACTAGTGTAACTCACTTGGGGTCAGGGAGTACTTATATGGGACTAGGGTAACTCACTTTGGGTCAGGGAGTACTTATATGGGACTAGGGTAACTCAATTGTGGTCAGGGAGTACTTATAGAGGGGCTAGGGTAACTCAGTTGGGGTCAGGGAGTACTTATATGGGACTAGTGTAACTCACTTGGGGTCAGGGAGTACTTATATGGGACTAGGGTAACTCGCTTTGGGTCAGGGAGTACCTATATGGGACTAAGGTAACTCACTTGGGGTCAGGGAATACCTATATAGGACTACGGTAATTCGCTTGGGGTCTGGGAGTACTTATATGGGACTAGGGTAACTCACTTGGGGTCAGGGAGTACTTATATGGCACTGGGGTAACTCACTTGGGGTCAAGGAGTAATTATAAAAGGGCTGGGGTAACTCAATTAGGGTAAGGGAGTACATATATGGGACTAAGGTAACACACTTGGGGTCAGGGAATACCTATATAGGACTAGGGTAACTCACTTGGGGTCAGGGAGTTATCTATATGGGACTAGAGTAACTCGCATTAGGTCAGGGAGTACTTATATGGCACTGGGGTAACTCACTTGGGGTCAAGGAGTAATTATAAAAGGGCTGGGGTAACTCAATTAGGGTAAGGGAGTACATATATGGGACTAAGGTAACACACTTGTGGTCAGGGAGTACCTATATGGGACTAAGGTAACTCACTTGGGGTCAGGGAATACCTATATAGGACTAGGGTAATTCGCTTGGGGTCAGGGAGTACTTATATGGGACTAGGGTAACTCACTTGGGGACAGGGAGTAATAATGAAAGGTCTTGGGTAACTGACTTTGGGTCAGGGAGTACTTATTTAGGACTAGGGTAACTCACTTGGTGTCAGGGAGTACTTATATGGGGCTAGGGTAACTTACTTGGGGTCAGGGAGTACTTATACTGTACTAGGGTAACTCAATTAAAGTAAGGGAGTACCTATGTGGGACTAAGGTAACTCACTTGGGGTCAGGGAATACCTAAATGGGACTAGGGTAACTCACTTGGGGTCAGGGAGTACTTATATGGGACTAGTGTAACTCACTTGGGGTCAGGGAGTACTTATATGGTACTAGGGTAACTCACTTTGGGTCAGGGAGTACTTATATGGGATTACGGTAACTCGCTTTGGGTCAGGGAGTACCTATATGGGACTAAGGTAACTCACTTGGGGTCAGGGAATACCTATATAGGACTAGGGTAATTCGCTTGGGGTCTGGGAGTACTTATATGGGACTAGGGTAACTCACTTGGGGTCAGGGAGTACTTATAAAGGGGCAAGGGTAACTCGCTTGTGGTCAGGGAGTACTTATATGGGACTACGGTAACTCGCTTTGGGTCAGGGAGTACCTATTTGGGACTAAGGTAACTCACTTGGGGTCAGGGAATACCTATATAGGACTAGGGTAATTCGCTTGGGGTCAGGGAGTACTTATATGGGACTAGGGTAACTCACTTGGGGACAGGGAGTTATAATGAAAGGTCTTGGGTAACTGACTTTGGGTCAGGGAGTACTTATTTAGGACTAGGATAACTCACTTGGTGTCAGGGAGTACTTATATAGGACTAGGGTAACTCACTTGGTATCATGGAGTACTTATATGGGGCTAGGGTAACTTACTTGGGGTCAGGGAGTACTTATATGGGACTAGTGTAATTCACTTGGGGTCAGGGAGTATTTATATGGGACTAGAGTAACTCACATTGGGTCAGGGAGTACTTATATGGCACTGGAGTAACTCACTTGGGGTCAGGGCGTAATAATGAAAGGTCTTGGGTAACTGACTTTGTGTCAGGGAGTACTTATTTAGGACTAGAGTAACTCACTTGGTGTCAGAGAGTACTTATATGGGACTAGGGTAACTCACTTGGTATCATGGAGTACTTATATGGGGCTAGGGTAACTTACTTGGGGTCAGAGAGTACTTATACTGTACTAGGGTAACTCAATTAAAGTAAGGGAGTACCTATTTGGGACTAAGGTAACTCACTTGGGGTCAGGGAATACCTACAAGGGACTAGGGTAACTCACTTGGGGTCAGGGAGTACTTATATGGGACTAGTGTAACTCACTTGGGGTCAGGGAGTACTTATATGGGACTAGGGTAACTCACTTTGGGTCAGGGAGTACTTATATGGGATTACGGTAACTCGCTTTGGGTCAGGGAGTACCTATATGGGACTAAGGTAAATCACTTGGGGTCAGGGAATACCTACATGGGACTAGGGTAACTCACTTGGGGTCAGGGAGTACTTATATGGGACTAGTGTAACTCACTTGGGGTCAGGGAGTACTTATATGGGACTAGGGTAACTGACTTTGGGTCAGGGAGTACTTATTTAGGACTAGGGTAACTCACTTGGTGTCAGGGAGTACTTATATGGGACTAGGGTAACTCACTTGGTATCATGGAGTACTTATATGGGGCTAGGGTAACTTACTTGGGGTCAGGGAGTACTTATACTGTACTAGGGTAACTCACTTGGGGTCAGGGAGTACTTATATGGGACTAGTGTAACTCACTTGGGGCCAGGAAGTACTTATATGGGACTGGGGTAACTCACTTTGGGCCAGGGAGTACTTATATGGTACTCGGGTAACTCACTTAGGGGTCAGGGAGCACTTATATGGGACTAGTGTAACTCACTTTGGGTCAGGGAGTACTTATATGGGACTAGGGTAACTCACTTGGGGTCAGGGAGTACTTATATCGGACTAGGGTAACTCACTTGGGGTCAGGGAGTACTTATATGGGACTAGGGTAACTCACTTGGGGTCAGGGAGTAATTATAAAAGGGCTAGGGTAACTCAATTAGGGTAAGAGAGTAACTATATGGGACTAGTGTAACTCAATTGGGGTCAGGGAGTACTTATATGGGACTAGGGTAACTCACTTGGGGTCAGGGAGTACTTATAAAGGGGCAAGGGTAACTTGCTTGTGGTCAGGGAGTACTTATATGGGACTACGGTAACTCGCTTTGGGTCAGGGAGTACCTATATGGGACTAAGGTAACTCACTTGGGGTCAGGGAATACCTATATAGGACTAGGGTAATTCGCTTGGGGTCAGGGAGTACTTATATGGGACTAGGGTAACTCACTTGGGGACAGGGAGTAATAATGAAAGGTCTTGGGTAACTGACTTTGGGTCAGGGAGTACTTATTTAGGACTAGGGTAACTCACTTGGTGTCAGGGAGTACTTATATGGGACTAGGGTAACTCACTTGGTATCATGGAGTACTTATATGGGGCTAGGGTAACTTACTTGGGGTCAGGGAGTACTTATACTGTACTAGGGTAACTCACTTGGGGTCAGGGAGTACTTATATGGGACTAGTGTAACTCACTTTGGGTCAGGGAGTACTTATATGGGACTAGGGTAACTCACTTGGTATCATGGAGTACTTATATGGGGCTAGGGTAACTTACTTGGGGTAAGGGAGTACTTATACTGTACTAAGGTAACTCACTTGGGGTCAGGGAGTACTTATATGGGACTAGGGTAACTCACTTGGGGTAAGGGAGTACTAATAAAGGGGCTTGGGTAACTCACTTTGTGTCAGGGAGTACTTATATGGGAATAGGGTAACTCACTTTTGGTCAGGGAGTACTTATAAAGGGGCTAGGGTAACTCAGTTGGGGTCAGGGAGTACTTATAAAGCGACTAGGGTAACTCACTTTGGGTCAGGGAGTACTTATATGGGACTAGGATAACTCACTTGGTATCATGGAGTACTTATATGGGGCTAGGGTATCTTACTTGGGGTCAGGGAGTACTTATACTGTACTAGGGTAACTCAATTAGGGTAAGGGAGTACCTATATGGGACTAAGGTAACTCACTTGGGGTCACGGAATACCTAAATGGGACTAGGGTAACTCACTTGGGGTCAGGGAGTACTTATATGGGACTAGGGTAACTCACTTTGGTTCAGGGAGTACTTATATGGGACTAGGGTAACTCACTTTGGGTCAGAGAGTACTTATGTGGTACTAGGGTAACTCACTTGGGGGTCAGGGAGCACTTATATGGGACTAGTGTAACTCACTTGGGGTCAGGGAGTACTTATATGGGACTAGGGTAACTCACTTTGGGTCAGGGAGTATTTATATGGGACTAGGGTAACTCACTTTGGGTCAGGGAGTACTTATATGGGACTAGGGTAACTAACTTGGTGTCAGGGAGTACTTATATGGGACTAGGGTAACTCACTTGGTATCATGGAGTACTTATATGGGGCTAGGGTAACTTACTTGGGGTCAGGGAGTACTTATACTGTACTAGGGTAACTCAATTAGGGTAAGGGAGTACCTATATGGGACTAAGGTAACTCACTTGGGGTCAGGGAATACCTAAATGGGACTAGGGTAACTCACTTGGGGGTCAGGGAGCACTTATATGGGACTAGTGTAAAGCACTTGGGGTCAGGGAGTACTTATATGGGACTAGGGTAACTCACTTTGGGTCAGGGAGTACTTATATGGGACTAGGGTAACTCACTTGGGGACAGGGAGTAATAATGAAAGGTCTTGGGTAACTGACTTTGGGTCAGGGAGTACTTATTTAGGACTAGGGTAACTCACTTGGTGTCAGGGAGTACTTATATGGGACTAGGGTAACTCACTTGGGGTCAGGGAGTACTTATATGGGACTAGTGTAATTCACTTGGGGTCAGGGAATATTTATATGGGACTAGAGTAACTCGCATTGGGTCAGGGAGTACTTATATGGCATTGGAGTAACTCACTTGGGGTCAGGGCGTAATAATGAAAGGTCTTGGGTAACTGACTTTGGGTCAGGGAGTACTTATTTAGGACTAGGGTAACTCACTTGGTGTCAGGGAGTACTTATATGGGACAAGGGTAACTCACTTGGTATCATGGAGTACTTATATGGGGCTTGGGTAACTCACTTGGGGTCAGGGAGTACTTATATTGGACTAGGGTAACTCACTTGGGGTCAGGGAGTACTTATACTGTACTAGGGTAACTCAATTAAAGTAAGGGAGTAACTATATGGGACTAAGGTAACTCACTTGGGGTCAGGGAATACCTAAATGGGACTAGGGTAACTCACTTGGGGTCAGGGAGTTCTTATATGGGACTAGTGTAACTCACTTGGGGCCAGGAAGTACTTATATGGGACTGGGGTAACTCACTTTGGGTCAGGGAGTACTTATATGGTACTAGGGTAACTCACTTGGGGGTCAGGGAGCACTTATATGGGACTAGTGTAACTCACTTTGGGTCAGGGAGTACTTATATGGGACTAGGGTAACTCACTTGGGGTCAGGGAGTACTTATATTGGACTAGGGTAACTCACTTGGGGTCAGGGAGTACTTATAAAGGGGCAAGGGTAACTTGCTTGTGGTCAGGGAGTACTTATTTGGGACTACGGTAACTCGCTTTGGGTCAGGGAGTACCTATATGGGACTAAGGTAACTCACTTGGGGTCAGGGAATACCTATATAGGACTAGGGTAATTCGCATGGGGTCAGGGAGTACTTATATGGGACTAGGGAAACTCACTTGGGGACAGGGAGTAATAATGAAAGGTCTTGGGTAACTGACTTTGGGTCAGGGAGTACTTATTTAGGACTAGGGTAAGTCACTTGGTGTCAGGGAGTACTTATATGGGACTAGGGTAGCTCACTTGGTATCATGGAGTACTTATATGGGGCAAGGGTAACTTACTTGGGGTAAGGGAGTACTTATACTGTACTAGGGTAACTCACTTGGGGTCAGGGAGTACTTATATGGGACTAGGGTAACTCACTTGGGGTCAGGGAGTACTTATAAAGGGGCAAGGGTAACTTGCTTGTGGTCAGGGAGTACTTATATGGGACTACGGTAACTCGCTTTGGGTCAGGGAGTACCTATATGGGACTAAGGTAACTCACTTGGGGTCAGGGAATACCTATATAGGACTAGGGTAATTCGCTTGGGGTCAGGGAGTACTTATATGGGACTAGGGTAACTCACTTGGGGACAGGGAGTAATAATGAAAGGTCTTGGGTAACTGACTTTGGGTCAGGGAGTACTTATTTAGGACTAGGGTAAGTCACTTGGTGTCAGGGAGTACTTATATGGGACTAGGGTAACTCACTTGGTATCATGGAGTACTTATATGGGGCTAGGGTAACTTACTTGGGGTAAGGGAGTACTTATACTGTACTAGGGTAACTCACTTGGGGTCAGGGAGTACTTATATGGGACTAGGGTAACTCACTTGGGGTAAGGGAGTACTAATAAAGGGGCTTGGGTAACTCACTTTGTGTCAGGGAGTACTTATATGGGAATAGGGTAACTCACTTTTGGTCAGGGAGTACTCATAAAGGGGCTAGAGTAACTCAGTTGGGGTCAGGGAGTACTTATAAAGCGACTAGGGTAACTCACTTTGGGTCAGGGAGTACTTATATGGGACTAGGGTAACTCACTTGGTATCATGGAGTACTTATATGGTGCTAGGGTAACTTACTTGGGGTCAGGGAGTACCTAAATGGGACTAGGGTAACCCACTTGGGGTCAGGGAATACCTAAATGGGACTAGGGTAACTCACTTGGTGTCAGGGAGTACTTATATGGGACTAGGGTAACTCACTTTGGGTCAGGGAGTACTTATATGGGACTAGGGTAACTCACTTTGGGTCAGGGAGTACTTATGTGGTACTAGGGTAACTCACTTGGGGGTCAGGGAGCACTTATATGGGACTAGGGTAACTCACTTTGGGTCAGGGAGTACTTATATGGGACTAGGGTAACTCACTTTGGGTCAGGGAGTACTTATGTGGTACTAGGGTAACTCACTTGGGGGTCAGGGAGCACTTATATGGGACTAGGGTAACTCACTTTGGGTCAGGGAGTACCTATATGGGACTAGGGTAACTCACTTGGGGTCAGGGAGTACTTATATGGGACTAGTATAACTCACTTGGGGTCAGGGAGTACTTATATGGGACTAGGGTAACTCACTTGGGGTCAAGGGAGTACTTATATGGGACTAGGGTAACTCACTTGGGGTCAGGGAGTAATAATAAAGGGTCTTGGGTAACTCACTTTGCGTCAGGGAGTACTTATTTGGGACCAGGGTAACTTACTTGGGGTCAGGGAGTACTAATAAAGGGGCTTGGGTAACTCACTTCGTGTCAGGGAGTACTTATATGGGACTAGGGTAACTCACTTGTGGTCAGGGAGTAGTTATAGAGGGGCTAGGGTAACTCAGTTGGGGTCAGGGAGTACTTATAAAGGGACTAGGGTAACTCACTTGGGGTCAGGGAATACCTATATAGGACTAGGGTAACTCACTTGGGGTCAGGGAGTACTTATATGGGACTAGAGTAACTCGCATTAGGTCAGGGAGTACTTATATGGCACTGGGGTAACTCACTTGGGGTCAAGGAGTAATTATAAAAGGGCTGGGGTAACTCAATTACGGTAAGGGAGTACCTATATGGGACTAAGGTAACTCACTTGGGGTCAGGGAATACCTATATAGGACTAGGGTAACTCACTTGGGGTCAGGGAATACCTAAATGGGACTAGGGTAACTCACTTGGGGTCAGGGAGTACTTATATGGGACTAGGGTAACTCACTTTGGGTCAGGGAGTACTTATATGGGACTAGGGTAACTCACTTGGGGTCAGGGAGTACTTATATGGGACTAGTATAACTCACTTGGGGTCAGGGAGTACTTATATGGGACTAGGGTAACTCACTTGGGGTCAGGGAGTACTTATATGGGACTAGGGTAACTCACTTGGGGTCAAGGGAGTACTTATATGGGACTAGGGTAACTCACTTGGGGTCAGGGAGTAATAATAAAGGGTCTTGGGTAACTCACTTTGCGTCAGGGAGTACTTATTTGGGACCAGGGTAACTTACTTGGGGTCAGGGAGTACTAATAAAGGGGCTTGGGTAACTCACTTTGTGTCAGGGAGTACTTATATGGGACTAGGGTAACTCACTTGTGGTCAGGGAGTACTTATAGAGGGGCTAGGGTAACTCAGTTGGGGTCAGGGAGTACTTATAAAGGGACTAGGGTAACTCACATGGGGTCAGGGAATACCTATATAGGACTAGGGTAACTCACTTGGGGTCAGGGAGTACTTATATGGGACTAGAGTAACTCGCATTAGGTCAGGGAGTACTTATATGGCACTGGGGTAACTCACTTGGGGTCAAGGAGTAATTATAAAAGGGCTGGGGTAACTCAATTACGGTAAGGGAGTACCTATATGGGACTAAGGTAACTCACTTGGGGTCAGGGAATACCTATATAGGAGTAGGGTAACTCACTTGGGGTCAGGGAATACCTAAATGGGACTAGGGTAACTCACTTGGTGTCAGGGAGTACTTATATGGGACTAGGGTAACTCACTTTGGGTCAGGGAGTACTTATATGGGACTAGGGTAACTCACTATGGGTCAGGGAGTACTTATATGGGACTAGGGTAACTCACTTGGGGTCAGGGAGTACTTATATGGGACTAGGGTAACTCACTTGGGGTCAGGGAATACCTAAATGGGACTAGGGTAACTTACTTGGGGTCAGGGAGTACTTATATGGGACTAGTGTAACTAACTTGGGGTGAGGGAGTACTTATATGGGACTAGGGTAACTCACTTGGGGTCTGGGGTACTTATATGGGGCTAGGGTATCTTACTTGGGGTCAGGGAGTACTTATATGGGACTAGGGTAACTCACTTGGGGTCAGGGAGTACTTATATGGGACTAGGGTAACTCATTTGGGGTCAGGGAGTACTTATGTGGGACTAGAGTAACTCGCATTAGGTCAGGGAGTACTTATATGGCACTGGGGTAACTCACTTGGGGTCAAGGAGTAATTATAAAAGGGCTGGGGTAACTCAATTAGGGTAAGGGAGTACCTATATGGGACTAAGGTAACTCACTTGGGGTCAAGGGAGTACTTATATGGGACTAGGGTAACTCACTTGGGGTCAGGGAGTACTAATAAAGGGGCTTGGGTAACTCACTTTGTGTCAGGGAGTACTTATATGGGACTAGGGTAACTCACTTGTGGTCAGGGAGTACTTATAGAGGGGCTAGGGTAACTCAGTTGGGGTCAGGGAGTACTTATAAAGGGACTAGGGTAACTCACTTGGGGTCAGGGAATACCTATATAGGACTAGGGTAACTCACTTGGGGTCAGGGAGTACTTATATGGGACTAGAGTAACTCACTTGGGATCATGGAGTACTTATATGGGGCTAGGGTAACTCACTTTGGGTCAGGGAGTACTTATATGGGACTAGTGTAACTAACTTGGGGTGAGGGAGTACTTATATGGGACTAGGGTAACTCACTTGTGGTCAGGGAGTACTTATAGAGGGGCTAGGGTAACTCAGTTGGGGTCAGGGAGTACTTATAAAGGGACTAGGGTAACTCACTTGGGGTCAGGGAGTACTTATATGGGAATAGGATAACTCACTTGGTATCATGGAGTACTTATATGGGACTAGGGTAACTCACTTGTGGTCAGGGAGTAGTTATAGAGGGGCTAGGGTAACTCAGTTGGGGTCAGGGAGTACTTATAAAGGGACTAGGGTAACTCACTTGGGGTCAGGGAATACCTATATAGGACTAGGGTAACTCACTTGGGGTCAGGGAGTACTTATATGGGACTAGAGTAACTCGCATTAGGTCAGGGAGTACTTATATGGCACTGGGGTAACTCACTTGGGGTCAAGGAGTAATTATAAAAGGGCTGGGGTAACTCAATTACGGTAAGGGAGTACCTATATGGGACTAAGGTAACTCACTTGGGGTCAGGGAATACCTATATAGGACTAGGGTAACTCACTTGGGGTCAGGGAATACCTAAATGGGACTAGGGTAACTCACTTGGGGTCAGGGAGTACTTATATGGGACTAGGGTAACTCACTTTGGGTCAGGGAGTACTTATATGGGACTAGGGTAACTCACTTGGGGTCAGGGAGTACTTATATGGGACTGGTATAACTCACTTGGGGTCAGGGAGTACTTATATGGGACTAGGGTAACTCACTTGGGGTCAGGGAGTACTTATATGGGACTAGGGTAACTCACTTGGGGTCAAGGGAGTACTTATATGGGACTAGGGTAACTCACTTGGGGTCAGGGAGTAATAATAAAGGGTCTTGGGTAACTCACTTTGCGTCAGGGAGTACTTATTTGGGACCAGGGTAACTTACTTGGGGTCAGGGAGTACTAATAAAGGGGCTTGGGTAACTCACTTTGTGTCAGGGAGTACTTATATGGGACTAGGGTAACTCACTTGTGGTCAGGGAGTACTTATAGAGGGGCTAGGGTAACTCAGTTGGGGTCAGGGAGTACTTATAAAGGGACTAGGGTAACTCACATGGGGTCAGGGAATACCTATATAGGACTAGGGTAACTCACTTGGGGTCAGGGAGTACTTATATGGGACTAGAGTAACTCGCATTAGGTCAGGGAGTACTTATATGGCACTGGGGTAACTCACTTGGGGTCAAGGAGTAATTATAAAAGGGCTGGGGTAACTCAATTACGGTAAGGGAGTACCTATATGGGACTAAGGTAACTCACTTGGGGTCAGGGAATACCTATATAGGACTAGGGTAACTCACTTGGGGTCAGGGAATACCTAAATGGGACTAGGGTAACTCACTTGGTGTCAGGGAGTACTTATATGGGACTAGGGTAACTCACTTTGGGTCAGGGAGTACTTATATGGGACTAGGGTAACTCACTATGGGTCAGGGAGTACTTATATGGGACTAGGGTAACTCACTTGGGGTCAGGGAGTACTTATATGGGACTAGGGTAACTCACTTGGGGTCAGGGAATACCTAAATGGGACTAGGGTAACTTACTTGGGGTCAGGGAGTACTTATATGGGACTAGTGTAACTAACTTGGGGTGAGGGAGTACTTATATGGGACTAGGGTAACTCACTTGGGGTCTGGGGTACTTATATGGGGCTAGGGTATCTTACTTGGGGTCAGGGAGTACTTATATGGGACTAGGGTAACTCACTTGGGGTCAGGGAGTACTTATATGGGACTAGGGTAACTCATTTGGGGTCTGGGAGTACTTATGTGGGACTAGAGTAACTCGCATTAGGTCAGGGAGTACTTATATGGCACTGGGGTAACTCACTTGGGGTCAAGGAGTAATTATAAAAGGGCTGGGGTAACTCAATTAGGGTAAGGGAGTACCTATATGGAACTAAGGTAACTCACTTGGGGTCAAGGGAGTACTTATATGGGACTAGGGTAACTCACTTGGGGTCAGGGAGTACTAATAAAGGGGCTTGGGTAACTCACTTTGTGTCAGGGAGTACTTATATGGGACTAGGGTAACTCACTTATGGTCAGGGAGTACTTATAGAGGGGCTAGGGTAACTCAGTTGGGGTCAGGGAGTACTTATAAAGGGACTAGGGTAACTCACTTGGGGTCAGGGAATACCTATATAGGACTAGGGTAACTCACTTGGGGTCAGGGAGTACTTATATGGGACTAGAGTAACTCACTTGGGATCATGGAGTACTTATATGGGGCTAGGGTAACTTACTTGGGGTCAGGGAGTACTTATATGGGACTAGTGTAACTAACTTGGGGTGAGGGAGTACTTATATGGGACTAGGGTAACTCACTTGTGGTCAGGGAGTACTTATAGAGGGGCTAGGGTAACTCAGTTGGGGTCAGGGAGTACTTATAAAGGGACTAGGGTAACTCACTTGGGGTCAGGGAGTACTTATATGGGAATAGGATAACTCACTTGGTATCATGGAGTACTTATATGGGGCTAGGGTAACTTACTTGGGGTCAGGGAGTACTTATACTGTACTAGGGTAACTCACTTGGGGTCAGGGAGTACTTATATGGGACTAGGGTAACTCACTTGGGGTCAGGGAGTACTTATATGGGACTAGTGTAATTCACTTGGGGTCAGGGAGTATTTATATGGGACTAGAGTAACTCACATTGGGTCAGGGAGTACTTATATGGCACTGGAGTAACTCACTTGGGGTCAGGGCGTAATAATGAAAGGTCTTGGGTAACTGACTTTGGGTCAGGGAGTACTTATTTAGGACTAGAGTAACTCACTTGGTGTCAGGGAGTACTTATATGGGACTAGGGTAACTCACTTGGTATCATGGAGTACTTATATGAGGCTAGGGTAACTTACTTGGGGTCAGGGAGTACTTATACTGTACTAGGGTAACTCAATTAAAGTAAGGGAGTACCTATATGGGACTAAGGTAACTCTCTTGGGGTCAGGGAATACCTAAATGGGACTAGGGTAACTCACTTGGGGTCAGGGAGTACTTATATGGGACTAGTGTAACTCACTTGGGGTCAGGGAGTACTTATATGGGACTAGGGTAACTCACTTTGGGTCAGGGAGTACTTATATGGGACTACGGTAACTCGCTTTGGGTCAGGGAGTACCCATATGGGACTAAGGTATCTCACTTGGGGTCAGGGAATACCTATATAGGACTAGGGTAATTCGCTTGGGGTCTGGGAGTACTTATATGGGACTAGGGTAACACACTTGGGGACAGGGAGTAATAATGAAAGGTCTTGGGTAACTGACTTTGGGTCAGGGAGTACTTATTTAGGACTAGGGTAACTCACTTGGTGTCAGGGAGTACTTATATGGGACTAGGGTAACTCACTTGGTATCATGGAGTACTTATATGGGGCTAGGGTAACTTACTTGGGGTCAGGGAGTACTTATACTGTACTAGGGTAACTCACTTGGGGTCAGGGAGTACTTATATGGGACTAGTGTAACTCACTTGAGGCCAGGAAGTACTTATATGGGACTGGGGTAACTCACTTTGGGTCAGGGAGTACTTATATGGTACTAGGGTAACTCACTTGGGGGTCAGGGAGCACTTATATGGGACTAGTGTAACTCACTTTGGGTCAGGGAGTACTTATATGGGACTAGGGTAACTCACTTGGGGTCAGGGAGTACTTATATCGGACTAGGGTAACTCACTTGGGGCCAGGGAGTACTTATATGGGAGTAGGGTAACTCACTTGGGGTCAAGGGAGTACTTATATGGGACTAGGGTAACTCACTTGGGGTCAGGGAGTAATAATAAAGGGTCTTGGGTAACTCACTTTGCGTCAGGGAGTACTTATTTGGGACCAGGGTAACTTACTTGGGGTCAGGGAATACTAATAAAGGGGCTTGGGTAACTCACTTTGTGTCAGGGAGTACTTATATGGGACTAGGGCAACTCACTTGTGGTCAGGGAGTACTTATAGAGGGGCTAGGGTAACTCAGTTGGGGTCAGGGAGTACTTATAAAGGGACTAGGGTAACTCACTTGGGGTCAGGGAATACCTATATAGGACTAGGGTAACTCACTTGGGGTCAGGGAGTACTTATATGGGACTAGAGTAACTCGCATTAGGTCAGGGAGTACTTATATGGCACTGGGGTAACTCACTTGGGGTCAAGGAGTAATTATAAAAGGGCTGGGGTAACTCAATTAGGGTAAGGGAGTACCTATATGGGACTAAGGTAACTCACTTGGGGTCAGGGAATACCTATATAGGACTAGGGTAACTCACTTGGGGTCAGGGAGTACTTATATGGGACTAGAGTAACTCACTTGGGATCATGGAGTACTTATATGGGGCTAGGGTAACTTACTTGGGGTCAGGGAGTACTTATATAGGACTAGTGTAACTAACTTGGGGTGAGGGAGTACTTATATGGGACTAGGGTAACTCACTTGTGGTCAGGGAGTACTTATAGAGGGGCTAGGGTAACTCAGTTGGGGTCAAGGAGTACTTATAAAGGGACTAGGGTAACTCACTTGGGGTCAGGGAGTACTTATATGGGAATAGGATAACTCACTTGGTATCATGGAGTACTTATATGGGGCTAGGGTAACTTACTTGGGGTCAGGGAGTACTTATACTGTACTAGGGTAACTCACTTGGGGTCAGGGAGTACTTATATGGGACTAGGGTAACTCACTTGGGGTCAGGGAGTACTTATATGGGACTAGTGTAATTCACTTGGGGTCAGGGAGTATTTATATGGGACTAGAGTAACTCACATTGGGTCAGGGAGTACTTATATGGCACTGGAGTAACTCACTTGGGGTCAGGGCGTAATAATGAAAGGTCTTGGGTAACTGACTTCGGGTCAGGGAGTACTTATTTAGGACTAGAGTAACTCACTTGGTGTCAGGGAGTACTTATATGGGAATAGGGTAACTCACTTGGTATCATGGAGTACTTATATGGGGCTAGGGTAACTTACTTGGGGTCAGGGAGTACTTATACTGTACTAGGGTAACTCAATTAAAGTAAGGGAGTACCTATATGGGACTAAGGTAACTCACTTGGGGTCAGGGAATACCTAAATGGGACTAGGGTAACTCACTTGGGGTCAGGGAGTACTTATATGGGACTAGTGTAACTCACTTGGGGTCAGGGAATACTTATATGGGACTAGGGTAACTCACTTTGGGTCAGGGAGTACTTATATGGGACTACGGTAACTCGCTTTGGGTCAGGGAGTACCTATATGGGACTAAGGTATCTCACTTGGGGTCAGGGAATACCTATATGGGACTAAGGTATCTCACTTGGGGTCAGGGAATACCTATATAGGACTAGGGTAATTCGCTTGGGGTCTGGGAGTACTTATATGGGACTAGGGTAACTCACTTTGGGTCAGGGAGTACTTATATGGGACTAGGGTAACTCACTTGGGGTCAGGGAGTACTTATATCGGACTAGGGTAACTCACTTGGGGTCAGGGAGTACTTATATGGGACTAGGGTAACTCACTTGGGGTCAGGGAGTAATTATAAAAGGGCTAGAGTAACTCACTTGGTGTCAGGGAGTACTTATATGGGAATAGGGTAACTCACTTGGTATCATGGAGTACTTATATGGGGCTAGGGTAACTTACTTGGGGTCAGGGAGTACTTATACTGTACTAGGGTAACTCAATTAAAGTAAGGGAGTACCTATATGGGACTAAGGTAACTCACTTGGGGTCAGGGAATACCTAAATGGGACTAGGGTAACTCACTTGGGGTCAGGGAGTACTTATATGGGACTAGTGTAACTCACTTGGGGTCAGGGAGTACTTATATGGGACTAGGGTAACTCACTTTGGGTCAGGGAGTACTTATAAGGGACTACGGTAACTCGCTTTGGGTCAGGGAGTACCTATATGGGACTAAGGTATCTCACTTGGGGTCAGGGAATACCTATATAGGACTAGGGTAATTCGCTTGGGGTCTGGGAGTACTTATATGGGACTAGGGTAAGACACTTGGGGACAGGGAGTAATAATGAAAGGTCTTGGGTAACTGACTTTGGGTCAGTGAGTACTTATTTAGGACTAGGGTAACTCACTTGGTGTCAGGGAGTACTTATATGGGACTAGGGTAACTCACTTGGTATCATGGAGTACTTATATGGGGCTAGGGTAACTTACTTGGGGTCAGGGAGTACTTATACTGTACTAGGGTAACTCACTTGGGGTCAGGGAGTACTTATATGGGACTAGTGTAACTCACTTGGGACCAGGAAGTACTTATATGGGACTGTGGTAACTCACTTTGGGTCAGGGAGTACTTATATGGTACTAGGGTAACTCACTTGGGGGTCAGGGAGCACTTATATGGGACTAGTGTAACTCACTTTGGGTCAGGGAGTACTTATATGGGACTAGGGTAACTCACTTGGGGTCAGGGAGTACTTATATCGGACTAGGGTAACTCACTTGGGGTCAGGGAGTACTTATATGGGACTAGGGTAACTCACTTGGGGTCAGGGAGTAATTATAAAAGGGCTAGGGTAACTCAATTAGGATAAGGGAGTAACTATATGGGACTAGTGTAACTCACTTGGGGTCAGGGAGTACTTATATGGGACTAGGGTAACTCACTTGGGGTCAGGGAGTACTTATAAAGGGGCAAGGGTAACTTGCTTGTGGTCAGGGAGTACTTATATGGGACTACGGTAACTCGCTTTGGGTCAGGGAGTACCTATATGGGACTAAGGTAACTCACTTGGGGTCAGGGAATACCTATATAGGACTAGGGTAATTCGCTTGGGGTCAGGGAGTACTTATATGGGACTAGGGTAACTCACTTGGGGACAGGGAGTAATAATGAAAGGTCTTGGGTAACTGACTTTGGGTCAGGGAGTACTTATTTAGGACTAGGGTAACTCACTTGTTGTCAGGGAGTACTTATAAAGGGGCAAGGGTAACTCGCTTGTGGTCAGGGAGTACTTATATGGGACTACGGTAACTCGCTTTGGGTCAGGGAGTACCTATATGGGACTAAGGTAACTCACTTGGGGTCAGGGAATACCTATTTAGGACTAGGGTAATTCGCTTGGGGTCAGGGAGTACTTATTTAGGACTAGGGTAACTCACTTGGTGTCAGGGAGTACTTATATAGGACTAGGGTAACTCACTTGGTATCATGGAGTACTTATATGGGGCTAGGGTAACTTACTTGGGGTCAGGGAGTACTTATACTGTACTAGGGTAACTCACTTGGGGTCAGGGAGTACTTATATGGGACTAGGGTATCTCACTTGGGGTCAGGGAGTACTTATATGGGACTAGTGTAATTCACTTGGGGTCAGGGAATATTTATATGGGACTAGAGTAACTCGCATTGGGTCAGGGAGTACTTATATGGCACTGGAGTAACACACTTGGGGTCAGGGCGTAATAATGAAAGGTCTTGGGTAACTGACTTTGGGTCAGGGAGTACTTATTTAGGACTAGGGTAACTCACTTGGTGTCAGGGAGTACTTATATGGGACTAGGGTAACTCACTTGGTATTATGGAGTACATATATGGGGCTAGGGTAACTTACTTGGGGTCAGGGAGTAGTTATACTGTACTAGGGTAACTCAATTAAAGTAAGGGAGTACCTATATGGGACTAAGGTAACTCACTTGGGGTCAGGGAATACCTAAATGGGACTAGGGTAACTCACTTGGGGTCAGGGAGCACTTATATGGGACTAGTGTAACTCACTTTGGGTCAGGGAGTACTTATATGGGACTAGGGTAACTCACTTGGGGTCAGGGAGTACTTATATCGGACTAGGGTAACTCACTTGGGGTCAGGGAGTACTTATATGGGACTAGGGTAACTCACTTGGGGTCAGGGAGTAATTATAAAAGGGCTAGGGTAACTCAATTAGGGTAAGGGAGTAACTATATGGGACTAGTGTAACTCACTTGGGGTCAGGGAGTACTTATAAAGGGGCAAGGGTAACTTGCTTGTGGTCAGGGAGTACTTATATGGGACTACGGTAACTCGCTTTGGGTCAGGGAGTACCTATATGGGACTAAGGTAACTCACTTGGTGTCAGGGAATACTTATAAAGGGGCAAGGGTAATTCGCTTGGGGTCTGGGAGTACTTATATGGGACTAGGGTAACTCACTTGGGGACAGGGAGTAATAATGAAAGGTCTTGGGTAACCGACTTTGGGTCAGGGAGTACTTATTTAGGACTAGGGTAACTCACTTGGTGTCAGGGAGTACTTATATGGGACTAGGGTAACTCACTTGGTATCATGGAGTACTTATATGGGGCTAGGGTAACTTACTTGGGGTCAGGGAGTACTTATACTGTACTAGGGTAACTCAATTAGGGTAAGGGAGTACCTATATGGGACTAAGGTAACTCACTTGGGGTCAGGGAATACCTAAATGGGACTAGGGTAACTCACTTGGGGTCAGGGACTACTGATATGGGACTAGGGTAACTCACTTTGGGTCAGAGAGTACTTATATGGGACTAGGGTAACTAACTTTGGGTCAGGGAGTACTTATGTGGTACTAGGGTAACTCACTTGGGGGTCAGGGAGCACTTATATGGGACTAGTGTAACTCACTTGGGGTCAGGGAGTACTTATATGGGACTAGGGTAACTCACTTTGCGTCAGGGAGTACTTATATGGGACTAGGGTAACTCACTTGTGGTCAGGGAGTACTTATAGAGGGGCTAGGGTAACTCAGTTGGGGTCAGGGAGTACTTATAAAGGGACTAGGGTAACTCACTTGGGGTCAGGGAATACCTATATAGGACTAGGGTAACTCACTTGGGGTCAGGGTGTTATCTATATGGGACTAGAGTAACTCGCATTAGGTCAGGGAGTACTTATATGGCACTGGGGTAACTCACTTGGGGTCAAGGAGTAATTATAAAAGGGCTGGGGTAACTCAATTAGGGTAAGGGAGTACCTATATGGGACTAAGGTAACACACTTGGGGTCAAGGAATACCTATATAGGACTAGGGTAACTCACTTGGGGTCAGGGAGTACTTATATGGGACTAGAGTAACTCACTTGGGATCATGGAGTACTTATATGGGGCTAGGGTAACTTACTTGGGGTCAGGGAGTACTTATATGGGACTAGTGTAACTAACTTGGGGTGAGGGAGTACTTATATGGGACTAGGGTAACTCACTTGTGGTCAGGGAGTACTTTTAGAGGGGCTAGGGTAACTCACTTTTCGTCAGGGAGTACTTATATGGTACTAGGGTAACTGACTTGGGGGTCAGGGAGTACTTATAAAGCGACTAGGGTAACTCACTTTGGGTCAGGGAGTACTTATATGGGACTAGGGTAACTCACTTTGTGTCAGGGAGTACTTATATGGGAATAGGATAACTCACTTTTGGTCAGGGAGTACTTATATGGGACTAGGGTAACTCACTTTGGGTCAGAGAGTACTTATATGGGAATAGGATAACTCACTTTTGGTCAGGGAGTACTTATATGGTACTAGGGTAACTCACTTGGGGGTCAGGGAGTACTTATAAAGCGACTAGGGTAACTCACTTTGGGTCAGGGAGTACTTATATGGGAATAGGATAACTCACTTTTGGTCAGGGAGTACTTATAGAGGGGCTAGGGTAACTCAGTTGGGGTCAGGGAGTACTTATATGGGAATAGGATAACTCACTTTTGGTCAGGGAGTACTTATATGGGGCTAGGGTAACTTACTTGGGGTCAGGGAGTACTTATACTGTACTAGGGTAACTCAATTAGGGTAAGGGAGTACCTATATGGGACTAAGGTAACTCACTTGGGATCAGGGAGTACTTATATGGGAATAGGATAACTCACTTTTGGTCAGGGAGTACTTATATGGTACTAGGGTAACTCACTTGGGGGTCAGGGAGTACTTATAAAGCGACTTGGGTAACTCACTTTGGGTCAGGGAGTACTTATATGGGACTAGGGTAACTAACTTGGTGTCAGGGAGTACTTATATGGGACTAGGGTAACTCACTTGGTATCATGGAGTACTTATATGGGGCTAGGGTAACTTACTTGGGGTCAGGGAGTACTTATACTGTACTAGGGTAACTCAATTAGGGTAAGGGAGTACCTATATGGGACTAAGGTAACACACTTGGGGTCAGGGAATACTTATAAAGGGGCAAGGGTAATTCGCTTGGGGTCTGGGAGTACTTATATGGGACTAGGGTAACTCACTTGGGGACAGGGAGTAATAATGAAAGGTCTTGGGTAACTGACTTTGGGTCAGGGAGTACTTATTTTGGACTAGGGTAACTCACTTGGTGTCAGGGAGTACTTATATAGGACTAGGGTAACTCACTTGGTATAATGGAGTACTTATATGGGGCTAGGGTAACTTACTTGGGGTCAGGGAGTACATATAGAGGGGCTAGGGTAACTCAGTTGGGGTCAGGGAGTACTCATAAAGGGACTAGGGTAACTCACTTGGGGTCAGGGAGTACTTATATGGGAATAGGATAACTCACTTTTGGTCAGGGAGTACTTATATGGGGCTAGAGTAACTTACTTGGGGTCAGGGAGTACTTATACTGTACTAGGGTAACTCACTTGGGGTCAGGGAGTACTTATATGGGACTAGGGTAACTCACTTGGGGTCAGGGAGTACTTATATGGGACTAGTGTAATTCACTTGGGGTCAGGGAGTATTTATATGGGACTAGAGTAACTCACATTGGGTCAGGGAGTACTTATATGGCACTGGAGTAACTCACTTGGGGTCAGGGCGTAATAATGAAAGGTCTTGGGTAACTGACTTTGGGTCAGGGAGTACTTATTTAGGACTAGAGTAACTCACTTGGTGTCAGGGAGTACTTATATGGGACTAGGGTAACTCACTTGGTATCATGGAGTACTTATATGAGGCTAGGGTAACTTACTTGGGGTCAGGGAGTACTTATACTGTACTAGGGTAACTCAATTAAAGTAAGGGAGTACCTATATGGGACTAAGGTAACTCACTTGGGGTCAGGGAATACCTAAATGGGACTAGGGTAACTCACTTGGGGTCAGGGAGTACTTATATGGGACTAGTGTAACTCACTTGGGGTCAGGGAGTACTTATATGGGACTAGGGTAACTCACTTTGGGTCAGGGAGTACTTATATGGGACTACGGTAACTCGCTTTGGGTCAGGGAGTACCTATATGGGACTAAGGTATCTCACTTGGGGTCAGGGAATACCTATATAGGACTAGGGTAATTCGCTTGGGGTCTGGGAGTACTTATATGGGACTAGGGTAACACACTTGGGGACAGGGAGTAATAATGAAAGGTCTTGAGTAACTGACTTTGGCTCAGGGAGTACTTATTTAGGACTAGGGTAACTCACTTGGTGTCAGGGAGTACTTATATGGGACTAGGGTAACTCACTTGGTATCATGGAGTACTTATATGGGGCTAGGGTAACTTACTTGGGGTCAGGGAGTACTTATACTGTACTAGGGTAACTCACTTGGGGTCAGGGAGTACTTATATGGGACTAGTGTAACTCACTTGAGGCCAGGAAGTACTTATATGGGACTGGGGTAACTCACTTTGGGTCAGGGAGTACTTATATGGTACTAGGGTAACTCACTTGGGGGTCAGGGAGCACTTATATGGGACTAGTGTAACTCACTTTGGGTCAGGGAGTACTTATATGGGACTAGGGTAACTCACTTGGGGTCAGGGAGTACTTATATCGGACTAGGGTAACTCACTTGGGGCCAGGGAGTACTTATATGGGACTAGGGTAACTCACTTGGGGTCAAGGGAGTACTTATATGGGACTAGGGTAACTCACTTGGGGTCAGGGAGTAATAATAAAGGGTCTTGGGTAACTCACTTTGCGTCAGGGAGTACTTATTTGGGACCAGGGTAACTTACTTGGGGTCAGGGAATACTAATAAAGGGGCTTGGGTAACTCACTTTGTGTCAGGGAGTACTTATATGGGACTAGGGCAACTCACTTGTGGTCAGGGAGTACTTATAGAGGGGCTAGGGTAACTCAGTTGGGGTCAGGGAGTACTTATAAAGGGACTAGGGTAACTCACTTGGGGTCAGGGAATACCTATATAGGACTAGGGTAACTCACTTGGGGTCAGGGAGTACTTATATGGGACTAGAGTAACTCGCATTAGGTCAGGGAGTACTTATATGGCACTGGGGTAACTCACTTGGGGTCAAGGAGTAATTATAAAAGGGCTGGGGTAACTCAATTAGGGTAAGGGAGTACCTATATGGGACTAAGGTAACTCACTTGGGGTCAGGGAATACCTATATAGGACTAGGGTAACTCACTTGGGGTCAGGGAGTACTTATATGGGACTAGAGTAACTCACTTGGGATCATGGAGTACTTATATGGGGCTAGGGTAACTTACTTGGGGTCAGGGAGTACTTATATGGGACTAGTGTAACTAACTTGGGGTGAGGGAGTACTTATATGGGACTAGGGTAACTCACTTGTGGTCAGGGAGTACTTATAGAGGGGCTAGGGTAACTCAGTTGGGGTCAGGGAGTACTTATAAAGGGACTAGGGTAACTCACTTGGGGTCAGGGAGTACTTATATGGGAATAGGATAACTCACTTGGTATCATGGAGTACTTATATGGGGCTAGGGTAACTTACTTGGGGTCAGGGAGTACTTATACTGTACTAGGGTAACTCACTTGGGGTCAGGGAGTACTTATATGGGACTAGGGTAACTCACTTGGGGTCAGGGAGTACTTATATGGGACTAGTGTAATTCACTTGGGGTCAGGGAGTATTTATATGGGACTAGAGTAACTCACATTGGGGCAGGGAGTACTTATATGGCACTGGAGTAACTCACTTGGGGTCAGGGCGTAATAATGAAAGGTCTTGGGTAACTGACTTCGGGTCAGGGAGTACTTATTTAGGACTAGAGTAACTCACTTGGTGTCAGGGAGTACTTATATGGGAATAGGGTAACTCACTTGGTATCATGGAGTACTTATATGGGGCTAGGGTAACTTACTTGGGGTCAGGGAGTACTTATACTGTACTAGGGTAACTCAATTAAAGTAAGGGAGTACCTATATGGGACTAAGGTAACTCACTTGGGGTCAGGGAATACCTAAATGGGACTAGGGTAACTCACTTGGGGTCAGGGAGTACTTATATGGGACTAGTGTAACTCACTTGGGGTCAGGGAGTACTTATATGGGACTAGGGTAACTCACTTTGGGTCAGGGAGTACTTATATGGGACTACGGTAACTCGCTTTGGGTCAGGGAGTACCTATATGGGACTAAGGTATCTCACTTGGGGTCAGGGAATACCTATATAGGACTAGGGTAATTCGCTTGGTGTCAGGGAGTACTTATATGGGACTAGGGTAACTCACTTGGTATCATGGAGTACTTATATGGGGCTAGGGTAACTTACTTGGGGTCAGGGAGTACTTATACTGTACTAGGGTAACTCACTTGGGTTCACGGAGTACTTATATGGGACTAGTGTAACTTACTTGGGACCAGGAAGTACTTATATGGGACTGGGGTAACTCACTTTGGGTCAGGGAGTACTTATATGGTACTAGGGTAACTCACTTGGGGGTCAGGGAGCACTTATATGGGACTAGTGTAACTCACTTTGGGTCAGGGAGTACTTATATGGGACTAGGGTAACTCACTTGGGGTCAGGGAGTACTTATATCGGACTAGGGTAACTCACTTGGGGTCAGGGAGTACTTATATGGGACTAGGGTAACTCACTTGGGGTCAGGGAGTAATTATAAAAGGGCTAGGGTAACTCAATTAGGATAAGGGAGTAACTATATGGGACTAGTGTAACTCACTTGGGGTCAGGGAGTACTTATATGGGACTAGGGTAACTCACTTGGGGTCAGGGAGTACTTATAAAGGGGCAAGGGTAACTTGCTTGTGGTCAGGGAGTACTTATATGGGACTACGGTAACTCGCTTTGGGTCAGGGAGTACCTATATGGGACTAAGGTAACTCACTTGGGGTCAGGGAATACCTATATAGGACTAGGGTAATTCGCTTGGGGTCAGGGAGTACTTATATGGGACTAGGGTAACTCACTTGGGGACAGGGAGTAATAATGAAAGGTCTGGGTAACTGACTTTGGGTCAGGGAGTACTTATTTAGGACTAGGGTAACTCACTTGTTGTCAGGGAGTACTTATAAAGGGGCAAGGGTAACTCGCTTGTGGTCAGGGAGTACTTATATGGGACTACGGTAACTCGCTTTGGGTCAGGGAGTACCTATATGGGACTAAGGTAACTCACTTGGGGTCAGGGAATACCTATTTAGGACTAGGGTAATTCGCTTGGGGTCAGGGAGTACTTATATGGGACTAGGGTAACTCACTTGGGGACAGGGAGTAATAATGAAAGGTGTTGGGTAACTGACTTTGGGTCAGGGAGTACTTATTTAGGACTAGGGTAACTCACTTGGTGTCAGGGAGTACTTATATAGGACTAGGGTAACTCACTTGGTATTATGGAGTACTTATATGGGGCTAGGGTAACTTACTTGGGGTCAGGGAGTACTTATACTGTACTAGGGTAACTCACTTGGGGTCAGGGAGTACTTATATGGGACTAGGGTATCTCACTTGGGGTCAGGGAGTACTTATATGGGACTAGTGTAATTCACTTGGGGTCAGGGAATATTTATATGGGACTAGAGTAACTCGCATTGGGTCAGGGAGTACTTATATGGCACTGGAGTAACACACTTGGGGTCAGGGCGTAATAATGAAAGGTCTTGGGTAACTGACTTTGGGTCAGGGAGTACTTATTTAGGACTAGGGTAACTCACTTGGTGTCAGGGAGTACTTATATGGGACTAGGGTAACTCACTTGGTATTATGGAGTACATATATGGGGCTAGGGTAACTTACTTGGGGTCAGGGAGTACTTATATGGGACTAGAGTAACTCACTTGGGATCATGGAGTACTTATATGGGGCTAGGGTAACTTACTTGGGGTCAGGGAGTACTTATATGGGACTAGTGTAACTAACTTGGGGTGAGGGAGTACTTATATGGGACTAGGGTAACTCACTTGTGGTCAGGGAGTACTTTTAGAGGGGCTAGGGTAACTCACTTTTCGTCAGGGAGTACTTATATGGTACTAGGGTAACTGACTTGGGGGTCAGGGAGTACTTATAAAGCGACTAGGGTAACTCACTTTGGGTCAGGGAGTACTTATATGGGACTAGGGTAACTCACTTTGTGTCAGGGAGTACTTATATGGGAATAGGATAACTCACTTTTGGTCAGGGAGTACTTATATGGGACTAGGGTAACTCCCTTTGGGTCAGAGAGTACTTATATGGGAATAGGATAACTCACTTTTGGTCAGGGAGTACTTATATGGTACTAGGGTAACTCACTTGGGGGTCAGGGAGTACTTATAAAGCGACTAGGGTAACTCACTTTGGGTCAGGGAGTACTTATATGGGAATAGGATAACTCACTTTTGGTCAGGGAGTACTTATAGAGGGGCTAGGGTAACTCAGTTGGGGTCAGGGAGTACTTATATGGGAATAGGATAACTCACTTTTGGTCAGGGAGT
Organism: Prorops nasuta; assembly: GCF_024137725.1. Lineage (NCBI taxonomy): Eukaryota > Metazoa > Arthropoda > Insecta > Hymenoptera > Bethylidae > Prorops > Prorops nasuta. Next base: position 352,090 of record NW_027116841.1, on the reverse strand, counting down.
ACTTATATGGGGCTAGGGTAACTTACTTGGGGTCAGGGAGTACTTATACTGTACTAGGGTAACTCAATTAGGGTAAGGGAGTACCTATATGGGACTAAGGTAACTCACTTGGGATCAGGGAGTACTTATATGGGAATAGGATAACTCACTTTTGGTCAGGGAGTACTTATATGGTACTAGGGTAACTCACTTGGGGGTCAGGGAGTACTTATAAAGCGACTTGGGTAACTCACTTTGGGTCAGGGAGTACTTATATGGGACTAGGGTAACTAACTTGGTGTCAGGGAGTACTTATATGGGACTAGGGTAACTCACTTGGTATCATGGAGTACTTATATGGGGCTAGGGTAACTTACTTGGGGTCAGGGAGTACTTATACTGTACTAGGGTAACTCAATTAGGGTAAGGGAGTACCTATATGGGACTAAGGTAACACACTTGGGGTCAGGGAATACTTATAAAGGGGCAAGGGTAATTCGCTTGGGGTCTGGGAGTACTTATATGGGACTAGGGTAACTCACTTGGGGACAGGGAGTAATAATGAAAGGTCTTGGGTAACTGACTTTGGGTCAGGGAGTACTTATTTTGGACTAGGGTAACTCACTTGGTGTCAGGGAGTACTTATATAGGACTAGGGTAACTCACTTGGTATAATGGAGTACTTATATGGGGCTAGGGTAACTTACTTGGGGTCAGGGAGTACATATAGAGGGGCTAGGGTAACTCAGTTGGGGTCAGGGAGTACTCATAAAGGGACTAGGGTAACTCACTTGGGGTCAGGGAGTACTTATATGGGAATAGGATAACTCACTTTTGGTCAGGGAGTACTTATATGGGGCTAGGGTAACTTACTTGGGGTCAGGGAGTACTTATACTGTACTAGGGTAACTCACTTGGGGTCAGGGAGTACTTATATGGGACTAGGGTAACTCACTTGGGGTCAGGGAGTACTTATATGGGACTAGTGTAATTCACTTGGGGTCAGGGAGTATTTATATGGGACTTGAGTAACTCACATTGGGTCAGGGAGTACTTATATGGCACTGGAGTAACTCACTTGGGGTCAGGGCGTAATAATGAAAGGTCTTGGGTAACTGACTTTGGGTCAGGGAGTACTTATTTAGGACTAGAGTAACTCACTTGGTGTCAGGGAGTACTTATATGGGACTAGGGTAACTCACTTGGTATCATGGAGTACTTATATGAGGCTAGGGTAACTTACTTGGGGTCAGGGAGTACTTATACTGTACTAGGGTAACTCAATTAAAGTAAGGGAGTACCTATATGGGACTAAGGTAACTCACTTGGGGTCAGGGAATACCTAAATGGGACTAGGGTAACTCACTTGGGGTCAGGGAGTACTTATATGGGACTAGTGTAACTCACTTGGGGTCAGGGAGTACTTATATGGGACTAGGGTAACTCACTTTGGGTCAGGGAGTACTTATATGGGACTACGGTAACTCGCTTTGGGTCAGGGAGTACCTATATGGGACTAAGGTATCTCACTTGGGGTCAGGGAATACCTATATAGGACTAGGGTAATTCGCTTGGGGTCTGGGAGTACTTATATGGGACTAGGGTAACACACTTGGGGACAGGGAGTAATAATGAAAGGTCTTGAGTAACTGACTTTGGCTCAGGGAGTACTTATTTAGGACTAGGGTAACTCACTTGGTGTCAGGGAGTACTTATATGGGACTAGGGTAACTCACTTGGTATCATGGAGTACTTATATGGGGCTAGGGTAACTTACTTGGGGTCAGGGAGTACTTATACTGTACTAGGGTAACTCACTTGGGGTCAGGGAGTACTTATATGGGACTAGTGTAACTCACTTGAGGCCAGGAAGTACTTATATGGGACTGGGGTAACTCACTTTGGGTCAGGGAGTACTTATATGGTACTAGGGTAACTCACTTGGGGGTCAGGGAGCACTTATATGGGACTAGTGTAACTCACTTTGGGTCAGGGAGTACTTATATGGGACTAGGGTAACTCACTTGGGGTCAGGGAGTACTTATATCGGACTAGGGTAACTCACTTGGGGCCAGGGAGTACTTATATGGGACTAGGGTAACTCACTTGGGGTCAAGGGAGTACTTATATGGGACTAGGGTAACTCACTTGGGGTCAGGGAGTAATAATAAAGGGTCTTGGGTAACTCACTTTGCGTCAGGGAGTACTTATTTGGGACCAGGGTAACTTACTTGGGGTCAGGGAATACTAATAAAGGGGCTTGGGTAACTCACTTTGTGTCAGGGAGTACTTATATGGGACTAGGGCAACTCACTTGTGGTCAGGGAGTACTTATAGAGGGGCTAGGGTAACTCAGTTGGGGTCAGGGAGTACTTATAAAGGGACTAGGGTAACTCACTTGGGGTCAGGGAATACCTATATAGGACTAGGGTAACTCACTTGGGGTCAGGGAGTACTTATATGGGACTAGAGTAACTCGCATTAGGTCAGGGAGTACTTATATGGCACTGGGGTAACTCACTTGGGGTCAAGGAGTAATTATAAAAGGGCTGGGGTAACTCAATTAGGGTAAGGGAGTACCTATATGGGACTAAGGTAACTCACTTGGGGTCAGGGAATACCTATATAGGACTAGGGTAACTCACTTGGGGTCAGGGAGTACTTATATGGGACTAGAGTAACTCACTTGGGATCATGGAGTACTTATATGGGGCTAGGGTAACTTACTTGGGGTCAGGGAGTACTTATATGGGACTAGTGTAACTAACTTGGGGTGAGGGAGTACTTATATGGGACTAGGGTAACTCACTTGTGGTCAGGGAGTACTTATAGAGGGGCTAGGGTAACTCAGTTGGGGTCAGGGAGTACTTATAAAGGGACTAGGGTAACTCACTTGGGGTCAGGGAGTACTTATATGGGAATAGGATAACTCACTTGGTATCATGGAGTACTTATATGGGGCTAGGGTAACTTACTTGGGGTCAGGGAGTACTTATACTGTACTAGGGTAACTCACTTGGGGTCAGGGAGTACTTATATGGGACTAGGGTAACTCACTTGGGGTCAGGGAGTACTTATATGGGACTAGTGTAATTCACTTGGGGTCAGGGAGTATTTATATGGGACTAGAGTAACTCACATTGGGGCAGGGAGTACTTATATGGCACTGGAGTAACTCACTTGGGGTCAGGGCGTAATAATGAAAGGTCTTGGGTAACTGACTTCGGGTCAGGGAGTACTTATTTAGGACTAGAGTAACTCACTTGGTGTCAGGGAGTACTTATATGGGAATAGGGTAACTCACTTGGTATCATGGAGTACTTATATGGGGCTAGGGTAACTTACTTGGGGTCAGGGAGTACTTATACTGTACTAGGGTAACTCAATTAAAGTAAGGGAGTACCTATATGGGACTAAGGTAACTCACTTGGGGTCAGGGAATACCTAAATGGGACTAGGGTAACTCACTTGGGGTCAGGGAGTACTTATATGGGACTAGTGTAACTCACTTGGGGTCAGGGAGTACTTATATGGGACTAGGGTAACTCACTTTGGGTCAGGGAGTACTTATATGGGACTACGGTAACTCGCTTTGGGTCAGGGAGTACCTATATGGGACTAAGGTATCTCACTTGGGGTCAGGGAATACCTATATAGGACTAGGGTAATTCGCTTGGGGTCTGGGAGTACTTATATGGGACTATGGTAACACACTTGGGGACAGGGAGTAATAATGAAAGGTCTTGGGTAACTGACTTTGGGTCAGGGAGTACTTATTTAGGACTAGGGTAACTCACTTGGTGTCAGGGAGTACTTATATGGGGCTAGGGTAACTTACTTGGGGTCAGGGAGTACTTATACTGTACTAGGGTAACTCACTTGGGTTCACGGAGTACTTATATGGGACTAGTGTAACTCACTTGGGACCAGGAAGTACTTATATGGGACTGGGGTAACTCACTTTGGGTCAGGGAGTACTTATATGGTACTAGGGTAACTCACTTGGGGGTCAGGGAGCACTTATATGGGACTAGTGTAACTCACTTTGGGTCAGGGAGTACTTATATGGGACTAGGGTAACTCACTTGGGGTCAGGGAGTACTTATATCGGACTAGGGTAACTCACTTGGGGTCAGGGAGTACTTATATGGGACTAGGGTAACTCACTTGGGGTCAGGGAGTAATTATAAAAGGGCTAGGGTAACTCAATTAGGATAAGGGAGTAACTATATGGGACTAGTGTAACTCACTTGGGGTCAGGGAGTACTTATATGGGACTAGGGTAACTCACTTGGGGTCAGGGAGTACTTATAAAGGGGCAAGGGTAACTTGCTTGTGGTCAGGGAGTACTTATATGGGACTACGGTAACTCGCTTTGGGTCAGGGAGTACCTATATGGGACTAAGGTAACTCACTTGGGGTCAGGGAATACCTATATAGGACTAGGGTAATTCGCTTGGGGTCAGGGAGTACTTATATGGGACTAGGGTAACTCACTTGGGGACAGGGAGTAATAATGAAAGGTCTGGGTAACTGACTTTGGGTCAGGGAGTACTTATTTAGGACTAGGGTAACTCACTTGTTGTCAGGGAGTACTTATAAAGGGGCAAGGGTAACTCGCTTGTGGTCAGGGAGTACTTATATGGGACTACGGTAACTCGCTTTGGGTCAGGGAGTACCTATATGGGACTAAGGTAACTCACTTGGGGTCAGGGAATACCTATTTAGGACTAGGGTAATTCGCTTGGGGTCAGGGAGTACTTATATGGGACTAGGGTAACTCACTTGGGGACAGGGAGTAATAATGAAAGGTGTTGGGTAACTGACTTTGGGTCAGGGAGTACTTATTTAGGACTAGGGTAACTCACTAGGTGTCAGGGAGTACTTATATAGGACTAGGGTAACTCACTTGGTATTATGGAGTACTTATATGGGGCTAGGGTAACTTACTTGGGGTCAGGGAGTACTTATACTGTACTAGGGTAACTCACTTGGGGTCAGGGAGTACTTATATGGGACTAGGGTATCTCACTTGGGGTCAGGGAGTACTTATATGGGACTAGTGTAATTCACTTGGGGTCAGGGAATATTTATATGGGACTAGAGTAACTCGCATTGGGTCAGGGAGTACTTATATGGCACTGGAGTAACACACTTGGGGTCAGGGCGTAATAATGAAAGGTCTTGGGTAACTGACTTTGGGTCAGGGAGTACTTATTTAGGACTAGGGTAACTCACTTGGTGTCAGGGAGTACTTATATGGGACTAGGGTAACTCACTTGGTATTATGGAGTACATATATGGGGCTAGGGTAACTTACTTGGGGTCAGGGAGTACTTATATGGGACTAGAGTAACACACTTGGGATCATGGAGTACTTATATGGGGCTAGGGTAACTTACTTGGGGTCAGGGAGTACTTATATGGGACTAGTGTAACTAACTTGGGGTGAGGGAGTACTTATATGGGACTAGGGTAACTCACTTGTGGTCAGGGAGTACTTTTAGAGGGGCTAGGGTAACTCACTTTTCGTCAGGGAGTACTTATATGGTACTAGGGTAACTGACTTGGGGGTCAGGGAGTACTTATAAAGCGACTAGGGTAACTCACTTTGGGTCAGGGAGTACTTATATGGGACTAGGGTAACTCACTTTGTGTCAGGGAGTACTTATATGGGAATAGGATAACTCACTTTTGGTCAGGGAGTACTTATATGGGACTAGGGTAACTCACTTTGGGTCAGAGAGTACTTATATGGGAATAGGATAACTCACTTTTGGTCAGGGAGTACTTATATGGTACTAGGGTAACTCACTTGGGGGTCAGGGAGTACTTATAAAGCGACTAGGGTAACTCACTTTGGGTCAGGGAGTACTTATATGGGAATAGGATAACTCACTTTTGGTCAGGGAGTACTTATAGAGGGGCTAGGGTAACTCAGTTGGGGTCAGGGAGTACTTATATGGGAATAGGATAACTCACTTTTGGTCAGGGAGTACTTATATGGGGCTAGGGTAACTTACTTGGGGTCAGGGAGTACTTATACTGTACTAGGGTAACTCAATTAGGGTAAGGGAGTACCTATATGGGACTAAGGTAACTCACTTGGGATCAGGGAGTACTTATATGGGAATAGGATAACTCACTTTTGGTCAGGGAGTACTTATATGGTACTAGGGTAACTCACTTGGGGGTCAGGGAGTACTTATAAAGCGACTTGGGTAACTCACTTTGGGTCAGGGAGTACTTATATGGGACTAGGGTAACTAACTTGGTGTCAGGGAGTACTTATATGGGACTAGGGTAACTCACTTGGTATCATGGAGTACTTATATGGGGCTAGGGTAACTTACTTGGGGTCAGGGAGTACTTATACTGTACTAGGGTAACTCAATTAGGGTAAGGGAGTACCTATATGGGACTAAGGTAACACACTTGGGGTCAGGGAATACTTATAAAGGGGCAAGGGTAATTCGCTTGGGGTCTGGGAGTACTTATATGGGACTAGGGTAACTCACTTGGGGACAGGGAGTAATAATGAAAGGTCTTGGGTAACTGACTTTGGGTCAGGGAGTACTTATTTTGGACTAGGGTAACTCACTTGGTGTCAGGGAGTACTTATATAGGACTAGGGTAACTCACTTGGTATAATGGAGTACTTATATGGGGCTAGGGTAACTTACTTGGGGTCAGGGAGTACATATAGAGGGGCTAGGGTAACTCAGTTGGGGTCAGGGAGTACTCATAAAGGGACTAGGGTAACTCACTTGGGGTCAGGGAGTACTTATATGGGAATAGGATAACTCACTTTTGGTCAGGGAGTACTTATATGGGGCTAGGGTAACTTACTTGGGGTCAGGGAGTACTTATACTGTACTAGGGTAACTCACTTGGGGTCAGGGAGTACTTATATGGGACTAGGGTAACTCACTTGGGGTCAGGGAGTACTTATATGGGACTAGTGTAATTCACTTGGGGTCAGGGAGTATTTATATGGGACTAGAGTAACTCACATTGGGTCAGGGAGTACTTATATGGCACTGGAGTAACTCACTTGGGGTCAGGGCGTAATAATGAAAGGTCTTGGGTAACTGACTTTGGGTCAGGGAGTACTTATTTAGGACTAGAGTAACTCACTTGGTGTCAGGGAGTACTTATATGGGACTAGGGTAACTCACTTGGTATCATGGAGTACTTATATGAGGCTAGGGTAACTTACTTGGGGTCAGGGAGTACTTATACTGTACTAGGGTAACTCAATTAAAGTAAGGGAGTACCTATATGGGACTAAGGTAACTCACTTGGGGTCAGGGAATACCTAAATGGGACTAGGGTAACTCACTTGGGGTCAGGGAGTACTTATATGGGACTAGTGTAACTCACTTGGGGTCAGGGAGTACTTATATGGGACTAGGGTAACTCACTTTGGGTCAGGGAGTACTTATATGGGACTACGGTAACTCGCTTTGGGTCAGGGAGTACCTATATGGGACTAAGGTATCTCACTTGGGGTCAGGGAATACCTATATAGGACTAGGGTAATTCGCTTGGGGTCTGGGAGTACTTATATGGGACTAGGGTAACACACTTGGGGACAGGGAGTAATAATGAAAGGTCTTGAGTAACTGACTTTGGGTCAGGGAGTACTTATTTAGGACTAGGGTAACTCACTTGGGGTCAGGGAGTACTTATATGGGACTAGTGTAACTCACTTGAGGCCAGGAAGTACTTATATGGGACTGGGGTAACTCACTTTGGGTCAGGGAGTACTTATATGGTACTAGGGTAACTCACTTGGGGGTCAGGGAGCACTTATATGGGACTAGTGTAACTCACTTTGGGTCAGGGAGTACTTATATGGGACTAGGGTAACTCACTTGGGGTCAGGGAGTACTTATATCGGACTAGGGTAACTCACTTGGGGCCAGGGAGTACTTATATGGGACTAGGGTAACTCACTTGGGGTCAAGGGAGTACTTATATGGGACTAGGGTAACTCACTTGGGGTCAGGGAGTAATAATAAAGGGTCTTGGGTAACTCACTTTGCGTCAGGGAGTACTTATTTGGGACCAGGGTAACTTACTTGGGGTCAGGGAATACTAATAAAGGGGCTTGGGTAACTCACTTTGTGTCAGGGAGTACTTATATGGGACTAGGGCAACTCACTTGTGGTCAGGGAGTACTTATAGAGGGGCTAGGGTAACTCAGTTGGGGTCAGGGAGTACTTATAAAGGGACTAGGGTAACTCACTTGGGGTCAGGGAATACCTATATAGGACTAGGGTAACTCACTTGGGGTCAGGGAGTACTTATATGGGACTAGAGTAACTCGCATTAGGTCAGGGAGTACTTATATGGCACTGGGGTAACTCACTTGGGGTCAAGGAGTAATTATAAAAGGGCTGGGGTAACTCAATTAGGGTAAGGGAGTACCTATATGGGACTAAGGTAACTCACTTGGGGTCAGGGAATACCTATATAGGACTAGGGTAACTCACTTGGGGTCAGGGAGTACTTATATGGGAATAGGATAACTCACTTGGTATCATGGAGTACTTATATGGGGCTAGGGTAACTTACTTGGGGTCAGGGAGTACTTATACTGTACTAGGGTAACTCACTTGGGGTCAGGGAGTACTTATATGGGACTAGGGTAACTCACTTGGGGTCAGGGAGTACTTATATGGGACTAGTGTAATTCACTTGGGTTCAGGGAGTATTTATATGGGACTAGAGTAACTCACATTGGGGCAGGGAGTACTTATATGGCACTGGAGTAACTCACTTGGGGTCAGGGCGTAATAATGAAAGGTCTTGGGTAACTGACTTCGGGTCAGGGAGTACTTATTTAGGACTAGAGTAACTCACTTGGTGTCAGGGAGTACTTATATGGGAATAGGGTAACTCACTTGGTATCATGGAGTACTTATATGGGGCTAGGGTAACTTACTTGGGGTCAGGGAGTACTTATACTGTACTAGGGTAACTCAATTAAAGTAAGGGAGTACCTATATGGGACTAAGGTAACTCACTTGGGGTCAGGGAATACCTAAATGGGACTAGGGTAACTCACTTGGGGTCAGGGAGTACTTATATGGGACTAGTGTAACTCACTTGGGGTCAGGGAGTACTTATATGGGACTAGGGTAACTCACTTTGGGTCAGGGAGTACTTATATGGGACTACGGTAACTCGCTTTGGGTCAGGGAGTACCTATATGGGACTAAGGTATCTCACTTGGGGTCAGGGAATACCTATATAGGACTAGGGTAATTCGCTTGGGGTCTGGGAGTACTTATATGGGACTATGGTAACACACTTGGGGACAGGGAGTAATAATGAAAGGTCTTGGGTAACTGACTTTGGGTCAGGGAGTACTTATTTAGGACTAGGGTAACTCACTTGGTGTCAGGGAGTACTTATATGGGACTAGGGTAACTCACTTGGTATCATGGAGTACTTATATGGGGCTAGGGTAACTTACTTGGGGTCAGGGAGTACTTATACTGTACTAGGGTAACTCACTTGGGTTCACGGAGTACTTATATGGGACTAGTGTAACTCACTTGGGACCAGGAAGTACTTATATGGGACTGGGGTAACTCACTTTGGGTCAGGGAGTACTTATATGGTACTAGGGTAACTCACTTGGGGGTCAGGGAGTACTTATATGGGACTAGTGTAACTCACTTGAGGCCAGGAAGTACTTATATGGGACTGGGGTAACTCACTTTGGGTCAGGGAGTACTTATATGGTACTAGGGTAACTCACTTGGGGGTCAGGGAGCACTTATATGGGACTAGTGTAACTCACTTTGGGTCAGGGAGTACTTATATGGGACTAGGGTAACTCACTTGGGGTCAGGGAGTACTTATATCGGACTAGGGTAACTCACTTGGGGCCAGGGAGTACTTATATGGGACTAGGGTAACTCACTTGGGGTCAAGGGAGTACTTATATGGGACTAGGGTAACTCACTTGGGGTCAGGGAGTAATAATAAAGGGTCTTGGGTAACTCACTTTGCGTCAGGGAGTACTTATTTGGGACCAGGGTAACTTACTTGGGGTCAGGGAATACTAATAAAGGGGCTTGGGTAACTCACTTTGTGTCAGGGAGTACTTATATGGGACTAGGGCAACTCACTTGTGGTCAGGGAGTACTTATAGAGGGGCTAGGGTAACTCAGTTGGGGTCAGGGAGTACTTATAAAGGGACTAGGGTAACTCACTTGGGGTCAGGGAATACCTATATAGGACTAGGGTAACTCACTTGGGGTCAGGGAGTACTTATATGGGACTAGAGTAACTCGCATTAGGTCAGGGAGTACTTATATGGCACTGGGGTAACTCACTTGGGGTCAAGGAGTAATTATAAAAGGGCTGGGGTAACTCAATTAGGGTAAGGGAGTACCTATATGGGACTAAGGTAACTCACTTGGGGTCAGGGAATACCTATATAGGACTAGGGTAACTCACTTGGGGTCAGGGAGTACTTATATGGGAATAGGATAACTCACTTGGTATCATGGAGTACTTATATGGGGCTAGGGTAACTTACTTGGGGTCAGGGAGTACTTATACTGTACTAGGGTAACTCACTTGGGGTCAGGGAGTACTTATATGGGACTAGGGTAACTCACTTGGGGTCAGGGAGTACTTATATGGGACTAGTGTAATTCACTTGGGGTCAGGGAGTATTTATATGGGACTAGAGTAACTCACATTGGGGCAGGGAGTACTTATATGGCACTGGAGTAACTCACTTGGGGTCAGGGCGTAATAATGAAAGGTCTTGGGTAACTGACTTCGGGTCAGGGAGTACTTATTTAGGACTAGAGTAACTCACTTGGTGTCAGGGAGTACTTATATGGGAATAGGGTAACTCACTTGGTATCATGGAGTACTTATATGGGGCTAGGGTAACTTACTTGGGGTCAGGGAGTACTTATACTGTACTAGGGTAACTCAATTAAAGTAAGGGAGTACCTATATGGGACTAAGGTAACTCACTTGGGGTCAGGGAATACCTAAATGGGACTAGGGTAACTCACTTGGGGTCAGGGAGTACTTATATGGGACTAGTGTAACTCACTTGGGGTCAGGGAGTACTTATATGGGACTAGGGTAACTCACTTTGGGTCAGGGAGTACTTATATGGGACTACGGTAACTCGCTTTGGGTCAGGGAGTACCTATATGGGACTAAGGTATCTCACTTGGGGTCAGGGAATACCTATATAGGACTAGGGTAATTCGCTTGGGGTCTGGGAGTACTTATATGGGACTATGGTAACACACTTGGGGACAGGGAGTAATAATGAAAGGTCTTGGGTAACTGACTTTGGGTCAGGGAGTACTTATTTAGGACTAGGGTAACTCACTTGGTGTCAGGGAGTACTTATATGGGACTAGGGTAACTCACTTGGTATCATGGAGTACTTATATGGGGCTAGGGTAACTTACTTGGGGTCAGGGAGTACTTATACTGTACTAGGGTAACTCACTTGGGTTCACGGAGTACTTATATGGGACTAGTGTAACTCACTTGGGACCAGGAAGTACTTATATGGGACTGGGGTAACTCACTTTGGGTCAGGGAGTACTTATATGGTACTAGGGTAACTCACTTGGGGGTCAGGGAGCACTTATATGGGACTAGTGTAACTCACTTTGGGTCAGGGAGTACTTATATGGGACTAGGGTTACTCACTTGGGGTCAGGGAGTACTTATATCGGACTAGGGTAACTCACTTGGGGTCAGGGAGTACTTATATGGGACTAGGGTAACTCACTTGGGGTCAGGGAGTAATTATAAAAGGGCTAGGGTAACTCAATTAGGATAAGGGAGTAACTATATGGGACTAGTTTAACTCACTTGGGGTCAGGGAGTACTTATATGGGACTAGGGTAACTCACTTGGGGTCAGGGAGTACTTATAAAGGGGCAAGGGTAACTTGCTTGTGGTCAGGGAGTACTTATATGGGACTACGGTAACTCGCTTTGGGTCAGGGAGTACCTATATGGGACTAAGGTAACTCACTTGGGGTCAGGGAATACCTATATAGGACTAGGGTAATTCGCTTGGGGTCAGGGAGTACTTATATGGGACTAGGGTAACTCACTTGGGGACAGGGAGTAATAATGAAAGGTCTGGGTAACTGACTTTGGGTCAGGGAGTACTTATTTAGGACTAGGGTAACTCACTTGTTGTCAGGGAGTACTTATAAAGGGGCAAGGGTAACTCGCTTGTGGTCAGGGAGTACTTATATGGGACTACGGTAACTCGCTTTGGGTCAGGGAGTACCTATATGGGACTAAGGTAACTCACTTGGGGTCAGGGAATACCTATTTAGGACTAGGGTAATTCGCTTGGGGTCAGGGAGTACTTATATGGGACTAGGGTAACTCACTTGGGGACAGGGAGTAATAATGAAAGGTGTTGGGTAACTGACTTTGGGTCAGGGAGTACTTATTTAGGACTAGGGTAACTCACTTGGTGTCAGGGAGTACTTATATAGGACTAGGGTAACTCACTTGGTATTATGGAGTACTTATATGGGGCTAGGGTAACTTACTTGGGGTCAGGGAGTACTTATACTGTACTAGGGTAACTCACTTGGGGTCAGGGAGTACTTATATGGGACTAGGGTATCTCACTTGGGGTCAGGGAGTACTTATATGGGACTAGTGTAATTCACTTGGGGTCAGGGAATATTTATATGGGACTAGAGTAACTCGCATTGGGTCAGGGAGTACTTATATGGCACTGGAGTAACACACTTGGGGTCAGGGCGTAATAATGAAAGGTCATGGGTAACTGACTTTGGGTCAGGGAGTACTTATTTAGGACTAGGGTAACTCACTTGGTGTCAGGGAGTACTTATATGGGACTAGGGTAACTCACTTGGTATTATGGAGTACATATATGGGGCTAGGGTAACTTACTTGGGGTCAGGGAGTAGTTATACTGTACTAGGGTAACTCAATTAAAGTAAGGGAGTACCTATATGGGACTAAGGTAACTCACTTGGGGTCAGGGAATACATAAATGGGACTAGGGTAACTCACTTGGGGTCAGGGAGCACTTATATGGGACTAGTGTAACTCACTTTGGGTCAGGGAGTACTTATATGGGACTAGGATAACTCACTTTGGGTCAGGGAGTACTTATGTGGTACTAGGGTAACTCACTTGGGGGTCAGGGAGCACTTATATGGGACTAGTGTAACTCACTTGGGGTGAGGGAGTACTTATATGGGACTAGGGTAACTCACTTTGGGTCAGGGAGTACTTATATGGGACTAGGGTAACTCACTTTGGGTCAGGGAGTACTTATGTGGTACTAGGGTAACTCACTTGGGGGTCAGGGAGCACTTATATGGGACTAGTGTAACTCACTTGGGGTCAGGGAGTACTTATATGGCACTGGGGTAACTCACTTGGGGTCAAGGAGTAATTATAAAAGGGCTGGGGTAACTCAATTACGGTAAGGGAGTACCTATATGGGACTAAGGTAACTCACTTGGGGTCAGGGAATACCTATATAGGACTAGGGTAACTCACTTGGTGTCAGGGAGTACTTATATGGGACTAGGGTAACTCACTTTGGGTCAGGGAGTACTTATATGGGACTAGGGTAACTCACTTTGGGTCAGGGAGTACTTATGTGGTACTAGGGTAACTCACTTGGGGGTCAGGGAGCACTTATATGGGACTAGGGTAACTCACTTTGGGTCAGGGAGTACCTATATGGGACTAGGGTAACTCACTTGGGGTCAGGGAGTACTTATATGGGACTAGTATAACTCACTTGGGGTCAGGGAGTACTTATATGGGACTAGGGTAACTCACTTGGGGTCAGGGAGTACTTATATGGGACTAGGGTAACTCACTTGGGGTCAAGGGAGTACTTATATGGGACTAGGGTAACTCACTTGGGGTCAGGGAGTAATAATAAAGGGTCTTGGGTAACTCACTTTGCGTCAGGGAGTACTTATTTGGGACCAGGGTAACTTACTTGGGGTCAGGGAGTACTAATAAAGGGGCTTGGGTAACTCACTTTGTGTCAGGGAGTACTTATATGGGACTAGGGTAACTCACTTGTGGTCAGGGAGTACTTATAGAGGGGCTAGGGTAACTCACTTGGGGTCAGGGAGTACTTATATGGGACTAGTGTAATTCATTTGGGGTCAGGGAGTATTTATATGGGACTATAGTAACTCACATTGGGTCAGGGAGTACTTATATGGCACTGGAGTAACTCACTTGGGGTCAGGGCGTAATAATGAAAGGTCTTGGGTAACTGACTTTGGGTCAGGGAGTACTTATTTAGGACTAGAGTAACTCACTTGGTGTCAGGGAGTACTTATATGGGACTAGGGTAACTCACTTGGTATCATGGAGTACTTATATGGGGCTAGGGTAACTTACTTGGGGTCAGGGAGTACTTATACTGTACTAGGGTAACTCAATTAAAGTAAGGGAGTACCTATATGGGACTAAGGTAACTCACTTGGGGTCAGGGAATACCTAAATGGGACTAGGGTAACTCACTTGGGGTCAGGGAGTACTTATATGGGACTAGTGTAACTCACTTGGGGTCAGGGAGTACTTATATGGGACTAGGGTAACTCACTTTGGGTCAGGGAGTACTTATATGGGACAACGGTAACTCGCTTTGGGTCAGGGAGTACCTATATGGGACTAAGGTATCTCACTTGGGGTCAGGGAATACCTATATAGGACTAGGGTAATTCGCTTGGGGTCTGGGAGTACTTATATGGGACTAGGGTAACACACTTGGGGACAGGGAGTAATAATGAAAGGTCTTGGGTAACTGACTTTGGGTCAGGGAGTACTTATTTAGGACTAGGGTAACTCACTTGGTGTCAGGGAGTACTTATATGGGACTAGGGTAACTCACTTGGTATCATGGAGTACTTATATGGGGCTAGGGTAACTTAATTGGGGTCAGGGAGTACTTATACTGTACTAGGGTAACTCACTTGGGGTCAGGGAGTACTTATATGGGACTAGTGTATCTCACTTGGGACCAGGAAGTACTTATATGGGACTGGGGTAACTCACTTTGGGTCAGGGAGTACTTATATGGTACTAGGGTAACTCACTTGGGGGTCAGGGAGCACTTATATGGGACTAGTGTAACTCACTTTGGGTCAGGGAGTACTTATATGGGAGTAGGGTAACTCACTTGGGGTCAGGGAGTACTTATATCGGACTAGGGTAACTCACTTGGGGTCAGGGAGTACTTATATGGGACTAGGGTAACTCACTTGGGGTCAGGGAGTAATTATAAAAGGGCTAGGGTAACTCAATTAGGATAAGGGAGTAACTATATGGGACTAGTGTAACTCACTTGGGGTCAGGGAGTACTTATATGGGACTAGGGTAACTCACTTGGGGTCAGGGAGTACTTATAAAGGGGCAAGGGTAACTTGCTTGTGGTCAGGGAGTACTTATATGGGACTACGGTAACTCGCTTTGGGTCAGGGAGTACCTATATGGGACTAAGGTAACTCACTTGGGGTCAGGGAATACCTATATAGGACTAGGGTAATTCGCTTGGGGTCAGGGAGTACTTATATGGGACTAGGGTAACTCACTTGGGGACAGGGAGTAATAATGAAAGGTCTTGGGTAACTGACTTTGGGTCAGGGAGTACTTATTTAGGACTAGGGTAACTCACTTGGTGTCAGGGAGTACTTATAAAGGGGCAAGGGTAACTCGCTTGTGGTCAGGGAGTACTTATATGGGACTACGGTAACTCGCTTTGGGTCAGGGAGTACCTATATGGGACTAAGGTAACTCACTTGGGGTCAGGGAATACCTATTTAGGACTAGGGTAATTCGCTTGGGGTCAGGGAGTACTTATATGGGACTAGGGTAACTCACTTGGGGACAGGGAGTAATAATGAAAGGTCTTGGGTAACTGACTTTGGGTCAGGGAGTACTTATTTAGGACTAGGGTAACTCACTTGGTGTCAGGGAGTACTTATATAGGACTAGGGTAACTCACTTGGTATCATGGAGTACTTATATGGGGCTAGGGTAACTTACTTGGGGTCAGGGAGTACTTATACTGTACTAGGGTAACTCACTTGGGGTCAGGGAGTACTTATATGGGACTAGGGTATCTCACTTGGGGTCAGGGAGTACTTATATGGGACTAGTGTAATTCACTTGGGGTCAGGGAATATTTATATGGGACTAGAGTAACTCGCATTGGGTCAGGGAGTACTTATATGGCACTGGAGTAACACACTTGGGGTCAGGGCGTAATAATGAAAGGTCTTGGGTAACTGACTTTGGGTCAGGGAGTACTTATTTAGGACTAGGGTAACTCACTTGGTGTCAGGGAGTACTTATATGGGACTAGGGTAACTCACTTGGTATTATGGAGTACATATATGGGGCTAGGGTAACTTACTTGGGGTCAGGGAGTAGTTATACTGTACTAGGGTAACTCAATTAAAGTAAGGGAGTACCTATATGGGACTAAGGTAACTCACTTGGGGTCAGGGAATACCTAAATGGGACTAGGGTAACTCACTTGGGGTCAGGGAGCACTTATATGGGACTAGTGTAACTCACTTTGGGTCAGGGAGTACTTATATGGGACTAGGGTAACTCACTTGGGGTCAGGGAGTACTTATATCGGACTAGGGTAACTCACTTGGGGTCAGGGAGTACTTATATGGGACTAGGGTAACTCACTTGGGGTCAGGGAGTAATTATAAAAGGGCTAGGGTAACTCAATTAGGGTAAGGGAGTAACTATATGGGACTAGTGTAACTCACTTGGGGTCAGGGAGTACTTATAAAGGGGCAAGGGTAACTTGCTTGTGGTCAGGGAGTACTTATATGGGACTACGGTAACTCGCTTTGGGTCAGGGAGTACCTATATGGGACTAAGGTAACTCACTTGGTGTCAGGGAATACTTATAAAGGGGCAAGGGTAATTCGCTTGGGGTCTGGGAGTACTTATATGGGACTAGGGTAACTCACTTGGGGACAGGGAGTAATAATGAAAGGTCTTGGGTAACTGACTTTGGGTCAGGGAGTACTTATTTAGGACTAGGGTAACTCACTTGGTGTCAGGGAGTACATATATGGGACTAGGGTAACTCACTTGGTATCATGGAGTACTTATATGGGGCTAGGGTAACTTACTTGGGGTCA
The DNA here is from genome assembly GCF_024137725.1 of Prorops nasuta. Classification (NCBI taxonomy): domain Eukaryota; kingdom Metazoa; phylum Arthropoda; class Insecta; order Hymenoptera; family Bethylidae; genus Prorops; species Prorops nasuta. The sequence goes on along the minus strand of NW_027116841.1, from coordinate 334,914 downwards.
GGGAGTACTTATACTGTACTAGGGTAACTCAATTAGGGTAAGGGAGTACCTATATGGGACTAAGGTAACTCACTTGGGGTCAGGGAATACCTAAATGGGACTAGGGTAACTCACTTGGGGCCAGGGACTACTGATATGGGACTAGGGTAACTCACTTTGGGTCAGAGAGTACTTATATGGGACTAGGGTAACTCACTTTGGGTCAGGGAGTACTTATGTGGTACTAGGGTAACTCACTTGGGGTGAGGGAGTACTTATATGGGACTAGGGTAACTCACTTGTGGTCAGGGAGTACTTTTAGAGGGGCTAGGGTAACTCACTTTTCGTCAGGGAGTACTTATATGGTACTAGGGTAATTGACTTGGGGGTCAGGGAGTACTTATAAAGCGACTAGGGTAACTCACTTTGGGTCAGGGAGTACTTATATGGGACTAGGGTAACTAACTTGGTGTCAGGGAGTACTTATATGGGACTAGGGTAACTCACTTGGGGTCAGGGAGTACTTATATGGGACTAGGGTAACTCACTTTGGGTCAGGGAGTACTTATATGGGACTAGGGTAACTCACTTGGGGTCAGGGAGTACTTATATGGGACTAGTATAACTCACTTGGGGTCAGGGAGTACTTATATTGGACTAGGGTAACTCACTTGGGGTCAAGGGAGTACTTATATGGGACTAGGGTAACTCACTTGGGGTCAGGGAGTAATAATAAAGGGTCTTGTGTAACTCACTTTGCGTCAGGGAGTACTTATTTGGGACCAGGGTAACTTACTTGGGGTTAGGGAGTACTAATAAAGGGGCTTGGGTAACTCACTTTGTGTCAGGGAGTACTTATATGGGACTAGGGTAACTCACTTGGGGTCAAGGAATACATATATAGGACTAGGGTAACTCACTTGGGGTCAGGGAGTACATATATGGGACTAGAGTAACCCGCATTAGGTCAGGGAGTACTTATATGGCACTGGGGTAACTCACTTGGGGTCAAGGAGTAATTATAAAAGGGCTGGGGTAACTCAATTAGGGTAAGGGAGTACCTATATGGGACTAAGGTAACTCACTTGGGGTCAGGGAATACCTATATAGGACTAGGGTAACTCACTTGGGGTCAGGGAGTACTTATATGGGACTAGGGTAACTCACTTGGGGTCAGGGAGTACTTATATGGGACTAGCATAACTCACTTGGGGTCAGGGAGTACTTATATTGGACTAGGGTAACTCACTTGGGGTCAAGGGAGTACTTATATGGGACTAGGGTAACTCACTTGGGGTCAGGGAGTAATAATAAAGGGTCTTGTGTAACTCACTTTGCGTCAGGGAGTACTTATTTGGGACCAGGGTAACTTACTTGGGGTTAGGGAGTACTAATAAAGGGGCTTGGGTAACTCACTTTGTGTCAGGGAGTACTTATATGGGACTAGGGTAACTCACTTGGGGTCAAGGAATACATATATAGGACTAGGGTAACTCACTTGGGGTCAGGGAGTACATATATGGGACTAGAGTAACCCGCATTAGGTCAGGGAGTACTTATATGGCACTGGGGTAACTCACTTGGGGTCAAGGAGTAATTATAAAAGGGCTGGGGTAACTCAATTAGGGTAAGGGAGTACCTATATGGGACTAAGGTAACTCACTTGGGGTCAGGGAATACCTATATAGGACTAGGGTAACTCACTTGGGGTCAGGGAGTACTTATATGGGACTAGAGTAACTCACTTGGGATCATGGAGTACTTATATGGGGCTAGGGTAACTTACTTGGGGTCAGGGAGTACATATAGAGGGGCTAGGGTAACTCAGTTGGGGTCAGGGAGTACTCATAAAGGGACTAGGGTAACTCACTTGGGGTCAGGGAGTACTTATATGGGAATAGGATAACTCACTTTTGGTCAGGGAGTACTTATATGGGACTAGGGTAACTCACTTTGGGTCAGAGAGTACTTATATGGGAATAGGATAACTCACTTTTGGTCAGGGAGTACTTATATGGTACTAGGGTAACTCACTTGGGGGTCAGGGAGTACTTATAAAGCGACTAGGGTAACTCACTTTGGGTCAGGGAGTACTTATATGGGAATAGGATAACTCACTTTTGGTCAGGGAGTACTTATAGAGGGGCTAGGGTAACTCAGTTGGGGTCAGGGAGTACTCATAAAGGGACTAGGGTAACTCACTTGGGATCAGGGAGTACTTATATGGGAATAGGGTAACTCACTTTGGGTCAGGGAGTACTTATATGGGACTAGGGTAACTCACTTGGGGTCAGGGAATACCTAAATGGGACTAGGGTAACTCACTTGGGGTCAGGGAGTACTTATATGGGACTAGGGTAACTCACTTTGGGTCAGGGAGTACTTATATGGGACTAGGGTAACTCACTTTGGGTCAGAGAGTACTTATGTGGTACTAGGGTAACTCACTTGGGGGTCAGGGAGTACTTATAAAGCGACTAGGGTAACTCACTTTGGGTCAGGGAGTACTTATATGGGAATAGGATAACTCACTTTTGGTCAGGGAGTACTTATAGAGGGGCTAGGGTAACTCAGTTGGGGTCAGGGAGTACTCATAAAGGGACTAGGGTAACTCACTTGGGGTCAGGGAGTACTTATATGGGAATAGGATAACTCACTTTTGGTCAGGGAGTACTTATATGGGGCTAGGGTAACTTACTTGGGGTCAGGGAGTACTTATACTGTACTAGGGTAACTCAATTAGGGTAGGGGAGTACCTATATGGGACTAAGGTAACTCACTTGGGATCAGGGAGTACTTATATGGGAATAGGATAACTCACTTTTGGTCAGGGAGTACTTATATGGTACTAGGGTAACTCACTTGGGGGTCAGGGAGTACTTATAAAGCGACTTGGGTAACTCACTTTGGGTCAGGGAGTACTTATATGGGACTAGGGTAACTAACTTGGTGTCAGGGAGTACTTATATGGGACTAGTGTAATTCACTTGGGGTCAGGGAATATTTATATGGGACTAGAGTAACTCGCATTGGGTCAGGGAGTACTTATATGGCACTGGAGTAACACACTTGGGGTCAGGGCGTAATAATGAAAGGTCTTGGGTAACTGACTTTGGGTCAGGGAGTACTTATTTAGGACTAGGGTAACTCACTTGGTGTCAGGGAGTACTTATATGGGACTAGGGTAACTCACTTCGTATTATGGAGTACATATATGGGGCTAGGGTAACTTACTTGGGGTCAGGGAGTAGTTATACTGTACTAGGGTAACTCAATTAAAGTAAGGGAGTACCTATATGGGACTAAGGTAACTCACTTGGGGTCAGGGAATACCTAAATGGGACTAGGGTAACTCACTTGGGGTCAGGGAGCACTTATATGGGACTAGTGTAACTCACTTTGGGTCAGGGAGTACTTATATGGGACTAGGGTAACTCACTTGGGGTCAGGGAGTACTTATATCGGACTAGGGTAACTCACTTGGGGTCAGGGAGTACTTATATGGGACTAGGGTAACTCACTTGGGGTCAGGGAGTAATTATAAAAGGGCTAGGGTAACTCAATTAGGGTAAGGGAGTAACTATATGGGACTAGTGTAACTCACTTGGGGTCAGGGAGTACTTATAAAGGGGCAAGGGTAACTTGCTTGTGGTCAGGGAGTACTTATATGGGACTACGGTAACTCGCTTTGGGTCAGGGAGTACCTATATGGGACTAAGGTAACTCACTTGGTGTCAGGGAATACTTATAAAGGGGCAAGGGTAATTCGCTTGGGGTCTGGGAGTACTTATATGGGACTAGGGTAACTCACTTGGGGACAGGGAGTAATAATGAAAGGTCTTGGGTAACTGACTTTGGGTCAGGGAGTACTTATTTAGGACTAGGGTAACTCACTTGGTGTCAGGGAGTACTTATATGGGACTAGGGTAACTCACTTGGTATCATGGAGTACTTATATGGGGCTAGGGTAACTTACTTGGGGTCAGGGAGTACTTATACTGTACTAGGGTAACTCAATTAGGGTAAGGGAGTACCTATATGGGACTAAGGTAACTCACTTGGGGTCAGGGAATACCTAAATGGGACTAGGGTAACTCACTTGGGGTCAGGGACTACTTATATGGGACTAGGGTAACTCACTTTGGGTCAGAGAGTACTTATATGGGACTAGGGTAACTCACTTTGGGTCAGGGAGTACTTATGTGGTACTAGGGTAACTCACTTGGGGGTCAGGGAGCACTTATATGGGACTAGTGTAACTCACTTGGGGTCAGGGAGTACTTATATGGGACTAGGGTAACTCACTTTGCGTCAGGGAGTACTTATATGGGACTAGGGTAACTCACTTGTGGTCAGGGAGTACTTATAGAGGGGCTAGGGTAACTCAGTTGGGGTCAGGGAGTACTTATATGGGACTAGGGTAACTCACTTTGGGTCAGGGAGTACTTATATGGGACTAGGGTAACTCACTTTGGGTCAGGGAGTACTTATGTGGTACTAGGGTAACTCACTTGGGGGTCAGGGAGCACTTATATGGGACTAGGGTAACTCACTTTGGGTCAGGGAGTACCTATATGGGACTAGGGTAACTCACTTGGGGTCAGGGAGTACTTATATGGGACTAGTATAACTCACTTGGGGTCAGGGAGTACTTATATGGGACTAGGGTAACTCACTTGGGGTCAGGGAGTACTTATATGGGACTAGGGTAACTCACTTGGGGTCAAGGGAGTACTTATATGGGACTAGGGTAACTCACTTGGGGTCAGGGAGTAATAATAAAGGGTCTTGGGTAACTCACTTTGCGTCAGGGAGTACTTATTTGGGACCAGGGTAACTTACTTGGGGTCAGGGAGTACTAATAAAGGGGCTTGGGTAACTCACTTTGTGTCAGGGAGTACTTATATGGGACTAGGGTAACTCACTTGTGGTCAGGGAGTACTTATAGAGGGGCTAGGGTAACTCACTTGGGGTCAGGGAGTACTTATATGGGACTAGTGTAATTCATTTGGGGTCAGGGAGTATTTATATGGGACTATAGTAACTCACATTGGGTCAGGGAGTACTTATATGGCACTGGAGTAACTCACTTGGGGTCAGGGCGTAATAATGAAAGGTCTTGGGTAACTGACTTTGGGTCAGGGAGTACTTATTTAGGACTAGAGTAACTCACTTGGTGTCAGGGAGTACTTATATGGGACTAGGGTAACTCACTTGGTATCATGGAGTACTTATATGGGGCTAGGGTAACTTACTTGGGGTCAGGGAGTACTTATACTGTACTAGGGTAACTCAATTAAAGTAAGGGAGTACCTATATGGGACTAAGGTAACTCACTTGGGGTCAGGGAATACCTAAATGGGACTAGGGTAACTCACTTGGGGTCAGGGAGTACTTATATGGGACTAGTGTAACTCACTTGGGGTCAGGGAGTACTTATATGGGACTAGGGTAACTCACTTTGGGTCAGGGAGTACTTATATGGGACAACGGTAACTCGCTTTGGGTCAGGGAGTACCTATATGGGACTAAGGTATCTCACTTGGGGTCAGGGAATACCTATATAGGACTAGGGTAATTCGCTTGGGGTCTGGGAGTACTTATATGGGACTAGGGTAACACACTTGGGGACAGGGAGTAATAATGAAAGGTCTTGGGTAACTGACTTTGGGTCAGGGAGTACTTATTTAGGACTAGGGTAACTCACTTGGTGTCAGGGAGTACTTATATGGGACTAGGGTAACTCACTTGGTATCATGGAGTACTTATATGGGGCTAGGGTAACTTAATTGGGGTCAGGGAGTACTTATACTGTACTAGGGTAACTCACTTGGGGTCAGGGAGTACTTATATGGGACTAGTGTATCTCACTTGGGACCAGGAAGTACTTATATGGGACTGGGGTAACTCACTTTGGGTCAGGGAGTACTTATATGGTACTAGGGTAACTCACTTGGGGGTCAGGGAGCACTTATATGGGACTAGTGTAACTCACTTTGGGTCAGGGAGTACTTATATGGGAGTAGGGTAACTCACTTGGGGTCAGGGAGTACTTATATCGGACTAGGGTAACTCACTTGGGGTCAGGGAGTACTTATATGGGACTAGGGTAACTCACTTGGGGTCAGGGAGTAATTATAAAAGGGCTAGGGTAACTCAATTAGGATAAGGGAGTAACTATATGGGACTAGTGTAACTCACTTGGGGTCAGGGAGTACTTATATGGGACTAGGGTAACTCACTTGGGGTCAGGGAGTACTTATAAAGGGGCAAGGGTAACTTGCTTGTGGTCAGGGAGTACTTATATGGGACTACGGTAACTCGCTTTGGGTCAGGGAGTACCTATATGGGACTAAGGTAACTCACTTGGGGTCAGGGAATACCTATATAGGACTAGGGTAATTCGCTTGGGGTCAGGGAGTACTTATATGGGACTAGGGTAACTCACTTGGGGACAGGGAGTAATAATGAAAGGTCTTGGGTAACTGACTTTGGGTCAGGGAGTACTTATTTAGGACTAGGGTAACTCACTTGGTGTCAGGGAGTACTTATAAAGGGGCAAGGGTAACTCGCTTGTGGTCAGGGAGTACTTATATGGGACTACGGTAACTCGCTTTGGGTCAGGGAGTACCTATATGGGACTAAGGTAACTCACTTGGGGTCAGGGAATACCTATTTAGGACTAGGGTAATTCGCTTGGGGTCAGGGAGTACTTATATGGGACTAGGGTAACTCACTTGGGGACAGGGAGTAATAATGAAAGGTCTTGGGTAACTGACTTTGGGTCAGGGAGTACTTATTTAGGACTAGGGTAACTCACTTGGTGTCAGGGAGTACTTATATAGGACTAGGGTAACTCACTTGGTATCATGGAGTACTTATATGGGGCTAGGGTAACTTACTTGGGGTCAGGGAGTACTTATACTGTACTAGGGTAACTCACTTGGGGTCAGGGAGTACTTATATGGGACTAGGGTATCTCACTTGGGGTCAGGGAGTACTTATATGGGACTAGTGTAATTCACTTGGGGTCAGGGAATATTTATATGGGACTAGAGTAACTCGCATTGGGTCAGGGAGTACTTATATGGCACTGGAGTAACACACTTGGGGTCAGGGCGTAATAATGAAAGGTCTTGGGTAACTGACTTTGGGTCAGGGAGTACTTATTTAGGACTAGGGTAACTCACTTGGTGTCAGGGAGTACTTATATGGGACTAGGGTAACTCACTTGGTATTATGGAGTACATATATGGGGCTAGGGTAACTTACTTGGGGTCAGGGAGTAGTTATACTGTACTAGGGTAACTCAATTAAAGTAAGGGAGTACCTATATGGGACTAAGGTAACTCACTTGGGGTCAGGGAATACCTAAATGGGACTAGGGTAACTCACTTGGGGTCAGGGAGCACTTATATGGGACTAGTGTAACTCACTTTGGGTCAGGGAGTACTTATATGGGACTAGGGTAACTCACTTGGGGTCAGGGAGTACTTATATCGGACTAGGGTAACTCACTTGGGGTCAGGGAGTACTTATATGGGACTAGGGTAACTCACTTGGGGTCAGGGAGTAATTATAAAAGGGCTAGGGTAACTCAATTAGGGTAAGGGAGTAACTATATGGGACTAGTGTAACTCACTTGGGGTCAGGGAGTACTTATAAAGGGGCAAGGGTAACTTGCTTGTGGTCAGGGAGTACTTATATGGGACTACGGTAACTCGCTTTGGGTCAGGGAGTACCTATATGGGACTAAGGTAACTCACTTGGTGTCAGGGAATACTTATAAAGGGGCAAGGGTAATTCGCTTGGGGTCTGGGAGTACTTATATGGGACTAGGGTAACTCACTTGGGGACAGGGAGTAATAATGAAAGGTCTTGGGTAACTGACTTTGGGTCAGGGAGTACTTATTTAGGACTAGGGTAACTCACTTGGTGTCAGGGAGTACATATATGGGACTAGGGTAACTCACTTGGTATCATGGAGTACTTATATGGGGCTAGGGTAACTTACTTGGGGTCAGGGAGTACTTATACTGTACTAGGGTAACTCAATTAGGGTAAGGGAGTACCTATATGGGACTAAGGTAACTCACTTGGGGTCAGGGAATACCTAAATGGGACTAGGGTAACTCACTTGGGGCCAGGGACTACTGATATGGGACTAGGGTAACTCACTTTGGGTCAGAGAGTACTTATATGGGACTAGGGTAACTCACTTTGGGTCAGGGAGTACTTATGTGGTACTAGGGTAACTCACTTGGGGTGAGGGAGTACTTATATGGGACTAGGGTAACTCACTTGTGGTCAGGGAGTACTTTTAGAGGGGCTAGGGTAACTCACTTTTCGTCAGGGAGTACTTATATGGTACTAGGGTAATTGACTTGGGGGTCAGGGAGTACTTATAAAGCGACTAGGGTAACTCACTTTGGGTCAGGGAGTACTTATATGGGACTAGGGTAACTAACTTGGTGTCAGGGAGTACTTATATGGGACTAGGGTAACTCACTTGGGGTCAGGGAGTACTTATATGGGACTAGGGTAACTCACTTTGGGTCAGGGAGTACTTATATGGGACTAGGGTAACTCACTTGGGGTCAGGGAGTACTTATATGGGACTAGTATAACTCACTTGGGGTCAGGGAGTACTTATATTGGACTAGGGTAACTCACTTGGGGTCAAGGGAGTACTTATATGGGACTAGGGTAACTCACTTGGGGTCAGGGAGTAATAATAAAGGGTCTTGTGTAACTCACTTTGCGTCAGGGAGTACTTATTTGGGACCAGGGTAACTTACTTGGGGTTAGGGAGTACTAATAAAGGGGCTTGGGTAACTCACTTTGTGTCAGGGAGTACTTATATGGGACTAGGGTAACTCACTTGGGGTCAAGGAATACATATATAGGACTAGGGTAACTCACTTGGGGTCAGGGAGTACATATATGGGACTAGAGTAACCCGCATTAGGTCAGGGAGTACTTATATGGCACTGGGGTAACTCACTTGGGGTCAAGGAGTAATTATAAAAGGGCTGGGGTAACTCAATTAGGGTAAGGGAGTACCTATATGGGACTAAGGTAACTCACTTGGGGTCAGGGAATACCTATATAGGACTAGGGTAACTCACTTGGGGTCAGGGAGTACTTATATGGGACTAGGGTAACTCACTTGGGGTCAGGGAGTACTTATATGGGACTAGCATAACTCACTTGGGGTCAGGGAGTACTTATATTGGACTAGGGTAACTCACTTGGGGTCAAGGGAGTACTTATATGGGACTAGGGTAACTCACTTGGGGTCAGGGAGTAATAATAAAGGGTCTTGTGTAACTCACTTTGCGTCAGGGAGTACTTATTTGGGACCAGGGTAACTTACTTGGGGTTAGGGAGTACTAATAAAGGGGCTTGGGTAACTCACTTTGTGTCAGGGAGTACTTATATGGGACTTAGGTAACTCACTTGGGGTCAAGGAATACATATATAGGACTAGGGTAACTCACTTGGGGTCAGGGAGTACATATATGGGACTAGAGTAACCCGCATTAGGTCAGGGAGTACTTATATGGCACTGGGGTAACTCACTTGGGGTCAAGGAGTAATTATAAAAGGGCTGGGGTAACTCAATTAGGGTAAGGGAGTACCTATATGGGACTAAGGTAACTCACTTGGGGTCAGGGAATACCTATATAGGACTAGGGTAACTCACTTGGGGTCAGGGAGTACTTATATGGGACTAGAGTAACTCACTTGGGATCATGGAGTACTTATATGGGGCTAGGGTAACTTACTTGGGGTCAGGGAGTACATATAGAGGGGCTAGGGTAACTCAGTTGGGGTCAGGGAGTACTCATAAAGGGACTAGGGTAACTCACTTGGGGTCAGGGAGTACTTATATGGGAATAGGATAACTCACTTTTGGTCAGGGAGTACTTATATGGGACTAGGGTAACTCACTTTGGGTCAGAGAGTACTTATATGGGAATAGGATAACTCACTTTTGGTCAGGGAGTACTTATATGGTACTAGGGTAACTCACTTGGGGGTCAGGGAGTACTTATAAAGCGACTAGGGTAACTCACTTTGGGTCAGGGAGTACTTATATGGGAATAGGATAACTCACTTTTGGTCAGGGAGTACTTATAGAGGGGCTAGGGTAACTCAGTTGGGGTCAGGGAGTACTCATAAAGGGACTAGGGTAACTCACTTGGGATCAGGGAGTACTTATATGGGAATAGGGTAACTCACTTTGGGTCAGGGAGTACTTATATGGGACTAGGGTAACTCACTTGGGGTCAGGGAATACCTAAATGGGACTAGGGTAACTCACTTGGGGTCAGGGAGTACTTATATGGGACTAGGGTAACTCACTTTGGGTCAGGGAGTACTTATATGGGACTAGGGTAACTCACTTTGGGTCAGAGAGTACTTATGTGGTACTAGGGTAACTCACTTGGGGGTCAGGGAGTACTTATAAAGCGACTAGGGTAACTCACTTTGGGTCAGGGAGTACTTATATGGGAATAGGATAACTCACTTTTGGTCAGGGAGTACTTATAGAGGGGCTAGGGTAACTCAGTTGGGGTCAGGGAGTACTCATAAAGGGACTAGGGTAACTCACTTGGGGTCAGGGAGTACTTATATGGGAATAGGATAACTCACTTTTGGTCAGGGAGTACTTATATGGGGCTAGGGTAACTTACTTGGGGTCAGGGAGTACTTATACTGTACTAGGGTAACTCAATTAGGGTAGGGGAGTACCTATATGGGACTAAGGTAACTCACTTGGGATCAGGGAGTACTTATATGGGAATAGGATAACTCACTTTTGGTCAGGGAGTACTTATATGGTACTAGGGTAACTCACTTGGGGGTCAGGGAGTACTTATAAAGCGACTTGGGTAACTCACTTTGGGTCAGGGAGTACTTATATGGGACTAGGGTAACTAACTTGGTGTCAGGGAGTACTTATATGGGACTAGTGTAATTCACTTGGGGTCAGGGAATATTTATATGGGACTAGAGTAACTCGCATTGGGTCAGGGAGTACTTATATGGCACTGGAGTAACACACTTGGGGTCAGGGCGTAATAATGAAAGGTCTTGGGTAACTGACTTTGGGTCAGGGAGTACTTATTTAGGACTAGGGTAACTCACTTGGTGTCAGGGAGTACTTATATGGGACTAGGGTAACTCACTTGGTATTATGGAGTACATATATGGGGCTAGGGTAACTTACTTGGGGTCAGGGAGTAGTTATACTGTACTAGGGTAACTCAATTAAAGTAAGGGAGTACCTATATGGGACTAAGGTAACTCACTTGGGGTCAGGGAATACCTAAATGGGACTAGGGTAACTCACTTGGGGTCAGGGAGCACTTATATGGGACTAGTGTAACTCACTTTGGGTCAGGGAGTACTTATATGGGACTAGGGTAACTCACTTGGGGTCAGGAAGTACTTATATCGGACTAGGGTAACTCACTTGGGGTCAGGGAGTACTTATATGGGACTAGGGTAACTCACTTGGGGTCAGGGAGTAATTATAAAAGGGCTAGGGTAACTCAATTAGGGTAAGGGAGTAACTATATGGGACTAGTGTAACTCACTTGGGGTCAGGGAGTACTTATAAAGGGGCAAGGGTAACTTGCTTGTGGTCAGGGAGTACTTATATGGGACTACGGTAACTCGCTTTGGGTCAGGGAGTACCTATATGGGACTAAGGTAACTCACTTGGTGTCAGGGAATACTTATAAAGGGGCAAGGGTAATTCGCTTGGGGTCTGGGAGTACTTATATGGGACTAGGGTAACTCACTTGGGGACAGGGAGTAATAATGAAAGGTCTTGGGTAACTGACTTTGGGTCAGGGAGTACTTATTTAGGACTAGGGTAACTCACTTGGTGTCAGGGAGTACTTATATGGGACTAGGGTAACTCACTTGGTATCATGGAGTACTTATATGGGGCTAGGGTAACTTACTTGGGGTCAGGGAGTACTTATACTGTACTAGGGTAACTCAATTAGGGTAAGGGAGTACCTATATGGGACTAAGGTAACTCACTTGGGGTCAGGGAATACCTAAATGGGACTAGGGTAACTCACTTGGGGTCAGGGACTACTTATATGGGACTAGGGTAACTCACTTTGGGTCAGAGAGTACTTATATGGGACTAGGGTAACTCACTTTGGGTCAGGGAGTACTTATGTGGTACTAGGGTAACTCACTTGGGGGTCAGGGAGCACTTATATGGGACTAGTGTAACTCACTTGGGGTCAGGGAGTACTTATATGGGACTAGGGTAACTCACTTTGCGTCAGGGAGTACTTATATGGGACTAGGGTAACTCACTTGTGGTCAGGGAGTACTTATAGAGGGGCTAGGGTAACTCAGTTGGGGTCAGGGAGTACTTATAAAGGGACTAGGGTAACTCACTTGGGGTCAGGGAATACCTATATAGGACTAGGGTAACTCACTTGGGGTCAGGGTGTTATCTATATGGGACTAGAGTAACTCGCATTAGGTCAGGGAGTACTTATATGGCACTGGGGTAACTCACTTGGGGTCAAGGAGTAATTATAAAAGGGCTGGGGTAACTCAATTAGGGTAAGGGAGTACCTATATGGGACTAAGGTAACACACTTGGGGTCAGGGAATACCTATATAGGACTAGGGTAACTCACTTGGGGTCAGGGAGTACTTATATGGGACTAGAGTAACTCACTTGGGATCATGGAGTACTTATATGGGGCTAGGGTAACTTACTTGGGGTCAGGGAGTACTTATATGGGACTAGTGTAACTAACTTGGGGTGAGGGAGTACTTATATGGGACTAGGGTAACTCACTTGTGGTCAGGGAGTACTTTTAGAGGGGCTAGGGTAACTCACTTTTCGTCAGGGAGTACTTATATGGTACTAGGGTAACTGACTTGGGGGTCAGGGAGTACTTATAAAGCGACTAGGGTAACTCACTTTGGGTCAGGGAGTACTTATATGGGACTAGGGTAACTAACTTGGTGTCAGGGAGTACTTATATGGGACTAGGGTAACTCACTTGGGGTCAGGGAGTACTTATATGGGACTAGGGTAACTCACTTTGGGTCAGGGAGTACTTATATGGGACTAGGGTAACTCACTTGGGGTCAGGGAGTACTTATATGGGACTAGTATAACTCACTTGGGGTCAGGGAGTACTTATATTGGACTAGGGTAACTCACTTGGGGTCAAGGGAGTACTTATATGGGACTAGGGTAACTCACTTGGGGTCAGGGAGTAATAATAAAGGGTCTTGTGTAACTCACTTTGCGTCAGGGAGTACTTATTTGGGACCAGGGTAACTTACTTGGGGTTAGGGAGTACTAATAAAGGGGCTTGGGTAACTCACTTTGTGTCAGGGAGTACTTATATGGGACTAGGGTAACTCACTTGGGGTCAGGGAATACATATATAGGACTAGGGTAACTCACTTGGGGTCAGGGAGTACATATATGGGACTAGAGTAACCCGCATTAGGTCAGGGAGTACTTATATGGCACTGGGGTAACTCACTTGGGGTCAAGGAGTAATTATAAAAGGGCTGGGGTAACTCAATTAGGGTAAGGGAGTACCTATATGGGACTAAGGTAACTCACTTGGGGTCAGGGAATACCTATATAGGACTAGGGTAACTCACTTGGGGTCAGGGAGTACTTATATGGGACTAGAGTAACTCACTTGGGATCATGGAGTACTTATATGGGGCTAGGGTAACTTACTTGGGGTCAGGGAGTACATATAGAGGGGCTAGGGTAACTCAGTTGGGGTCAGGGAGTACTCATAAAGGGACTAGGGTAACTCACTTGGGGTCAGGGAGTACTTATATGGGAATAGGATAACTCACTTTTGGTCAGGGAGTACTTATATGGGACTAGGGTAACTCACTTTGGGTCAGAGAGTACTTATATGGGAATAGGATAACTCACTTTTGGTCAGGGAGTACTTATATGGTACTAGGGTAACTCACTTGGGGGTCAGGGAGTACTTATAAAGCGACTAGGGTAACTCACTTTGGGTCAGGGAGTACTTATATGGGAATAGGATAACTCACTTTTGGTCAGGGAGTTCTTATAGAGGGGCTAGGGTAACTCAGTTGGGGTCAGGGAGTACTCATAAAGGGACTAGGGTAACTCACTTGGGATCAGGGAGTACTTATATGGGAATAGGGTAACTCACTTTGGGTCAGGGAGTACTTATATGGGACTAGGGTAACTCACTTGGGGTCAGGGAATACCTAAATGGGACTAGGGTAACTCACTTGGGGTCAGGGAGTACTTATATGGGACTAGGGTAACTCACTTTGGGTCAGGGAGTACTTATATGGGACTAGGGTAACTCACTTTGGGTCAGAGAGTACTTATGTGGTACTAGGGTAACTCACTTGGGGGTCAGGGAGTACTTATAAAGCGACTAGGGTAACTCACTTTGGGTCAGGGAGTACTTATATGGGAATAGGATAACTCACTTTTGGTCAGGGAGTACTTATAGAGGGGCTAGGGTAACTCAGTTGGGGTCAGGGAGTACTCATAAAGGGACTAGGGTAACTCACTTGGGGTCAGGGAGTACTTATATGGGAATAGGATAACTCACTTTTGGTCAGGGAGTACTTATATGGGGCCAGGGTAACTTACTTGGGGTCAGGGAGTACTTATACTGTACTAGGGTAACTCAATTAGGGTAAGGGAGTACCTATATGGGACTAAGGTAACTCACTTGGGATCAGGGAGTACTTATATGGGAATAGGATAACTCACTTTTGGTCAGGGAGTACTTATATGGTACTAGGGTAACTCACTTGGGGGTCAGGGAGTACTTATAAAGCGACTTGGGTAACTCACTTTGGGTCAGGGAGTACTTATATGGGACTAGGGTAACTAACTTGGTGTCAGGGAGTACTTATATGGGACTAGGGTAACTCACTTGGTATCATGGAGTACTTATATGGGGCTAGGGTAACTTACTTGGGGTCAGGGAGTACTTATACTGTACTAGGGTAACTCAATTAGGGTAAGGGAGTACCTATATGGGACTAAGGTAACTCACTTGGGGTCAGGGAATACTTATAAAGGGGCAAGGGTAATTCGCTTGGGGTCTGGGAGTACTTATATGGGACTAGGGTAACTCACTTGGGGACAGGGAGTAATAATGAAAGGTCTTGGGTAACTGACTTTGGGTCAGGGAGTACTTATTTAGGACTAGGGTAACTCACTTGGTGTCAGGGAGTACTTATATAGGACTAGGGTAACTCACTTGGTATAATGGAGTACTTATATGGGGCTAGGGTAACTTACTTGGGGTCAGGGAGTACATATAGAGGGGCTAGGGTAACTCAGTTGGGGTCAGGGAGTACTCATAAAGGGACTAGGGTAACTCACTTGGGGTCAGGGAGTACTTATATGGGAATAGGATAACTCACTTTTGGTCAGGGAGTACTTATATGGGGCTAGGGTAACTTACTTGGGGTCAGGGAGTACTTATACTGTACTAGGGTAACTCAATTAGGGTAAGGGAGTACCTATATGGGACTAAGGTAACTCACTTGGGATCAGGGAGTACTTATATGGGAATAGGATAACTCACTTTTGGTCAGGGAGTACTTATATGGTACTAGGGTAACTCACTTGGGGGTCAGGGAGTACTTATAAAGCGACTTGGGTAACTCACTTTGGGTCAGGGAGTACTTATATGGGACTAGGGTAACTAACTTGGTGTCAGGGAGTACTTATATGGGACTAGGGTAACTCACTTGGTATCATGGAGTACTTATATGGGGCTAGGGTAACTTACTTGGGGTCAGGGAGTACTTATACTGTACTAGGGTAACTCAATTAGGGTAAGGGAGTACCTATATGGGACTAAGGTAACTCACTTGGGGTCAGGGAATACTTATAAAGGGGCAAGGGTAATTCGCTTGGGGTCTGGGAGTACTTATATGGGACTAGGGTAACTCACTTGGGGACAGGGAGTAATAATGAAAGGTCTTGGGTAACTGACTTTGGGTCAGGGAGTACTTATTAGGACTAGGGTAACTCACTTGGTGTCAGGGAGTACTTATATAGGACTAGGGTAACTCACTTGGTATAATGGAGTACTTATATGGGGCTAGGGTAACTTACTTGGGGTCAGGGAGTACTTATACTGTACTAGGGTAACTCTCTTGGGGTCAGGGAGTACTTATATGGGACTAGGGTATCTCACTTGGGGTCAGGGAGTACTTATATGGGACTAGTGTAATTCACTTGGGGTCAGGGAATAATTATATGGGACTAGAGTAACTCGCATTGGGTCAGGGAGTACTTATATGGCACTGGAAATAACACACTTGGGGTCAGGGCGTAATAATGAAAGGTCTTGGGTAACTGACTTTGGGTCATGGAGTACTTATTTAGGACTAGGGTAACTCACTTGGTGTCAGGGAGTACTTATATGGGACTAGGGTAACTCACTTGGTATTATGGAGTACATATATGGGGCTAGGGTAACTTACTTGGGGTCAGGGAGTAGTTATACTGTACTAGGGTAACTCAATTAAAGTAAGGGAGTACCTATATGGGACTAAGGTAACTCACTTGGGGTCAGGGAATACCTAAATGGGACTAGGGTAACTCACTTGGGGTCAGGGAGTACTTATATGGGACTAGGGTAACTCACTTGGGGTAAGGGAGTACTAATAAAGGGGCTTGGGTAACTCACTTTGTGTCAGGGAGTACTTATATGGGAATAGGGTAACTCACTTTTGGTCAGGGAGTACTTATAAAGGGGCAAGGGTAACTCAGTTGGGGTCAGGGAGTACTTATAAAGCGACTAGGGTAACTCACTTTGGGTCAGGGAGTACTTATATGGGACTAGGGTAACTCACTTGGTATCATGGAGTACTTATATGGGGCTAGGGTAACTTACTTGGGGTCAGGGAGTACTTATACTGTACTAGGGTAACTCAATTAGGGTAAGGGAGTACCTATATGGGACTAAGGTAACTCACTTGGGGTCAGGGAATACCTAAATGGGACTAGGGTAACTCACTTGGGGTCAGAGAGTACTTATATGGGACTAGGGTAACTCACTTTGGGTCAGGGAGTACTTATATGGGACTAGGGTAACTAACTTGGTGTCAGGGAGTATTTATATGGGACTAGGGTAACTCACTTGGGGTCAGGGAGTACTTATATGGGACTAGGGTAACTCACTTTGGGTCAGGGAGTACTTATATGGGACTAGGGTAACTCACTTGGGGTCAAGGGAGTACTTATATGGGACTAGGGTAACTCACTTGGGGTCAGGGAGTAATATTAAAGGGTCTTGGGTAACTCACATTGCGTCAGGGAGTACTTATTTGGGACCAGGGTAACTTACTTGGGGTTAGGGAGTACTAATAAAGGGGCTTGGGTAACTCACTTTGTGTCAGGGAGTACTTATATGGGACTAGGGTAACTCACTTGGGGTCAGGGAATACATATATAGGACTAGGGTAACTCACTTGGGGTCAGGGAGTACATATATGGGACTAGAGTAACCCGCATTAGGTCAGGGAGTACTTATATGGCACTGGGGTAACTCACTTGGGGTCAAGGAGTAATTATAAAAGGGCTGGGGTAACTCAATTAGGGTAAGGGAGTACCTATATGGGACTAAGGTAACTCACTTGGGGTCAGGGAATACCTATATAGGACTAGGGTAACTCACTTGGGGTCAGGGAGTACTTATATGGGACTAGAGTAACTCACTTGGGATCATGGAGTACTTATATGGGGCTAGGGTAACTTACTTGGGGTCAGGGAGTACATATAGAGGGGCTAGGGTAACTCAGTTGGGGTCAGGGAGTACTCATAAAGGGACTAGGGTAACTCACTTGGGGTCAGGGAGTACTTATATGGGAATAGGATAACTCACTTTTGGTCAGGGAGTACTTATATGGGACTAGGGTAACTCACTTTGGGTCAGAGAGTACTTATATGGGAATAGGATAACTCACTTTTGGTCAGGGAGTACTTATAGAGGGGCTAGGGTAACTCAGTTGGGGTCAGGGAGTACTCATAAAGGGACTAGGGTAACTCACTTGGGGTCAGGGAGTACTTATATGGGAATAGGATAACTCACTTTTGGTCAGGGAGTACTTATATGGGACTAGGGTAACTCACTTTGGGTCAGAGAGTACTTATATGGGAATAGGATAACTCACTTTTGGTCAGGGAGTACTTATATGGTACTAGGGTAACTCACTTGGGGGTCAGGGAGTACTTATAAAGCGACTAGGGTAACTCACTTTGGGTCAGGGAGTACTTATATGGGAATAGGATAACTCACTTTTGGTCAGGGAGTACTTATAGAGGGGCTAGGGTAACTCAGTTGGGTTCAGGGAGTACTCATAAAGGGACTAGGGTAACCCACTTGGGATCAGGGAGTACTTATATGGGAATAGGATAACTCACTTTTGGTCAGGGAGTACTTATATGGTACTAGGGTAACTCACTTGGGGGTCAGGGAGTACTTATAAAGCGACTAGGGTAACTCACTTTGGGTCAGGGAGTACTTATATGGGACTAGGGTAACTAATTTGGTGTCAGGGAGTACTTATATGGGACTAGGGTAACTCACTTTGGGTCAGGGAGTACTTATATGGGACTAGGGTAACTCACTTGGTATCATGGAGTACTTATATGGGGCTAGGGTAACTTACTTGGGGTCAGGGAGTACTTATACTGTACTAGGGTAACTCAATTAGGGTAAGGGAGTACCTATATGGGACTAAGGTAACTCACTTGGGGTCAGGGAATACCTAAATGGGACTAGGGTAACTCACTTGGGGTCAGAGAGTACTTATATGGGACTAGGGTAACTCACTTTGGGTCAGGGAGTACTTATATGGGACTAGGGTAACTAACTTGGTGTCAGGGAGTATTTATATGGGACTAGGGTAACTCACTTGAGGTCAGGGAGTACTTATATGGGACTAGGGTAACTCACTTTGGGTCAGGGAGTACTTATATGGGACTAGTGTAACTCACTTGGGGTCAGGGAGTACTTATATGGGACTAGGGTAACTCACTTTGGGTCAGGGAGTACTTATATGGGACTAGGGTAACTCACTTGGGGACAGGGAGTAATAATGAAAGGTCTTGGGTAACTGACTTTGGGTCAGGGAGTACTTATTTAGGACTAGGGTAACTCACTTGGTGTCAGGGAGTACTTATATAGGACTAGGGTAACTCACTTGGTATCATGGAGTACTTATATGGGGCTAGGGTAACTTACTTGGGGTCAGGTAGTACTTATACTGTACTAGGGTAACTCACTTGGGGTCAGGGAGTATTTATATGGGACTAGGGTAACTCACTTGGGGTCAGGGAGTACTTATATGGGACTAGTGTAATTCACTTGGGGTCAGGGAATATTTATATGGGACTAGAGTAACTCGCATTGGGTCAGGGAGTACTTATATGGGACTGGGGTAACTCACTTTGGGTCAGGGAGTACTTATATGGTACTAGGGTAACTCACTTGGGGGTCAGGGAGCACTTATATGGGACTAGTGTAACTCACTTTGGTTCAGGGAGTACTTATATGGGACTAGGGTAACTCACTTGGGGTCAGGGAGTACTTATATTGGACTAGGGTAACTCACTTGGGGTCAGGGAGTACTTATATGGGACTAGGGTAACTCACTTGGGGTCAGGGAGTAATTATAAAAGGGCTAGGGTAACTCAATTAGGGTAAGGGAGTAACTATATGGGACTAGTGTAACTCACTTGGGGTCAGGGAGTACTTATATGGGACTAGGGTAACTCACTTGGAGTGAGGGAGTACTTATAAAGGGGTAAGGGTAACTTGCTTGTGGTCAGGGAGTACTTATATGGGACTACGGTAACTCGCTTTGGGTCAGGGAGTACCTATATGGGACTAAGGTAACTCACTTGGGGTCAGGGAATACCTATATAGGACTAGGGTAATTCGCTTGGGGTCAGGGAGTACTTATATGGGACTAGGGTAACTCACTTGGGGACAGGGAGTAATAATGAAAGGTCTTGGGTAACTGACTTTGGGTCAGGGAGTACTTATTTAGGACTAGGGTAAGTCACTTGGTGTCAGGGAGTACTTATATGGGACTAGGGTAACTCACTTGGTATCATGGAGTACTTATATGGGGCTAGGGTAACTTACTTGGGGTAAGGGAGTACTTATACTGTACTAGGGTAACTCACTTGGGGTCAGGGAGTACTTATATGGGACTAGGGTAACTCACTTGGGGTAAGGGAGTACTAATAAAGGGGCTTGGGTAACTCACTTTGTGTCAGGGAGTACTTATATGGGAATAGGGTAAATCACTTTTGGTCAGGGAGTACTTATAAAGGGGCTAGGGTAACTCAGTTGGGGTCAGGGAGTACTTATAAAGCGACTAGTGTAACTCACTTTGGGTCAGGGAGTACTTATATGGGACTAGGGTAACTCACTTGGTATCATGGAGTACTTATATGGGGCTAGGGTAACTTACTTGGGGTCAGGGAGTACTTATACTGTACTAGGGTAACTCAATTAGGGTAAGGGAGTACCTATATGGGACTAAGGTAACTCACTTGGGGTCAGGGAATACCTAAATGGGACTAGGGTAACTCACTTGGGGTCAGGGAATACCTAAATGGGACTAGGGTAACTCACTTGGTGTCAGGGAGTAATTATATGGGACTAGGGTAACTCACTTTGGGTCAGGGAGTACTTATATGGGACTAGGGTAACTCACTTGGGGTCATGGAGTACTTATATGGGACTAGTGTAATTCACTTGGGGTCAGCGAATATTTATATGGGACTAGGGTAACTCACTTGGGGTCAGGGAGTACTTATATGGGACTAGTATAACTCACTTGGGGTCAGGGAGTACTTATATGGGACTAGGGTAACTCACTTGGGGTCAGGGAGTACTTATATGGGACTAGGGTAACTCACTTGGGGTCAAGGGAGTACTTATATGGGACTAGGGTAACTCACTTGGGGTCAGGGAGTAATAATAAAGGGTCTTGGGTAACTCACTTTGCGTCAGGGAGTACTTATTTGGGACCAGGGTAACTTACTTGGGGTCAGGGAGTACTAATAAAGGGGCTTGGGTAACTCACTTTGTGTCAGGGAGTACTTATATGGGACTAGCGTAACTCACTTGTGGTCAGGGAGTACTTATAGAGGGGCTAGGGTAACTCAGTTGGGGTCAGGGAGTACTTATAAAGGGACTAGTGTAACTCACTTGGGGTCAGGGAATACCTATATAGGACTAGGGTAACTCACTTGGGGTCAGGGAGTACTTATATGGGACTAGAGTAACTCGCATTAGGTCAGGGAGTACTTATATGGCACTGGGGTAACTCACTTGGGGTCAAGGAGTAATTATAAAAGGGCTGGGGTAACTCAATTACGGTAAGGGAGTACCTATTTGGGACTAAGGTAACTCACTTGGGGTCAGGGAATACCTATATAGGACTAGGGTAACTCACTTGGGGTCAGGGAATACCTAAATGGGACTAGGGTAACTCACTTGGGGTCAGGGAGTACTTATAAAGCGACTAGGGTAACTCACTTTGGGTCAGGGAGTACTTATATGGGAATAGGATAACTCACTTTTGGTCAGGGAGTACTTATAGAGGGGCTAGGGTAACTCAGTTGGGTTCAGGGAGTACTCATAAAGGGACTAGGGTAACCCACTTGGGATCAGGGAGTACTTATATGGGAATAGGATAACTCACTTTTGGTCAGGGAGTACTTATATGGTACTAGGGTAACTCACTTGGGGGTCAGGGAGTACTTATAAAGCGACTAGGGTAACTCACTTTGGGTCAGGGAGTACTTATATGGGACTAGGGTAACTAATTTGGTGTCAGGGAGTACTTATATGGGACTAGGGTAACTCACTTTGGGTCAGGGAGTACTTATATGGGACTAGGGTAACTCACTTGGTATCATGGAGTACTTATATGGGGCTAGGGTAACTTACTTGGGGTCAGGGAGTACTTATACTGTACTAGGGTAACTCAATTAGGGTAAGGGAGTACCTATATGGGACTAAGGTAACTCACTTGGGGTCAGGGAATACCTAAATGGGACTAGGGTAACTCACTTGGGGTCAGAGAGTACTTATATGGGACTAGGGTAACTCACTTTGGGTCAGGGAGTACTTATATGGGACTAGGGTAACTAACTTGGTGTCAGGGAGTATTTATATGGGACTAGGGTAACTCACTTGAGGTCAGGGAGTACTTATATGGGACTAGGGTAACTCACTTTGGGTCAGGGAGTACTTATATGGGACTAGTGTAACTCACTTGGGGTCAGGGAGTACTTATATGGGACTAGGGTAACTCACTTTGGGTCAGGGAGTACTTATATGGGACTAGGGTAACTCACTTGGGGACAGGGAGTAATAATGAAAGGTCTTGGGTAACTGACTTTGGGTCAGGGAGTACTTATTTAGGACTAGGGTAACTCACTTGGTGTCAGGGAGTACTTATATAGGACTAGGGTAACTCACTTGGTATCATGGAGTACTTATATGGGGCTAGGGTAACTTACTTGGGGTCAGGTAGTACTTATACTGTACTAGGGTAACTCACTTGGGGTCAGGGAGTATTTATATGGGACTAGGGTAACTCACTTGGGGTCAGGGAGTACTTATATGGGACTAGTGTAATTCACTTGGGGTCAGGGAATATTTATATGGGACTAGAGTAACTCGCATTGGGTCAGGGAGTACTTATATGGGACTGGGGTAACTCACTTTGGGTCAGGGAGTACTTATATGGTACTAGGGTAACTCACTTGGGGGTCAGGGAGCACTTATATGGGACTAGTGTAACTCACTTTGGTTCAGGGAGTACTTATATGGGACTAGGGTAACTCACTTGGGGTCAGGGAGTACTTATATTGGACTAGGGTAACTCACTTGGGGTCAGGGAGTACTTATATGGGACTAGGGTAACTCACTTGGGGTCAGGGAGTAATTATAAAAGGGCTAGGGTAACTCAATTAGGGTAAGGGAGTAACTATATGGGACTAGTGTAACTCACTTGGGGTCAGGGAGTACTTATATGGGACTAGGGTAACTCACTTGGAGTGAGGGAGTACTTATAAAGGGGTAAGGGTAACTTGCTTGTGGTCAGGGAGTACTTATATGGGACTACGGTAACTCGCTTTGGGTCAGGGAGTACCTATATGGGACTAAGGTAACTCACTTGGGGTCAGGGAATACCTATATAGGACTAGGGTAATTCGCTTGGGGTCAGGGAGTACTTATATGGGACTAGGGTAACTCACTTGGGGACAGGGAGTAATAATGAAAGGTCTTGGGTAACTGACTTTGGGTCAGGGAGTACTTATTTAGGACTAGGGTAAGTCACTTGGTGTCAGGGAGTACTTATATGGGACTAGGGTAACTCACTTGGTATCATGGAGTACTTATATGGGGCTAGGGTAACTTACTTGGGGTAAGGGAGTACTTATACTGTACTAGGGTAACTCACTTGGGGTCAGGGAGTACTTATATGGGACTAGGGTAACTCACTTGGGGTAAGGGAGTACTAATAAAGGGGCTTGGGTAACTCACTTTGTGTCAGGGAGTACTTATATGGGAATAGGGTAAATCACTTTTGGTCAGGGAGTACTTATAAAGGGGCTAGGGTAACTCAGTTGGGGTCAGGGAGTACTTATAAAGCGACTAGGGTAACTCACTTTGGGTCAGGGAGTACTTATATGGGACTAGGGTAACTCACTTGGTATCATGGAGTACTTATATGGGGCTAGGGTAACTTACTTGGGGTCAGGGAGTACTTATACTGTACTAGGGTAACTCAATTAGGGTAAGGGAGTACCTATATGGGACTAAGGTAACTCACTTGGGGTCAGGGAATACCTAAATGGGACTAGGGTAACTCACTTGGGGTCAGGGAATACCTAAATGGGACTAGGGTAACTCACTTGGTGTCAGGGAGTAATTATATGGGACTAGGGTAACTCACTTTGGGTCAGGGAGTACTTATATGGGACTAGGGTAACTCACTTGGGGTCATGGAGTACTTATATGGGACTAGTGTAATTCACTTGGGGTCAGCGAATATTTATATGGGACTAGGGTAACTCACTTGGGGTCAGGGAGTACTTATATGGGACTAGTATAACTCACTTGGGGTCAGGGAGTACTTATATGGGACTAGGGTAACTCACTTGGGGTCAGGGAGTACTTATATGGGACTAGGGTAACTCACTTGGGGTCAAGGGAGTACTTATATGGGACTAGGGTAACTCACTTGGGGTCAGGGAGTAATAATAAAGGGTCTTGGGTAACTCACTTTGCGTCAGGGAGTACTTATTTGGGACCAGGGTAACTTACTTGGGGTCAGGGAGTACTAATAAAGGGGCTTGGGTAACTCACTTTGTGTCAGGGAGTACTTATATGGGACTAGCGTAACTCACTTGTGGTCAGGGAGTACTTATAGAGGGGCTAGGGTAACTCAGTTGGGGTCAGGGAGTACTTATAAAGGGACTAGTGTAACTCACTTGGGGTCAGGGAATACCTATATAGGACTAGGGTAACTCACTTGGGGTCAGGGAGTACTTATATGGGACTAGAGTAACTCGCATTAGGTCAGGGAGTACTTATATGGCACTGGGGTAACTCACTTGGGGTCAAGGAGTAATTATAAAAGGGCTGGGGTAACTCAATTACGGTAAGGGAGTACCTATTTGGGACTAAGGTAACTCACTTGGGGTCAGGGAATACCTATATAGGACTAGGGTAACTCACTTGGGGTCAGGGAATACCTAAATGGGACTAGGGTAACTCACTTGGGGTCAGGGAGTACTTATATGGGACTAGGTTAACTCACTTTGGGTCAGGGAGTACTTATATGGGACTAGGGTAACTCACTTGGGGTCAGGGAGTACTTATATGGGACTAGTATAACTCACTTGGGGTCAGGGAGTACTTATATGGGACTAGGGTAACTCACTTGGGGTCAGGGAGTACTTATATGGAACTAGGGTAACTCACTTTGGGTCAGGGAGTACTTATATGGGACTAGGGTAACTCACTTTGGGTCAGGGAGTACTTATATGGGACTAGGGTAACTAACTTGGTGTCAGGGAGTACTTATATGGGACTAGGGTAACTCACTTGGTATCATGGAGTACTTATATGGGGCTAGGGTAACTTACTTGGGTTCAGGGAGTACTTATACTGTACTTGGGTAACTCAATTAGGGTAAAGGAGTACCTATATGGGACTAAGGTAACTCACTTGGGGTCAGGGAATACCTAAATGGGACTAGGGTAACTCACTTGGGGTCAGGGAGTACTTATATGGGACTAGGGTAACTCACTTTGGGTCAGGGAGTACTTATATGGGACTAGGGTAACTCACTTTGGGTCAGAGAGTACTTATGTGGTACTAGGGTAACTCACTTGGGGGTCAGGGAGCACTTATATGGGACTAGGGTAACTCACTTTGGATCAGGGAGTACTTATATGGGACTAGGGTAACTCACTTTGGGTCAGGGAGTACTTATATGGGACTAGGGTAACTAACTTGGTGTCAGGAATTACTTATATGGGACTAGGGTAACTCACTTGGTATCATGGAGTACTTATATGGGGCTAGGGTAATTTACTTGGGGTCAGGGAGTACTTATACTGTACTAGGGTAACTCAATTAGGGTAAGGGAGTACCTATATGGGACTAAGGTAACTCACTTGGGGTCAGGGAAAACCTAAATGGGACTAGGGTAACTCACTTGGGGGTCAGGGAGCACTTATATGGGACTAGTGTAACTCACTTGGGGTCAGGGAGTACTTATATGGGACTAGGGTAACTCACTTTGGGTCAGGGAGTACTTATATAGGACTAGGGTAACTCACTTGGTATCATGGAGTACTTATATGGGGCTAGGGTAACTTACTTGGGGTCAGGGAGTACTTATACTGTACTAGGGTAACTCACTTGGGGTCAGGGAGTACTTATATGGGACTAGGGTAACTCACTTGGGGTCAGGGAGTACTTATATGGGACTAGTGTAATTCACTTGGGGTCAGGGAATATTTATATGGGACTAGAGTAACTCGCATTGGGTCAGGGAGTACTTATATGGCACTGGAGTAACTCACTTGGGGTCAGGGCGTAATAATGAAAGGTCTTGGGTAACTGACTTTGGGTCAGGGAGTACTAATTTAGGACTAGGGTAACTCACTTGGTGTCAGGGATTACTTATATGGGACTAGGGTAACTCACTTGGTATCATGGAGTACTTATATGGGGCTAGGGTAACTTACTTGGGGTCAGGGAGTACTTATACTGTACTAGGGTAACTCAATTAAAGTAAGGGAGTAACTATATGGGACTAAGGTAACTCACTTGGGGTCAGGGAATACCTAAATGGGACTAGGGTAACTCACTTGGGGTCAGGGAGTACTTATATGGGACTAGTGTAACTCACTTGAGGCCAGGAAGTACTTATATGGGACTGGGGTAACTCACTTTGGGTCAGAGAGTACTTATGTGGTACTAGGGTAACTCACTTGGGGGTCAGGGAGCACTTATATGGGACTAGTGTAACTCACTTGGGGTCAGGGAGTACTTATATGGGACTAGGGTAACTCACTTGGGGTCAGGGAGTACTTATATGGGACTAGGGTAACTCACTTGGGGTCAGGGAGTAATTATAAAAGGGCTAGGGTAACTCAATTAGGGTAAGGGAGTAACTATATGGGACTAGTGTAACTCACTTGGGGTCAGGGAGTACTTATATGGGACTAGGGTAACTCACTTGGGGTCAGGGAGTACTTATAAAGGGGCAAGGGTAACTTGCTTGTGGTCAGGGAGTACTTATATGGGACTACGGTAACTCGCTTTGAGTCAGGGAGTACCTATATGGGACTAAGGTAACTCACTTGGGGTCAGGGAATACCTATATAGGACTAGGGTAATTCGCTTGGGGTCAGGGAGTACTTATATGGGACTAGGGTAACTCACTTGGGGACAGGGAGTAATAATGAAAGGTCTTGGGTAACTGACTTTGGGTCAGGGAGTACTTATTTAGGACTAGGGTAACTCACTTGGTGTCAGGGAGTACTTATATGGGACTAGGGTAACTCACTTGGTATCATGGAGTACTTATATGGGAATAGGGTAACTTACTTGGGGTAAGGGAGTACTTATACTGTACTAGGGTAACTCACTTGGGGTCAGGGAGTACTTATATGGGACTAGGGTAACTCACTTGGGGTAAGGGAGTACTAATAAAGGGGCTTGGGTAACTCACTTTGTGTCAGGGAGTACTTATATGGGAATAGGGTAACTCACTTTTGGTCAGGGAGTACTTATAAAGGGGCAAGGGTAACTCAGTTGGGGTCAGGGAGTACTTATAAAGCGACTAGGGTAACTCACTTTGGGTCAGGGAGTACTTATATGGGACTAGGGTAACTCACTTGGTATCATGGAGTACTTATATGGGGCTAGGGTAACTTACTTGGGGTCAGGGAGTACTTATACTGTACTAGGGTAACTCAATTAGGGTAAGGGAGTACCTATATGGGACTAAGGTAACTCACTTGGGGTCAGGGAATACCTAAATGGGACTAGGGTAACTCACTTGGGGTCAGAGAGTACTTATATGGGACTAGGGTAACTCACTTTGGGTCAGGGAGTACTTATATGGGACTAGGGTAACTAACTTGGTGTCAGGGAGTATTTATATGGGACTAGGGTAACTCACTTGGGGTCAGGGAGTACTTATATGGGACTAGGGTAACTCACTTTGGGTCAGGGAGTACTTATATGGGACTAGGGTAACTCACTTGGGGTCAAGGGAGTACTTATATGGGACTAGGGTAACTCACTTGGGGTCAGGGAGTAATATTAAAGGGTCTTGGGTAACTCACTTTGCGTCAGGGAGTACTTATTTGGGACCAGGGTAACTTACTTGGGGTTAGGGAGTACTAATAAAGGGGCTTGGGTAACTCACTTTGTGTCAGGGAGTACTTATATGGGACTAGGGTAACTCACTTGGGGTCAGGGAATACATATATAGGACTAGGGTAACTCACTTGGGGTCAGGGAGTACATATATGGGACTAGAGTAACCCGCATTAGGTCAGGGAGTACTTATATGGCACTGGGGTAACTCACTTGGGGTCAAGGAGTAATTATAAAAGGGCTGGGGTAACTCAATTAGGGTAAGGGAGTACCTATATGGGACTAAGGTAACTCACTTGGGGTCAGGGAATACCTATATAGGACTAGGGTAACTCACTTGGGGTCAGGGAGTACTTATATGGGACTAGAGTAACTCACTTGGGATCATGGAGTACTTATATGGGGCTAGGGTAACTTACTTGGGGTCAGGGAGTACATATAGAGGGGCTAGGGTAACTCAGTTGGGGTCAGGGAGTACTCATAAAGGGACTAGGGTAACTCACTTGGGGTCAGGGAGTACTTATATGGGAATAGGATAACTCACTTTTGGTCAGGGAGTACTTATATGGGACTAGGGTAACTCACTTTGGGTCAGAGAGTACTTATATGGGAATAGGATAACTCACTTTTGGTCAGGGAGTACTTATAGAGGGGCTAGGGTAACTCAGTTGGGGTCAGGGAGTACTCATAAAGGGACTAGGGTAACTCACTTGGGGTCAGGGAGTACTTATATGGGAATAGGATAACTCACTTTTGGTCAGGGAGTACTTATATGGGACTAGGGTAACTCACTTTGGGTCAGAGAGTACTTATATGGGAATAGGATAACTCACTTTTGGTCAGGGAGTACTTATATGGTACTAGGGTAACTCACTTGGGGGTCAGGGAGTACTTATAAAGCGACTAGGGTAACTCACTTTGGGTCAGGGAGTACTTATATGGGAATAGGATAACTCACTTTTGGTCAGGGAGTACTTATAGAGGGGCTAGGGTAACTCAGTTGGGGTCAGGGAGTACTCATAAAGGGACTAGGGTAACCCACTTGGGATCAGGGAGTACTTATATGGGAATAGGATAACTCACTTTTGGTCAGGGAGTACTTATATGGTACTAGGGTAACTCACTTGGGGGTCAGGGAGTACTTATATGGGACTAGGGTAACTAATTTGGTGTCAGGGAGTACTTATATGGGACTAGGGTAACTCACTTGGGGGTCAGGGAGCACTTATATGGGACTAGTGTAATTCACTTGGGGTCAGGGAGTACTTATATGGGACTAGGGTAACTCACTTTGGGTCAGGGAGTACTTATATGGGACTAGGGTAACTCACTTGGGGTCAGGGAGTACTTATATGGGACTAGTATAACTCACTTGGGGTCAGGGAATACTTATATGGGGCTAGGGTAACTTACTTGGGGTCAGGGAGTACTTATACTGTACTAGGGTAACTCAATTAGGGTAAGGGAGTACCTATATGGGACTAAGGTAACTCACTTGGGGTCAGGGAATACCTAAATGGGACTAGGGTAACTCACTTGAGGTCAGGGAGTACTTATATGGGACTAGGGTAACTCACTTTGGGTCAGGGAGTACTTATATGGGACTAGTGTAACTCACTTGGGGTCAGGGAGTACTTATATGGGACTAGGGTAACTCACTTTGGGTCAGGGAGTACTTATATGGGACTAGGGTAACTCACTTGGGGACAGGGAGTAATAATGAAAGGTCTTGGGTAACTGACTTTGGGTCAGGGAGTACTTATTTAGGACTAGGGTAACTCACTTGGTGTCAGGGAGTACTTATATAGGACTAGGGTAACTCACTTGGTATCATGGAGTACTTATATGGGGCTAGGGTAACTTACTTGGGGTCAGGTAGTACTTATACTGTACTAGGGTAACTCACTTGGGGTCAGGGAGTATTTATATGGGACTAGGGTAACTCACTTGGGGTCAGGGAGTACTTATATGGGACTAGGGTAACTCACTTGGGGTCAGGGAGTAATTATAAAAGGGCTAGGGTAACTCAATTAGGGTAAGGGAGTAACTATATGGGACTAGTGTAACTCACTTGGGGTCAGGGAGTACTTATATGGGACTAGGGTAACTCACTTGGAGTCAGGGAGTACTTATAAAGGGGCAAGGGTAACTTGCTTGTGGTCAGGGAGTACTTATATGGGACTACGGTAACTCGCTTTGGGTCAGGGAGTACCTATATGGGACTAAGGTAACTCACTTGGGGTCAGGGAATACCTATATAGGACTAGGGTAATTCGCTTGGGGTCAGGGAGTACTTATATGGGACTAGGGTAACTCACTTGGGGACAGGGAGTAATAATGAAAGGTCTTGGGTAACTGACTTTGGGTCAGAGAATACTTATTTAGGACTAGGGTAAGTCACTTGGTGTCAGGGAGTACTTATATGGGACTAGGGTAACTCACTTGGTATCATGGAGTACTTATATGGGGCTAGGGTAACTTACTTGGGGTAAGGGAGTACTTATACTGTACTAGGGTAACTCACTTGGGGTCAGGGAGTACTTATATGGGACTAGGGTAACTCACTTGGGGTAAGGGAGTACTAATAAAGGGGCTTGGGTAACTCACTTTGTGTCAGGGAGTACTTATATGGGAATAGGGTAAATCACTTTTGGTCAGGGAGTACTTATAAAGGGGCTAGGGTAACTCAGTTGGGGTCAGGGAGTACTTATAAAGCGACTAGGGTAACTCACTTTGGGTCAGGGAGTACTTATATGGGACTAGGGTAACTCACTTGGTATCATGGAGTACTTATATGGGGCTAGGGTAACTTACTTGGGGTCAGGGAGTACTTATACTGTACTAGGGTAACTCAATTAGGGTAAGGGAGTACCTATATGGGACTAAGGTAACTCACTTGGGGTCAGGGAATACCTAAATGGGACTAGGGTAACTCACTTGGGGTCAGGGAATACCTAAATGGGACTAGGGTAACTCACTTGGTGTCAGGGAGTAATTATATGGGACTAGGGTAACTCACTTTGGGTCAGGGAGTACTTATATGGGACTAGGGTAACTCACTTGGGGTCATGGAGTACTTATATGGGACTAGTGTAATTCACTTGGGGTCAGCGAATATTTATATGGGACTAGGGTAACTCACTTGGGGTCAGGGAGTACTTATATGGGACTAGTATAACTCACTTGGGGTCAGGGAGTACTTATATGGGACTAGGGTAACTCACTTGGGGTCAGGGAGTACTTATATGGGACTAGGGTAACTCACTTGGGGTCAAGGGAGTACTTATAGAGGGGCTAGGGTAACTCAGTTGGGGTCAGGGAGTACTTATAAAGGGACTAGTGTAACTCACTTGGGGTCAGGGAATACCTATATAGGACTAGGGTAACTCACTTGGGGTCAGGGAGTACTTATTTGGGACCAGGGTAACTTACTTGGGGTCAGGGAGTACTAATAAAGGGGCTTGGGTAACTCACTTTGTGTCAGGGAGTACTTATATGGGACTAGCGTAACTCACTTGTGGTCAGGGAGTACTTATAGAGGGGCTAGGGTAACTCAGTTGGGGTCAGGGAGTACTTATAAAGGGACTAGTGTAACTCACTTGGGGTCAGGGAATACCTATATAGGACTAGGGTAACTCACTTGGGGTCAGGGAGTACTTATATGGGACTAGAGTAACTCGCATTTGGTCAGGGAGTACTTATATGGCACTGGGGTAACTCACTTGGGGTCAAGGAGTAATTATAAAAGGGCTGGGGTAACTCAATTACGGTAAGGGAGTACCTATTTGGGACTAAGGTAACTCACTTGGGGTCAGGGAATACCTATATAGGACTAGGGTAACTCACTTGGGGTCAGGGAATACCTAAATGGGACTAGGGTAACTCACTTGGGGTCAGGGAGTACTTATATGGGACTAGGTTAACTCACTTTGGGTCAGGGAGTACTTATATGGGACTAGGGTAACTCACTTGGGGTCAGGGAGTACTTATATGGGACTAGTATAACTCACTTGGGGTCAGGGAGTACTTATATGGGACTAGGGTAACTCACTTGGGGTCAGGGAGTAATTATAAAAGGGCTAGGGTAACTCAATTAGGGTAAGGGAGTAACTATATGGGACTAGTGTAACTCACTTGGGGTCAGGGAGTACTTATATGGGACTAGGGTAACTCACTTGGAGTCAGGGAGTACTTATAAAGGGGCAAGGGTAACTTGCTTGTGGTCAGGGAGTACTTATATGGGACTACGGTAACTCGCTTTGGGTCAGGGAGTACCTATATGGGACTAAGGTAACTCACTTGGGGTCAGGGAATACCTATATAGGACTAGGGTAATTCGCTTGGGGTCAGGGAGTACTTATATGGGACTAGGGTAACTCACTTGGGGACAGGGAGTAATAATGAAAGGTCTTGGGTAACTGACTTTGGGTCAGGGAATACTTATTTAGGACTAGGGTAAGTCACTTGGTGTCAGGGAGTACTTATATGGGACTAGGGTAACTCACTTGGTATCATGGAGTACTTATATGGGGCTAGGGTAACTTACTTGGGGTAAGGGAGTACTTATATTGTACTAGGGTAACTCACTTGGGGTCAGGGAGTACTTATATGGGACTAGGGTAACTCACTTGGGGTAAGGGAGTACTAATAAAGGGGCTTGGGTAACTCACTTTGTGTCAGGGAGTACTTATATGGGAATAGGGTAAATCACTTTTGGTCAGGGAGTACTTATAAAGGGGCTAGGGTAACTCAGTTGGGGTCAGGGAGTACTTATAAAGCGACTAGGGTAACTCACTTTGGGTCAGGGAGTACTTATATGGGACTAGGGTAACTCACTTGGGATCATGGAGTACTTATATGGGACTAGTGTAATTCACTTGGGGTCAGCGAATATTTATATGGGACTAGGGTAACTCACTTGGGGTCAGGGAGTACTTATATGGGACTAGTATAACTCACTTGGGGTCAGGGAGTACTTATATGGGACTAGGGTAACTCACTTGGGGTCAGGGAGTACTTATATGGGAATAGGGTAACTCACTTGGGGTCAAGGGAGTACTTATAGAGGGGCTAGGGTAACTCAGTTGGGGTCAGGGAGTACTTATAAAGGGACTAGTGTAACTCACTTGGGGTCAGGGAATACCTATATAGGACTAGGGTAACTCACTTGGGGTCAGGGAGTACTTATTTGGGACCAGGGTAACTTACTTGGGGTCAGGGAGTACTAATAAAGGGGCTTGGGTAACTCACTTTGTGTCAGGGAGTACTTATATGGGACTAGCGTAACTCACTTGTGGTCAGGGAGTACTTATAGAGGGGCTAGGGTAACTCAGTTGGGGTCAGGGAGTACTTATAAAGGGACTAGTGTAACTCACTTGGGGTCAGGGAATACCTATATAGGACTAGGGTAACTCACTTGGGGTCAGGGAGTACTTATATGGGACTAGAGTAACTCGCATTTGGTCAGGGAGTACTTATATGGCACTGGGGTAACTCACTTGGGGTCAAGGAGTAATTATAAAAGGGCTGGGGTAACTCAATTACGGTAAGGGAGTACCTATTTGGGACTAAGGTAACTCACTTGGGGTCAGGGAATACCTATATAGGACTAGGGTAACTCACTTGGGGTCAGGGAATACCTAAATGGGACTAGGGTAACTCACTTGGGGTCAGGGAGTACTTATATGGGACTAGGTTAACTCACTTTGGGTCAGGGAGTACTTATATGGGACTAGGGTAACTCACTTGGGGTCAGGGAGTACTTATATGGGACTAGTATAACTCACTTGGGGTCAGGGAGTACTTATATGGGACTAGGGTAACTCACTTGGGGTCAGGGAGTACTTATATGGAACTAGGGTAACTCACTTTGGGTCAGGGAGTACTTATATGGGACTAGGGTAACTCACTTTGGGTCAGGGAGTACTTATATGGGACTAGGGTAACTAACTTGGTGTCAGGGAGTACTTATATGGGACTAGGGTAACTCACTTGGTATCATGGAGTACTTATATGGCGCTAGGGTAACTTACTTGGGTTCAGGGAGTACTTATACTGTACTTGGGTAACTCAATTAGGGTAAAGGAGTACCTATATGGGACTAAGGTAACTCACTTGGGGTCAGGGAATACCTAAATGGGACTAGGGTAACTCACTTTGGGTCAGGGAGTACTTATATGGGACTAGGGTAACTCACTTTGGGTCAGAGAGTACTTATGTGGTACTAGGGTAACTCACTTGGGGGTCAGGGAGCACTTATATGGGACTAGTGTAACTCACTTGGGGTCAGGGAGTACTTATATGGGACTAGGGTAACTCACTTTGGGTCAGGGAGTACTTATATGGGACTAGGGTAACTCACTTTGGGTCAGGGAGTACTTATATGGAACTAGGGTAACTCACTTTGGGTCAGGGAGTACTTATATGGGACTAGGGTAACTCACTTTGGGTCAGGGAGTACTTATATGGGACTAGGGTAACTAACTTGGTGTCAGGGAGTACTTATATGGGACTAGGGTAACTCACTTGGTATCATGGAGTACTTATATGGGGCTAGGGTAACTTACTTGGGGTCAGGGAGTACTTATACTGTACTAGGGTAACTCACTTGGGGTCAGGGAGTACTTATATGGGACTAGGGTAACTCACTTGGGGTCAGGGAGTACTTATATGGGACTAGTGTAATTCACTTGGGGTCAGGGAATATTTATATGGGACTAGAGTAACTCGCATTGGGTCAGGGAGTACTTATATGGCACTGGAGTAACTCACTTGGGGTCAGGGCGTAATAATGAAAGGTCTTGGGTAACTGACTTTGGGTCAGGGAGTACTAATTTAGGACTAGGGTAACTCACTTGGTGTCAGGGATTACTTATATGGGACTAGGGTAACTCACTTGGTATCATGGAGTACTTATATGGGGCTAGGGTAACTTACTTGGGGTCAGGGAGTACTTATACTGTACTAGGGTAACTCAATTAAAGTAAGGGAGTAACTATATGGGACTAAGGTAACTCACTTGGGGTCAGGGAATACCTAAATGGGACTAGGGTAACTCACTTGGGGTCAGGGAGTACTTATATGGGACTAGTGTAACTCACTTGAGGCCAGGAAGTACTTATATGGGACTGGGGTAACTCACTTTGGGTCAGAGAGTACTTATGTGGTACTAGGGTAACTCACTTGGGGGTCAGGGAGCACTTATATGGGACTAGTGTAACTCACTTGGGGTCAGGGAGTACTTATATGGGACTAGGGTAACTCACTTTGGGTCAGGGAGTACTTATATGGGACTAGGGTAACTCACTTTGGGTCAGGGAGTACTTATATGGGACTAGGGTAACTAACTTGGTGTCAGGGATTACTTATATGGGACTAGGGTAACTCACTTGGTATCATGGAGTACTTATATGGGGCTAGGGTAATTTACTTGGGGTCAGGGAGTACTTATACTGTACTAGGGTAACTCAATTAGGGTAAGGGAGTACCTATATGGGACTAAGGTAACTCACTTGGGGTCAGGGAAAACCTAAATGGGACTAGGGTAACTCACTTGGGGGTCAGGGAGCACTTATATGGGACTAGTGTAACTCACTTGGGGTCAGGGAGTACTTATATGGGACTAGGGTAACTCACTTTGGGTCAGGGAGTACTTATATAGGACTAGGGTAACTCACTTGGTATCATGGAGTACTTATATGGGACTAGGGTAACTCACTTGGGGACAGGGAGTAATAATGAAAGGTCTTGGGTAACTGACTTTGGGTCAGGGAGTACTTATTTAGGACTAGGGTAACTCACTTGGTGTCAGGGAGTACTTATATAGGACTAGGGTAACTCACTTGGTATCATGGAGTACTTATATGGGGCTAGGGTAACTTACTTGGGGTCAGGGAGTACTTATACTGTACTAGGGTAACTCACTTGGGGTCAGGGAGTACTTATATGGGACTAGGGTAACTCACTTGGGGTCAGGGAGTACTTATATGGGACTAGTGTAATTCACTTGGGGTCAGGGAATATTTATATGGGACTAGAGTAACTCGCATTGGGTCAGGGAGTACTTATATGGCACTGGAGTAACTCACTTGGGGTCAGGGCGTAATAATGAAAGGTCTTGGGTAACTGACTTTGGGTCAGGGAGTACTAATTTAGGACTAGGGTAACTCACTTGGTGTCAGGGATTACTTATATGGGACTAGGGTAACTCACTTGGTATCATGGAGTACTTATATGGGGCTAGGGTAACTTACTTGGGGTCAGGGAGTACTTATACTGTACTAGGGTAACTCAATTAAAGTAAGGGAGTAACTATATGGGACTAAGGTAACTCACTTGGGGTCAGGGAATACCTAAATGGGACTAGGGTAACTCACTTGGGGTCAGGGAGTACTTATATGGGACTAGTGTAACTCACTTGAGGCCAGGAAGTACTTATATGGGACTGGGGTAACTCACTTTGGGTCAGAGAGTACTTATGTGGTACTAGGGTAACTCACTTGGGGGTCAGGGAGCACTTATATGGGACTAGTGTAACTCACTTGGGGTCAGGGAGTACTTATATGGGACTAGGGTAACTCACTTTGGGTCAGGGAGTACTTATATGGGACTAGGGTAACTCACTTTGGGTCAGGGAGTACTTATATGGGACTAGGGTAACTAACTTGGTGTCAGGGATTACTTATATGGGACTAGGGTAACTCACTTGGTATCATGGAGTACTTATATGGGGCTAGGGTAATTTACTTGGGGTCAGGGAGTACTTATACTGTACTAGGGTAACTCAATTAGGGTAAGGGAGTACCTATATGGGACTAAGGTAACTCACTTGGGGTCAGGGAAAACCTAAATGGGACTAGGGTAACTCACTTGGGGGTCAGGGAGCACTTATATGGGACTAGTGTAACTCACTTGGGGTCAGGGAGTACTTATATGGGACTAGGGTAACTCACTTTGGGTCAGGGAGTACTTATATAGGACTAGGGTAACTCACTTGGTATCATGGAGTACTTATATGGGACTAGGGTAACTCACTTGGGGACAGGGAGTAATAATGAAAGGTCTTGGGTAACTGACTTTGGGTCAGGGAGTACTTATTTAGGACTAGGGTAACTCACTTGGTGTCAGGGAGTACTTATATAGGACTAGGGTAACTCACTTGGTATCATGGAGTACTTATATGGGGCTAGGGTAACTTACTTGGGGTCAGGGAGTACTTATACTGTACTAGGGTAACTCACTTGGGGTCAGGGAGTACTTATATGGGACTAGGGTAACTCACTTGGGGTCAGGGAGTACTTATATGGGACTAGTGTAATTCACTTGGGGTCAGGGAATATTTATATGGGACTAGAGTAACTCGCATTGGGTCAGGGAGTACTTATATGGCACTGGAGTAACTCACTTGGGGTCAGGGCGTAATAATGAAAGGTCTTGGGTAACTGACTTTGGGTCAGGGAGTACTAATTTAGGACTAGGGTAACTCACTTGGTGTCAGGGATTACTTATATGGGACTAGGGTAACTCACTTGGTATCATGGAGTACTTATATGGGGCTAGGGTAACTTACTTGGGGTCAGGGAGTACTTATACTGTACTAGGGTAACTCAATTAAAGTAAGGGAGTAACTATATGGGACTAAGGTAACTCACTTGGGGTCAGGGAATACCTAAATGGGACTAGGGTAACTCACTTGGGGTCAGGGAGTACTTATATGGGACTAGTGTAACTCACTTGAGGCCAGGAAGTACTTATATGGGACTGGGGTAACTCACTTTGGGTCAGAGAGTACTTATGTGGTACTAGGGTAACTCACTTGGGGGTCAGGGAGCACTTATATGGGACTAGTGTAACTCACTTGGGGTCAGGGAGTACTTATATGGGACTAGGGTAACTCACTTTGGGTCAGGGAGTACTTATATGGGACTAGGGTAACTCACTTTGGGTCAGGGAGTACTTATATGGGACTAGGGTAACTAACTTGGTGTCAGGGATTACTTATATGGGACTAGGGTAACTCACTTGGTATCATGGAGTACTTATATGGGGCTAGGGTAATTTACTTGGGGTCAGGGAGTACTTATACTGTACTAGGGTAACTCAATTAGGGTAAGGGAGTACCTATATGGGACTAAGGTAACTCACTTGGGGTCAGGGAAAACCTAAATGGGACTAGGGTAACTCACTTGGGGGTCAGGGAGCACTTATATGGGACTAGTGTAACTCACTTGGGGTCAGGGAGTACTTATATGGGACTAGGGTAACTCACTTTGGGTCAGGGAGTACTTATATAGGACTAGGGTAACTCACTTGGTATCATGGAGTACTTATATGGGACTAGGGTAACTCACTTGGGGACAGGGAGTAATAATGAAAGGTCTTGGGTAACTGACTTTGGGTCAGGGAGTACTTATTTAGGACTAGGGTAACTCACTTGGTGTCAGGGAGTACTTATATAGGACTAGGGTAACTCACTTGGTATCATGGAGTACTTATATGGGGCTAGGGTAACTTACTTGGGGTCAGGGAGTACTTATACTGTACTAGGGTAACTCACTTGGGGTCAGGGAGTACTTATATGGGACTAGGGTAACTCACTTGGGGTCAGGGAGTACTTATATGGGACTAGTGTAATTCACTTGGGGTCAGGGAATATTTATATGGGACTAGAGTAACTCGCATTGGGTCAGGGAGTACTTATATGGCACTGGAGTAACTCACTTGGGGTCAGGGCGTAATAATGAAAGGTCTTGGGTAACTGACTTTGGGTCAGGGAGTACTAATTTAGGACTAGGGTAACTCACTTGGTGTCAGGGATTACTTATATGGGACTAGGGTAACTCACTTGGTATCATGGAGTACTTATATGGGGCTAGGGTAACTTACTTGGGGTCAGGGAGTACTTATACTGTACTAGGGTAACTCAATTAAAGTAAGGGAGTAACTATATGGGACTAAGGTAACTCACTTGGGGTCAGGGAATACCTAAATGGGACTAGGGTAACTCACTTGGGGTCAGGGAGTACTTATATGGGGCTAGTGTAACTCACTTGAGGCCAGGAAGTACTTATATGGGACTGGGGTAACTCACTTTGGGTCAGGGAGTACTTATATGGTACTAGGGTAACTCACTTGGGGGTCAGGGAGCACTTATATGGGACTAGTGTAACTCACTTTGGGTCAGGGAGTACTTATATGGGACTAGGGTAACTCACTTGGGGTCAGGGAGTACTTATATTGGACTAGGGTAACTCACTTGGGGTCAGGGAGTACTTATATGGGACTAGGGTAACTCACTTGGGGTCAGGGAGTAATTATAAAAGGGCTAGGGTAACTCAATTAGGGTAAGGGAGTAACTATATGGGACTAGTGTAACTCACTTGGGGTCAGGGAGTACTTATATGGGACTAGGGTAACTCACTTGGGGTCAGGGAGTACTTATAAAGGGGCAAGGGTAACTTGCTTGTGGTCAGGGAGTACTTATATGGGACTACGGTAACTCGATTTGGGTCAGGGAGTACCTATATGGGACTAAGGTAACTCACTTGGGGTCAGGGAATACCTATATAGGACTAGGGTAATTCGCTTGGGGTCAGGGAGTACTTATATGGGACTAGGGTAACTCACTTGGGGACAGGGAGTAATAATGAAAGGTCTTGGGTAACTGACTTTGGGTCAGGGAGTACTTATTTAGGACTAGGGTAAGTCACTTGGTGTCAGGGAGTACTTATATGGGACTAGGGTAACTCACTTGGTATCATGGAGTACTTATATGGGGCTAGGGTAACTTACTTGGGGTCAGGTAGTACTTATACTGTACTAGGGTAACTCACTTGGGGTCAGGGAGTACTTATATGGGACTAGTATAACTCACTTGGGGTCAGGGAGTACTTATATGGGGCTAGGGTAACTTACTTGGGGTCAGGGAGTACTTATACTGTACTAGGGTAACTCAATTAGGGTAAGGGAGTACCTATATGGGACTAAGGTAACTCACTTGGGGTCAGGGAATACCTAAATGGGACTAGGGTAACTCACTTGGGGTCAGGGAGTACTTATATGGGACTAGGGTAACTCACTTTGGGTCAGGGAATACCTAAATGGGACTAGGGTAACTCACTTGGGGTCAGGGAGTACTTATATGGGACTAGAGTAACTCGCATTAGGTCAGGGAGTACTTATATGGCACTGGGGTAACTCACTTGGGGTCAAGGAGTAATTATAAAAGGGCTGGGGTAACTCAATTACGGTAAGGGAGTACCTATTTGGGACTAAGGTAACTCACTTGGGGTCAGGGAATACCTATATAGGACTAGGGTAACTCACTTGGGGTCAGGGAATACCTAAATGGGACTAGGGTAACTCACTTGGGGTCAGGGAGTACTTATATGGGACTAGGGTAACTCACTTTGGGTCAGGGAGTACTTATATGGGACTAGGGTAACTCACTTGGGGTCAGGGAGTACTTATATGGGACTAGTATAACTCACTTGGGGTCAGGGAGTACTTATATGGGACTAGGGTAACTCACTTGGGGTCAGGGAGTACTTATATGGGACTAGGGTAACTCACTTTGGGTCAGGGAGTACTTATATGGGACTAGGGTAACTCACTTTGGGTCAGGGAGTACTTATATGGGACTAGGGTAACTAACTTGGTGTCAGGGAGTACTTATATGGGACTAGGGTAACTCACTTGGGGTCAGGGAGTACTTATATGGGACTAGTGTAATTCACTTGGGGTCAGGGAATATTTATATGGGACTAGAGTAACTCGCATTGGGTCAGGGAGTACTTATATGGCACTGGAGTAACTCACTTGGGGTCAGGGCGTAATAATGAAAGGTCTTGGGTAACTGACTTTGGGTCAGGGAGTACTAATTTAGGACTAGGGTAACTCACTTGGTGTCAGGGATTACTTATATGGGACTAGGGTAACTCACTTGGTATCATGGAGTACTTATATGGGGCTAGGGTAATTTACTTGGGGTCAGGGAGTACTTATACTGTACTAGGGTAACTCAATTAAAGTAAGGGAGTAACTATATGGGACTAAGGTAACTCACTTGGGGTCAGGGAATACCTAAATGGGACTAGGGTAACTCACTTGGTGTCAGGGAGTACTTATATGGGACTAGTGTAACTCACTTGGGGCCAGGAAGTACTTATATGGGACTGGGGTAACTCACTTTGGGTCAGGGAGTACTTATATGGTACTAGGGTAACTCACTTGGGGGTCAGGGAGCACTTATATGGGACTAGTGTAACTCACTTTGGGTCAGGGAGTACTTATATGGGACTAGGGTAACTCACTTGGGGTCAGGGAGTACT
The DNA here is from genome assembly GCF_024137725.1 of Prorops nasuta. Taxonomy (NCBI): domain Eukaryota; kingdom Metazoa; phylum Arthropoda; class Insecta; order Hymenoptera; family Bethylidae; genus Prorops; species Prorops nasuta. Next base: position 293,633 of record NW_027116841.1, on the reverse strand, counting down.
TATATTAGACTAGGGTAACTCAATTAGGGTAAGGGAGTAACTATATGGGACTAGTGTAACTCACTTGGGGTCAGGGAGTACTTATATGGGACTAGGGTAACTCACTTGGGGTCAGGGAGTACTTATAAAGGGGCAAGGGTAACTTGCTTGTGGTCAGGGAGTACTTATATGGGACTACGGTAACTCGCTTTGGGTCAGGGAGTACCTATATGGGACTAAGGTAACTCACTTGGGGTCAGGGAATACCTATATAGGACTAGGGTAATTCGCTTGGGGTCAGGGAGTACTTATATGGGACTAGGGTAACTAACTTGGGGACAGGGAGTAATAATGAAAGGTCTTGGGTAACTGATTTTGGGTCAGGGAGTACTTATTTAGGACTAGGGTAAGTCACTTGGTGTCAGGGAGTACTTATATGGGACTAGGGTAACTCACTTGGGGTCAGGGAGTACTTATATGGGACTAGGGTAACTCACTTGGGGTAAGGGAGTACTAATAAAGGGGCTTGGGTAACTCACTTTGTGTCAGGGAGTACTTATATGGGAATAGGGTAACTCACTTTTGGTCAGGGAGTACTTATAAAGGGGCTAGGGTAACTCAGTTGGGGTCAGGGAGTACTTATAAAGCGACTAGGGTAACTCACTTTGGGTCAGGGAGTACTTATATGGGACTAGGGTAACTCACTTGGTATCATGGAGTACTTATATGGGGCTAGGGTAACTTACTTGGGGTCAGGGAGTACTTATATGGGACTAGGGTAACTCACTTGGGGTCAAGGGAGTACTTATATGGGACTAGGGTAACTCACTTGGGGTCAGGGAGTAATAATAAAGGGTCTTGGGTAACTCACTTTGCGTCAGGGAGTACTTATGTGGGACCAGGGTAACTTACTTGGGGTCAGGGAGTACTAATAAAGGGGCATGGGTAACTCACTTTGTGTCAGGGAGTACTTATATGGGACTAGGGTAACTCACTTGTGGTCAGGGAGTACTTATAGAGGGGCTAGGGTAACTCAGTTGGGGTCAGGGAGTACTTATAAAGGGACTAGGGTAACTCACTTGGGGTCAGGGAATACCTATATAGGACTAGGGTAACTCACTTGGGGTCAGGGAGTACTTATATGGGACTAGAGTAACTCGCATTAGGTCAGGGAGTACTTATATGGCACTGGGGTAACTCACTTGGGGTCAAGGAGTAATTATAAAAGGGCTGGGGTAACTCAATTACGGTAAGGGAGTACCTATATGGGACTAAGGTAACTCACTTGGGGTCAGGGAATACCTATATAGGACTAGGGTAACTCACTTGGGGTCAGGGAATACCTAAATGGGACTAGGGTAACTCACTTGGTGTCAGGGAGTACTTATATGGGACTAGGGTAACTCATTTTGGGTCAGGGAGTACTTATATAGGACTAGGGTAACTCACTTTGGGTCAGGGAGTACTTATGTGGTACTAGGGTAACTCACTTGGGGGTCAGGGAGCACTTATATGGGACTAGTGTAACTCACTTGGGGTCAGGGAGTACTTATATGGGACTAGGGTAACTCACTTGGGGTCAGGGAGTACTTATATGGGACTAGGGTAACTCACTTGGGGTCAAGGGAGTACTTATATGGGACTAGGGTAACTCACTTGGGGTCAGGGAGTAATAATAAAGGGTCTTGGGTAACTCACTTTGCGTCAGGGAGTACTTATTTGGGACCAGGGTAACTTACTTGGGGTCAGGGAATACTAATAAAGGGGCTTGGGTAACTCACTTTGTGTCAGGGAGTACTTATATGGGACTAGGGCAACTCACTTGTGGTCAGGGAGTACTTATAGAGGGGCTAGGGTAACTCAGTTGGGGTCAGGGAGTACTTATAAAGGGACTAGGGTAACTCACTTGGCGTCAGGGAATACCTATATAGGACTAGGGTAACTCACTTGGGGTCAGGGTGTTATCTATATGGGACTAGAGTAACTCGCATTAGGTCAGGGAGTACTTATATGGCACTGGGGTAACTCACTTGGGGTCAAGGAGTAATTATAAAAGGGCTGGGGTAACTCAATTAGGGTAAGGGAGTACCTATATGGGACTAAGGTAACACACTTGGGGTCAGGGAATACCTATATAGGACTAGGGTAACTCACTTGGGGTCAGGGAGTACTTATATGGGACTAGAGTAACTCACTTGGGATCATGGAGTACTTATATGGGGCTAGGGTAACTTACTTGGGGTCAGGGAGTACTTATATGGGACTAGTGTAACTAACTTGGGGTGAGGGAGTACTTATATGGGACTAGGGTAACTCACTTGTGGTCAGGGAGTACTTTTAGAGGGGCTAGGGTAACTCAGTTGGGGTCAGGGAGTACTTATAAAGGGACTAGGGTAACTCACTTGGGGTCAGGGAGCACTTATATGGGACTAGCGTAACTCACTTTGGGTCAGGGAGTACTTATATGGGACTAGGGTAACTCACTTGGGGTCAGGGAGTACTTATATCGGACTAGGGTAACTCACTTGGGGTCAGGGAGTACTTATATGGGACTAGGGTAACTCACTTGGGGTCAGGGAGTAATTATAAAAGGGCTAGGGTAACTCAATTAGGGTAAGGGAGTAACTATATGGGACTAGTGTAACTCACTTTGGGTCAGGGAGTACTTATAAAGGGGCAAGGGTAACTTGCTTGTGGTCAGGGAGTACTTATATGGGACTACGGTAACTCGCTTTGGGTCAGGGAGTACCTATATGGGACTAAGGTAACTGACTTGGTGTCAGGGAATACTTATAAAGGGGCAAGGGTAATTCGCTTTGGGTCTGGGAGTACTTATATGGGACTAGGGTAACTCACTCGGTGACAGGGAGTAATAATGAAAGGTCTTGGGTAACTGACTTTGGGTCAGGGAGTACTTATTTAGGACTAGGGTAACTGACTTTGGGTCAGGGAGTACTTATTTAGGACTAGGGTAACTCACTTGGTGTCAGGGAGTACTTATATGGGACTAGGGTAACTCACTTGGTATCATGGAGTACTTATATGGGGCTAGGGTAACTTACTTGGGGTCAGGGAGTACTTATTTAGGACTAGGGTAACTGACTTTGGGTCAGGGAGTACTTATTTAGGACTAGGGTAACTCACTTGGTGTCAGGGATTACTTATATGGGACTAGGGTAACTCACTTGGTATCATGGAGTACTTATATGGGGCTAGGGGAATTTACTTGGGGTCAGGGAGTACTTATACTGTACTAGGGTAACTCAATTAAAGTAAGGGAGTAACTATATGGGACTAAGGTAACTCACTTGGGGTCAGGGAATACCTAAATGGGACTAGGGTAACTCACTTGGGGTCAGGGAGTACTTATATGGGACTAGTGTAACTCACTTGGGGCCAGGAAGTACTTATATGGGACTGGGGTAACTCACTTTGGGTCAGGGAGTACTTATATGGTACTAGGGTAACTCACTTGGGGGTCAGGGAGCACTTATATGGGACTAGTGTAACTCACTTTGGGTCAGGGAGTACTTATATGGGACTAGGGTAACTCACTTGGGGTCAGGGAGTACTTATATTAGACTAGGGTAACTCAATTAGGGTAAGGGAGTAACTATATGGGACTAGTGTAACTCACTTGGGGTCAGGGAGTACTTATATGGGACTAGGGTAACTCACTTGGGGTCAGGGAGTACTTATAAAGGGGCAAGGGTAACTTGCTTGTGGTCAGGGAGTACTTATATGGGACTACGGTAACTCGCTTTGGGTCAGGGAGTACCTATATGGGACTAAGGTAACTCACTTGGGGTCAGGGAATACCTATATAGGACTAGGGTAATTCGCTTGGGGTCAGGGAGTACTTATATGGGACTAGGGTAACTCACTTGGGGACAGGGAGTAATAATGAAAGGTCTTGGGTAACTGATTTTGGGTCAGGGAGTACTTATTTAGGACTAGGGTAAGTCACTTGGTGTCAGGGAGTACTTATATGGGACTAGGGTAACTCACTTGGGGTCAGGGAGTACTTATATGGGACTAGGGTAACTCACTTGGGGTAAGGGAGTACTAATAAAGGGGCTTGGGTAACTCACTTTGTGTCAGGGAGTACTTATATGGGAATAGGGTAACTCACTTTTGGTCAGGGAGTACTTATAAAGGGGCTAGGGTAACTCAGTTGGGGTCAGGGAGTACTTATAAAGCGACTAGGGTAACTCACTTTGGGTCAGGGAGTACTTATATGGGACTAGGGTAACTCACTTGGTATCATGGAGTACTTATATGGGGCTAGGGTAACTTACTTGGGGTCAGGGAGTACTTATATGGGACTAGGGTAACTCACTTGGGGTCAAGGGAGTACTTATATGGGACTAGGGTAACTCACTTGGGGTCAGGGAGTAATAATAAAGGGTCTTGGGTAACTCACTTTGCGTCAGGGAGTACTTATGTGGGACCAGGGTAACTTACTTGGGGTCAGGGAGTACTAATAAAGGGGCATGGGTAACTCACTTTGTGTCAGGGAGTACTTATATGGGACTAGGGTAACTCACTTGTGGTCAGGGAGTACTTATAGAGGGGCTAGGGTAACTCAGTTGGGGTCAGGGAGTACTTATAAAGGGACTAGGGTAACTCACTTGGGGTCAGGGAATACCTATATAGGACTAGGGTAACTCACTTGGGGTCAGGGAGTACTTATATGGGACTAGAGTAACTCGCATTAGGTCAGGGAGTACTTATATGGCACTGGGGTAACTCACTTGGGGTCAAGGAGTAATTATAAAAGGGCTGGGGTAACTCAATTACGGTAAGGGAGTACCTATATGGGACTAAGGTAACTCACTTGGGGTCAGGGAATACCTATATAGGACTAGGGTAACTCACTTGGGGTCAGGGAATACCTAAATGGGACTAGGGTAACTCACTTGGTGTCAGGGAGTACTTATATGGGACTAGGGTAACTCATTTTGGGTCAGGGAGTACTTATATAGGACTAGGGTAACTCACTTTGGGTCAGGGAGTACTTATGTGGTACTAGGGTAACTCACTTGGGGGTCAGGGAGCACTTATATGGGACTAGTGTAACTCACTTGGGGTCAGGGAGTACTTATATGGGACTAGGGTAACTCACTTGGGGTCAGGGAGTACTTATATGGGACTAGGGTAACTCACTTGGGGTCAAGGGAGTACTTATATGGGACTAGGGTAACTCACTTGGGGTCAGGGAGTAATAATAAAGGGTCTTGGGTAACTCACTTTGCGTCAGGGAGTACTTATTTGGGACCAGGGTAACTTACTTGGGGTCAGGGAATACTAATAAAGGGGCTTGGGTAACTCACTTTGTGTCAGGGAGTACTTATATGGGACTAGGGCAACTCACTTGTGGTCAGGGAGTACTTATAGAGGGGCTAGGGTAACTCAGTTGGGGTCAGGGAGTACTTATAAAGGGACTAGGCTAACTCACTTGGCGTCAGGGAATACCTATATAGGACTAGGGTAACTCACTTGGGGTCAGGGTGTTATCTATATGGGACTAGAGTAACTCGCATTAGGTCAGGGAGTACTTATATGGCACTGGGGTAACTCACTTGGGGTCAAGGAGTAATTATAAAAGGGCTGGGGTAACTCAATTAGGGTAAGGGAGTACCTATATGGGACTAAGGTAACACACTTGGGGTCAGGGAATACCTATATAGGACTAGGGTAACTCACTTGGGGTCAGGGAGTACTTATATGGGACTAGAGTAACTCACTTGGGATCATGGAGTACTTATATGGGGCTAGGGTAACTTACTTGGGGTCAGGGAGTACTTATATGGGACTAGTGTAACTAACTTGGGGTGAGGGAGTACTTATATGGGACTAGGGTAACTCACTTGTGGTCAGGGAGTACTTTTAGAGGGGCTAGGGTAACTCAGTTGGGGTCAGGGAGTACTTATAAAGGGACTAGGGTAACTCACTTGGGGTCAGGGAGCACTTATATGGGACTAGCGTAACTCACTTTGGGTCAGGGAGTACTTATATGGGACTAGGGTAACTCACTTGGGGTCAGGGAGTACTTATATCGGACTAGGGTAACTCACTTGGGGTCAGGGAGTACTTATATGGGACTAGGGTAACTCACTTGGGGTCAGGGAGTAATTATAAAAGGGCTAGGGTAACTCAATTAGGGTAAGGGAGTAACTATATGGGACTAGTGTAACTCACTTTGGGTCAGGGAGTACTTATAAAGGGGCAAGGGTAACTTGCTTGTGGTCAGGGAGTACTTATATGGGACTACGGTAACTCGCTTTGGGTCAGGGAGTACCTATATGGGACTAAGGTAACTGACTTGGTGTCAGGGAATACTTATAAAGGGGCAAGGGTAATTCGCTTTGGGTCTGGGAGTACTTATATGGGACTAGGGTAACTCACTCGGTGACAGGGAGTAATAATGAAAGGTCTTGGGTAACTGACTTTGGGTCAGGGAGTACTTATTTAGGACTAGGGTAACTGACTTTGGGTCAGGGAGTACTTATTTAGGACTAGGGTAACTCACTTGGTGTCAGGGAGTACTTATATGGGACTAGGGTAACTCACTTGGTATCATGGAGTACTTATATGGGGCTAGGGTAACTTACTTGGGGTCAGGGAGTACTTATACTGTACTAGGGTAACTCAATTAGGGTAAGGGAGTACCTATATGGGACTAAGGTAACTCACTTGGGGTCAGGGAATACCTAAATGGGACTAGGGTAACTCACTTGGGGTCAGGGAGTACTTATATGGGACTAGGGTAACTCACTTTGGGTCAGGGAGTACTTATATGGGGCTAGGGTAACTTACTTGGGGTCAGGGAGTACTTATATGGGACTAGTGTAACTAACTTGGGGTGAGGGAGTACTTATATGGGACTAGGGTAACTCACTTGTGGTCAGGGAGTACTTTTAGAGGGGCTAGGGTAACTCAGTTGGGGTCAGGGAGTACTTATAAAGGGACTAGGGTAACTCACTTGGGGTCAGGGAGTACTTATATGGGAATAGGATAACTCACTTTTCGTCAGGGAGTACTTATATGGTACTAGGGTAACTGACTTGGGGGTCAGGGAGTACTTATATGGGAATAGGATAACTCACTTTTGGTCAGGGAGTACTTATATGGTACTAGGGTAACTCACTTGGGGGTCAGGGAGTACTTATAAAGCGACTAGGGTAACTCACTTTGGGTCAGGGAGTACTTATATGGGACTAGGGTAACTAACTTGGTGTCAGGGAGTACTTATATGGGACTAGGGTAACTCACTTGGTATCATGGAGTACTTATATGGGGCTAGTGTAACTTACTTGGGGTCAGGGAGTACTTATACTGTACTAAGGTACCTCAATTAGGGTAAGGGAGTACCTATATGGGACTAAGGTAACTCACTTGGGGTCAGGGAATACCTAAATGGGACTAGGGTAACTCACTTGGGGTCAGGGAGTACTTATATGGGACTAGGGTAACTCACTTTGGGTCAGGGAGTACTTATATGGGACTAGGGTAACTCACTTTGGGTCAGAGAGTACTTATGTGGTACTAGGGTAACTCACTTGGGGGTCAGGGAGCACTTATATGGGACTAGTGTAATTCACTTGGGTGCAGGGAGTACTTATATGGGACTAGGGTAACTCACTTTGGGTCAGGGAGTACTTATATGGGACTAGGGTAACTCACTTGGGGTCAGGGAGTACTTATATGGGACTAGTATAGCTCACTTGGGGTCAGGGAGTACTTATATGGGGCTAGGGTAACTTACTTGGGTTCAGGGAGTACTTATACTGTACTAGGGTAACTCAATTAGGGTAAGGGAGTACCTATATGGGACTAAGATAACTCACTTGGGGTCAGGGAATACCTATATAGGACTAGGGTAACTCACTTGGGGTCAGGGAATACCTAAATGGGACTCGGGTAACTCACTTGGTGTCAGGGAGTACTTATATGGGACTAGGGTAACTCATTTTGGGTCAGGGAGTACTTATATGGGACTAGGGTAACTCACTTTGGGTCAAAGAGTACTTATGTGGTACTAGGGTAACTGACTTGGGGGTCAGGGAGCACTTATATGGGACTAGTGTAACTCACTTGGGGTCAGGGAGTACTTATATGGGACTAGGGTAACTCACTTTGGGTCAGGGAGTACTTATATGGGACTAGGGTAACTCACTTCGGGTCAGGGAGTACTTATAGAGGGGCTAGGGTAACTCAGTTGGGGTCAGGGAGTACTTATAAAGGGACTAGGGTAACTCACTTGGGGTCAGGGAATACCTATATAGGACTAGGGTAACTCACTTGGGGCCAGGGTGTTATCTATATGGGACTAGAGTAACTCGCATTAGGTCAGGGAGTACTTATATGGCACTGGGGTAACTCACTTGGGGTCAAGGAGTAATTATAAAAGGGCTGGGGTAACTCAATTAGGGTAAGGGAGTACCTATATGGGACTAAGGTAACACACTTGGGGTCAGGGAATACCTATATAGGACTAGGGTAACTCACTTGGGGTCAGGGAGTACTTATATGGGACTAGAGTAACTCACTTGGGATCATGGAGTACTTATATGGGGCTAGGGTAACTTACTTGGGGTCAGGGAGTACTTATATGGGACTAGTGTAAATAACTTGGGGTGAGGGAGTACTTATATGGGACTAGGGTAACTCACTTGTGGTCAGGGAGTACTTTTAGAGGGGCTAGGGTAACTCAGTTGGGATCAGGGAGTACTTATAAAGGGACTAGGATAACTCACTTGGGGTCAGGGAGTACTTATATGGGAATAGGATAACTCACTTTTCGTCAGGGAGTACTTATATGGTACTAGGGTAACTGACTTGGGGGTCAGGGAGTACTTATAAAGCGACTAGGGTAACTCACTTTGGGTCAGGGAGTACTTATATGGGACTAGGGTAACTAACTTGGTGTCAGGGAGTACTTATATGGGACTAGGGTAACTCACTTGGGGTCAGGGAGTACTTATATGGGACTAGGGTAACTCACTTTGGGTCAGGGAGTACTTATATGGGACTAGGGTAACTCACTTGGGGTCAGGGAGTACCTATATGGGACTAAGGTAACTCACTTGGGGTCAGGGAATACCTATTTAGGACTAGGGTAATTCGCTTGGGGTCAGGGAGTACTTATATGGGACTAGGGTAACTCACTTGGGGACAGGGAGTAATAATGAAAGGTCTTGGGTAACTGACTTTGGGTCAGGGAGTACTTATTTAGGACTAGGGTAACTCACTTGGTGTCAGGGAGTACTTATATAGGACTAGGGTAACTCACTTGGTATCATGGAGTACTTATATGGGGCTAGGGTAACTTACTTGGGGTCAGGGAGTACTTATACTGCACTAGGGTAACTCACTTGGGGTCAGGGAGTACTTATATGGGACTAGGGTATCTCACTTGGGGTCAGGGAGTACTTATATGGGACTAGTGTAATTCGCTTGGGGTCAGGGAATATTTATGTGGGACTAGAGTAACTCGCATTGGGTCAGGGAGTACTTATATGGCACTGGAGTAACACACTTGGGGTCAGGGCGTAATAATGAAAGGTCTTGGGTAACTGACTTTGGGTCAGGGAGTACTTATTTAGGACTAGGGTAACTCACTTGGTGTCAGGGAGTACTTATATGGGACTAGGGTAACTCACTTGGTATTATGGAGTACTTATATGGGGCTAGGGTAACTTACTTGGGGTCAGGGAGTAGCTATACTGTACTAGGGTAACTCAATTAAAGTAAGGGAGTACCTATATGGGACTAAGGTAACTCACTTGGGGTCAGGGAATACCTAAATGGGACTAGGGTAACTCACTTGGGGTCAGGGAGCACTTATATGGGACTAGTGTAACTCACTTTGGGTCAGGGAGTACTTATATGGGACTAGGGTAACTCACTTGGGGTCAGGGAGTACTTATATCGGACTAGGGTAACTCACTTGGGGTCAGGGAGTACTTATATGGGACTAGGGTAACTCACTTGGGGTCAGGGAGTAATAATGAAAGGTCTTGGGTAACTGACTTTGGGTCAGGGAGTACTTATATGGGGCTAGGGTATCTTACTTGGGGTCAGGGAGTACTTACACTGTACTAGGGTAACTCAATTAGGGTAAGGGAGTACCTATATGGGACTAAGGTAACTCACTTGGGGTCAGGGAGTACTTATATGGGACTAGGGTAACTCACTTGGTATTATGGAGTACTTATATGGGGCTAGGGTGACTTACTTGGGGTCAGGGAGTAGTTATACTGTACTAGGGTAACTCAATTAAAGTAAGGGAGTACCTATATGGGACTAAGGTAACTCACTTGGGGTCAGGGAATACCTAAATGGGACTAGGGTAACTCACTTGGGGTCAGGGAGCACTTATATGGGACTAGTGTAACTCACTTTGGGTCAGGGAGTACTTATATGGGACTAGGGTAACTCACTTGGGGTCAGGGAGTACTTATATCGGACTAGGGTAACTCACTTGGGGTCAGGGAGTACTTATATGGGACTAGGGTAACTCACTTGGGGTCAGGGAGTAATTATAAAAGGGCTAGGGTAACTCAATTAGGGTAAGGGAGTAACTATATGGGACTAGTGTAACTCACTTGGGTTCAGGGAGTACTTATAAAGGGGCAAGGGTAACTTGCTTGTGGTCAGGGAGTACTTATATGGGACTACGGTAACTCGCTTTGGGTCAGGGAGTACCTATATGGGACTAAGGTAACTCACTTGGTGTCAGGGAATACTTATAAAGGGGCAAGGGTAATTCGCTTGGGGTCTGGGAGTACTTATATGGGACTAGGGTAACTCACTTGGGGACAGGGAGTAATAATGAAAGGTCTTGGGTAACTGACTTTGGGTCAGGGAGTACTTATTTAGGACTAGGGTAACTCACTTGGTGTCAGGGAGTACTTATATGGGACTAGGGTCTCTCACTTGGTATCATGGAGTACTTATATGGGGCTAGGGTAACTTACTTGGGGTCAGGGAGTACTTATACTGTACTAGGGTAACTCAATTAGGGTAAGGGAGTACCTATATGGGACTAAGGTAACTCACTTGGGGTCAGGGAATACCTAAATGGGACTAGGGTAACTCACTTGGGGTCAGGGAGTACTTATATGGGACTAGGGTAACTCACTTGGGGTCAGGGAATACCTATATAGGACTAGGGTAACTCACTTGGGGTCAGGGAGTACTTATATGGGACTAGAGTAACTCACTTGGGATCATGGAGTACATATATGGGGCTAGGGTAACTTACTTGGGGTCAGGGAGTACTTATATGGGACTAGTGTAACTAACTTGGGGTGAGGGAGTACTTATATGGGACTAGGGTAACTCACTTGTGGTCAGGGAGTACTTTTAGAGGGGCTAGGGTAACTCAGTTGGGGTCAGGGAGTACTTATAAAGGGACTAGGGTAACTCACTTGGGGTCAGGTAGTACTTATATGGGAATAGGATAACTCACTTTTCGTCAGGGAGTACTTATATGGTACTAGGGTAACTGACTTGGGGGTCAGGGAGTACTTATAAAGCGACTAGGGTAACTCACTTAGGGTCAGGGAGTACTTATATGGGACTAGGGTAACTAACTTGGTGTCAGGGAGTACTTATATGGGACTAGGGTAACTCACTTGGGGTCAGGGAGTACTTATATGGGACTAGGGTAACTCACTTTGGGTCAGGGAGTACTTATATGGGACTAGGGTAACTCACTTGGGGTCAGGGAGTACTTATATGGGACTAGTATAACTCACTTGGGGTCAGGGAATACTTATATTGGACTAGGGTAACTCACTTGGGTTCAAGGGAGTACTTATATGGGACTAGGGTAACTCACTTGGGGTCAGGGAGTAATAATAAAGGGTCTTGTGTAACTCACTTTGCGTCAGGGAGTACTTATTTGGGACCAGGTTAACTTACTTGGGGTTAGGGAGTACTAATAAAGGGGCTTGGGTAACTCACTTTGTGTCAGGGAGTACTTATATGGGACTAGGGTAACTCACTTGGGGTCAGGGAATACATATATAGGACTAGGGTAACTCACTTGGGGTCAGGGAGTACATATATGGGACTAGAGTAACCCGCATTAGGTCAGGGAGTACTTATATGGCACTGGGGTAACTCTTTTGGGGTCATGGAGTAATTATAAAAGGGCTGGGGTAACTCAATTAGGGTAAGGGAGTACCTATATGGGACTAAGGTAACTCACTTGGGGTCAGGGAATACCTATATAGGACTAGGGTAACTCACTTGGGGTCAGAGAGTACTTATATGGGACTAGAGTAACTCACTTGGGATCATGGAGTACTTATATGGGGCTAGGGTAACTTACTTGGGGTCAGGGAGTACATATAGAGGGGCTAGGGTAACTCAGTTGGGGTCAGGGAGTACTCATAAAGGGACTAGGGTAACTCACTTGGGGTCAGGGAGTACTTATATGGGAATAGGATAACTCACTTTTGGTCAGGGAGTACTTATATGGGACTAGGGTAACTCACTTTGGGTCAGAGAGTACTTATATGGGAATAGGATAACTCACTTTTGGTCAGGGAGTACTTATATGGTACTAGGGTAACTCACTTGGGGGTCAGGGAGTACTTATAAAGCGACTAGGGTAACTCACTTTGGGTCAGGGAGTACTTATATGGGAATAGGATAACTCACTTTTGGACAGGGAGTACTTATAGAGGGACTAGGGTAACTCAGTTGGGGTCAGGGAGTACTCATAAAGGGACTAGGGTAACTCACTTGGGATCAGGGAGTACTTATATGGGAATAGGATAACTCACTTTTGGTCAGGGAGTACTTATATGGTACTAGGATAACTCACTTGGGGGTCAGGGAGTACTTATAAAGCGACTAGGGTAACTCACTTTGGGTCAGGGAGTACTTATATGGGACTAGGGTAACTAACTTGGTGTCAGGGAGTACTTATATGGGACTAGGGTAACTCACTTGGTATCATGGAGTACTTATATGGGGCTAGTGTAACTTACTTGGGGTCAGGGAGTACTTATACTGTACTAGGGTAACTCAATTAGGGTAAGGGAGTACCTATATGGGACTAAGGTAACACACTTGGGGTCAGGGAATACCTAAATGGGACTAGGGTAACTCACTTGGGGTCAGGGAGTACTTATATGGGACTAGGGTAACTCACTTTGGGTCAGGGAGTACTTATATGGGACTAGGGTAACTCACTTTGGGTCAGAGAGTACTTATGTGGTACTAGGGTAACTCACTTGGGGGTCAGGGAGCACTTATATGGGACTAGTGTAATTCACTTGGGTGCAGGGAGTACTTATATGGGACTAGGGTAACTCACTTTGGGTCAGGGAGTACTTATATGGGACTAGGGTAACTCACTTGGGGTCAGGGAGTACTTATATGGGACTAGTATAACTCACTTGGGGTCAGGGAGTACTTATATGGGGCTAGGGTACCTTACTTGGGGTCAGGGAGTACTTATACTGTACTAGGGTAACTCAATTAGGGTAAGGGAGTACCTATATGGGACTAAGGAAACTCACTCTGGGTCAGGGAATACCTAAATGGGACTAGGGTAACTCACTTGGGGTCAGGGAGTACTTATATGGGACTAGGGTAACTCACTTTGGGTCAGGGAGTACTTATATGGGACTAGGGTAACTCACTTGGGGTCAGGGAGTACTTATATGGGACTAGTATAACTCACTTGGGGTCAGGGAGTACTTATATGGGGCTAGGGTAACTTACTTGGGGTCAGGGAGTACTTATACTGTACTAGGGTAACTCAATTAGGGTCAGGGAATACCTAAATGGGACTAGGGTAACTCACTTGGGGTCAGGGAGCACTTATATGGGACTAGTGTAACTCACTTGGGGTCAGGGAGTACTTATATGGGACTAGGGTAACTCACTTTGGGTCAGGGAGTACTTATATGTGTCTAGGGTAACTCACTTGGGGACAGGGAGTAAAAATGAAAGGTCTTGGGTAACTGACTTTGGGTCAGGGAGTACTTATTTAGGACTAGGGTAACTCACTTGGTGTCAGGGAGTACTTATATAGGACTAGGGTAACTCACTTGGTATCATGGAGTACTTATATGGGGCTAGGGTAACTTACTTGGGGTCAGGTAGTACTTATACTGTACTAGGGTAACTCACTTGGGGTCAGGGAGTACTTATATGGGACTAGGGTAACTCACTTGGGGTCAGGGAGTACTTATATGGGACTAGTGTAATTCACTTGGGGTCAGGGAATATTTATATGGGACTAGAGTAACTCGCATTGGGTCAGGGAGTACTTATATGGGACTGGTGTAACTTACTTTGGGTCAGGGAGTACTTATATGGTACTAGGGTAACTCACTTGGGGGTCAGGGAGCACTTATATGGGACTAGTGTATCTCACTTTGGGTCAGGGAGTACTTATATGGCACTAGGGTAACTCACTTGGAGTCAGGGAGTACTTATATTGGACTAGGGTAACTCACTTGGGGTCAGGGAGTACTTATATGGGACTAGGGTAACTCATTTGGGGTCAGGGAGTAATTATAAAAGGGCTAGGGTAACTCAATTAGGGTAAGGGATTAACTATATGGGACTAGTGTAACTCACTTGGGGTCAGGGAGTACTTATATGGGACTAGGGTAACTCACTTGGGGTCAGGGAGTATTTATAAAGGGGCAAGGGTAACTTGCTTGTGGTCAGGGAGTACTTATATGGGACTACGGTAACTCGCTTTGGGTCAGGGAGTACCTATATGGGACTAAGGTAACTCACTTGGGGTCAGGGAATACCTATATAGGACTAGGGTAATTCGCTTGGGGTCAGGGAGTACTTATATGGGACTAGGGTAACTCACTTGGGGACAGGGAGTAATAATGAAAGGTCTTGGGTAACTGACTTTGGGTCAGGGAGTACTTATTTAGGACTAGGGTAACTCACTTGGTGTCAGGGAGTACTTATATGGGACTAGGGTAACTCACTTGGTATCATGGAGTACTTATATGGGGCTAGGGTAACTTACTTGGGGTAAGGGAGTACTTATACTGTACTAGGGTAACTCACTTGGGGTCAGGGAGTACTTATATGGGACTAGGGTAACTCACTTGGGGTAAGGGAGTACTAATAAAGGGACTAGGGTAACTCACTTTGGGTCAGGGAGTACATATATGGGGCTAGGGTAACTCACTTGGGGTCAGAGAGTACTTATATGGGACTAGAGTAACTCACTTGGGATCATGGAGTACTTATATGGGGTAGGGTAACTTACTTGGGGTCAGGGAGTACATATAGAGGGGCTAGGGTAACTCAGTTGGGGTCAGGGAGTACTCATAAAGGGACTAGGGTAACTCACTTGGGGTCAGGGAGTACTTATATGGGAATAGGATAACTCACTTTTGGTCAGGGAGTACTTATATGGGACTAGGGTAACTCACTTTGGGTCAGAGAGTACTTATATGGGAATAGGATAACTCACTTTTGGTCAGGGAGTACTTATATGGTACTAGGGTAACTCACTTGGGGGTCAGGGAGTACTTATAAAGCGACTAGGGTAACTCACTTTGGGTCAGGGAGTACTTATATGGGAATAGGATAACTCACTTTTGGACAGGGAGTACTTATAGAGGGACTAGGGTAACTCAGTTGGGGTCAGGGAGTACTCATAAAGGGACTAGGGTAACTCACTTGGGATCAGGGAGTACTTATATGGGAATAGGATAACTCACTTTTGGTCAGGGAGTACTTATATGGTACTAGGGTAACTCACTTGGGGGTCAGGGAGTACTTATAAAGCGACTAGGGTAACTCACTTTGGGTCAGGGAGTACTTATATGGGACTAGGGTAACTAACTTGGTGTCAGGGAGTACTTATATGGGACTAGGGTAACTCACTTGGTATCATGGAGTACTTATATGGGGCTAGTGTAACTTACTTGGGGTCAGGGAGTACTTATACTGTACTAGGGTAACTCAATTAGGGTAAGGGAGTACCTATATGGGACTAAGGTAACACACTTGGGGTCAGGGAATACCTAAATGGGACTAGGGTAACTCACTTGGGGTCAGGGAGTACTTATATGGGACTAGGGTAACTCACTTTGGGTCAGGGAGTACTTATATGGGACTAGGGTAACTCACTTTGGGTCAGAGAGTACTTATGTGGTACTAGGGTAACTCACTTGGGGGTCAGGGAGCACTTATATGGGACTAGTGTAATTCACTTGGGTGCAGGGAGTACTTATATGGGACTAGGGTAACTCACTTTGGGTCAGGGAGTACTTATATGGGACTAGGGTAACTCACTTGGGGTCAGGGAGTACTTATATGGGACTAGTATAACTCACTTGGGGTCAGGGAGTACTTATATGGGGCTAGGGTACCTTACTTGGGGTCAGGGAGTACTTATACTGTACTAGGGTAACTCAATTAGGGTAAGGGAGTACCTATATGGGACTAAGGTAACTCACTTGGGGTCAGGGAATACCTAAATGGGACTAGGGTAACTCACTTGGGGTCAGGGAGTACTTATATGGGACTAGGGTAACTCACTTTGGGTCAGGGAGTACTTATATGGGACTAGGGTAACTCACTTGGGGTCAGGGAGTACTTATATGGGACTAGTATAACTCACTTGGGGTCAGGGAGTACTTATATGGGGCTAGGGTAACTTACTTGGGGTCAGGGAGTACTTATACTGTACTAGGGTAACTCAATTAGGGTCAGGGAATACCTAAATGGGACTAGGGTAACTCACTTGGGGTCAGGGAGCACTTATATGGGACTAGTGTAACTCACTTGGGGTCAGGGAGTACTTATATGGGACTAGGGTAACTCACTTTGGGTCAGGGAGTACTTATATGGGACTAGGGTAACTCACTTGGGGACAGGGAGTAAAAATGAAAGGTCTTGGGTAACTGACTTTGGGTCAGGGAGTACTTATTTAGGACTAGGGTAACTCACTTGGTGTCAGGGAGTACTTATATAGGACTAGGGTAACTCACTTGGTATCATGGGGTACTTATATGGGGCTAGGGTAACTTACTTGGGGTCAGGTAGTACTTATACTGTACTAGGGTAACTCACTTGGGGTCAGGGAGTACTTATATGGGACTAGGGTAACTCACTTGGGGTCAGGGAGTACTTATATGGGACTAGTGTAATTCACTTGGGGTCAGGGAATATTTATATGGGACTAGTGTATCTCACTTTGGGTCAGGGAGTACTTATATGGCACTAGGGTAACTCACTTGGAGTCAGGGAGTACTTATATTGGACTAGGGTAACTCACTTGGGGTCAGGGAGTACTTATATGGGACTAGGGTAACTCATTTGGGGTCAGGGAGTAATTATAAAAGGGCTAGGGTAACTCAATTAGGGTAAGGGATTAACTATATGGGACTAGTGTAACTCACTTGGGGTCAGGGAGTACTTATATGGGACTAGGGTAACTCACTTGGGGTCAGGGAGTATTTATAAAGGGGCAAGGGTAACTTGCTTGTGGTCAGGGAGTACTTATATGGGACTACGGTAACTCGCTTTGGGTCAGGGAGTACCTATATGGGACTAAGGTAACTCACTTGGGGTCAGGGAATACCTATATAGGACTAGGGTAATTCGCTTGGGGTCAGGGAGTACTTATATGGGACTAGGGTAACTCACTTGGGGACAGGGAGTAATAATGAAAGGTCTTGGGTAACTGACTTTGGGTCAGGGAGTACTTATTTAGGACTAGGGTAACTCACTTGGTGTCAGGGAGTACTTATATGGGACTAGGGTAACTCACTTGGTATCATGGAGTACTTATATGGGGCTAGGGTAACTTACTTGGGGTAAGGGAGTACTTATACTGTACTAGGGTAACTCACTTGGGGTCAGGGAGTACTTATATGGGACTAGGGTAACTCACTTGGGGTAAGGGAGTACTAATAAAGGGACTAGGGTAACTCACTTTGGGTCAGGGAGTACTTATATGGGACTAGGGTAACTCACTTGGGGTCAGGGAGTACTTATATGGGACTAGTATAACTCACTTGGGGTCAGGGAGTACTTATATGGGGCTAGGGTACCTTACTTGGGGTCAGGGAGTACTTATACTGTACTAGGGTAACTCAATTAGGGTAAAGGAGTACCTATATGGGACTAAGGTAACTCACTTGGGGTCAGGGAATACCTAAATGGGACTAGGGTAACTCACTTGGGGTCAGGGAGTACTTATATGGGACTAGGGTAACTCACTTTGGGTCAGGGAGTACTTATATGGGACTAGGGTAACTCACTTGGGGTCAGGGAGTACTTATATGGGACTAGTATAACTCACTTGGGGTCAGGGAGTACTTATATGGGGCTAGGGTAACTTACTTGGGGTCAGGGAGTACTTATACTGTACTAGGGTAACTCAATTAGGGTCAGGGAATACCTAAATGGGACTAGGGTAACTCACTTGGGGTCAGGGAGCACTTATATGGGACTAGTGTAACTCACTTGGGGTCAGGGAGTACTTATATGGGACTAGGGTAACTCACTTTGGGTCAGGGAGTACTTATATGGGACTAGGGTAACTCACTTGGGGACAGGGAGTAAAAATGAAAGGTCTTGGGTAACTGACTTTGGGTCAGGGAGTACTTATTTAGGACTAGGGTAACTCACTTGGTGTCAGGGAGTACTTATATAGGACTAGGGTAACTCACTTGGTATCATGGAGTACTTATATGGGGCTAGGGTAACTTACTTGGGGTCAGGTAGTACTTATACTGTACTAGGGTAACTCACTTGGGGTCAGGGAGTACTTATATGGGACTAGGGTAACTCACTTGGGGTCAGGGAGTACTTATATGGGACTAGTGTAATTCACTTGGGGTCAGGGAATATTTATATGGGACTAGAGTAACTCGCATTGGGTCAGGGAGTACTTATATGGGACTGGGGTAACTTACTTTGGGTCAGGGAGTACTTATATGGTACTAGGGTAACTCACTTGGGGTCAGGGAATACCTATATAGGACTAGGGTAACTCACTTGGGGTCAGAGAGTACTTATATGGGACTAGAGTAACTCACTTGGGATCATGGAGTACTTATATGGGGCTAGGGTAACTTACTTGGGGTCAGGGAGTACATATAGAGGGGCTAGGGTAACTCAGTTGGGGTCAGGGAGTACTCATAAAGGGACTAGGGTAACTCACTTGGGGTCAGGGAGTACTTATATGGGAATAGGATAACTCACTTTTGGTCAGGGAGTACTTATATGGGACTAGGGTAACTCACTTTGGGTCAGAGAGTACTTATATGGGAATAGGATAACTCACTTTTGGTCAGGGAGTACTTATATGGTACTAGGGTAACTCACTTGGGGGTCAGGGAGTACTTATAAAGCGACTAGGGTAACTCACTTTGGGTCAGGGAGTACTTATATGGGAATAGGATAACTCACTTTTGGACAGGGAGTACTTATAGAGGGACTAGGGTAACTCAGTTGGGGTCAGGGAGTACTCATAAAGGGACTAGGGTAACTCACTTGGGATCAGGGAGTACTTATATGGGAATAGGATAACTCACTTTTGGTCAGGGAGTACTTATATGGTACTAGGATAACTCACTTGGGGGTCAGGGAGTACTTATAAAGCGACTAGGGTAACTCACTTTGGGTCAGGGAGTACTTATATGGGACTAGGGTAACTAACTTGGTGTCAGGGAGTACTTATATGGGACTAGGGTAACTCACTTGGTATCATGGAGTACTTATATGGGGCTAGTGTAACTTACTTGGGGTCAGGGAGTACTTATACTGTACTAGGGTAACTCAATTAGGGTAAGGGAGTACCTATATGGGACTAAGGTAACACACTTGGGGTCAGGGAATACCTAAATGGGACTAGGGTAACTCACTTGGGGTCAGGGAGTACTTATATGGGACTAGGGTAACTCACTTTGGGTCAGGGAGTACTTATATGGGACTAGGGTAACTCACTTTGGGTCAGAGAGTACTTATGTGGTACTAGGGTAACTCACTTGGGGGTCAGGGAGCACTTATATGGGACTAGTGTAATTCACTTGGGTGCAGGGAGTACTTATATGGGACTAGGGTAACTCACTTTGGGTCAGGGAGTACTTATATGGGACTAGGGTAACTCACTTGGGGTCAGGGAGTACTTATATGGGACTAGTATAACTCACTTGGGGTCAGGGAGTACTTATATGGGGCTAGGGTACCTTACTTGGGGTCAGGGAGTACTTATACTGTACTAGGGTAACTCAATTAGGGTAAGGGAGTACCTATATGGGACTAAGGAAACTCACTCTGGGTCAGGGAATACCTAAATGGGACTAGGGTAACTCACTTGGGGTCAGGGAGTACTTATATGGGACTAGGGTAACTCACTTTGGGTCAGGGAGTACTTATATGGGACTAGGGTAACTCACTTGGGGTCAGGGAGTACTTATATGGGACTAGTATAACTCACTTGGGGTCAGGGAGTACTTATATGGGGCTAGGGTAACTTACTTGGGGTCAGGGAGTACTTATACTGTACTAGGGTAACTCAATTAGGGTCAGGGAATACCTAAATGGGACTAGGGTAACTCACTTGGGGTCAGGGAGCACTTATATGGGACTAGTGTAACTCACTTGGGGTCAGGGAGTACTTATATGGGACTAGGGTAACTCACTTTGGGTCAGGGAGTACTTATATGTGTCTAGGGTAACTCACTTGGGGACAGGGAGTAAAAATGAAAGGTCTTGGGTAACTGACTTTGGGTCAGGGAGTACTTATTTAGGACTAGGGTAACTCACTTGGTGTCAGGGAGTACTTATATAGGACTAGGGTAACTCACTTGGTATCATGGAGTACTTATATGGGGCTAGGGTAACTTACTTGGGGTCAGGTAGTACTTATACTGTACTAGGGTAACTCACTTGGGGTCAGGGAGTACTTATATGGGACTAGGGTAACTCACTTGGGGTCAGGGAGTACTTATATGGGACTAGTGTAATTCACTTGGGGTCAGGGAATATTTATATGGGACTAGAGTAACTCGCATTGGGTCAGGGAGTACTTATATGGGACTGGTGTAACTTACTTTGGGTCAGGGAGTACTTATATGGTACTAGGGTAACTCACTTGGGGGTCAGGGAGCACTTATATGGGACTAGTGTATCTCACTTTGGGTCAGGGAGTACTTATATGGCACTAGGGTAACTCACTTGGAGTCAGGGAGTACTTATATTGGACTAGGGTAACTCACTTGGGGTCAGGGAGTACTTATATGGGACTAGGGTAACTCATTTGGGGTCAGGGAGTAATTATAAAAGGGCTAGGGTAACTCAATTAGGGTAAGGGATTAACTATATGGGACTAGTGTAACTCACTTGGGGTCAGGGAGTACTTATATGGGACTAGGGTAACTCACTTGGGGTCAGGGAGTATTTATAAAGGGGCAAGGGTAACTTGCTTGTGGTCAGGGAGTACTTATATGGGACTACGGTAACTCGCTTTGGGTCAGGGAGTACCTATATGGGACTAAGGTAACTCACTTGGGGTCAGGGAATACCTATATAGGACTAGGGTAATTCGCTTGGGGTCAGGGAGTACTTATATGGGACTAGGGTAACTCACTTGGGGACAGGGAGTAATAATGAAAGGTCTTGGGTAACTGACTTTGGGTCAGGGAGTACTTATTTAGGACTAGGGTAACTCACTTGGTGTCAGGGAGTACTTATATGGGACTAGGGTAACTCACTTGGTATCATGGAGTACTTATATGGGGCTAGGGTAACTTACTTGGGGTAAGGGAGTACTTATACTGTACTAGGGTAACTCACTTGGGGTCAGGGAGTACTTATATGGGACTAGGGTAACTCACTTGGGGTAAGGGAGTACTAATAAAGGGACTAGGGTAACTCACTTTGGGTCAGGGAGTACATATATGGGGCTAGGGTAACTCACTTGGGGTCAGAGAGTACTTATATGGGACTAGAGTAACTCACTTGGGATCATGGAGTACTTATATGGGGTAGGGTAACTTACTTGGGGTCAGGGAGTACATATAGAGGGGCTAGGGTAACTCAGTTGGGGTCAGGGAGTACTCATAAAGGGACTAGGGTAACTCACTTGGGGTCAGGGAGTACTTATATGGGAATAGGATAACTCACTTTTGGTCAGGGAGTACTTATATGGGACTAGGGTAACTCACTTTGGGTCAGAGAGTACTTATATGGGAATAGGATAACTCACTTTTGGTCAGGGAGTACTTATATGGTACTAGGGTAACTCACTTGGGGGTCAGGGAGTACTTATAAAGCGACTAGGGTAACTCACTTTGGGTCAGGGAGTACTTATATGGGAATAGGATAACTCACTTTTGGACAGGGAGTACTTATAGAGGGACTAGGGTAACTCAGTTGGGGTCAGGGAGTACTCATAAAGGGACTAGGGTAACTCACTTGGGATCAGGGAGTACTTATATGGGAATAGGATAACTCACTTTTGGTCAGGGAGTACTTATATGGTACTAGGGTAACTCACTTGGGGGTCAGGGAGTACTTATAAAGCGACTAGGGTAACTCACTTTGGGTCAGGGAGTACTTATATGGGACTAGGGTAACTAACTTGGTGTCAGGGAGTACTTATATGGGACTAGGGTAACTCACTTGGTATCATGGAGTACTTATATGGGGCTAGTGTAACTTACTTGGGGTCAGGGAGTACTTATACTGTACTAGGGTAACTCAATTAGGGTAAGGGAGTACCTATATGGGACTAAGGTAACACACTTGGGGTCAGGGAATACCTAAATGGGACTAGGGTAACTCACTTGGGGTCAGGGAGTACTTATATGGGACTAGGGTAACTCACTTTGGGTCAGGGAGTACTTATATGGGACTAGGGTAACTCACTTTGGGTCAGAGAGTACTTATGTGGTACTAGGGTAACTCACTTGGGGGTCAGGGAGCACTTATATGGGACTAGTGTAATTCACTTGGGTGCAGGGAGTACTTATATGGGACTAGGGTAACTCACTTTGGGTCAGGGAGTACTTATATGGGACTAGGGTAACTCACTTGGGGTCAGGGAGTACTTATATGGGACTAGTATAACTCACTTGGGGTCAGGGAGTACTTATATGGGGCTAGGGTACCTTACTTGGGGTCAGGGAGTACTTATACTGTACTAGGGTAACTCAATTAGGGTAAGGGAGTACCTATATGGGACTAAGGTAACTCACTTGGGGTCAGGGAATACCTAAATGGGACTAGGGTAACTCACTTGGGGTCAGGGAGTACTTATATGGGACTAGGGTAACTCACTTTGGGTCAGGGAGTACTTATATGGGACTAGGGTAACTCACTTGGGGTCAGGGAGTACTTATATGGGACTAGTATAACTCACTTGGGGTCAGGGAGTACTTATATGGGGCTAGGGTAACTTACTTGGGGTCAGGGAGTACTTATACTGTACTAGGGTAACTCAATTAGGGTCAGGGAATACCTAAATGGGACTAGGGTAACTCACTTGGGGTCAGGGAGCACTTATATGGGACTAGTGTAACTCACTTGGGGTCAGGGAGTACTTATATGGGACTAGGGTAACTCACTTTGGGTCAGGGAGTACTTATATGGGACTAGGGTAACTCACTTGGGGACAGGGAGTAAAAATGAAAGGTCTTGGGTAACTGACTTTGGGTCAGGGAGTACTTATTTAGGACTAGGGTAACTCACTTGGTGTCAGGGAGTACTTATATAGGACTAGGGTAACTCACTTGGTATCATGGGGTACTTATATGGGGCTAGGGTAACTTACTTGGGGTCAGGTAGTACTTATACTGTACTAGGGTAACTCACTTGGGGTCAGGGAGTACTTATATGGGACTAGGGTAACTCACTTGGGGTCAGGGAGTACTTATATGGGACTAGTGTAATTCACTTGGGGTCAGGGAATATTTATATGGGACTAGTGTATCTCACTTTGGGTCAGGGAGTACTTATATGGCACTAGGGTAACTCACTTGGAGTCAGGGAGTACTTATATTGGACTAGGGTAACTCACTTGGGGTCAGGGAGTACTTATATGGGACTAGGGTAACTCATTTGGGGTCAGGGAGTAATTATAAAAGGGCTAGGGTAACTCAATTAGGGTAAGGGATTAACTATATGGGACTAGTGTAACTCACTTGGGGTCAGGGAGTACTTATATGGGACTAGGGTAACTCACTTGGGGTCAGGGAGTATTTATAAAGGGGCAAGGGTAACTTGCTTGTGGTCAGGGAGTACTTATATGGGACTACGGTAACTCGCTTTGGGTCAGGGAGTACCTATATGGGACTAAGGTAACTCACTTGGGGTCAGGGAATACCTATATAGGACTAGGGTAATTCGCTTGGGGTCAGGGAGTACTTATATGGGACTAGGGTAACTCACTTGGGGACAGGGAGTAATAATGAAAGGTCTTGGGTAACTGACTTTGGGTCAGGGAGTACTTATTTAGGACTAGGGTAACTCACTTGGTGTCAGGGAGTACTTATATGGGACTAGGGTAACTCACTTGGTATCATGGAGTACTTATATGGGGCTAGGGTAACTTACTTGGGGTAAGGGAGTACTTATACTGTACTAGGGTAACTCACTTGGGGTCAGGGAGTACTTATATGGGACTAGGGTAACTCACTTGGGGTAAGGGAGTACTAATAAAGGGACTAGGGTAACTCACTTTGGGTCAGGGAGTACTTATATGGGACTAGGGTAACTCACTTGGGGTCAGGGAGTACTTATATGGGACTAGTATAACTCACTTGGGGTCAGGGAGTACTTATATGGGGCTAGGGTACCTTACTTGGGGTCAGGGAGTACTTATACTGTACTAGGGTAACTCAATTAGGGTAAAGGAGTACCTATATGGGACTAAGGTAACTCACTTGGGGTCAGGGAATACCTAAATGGGACTAGGGTAACTCACTTGGGGTCAGGGAGTACTTATATGGGACTAGGGTAACTCACTTTGGGTCAGGGAGTACTTATATGGGACTAGGGTAACTCACTTGGGGTCAGGGAGTACTTATATGGGACTAGTATAACTCACTTGGGGTCAGGGAGTACTTATATGGGGCTAGGGTAACTTACTTGGGGTCAGGGAGTACTTATACTGTACTAGGGTAACTCAATTAGGGTCAGGGAATACCTAAATGGGACTAGGGTAACTCACTTGGGGTCAGGGAGCACTTATATGGGACTAGTGTAACTCACTTGGGGTCAGGGAGTACTTATATGGGACTAGGGTAACTCACTTTGGGTCAGGGAGTACTTATATGGGACTAGGGTAACTCACTTGGGGACAGGGAGTAAAAATGAAAGGTCTTGGGTAACTGACTTTGGGTCAGGGAGTACTTATTTAGGACTAGGGTAACTCACTTGGTGTCAGGGAGTACTTATATAGGACTAGGGTAACTCACTTGGTATCATGGAGTACTTATATGGGGCTAGGGTAACTTACTTGGGGTCAGGTAGTACTTATACTGTACTAGGGTAACTCACTTGGGGTCAGGGAGTACTTATATGGGACTAGGGTAACTCACTTGGGGTCAGGGAGTACTTATATGGGACTAGTGTAATTCACTTGGGGTCAGGGAATATTTATATGGGACTAGAGTAACTCGCATTGGGTCAGGGAGTACTTATATGGGACTGGGGTAACTTACTTTGGGTCAGGGAGTACTTATATGGTACTAGGGTAACTCACTTGGGGGTCAGGGAGCACTTATATGGGACTAGTGTATCTCACTTTGGGTCAGGGAGTACTTATATGGCACTAGGGTAACTCACTTGGGGTCAGGGAGTACTTATATTGGACTAGGGTAACTCACTTGGGGTCAGGGAGTACTTATATGGGACTAGGGTAACTCATTTGGGGTCAGGGAGTAATTATAAAAGGGCTAGGGTAACTCAATTAGGGTAAGGGAGTAACTATATGGGACTAGTGTAACTCACTTGGGGTCAGGGAGTACTTATATGGGACTAGGGTAACTCACTTGGGGTCAGGGAGTATTTATAAAGGGGCAAGGGTAACTTGCTTGTGGTCAGGGAGTACTTATATGGGACTACGGTAACTCGCTTTGGGTCAGGGAGTACCTATATGGGACTAAGGTAACTCACTTGGGGTCAGGGAATACCTATATAGGACTAGGGTAATTCGCTTGGGGTCAGGGAGTACTTATATGGGACTAGGGTAACTCACTTGGGGACAGGGAGTAATAATGAAAGGTCTTGGGTAACTGACTTTGGGTCAGGGAGTACTTATTTAGGACTAGGGTAACTCACTTGGTGTCAGGGAGTACTTATATGGGACTAGGGTAACTCACTTGGTATCATGGAGTACTTATATGGGGCTAGGGTAACTTACTTGGGGTAAGGGAGTACTTATACTGTACTAGGGTAACTCACTTGGGGTCAGGGAGTACTTATATGGGACTAGGGTAACTCACTTGGGGTAAGGGACTACTAATAAAGGGGCTTGGGTAACTCACTTTGTGTCAGGGAGTACTTATATGGGAATAGGGTAACTCACTTTTGGTCAGGGAGTACTTATAAAGGGGCAAGGGTAACTCAGTTGGGGTCAGGGAGTACTTATAAAGCGACTAGGGTAACTCACTTTGGGTCAGGGAGTACTTATATGGGACTAGGGTAACTCACTTGGTATCATGGAGTACTTATATGGGGCTAGGGTAACTTACTTGGGGTCAGGGAGTACTTATACTGTACTAGGGTAACTCAATTAGGGTAAGGGAGTACCTATATGGGACTAAGGTAACTCACTTGGGGTCAGGGAATACCTAAATGGGACTAGGGTAACTCACTTGGGGTCAGGGAGTACTTATATGGGACTAGGGTAACTCACTTTGGGTCAGGGAGTACTTATATGGGACTAGGGTAACTAACTTGGTGTCAGGGAGTACTTATATGGGACTAGGGTAACTCACTTGGGGTCAGGGAGTACTTATATGGGACTAGGGTAACTCACTTTGGGTCAGGGAGTACTTATATGGGACTAGGGTAACTCACTTGGGGTCAAGGGAGTACTTATATGGGACTAGGGTAACTCACTTGGGGTCAGGGAGTAATATTAAAGGGTCTTGGGTAACTCACTTTGCGTCAGGGAGTACTTATTTGGGACCAGGGTAACTTACTTGGGGTTAGGGAGTACTAATAAAGGGGCTTGGGTAACTCACTTTGTGTCAGGGAGTACTTATATGGGACTAGGGTAACTCACTTGGGGTCAGGGAATACATATATAGGACTAGGGTAACTCACTTTGGGTCAGGGAGTACATATATGGGACTAGAGTAACCCGCATTAGGTCAGGGAGTACTTATATGGCACTGGGGTAACTCACTTGGGGTCAAGGAGTAATTATAAAAGGGCTGGGGTAACTCAATTAGGGTAAGGGAGTACCTATATGGGACTAAGGTAACTCACTTGGGGTCAGGGAATACCTATATAGGACTAGGGTAACTCACTTGGGGTCAGGGAGTACTTATATGGGACTAGAGTAACTCACTTGGGATCATGGAGTACTTATATGGGGCTAGGGTAACTTACTTGGGGTCAGGGAGTACATATAGAGGGGCTAGGGTAACTCAGTTGGGGTCAGGGAGTACTCATAAAGGGACTAGGGTAACTCACTTGGGGTCAGGGAGTACTTATATGGGAATAGGATAACTCACTTTTGGTCAGGGAGTACTTATATGGGACTAGGGTAACTCACTTTGGGTCAGAGAGTACTTATATGGGAATAGGATAACTCACTTTTGGTCAGGGAGTACTTATAGAGGGGCTAGTGTAACTCAGTTGGGGTCAGGGAGTACTCATAAAGGGACTAGGGTAACTCACTTGGGGTCAGGGAGTACTTATATGGGTATAGGATAACTCACTTTTGGTCAGGGAGTACTTATATGGTACTAGGGTAACTCACTTGGGGGTCAGGGAGTACTTATAAAGCGACTAGGGTAACTCACTTTGGGTCAGGGAGTACTTATATGGGACTAGGGTAACTAACTTGTTGTCAGGGCGTACTTATATGGGACTAGGGTAACTCACTTGGTATCATGGAGTACTTATATGGGGCTAGGGTAACTTACTTGGGGTCAGGGAGTACTTATACTGTACTAGGGTAACTCAATTAGGGTAAGGGAGTACCTATATGGGACTAAGGTAACTCACTTGGGGTCAGGGAATACCTAAATTGGACTAGGGTAACTCACTTGGGGTCAGGGAGTACTTATATGGGACTAGGGTAACTCACTTTAGGTCAGGGAGTACTTATATGGGACTAGGGTAACTCACTTTGGGTCAGAGAGTACTTATGTGGTACTAGGGTAACTCACTTGGGGGTCAGGGAGCACTTATATGGGACTAGTGTATCTCACTTGGGGTCAGGGAGTACTTATATGGGACTAGGGTAACTAACTTGGTGTCAGGGAGTACTTATATGGGACTAGGGTAACTCACTTGGTATCATGGAGTACTTATATGGGGCTAGGGTAACTTACTTGGGGTCAGGGAGTACTTATACTGTACTAGGGTAACTCAATTAGGGTAAGGGAGTACCTATATGGGACTAAGGTAACTCACTTGGGGTCAGGGAATACCTAAATGGGACTAGGGTAACTCACTTGGGGGTCAGGGAGCACTTATATGGGACTAGTGTAACTCACTTGGGGTCAGGGAGTACTTATATGGGACTAGGGTAACTCACTTTGGGTCAGGGAGTACTTATATGGGACTAGGGTAACTCACTTGGGGTCAGGGAGTACTTATATGGGACTAGGGTAACTTACTTGGGGTCAGGGAGTACTTATACTGTACTAGGGTAACTCAATTAGGGTAAGGGAGTACCTATATGGGACTAAGGTAACTCACTTGGGGTCAGGGAATACATAAATGGGACTAGGGTAACTCACTTGGGGGTCAGGGAGCACTTATATGGGACTAGTGTAACTCACTTGGGGTCAGGGAGTACTTATATGGGACTAGGGTAACTCACTTTGGGTCAGGGAGTACTTATATGGGACTAGGGTAACTCACTTGGGGACAGGGAGTAATAATGAAAGGTCTTGGGTAACTGACTTTGGGTCAGGGAGTACTTATTTAGGACTAGGGTAACTCACTTGGTGTCAGGGAGTACTTATATAGGACTAGGGTAACTCACTTGGTATCATGGAGTACTTATATGGGGCTAGGGTAACTTACTTGGGGTCAGGGAGTACTTATACTGTACTAGGGTAACTCACTTGGGGTCAGGGAGTACTTATATGGGACTAGGGTAACTCACTTGGGGTCAGGGAGTACTTATATGGGACTAGTGTAATTCACTTGGGGTCAGGGAATAATTATATGGGACTAGAGTAACTCGCATTGGGTCAGGGAGTACTTATATGGCACTGGAGTAACTCACTTGGGGTCAGGGCGTAATAATGAAAGGTCTTGGGTAACTGACTTTGGGTCAGGGAGTACTTATATGGTACTAGGGTAACTCACTTGGGGGTCAGGGAGCACTTATATGGGACTAGTGTAACTCACTTTGGGTCAGGGAGTACTTATATGAGACTAGGGTAACTCACTTGGGGTCAGGGAGTACTTATATTGGACTAGGGTAACTCACTTGGGGTCAGGGAGTACTTATATGGGACTAGGGTAACTCACTTGGGGTCAGGGAGTAATTATAAAAGGGCTAGGGTAACTCAATTAGGGTAAGGGAGTAACTATATGGGACTTGTGTAACTCACTTGGGGTCAGGGAGTACTTATATGGGACTAGGGTAACTCACTTGGGGTCAGGGAGTACTTATAAAGGGGCAAGGGTAACTTGCTTGTGGTCAGGGAGTACTTATATGGGACTACGGTAACTCGCTTTGGGTCAGGGAGTACCTATATGGGACTAAGGTAACTCACTTGGGGTCAGGGAATACCTATATAGGACTAGGGTAATTCGCTTGGGGTCAGGGAGTACTTATATGGGACTAGGGTAACTCACTTGGGGACAGGGAGTAATAATGAAAGGTCTTGGGTAACTGACTTTGGGTCAGGGAGTACTTATTTAGGACTAGGGTAAGTCACTTGGTGTCAGGGAGTACTTATATGGGACTAGGGTAACTCACTTGGTATCATGGAGTACTTATATGGGGCTAGGGTAACTTACTTGGGGTAAGGGAGTACTTATACTGTACTAGGGTAACTCACTTGGGGTCAGGGAGTACTTATATGGGACTAGGGTAACTCACTTGGGGTAAGGGAGTACTAATAAAGGGGCTTGGGTAACTCACTTTGTGTCAGGGAGTACTTATATGGGAATAGGGTAACTCACTTTTGGTCAGGGAGTACTTATAAAGGGGCTAGGGTAACTCAGTTGGGGTCAGGGAGTACTTATAAAGCGACTAGGGTAACTCACTTTGGGTCAGGGAGTAATTATATGGGACTAGGGTAACTCACTTGGTATCATGGAGTACTTATATGGGGCTAGGGTAACTTACTTGGGGTCAGGGAGTACTTATACTGTACTAGGGTAACTCAATTAGGGTAAGGGAGTACCTATATGGGACTAAGGTAACTCACTTGGGGTCAGGGAATACCTAAATGGGACTAGGGTAACTCACTTGGGGTCAGGGAATACCTAAATGGGACTAGGGTAACTCACTTGGGGTCAGGGAGTACTTATATGGGACTAGGGTAACTCACTTTGGGTCAGAGAGTACTTATATGGGACTAGGGTAACTCACTTGGGGTCAGGGAGTACTTATATGGGACTAGTATAACTCACTTGGGGTCAGGGAGTACTTATATGGGACTAGGGTAACTCACTTGGGGTCAGGGAGTACTTATATGGGACTAGGGTAACTCACTTTGGGTCAGGGAGTACTTATATGGGACTAGGGTAACTCACATTGGGTCAGGGAGTACTTATATGGGACTAGGGTAACTAACTTGGTGTCAGGGAGTACTTATATGGGACTAGGGTAACTCACTTGGTATCATGGAGTACTTATATGGGGCTAGGGTAACTTACTTGGGGTCAGGGAGTACTTATACTGTACTAGGGTAACTCAATTAGGGTAAAGGAGTACCTATATGGGACTAAGGTAACTCACTTGGGGTCAGGGAATACCTAAATGGGACTAGGGTAACTCACTTGGGGTCAGGGAGTACTTATATGGGATTAGGGTAACTCACTTTGGGTCAGGGAGTACTTATATGGGACTAGGGTAACTCACTTTGGGTCAGAGAGTACTTATGTGGTACTAGGGTAACTCACTTGGGGGTCAGGGAGCACTTATATGGGACTAGTGTAACTCACTTGGGGTCAGGGAGTACTTATATGGGACTAGGGTAACTCATTTTGGGTCAGGGAGTACTTATATGGGACTAGGGTAACTCACTTTGGGTCAGGGAGTACTTATATGGGACTAGGGTAACTAACTTGGTGTCAGGGATTACTTATATGGGACTA
The DNA here is from genome assembly GCF_024137725.1 of Prorops nasuta. Taxonomy (NCBI): domain Eukaryota; kingdom Metazoa; phylum Arthropoda; class Insecta; order Hymenoptera; family Bethylidae; genus Prorops; species Prorops nasuta. The sequence continues at coordinate 262,169 of NW_027116841.1, read as the reverse complement.
GGGTAACTCACTTGGTATCATGGAGTACTTATATGGGGCTAGGGTAACTTACTTGGGGTCAGGGAGTACTTATACTGTACTAGGGTAACTCAATTAGGGTAAGGGAGTACCTATATGGGACTAAGGTAACTCTCTTGGGGTCAGGGAATACCTAAATGGGACTAGGGTAACTCACTTGGGGGTCAGGGAGCACTTATATGGGACTAGTGTAACTCACTTGGGGTCAGGGAGTACTTATATGGGACTAGGGTAACTCACTTTGGGTCAGGGAGTAAATATATGGGACTAGGGTAACTCACTTGGGGACAGGGAGTAATAATGAAAGGTCTTGGGTAACTGACTTTGGGTCAGGGAGTACTTATTTAGGACTAGGGTAACTCACTTGGTGTCAGGGAGTACTTATATAGGACTAGGGTAACTCACTTGGTATCATGGAGTACTTATATGGGGCTAGGGTAACTTACTTGGGGTCAGGGAGTACTTATACTGTACTAGGGTAACTCACTTGGGGTCAGGGAGTACTTATATGGGACTAGGGTAACTCACTTGGGGGTCAGGGAGCACTTATATGGGACTAGTGTAACTCACTTGGGGTCAGGGAGTACTTATATGGGACTAGTGTAACTCACTTTGGGTCAGGGAGAACTTATATGGGACTAGGGTAACTCACTTGGGGTCAGGGAGTACTTATATGGGACTAGGGTAACTTACTTGGGGTCAGGGAGTACTTATACTGTACTAGGGTAACTCAATTAGGGTAAAGGAGTACCTATATGGGACTAAGGTAACTCACTTGGGGTCAGGGAATACCTAAATGGGACTAGGGTAACTCACTTGGGGGTCAGGGAGCACTTTTATGGGACTAGTGTAACTCACTTGGGGTCAGGGAGTACTTATATGGGACTAGGGTAACTCACTTTGGGTCAGGGAGTACTTATATGGGACTAGGGTAACTCACTTGGGGACAGGGAGTAATAATGAAAGGTCTTGGGTAACTGACTTTGGGTCAGGGAGTACTTATTTAGGACTAGGGTAACTCACTTGGTGTCAGGGAGTACTTATATAGGACTAGGGTAACTCACTTGGTATCATGGAGTACTTATATGGGACTAGGGTAACTCACTTGGGGTCAGGGAGTACTTATAAAGGGGCAAGGGTAACTTGCTTGTGGTCAGGGAGTACTTATATGGGACTACGGTAACTCGCTTTGGGTCAGGGAGTACCTATATGGGACTAAGGTAACTCACTTGGGGTCAGGGAATACCTATATAGGACTAGGGTAATTCGCTTGGGGTCAGGGAGTACTTATATGGGACTAGGGTAACTCACTTGGGGACAGGGAGTAATAATGAAAGGTCTTGGGTAACTGACTTTGGGTCAGGGAGTACTTATTTAGGACTAGGGTAAGTCACTTGGTGTCAGGGAGTACTTATATGGGACTAGGGTAACTCACTTGGTATCATGGAGTACTTATATGGGGCTAGGGTAACTTACTTGGGGTAAGGGAGTACTTATACTGTACTAGGGTAACTCACTTGGGGTCAGGGAGTACTTATATGGGACTAGGGTAACTCACTTGGGGTAAGGGAGTACTAATAAAGGGGCTTGGGTAACTCACTTTGTGTCAGGGAGTACTTATATGGGAATAGGGTAACTCACTTTTGGTCAGGGAGTACTTATAAAGGGGCTAGGGTAACTCAGTTGGGGTCAGGGAGTACTTATAAAGCGACTAGGGTAACTCATTTTGGGTCAGGGAGTACTTATATGGGACTAGGGTAACTCACTTGGTATCATGGAGTACTTATATGGGGCTAGGGTAACTTACTTGGGGTGAGGGAGTACTTAGACTGTACTAGGGTAACTCAATTAGGGTAAGGGAGTACCTATATGGGACTAAGGTAACTCACTTGGGGTCAGGGAATACCTAAATGGGACTAGGGTAACTCACTTGGGGTCAGGGAATACCTAAATGGGACTAGAGTAACTCACTTGGTGTCAGGGAGTACTTATATGGGACTAGGGTAACTCACATTGGGTCAGGGAGTACTTATATGGGACTAGGGTAACTCACTTGGGGTCAGGGAGTACTTATATGGGACTAGTATAACTCACTTGGGGTCAGGGAGTACTTATATGGGACTAGGGTAACTCACTTGGGGTCAGGGAGTACTTATATGGGACTAGGGTAACTCACTTTGGGTCAGGGAGTACTTATATGGGACTAGGGTAACTCACTTTGGGTCAGGGAGTACTTATATGGGACTAGGGTAACTAACTTGGTGTCAGGGAGTACTTATATGGGACTAGGGTAACTCACTTGGTATCATGGAGTACTTATATGGGGCTAGGGTAACTTACTTGGGGTCAGGGAGTACTTATACTGTACTAGGGTAACTCAATTTGGGTAAAGGAGTACCTAAATGGGACTAAGGTAACTCACTTGGGGTCAGGGAATACCTAAATGGGACTAGGGTAACTCACTTGGGGTCAGGGAGTACTTATATGGGACTAGGGTAACTCACTTTGGGTCAGGGAGTACTTATATGGGACTACGGTAACTCACTTTGGGTCAGAGAGTACTTATGTGGTACTAGGGTAACTCACTTGGGGGTCAGGGAGAACTTATATGGGACTAGTGTAACTCACTTGGGGTCAGGGAGTACTTATATGGGACTAGGGTAACTCACTTTGGGTCAGGGAGTACTTATATGGGACTAGGGTAACTCACTTTGGGTCAGGGAGTACTTATATGGGACTAGGGTAACTAACTTGGTGTCAGGGATTACTTATATGGGACTAGGGTAACTCACTTGGTATCATGGAGTACTTATATGGGGCTAGGGTAACTTACTTGGGGTCAGGGAGTACTTATACTGTACTAGGGTAACTCAATTAGGGTAAGGGAGTACCTATATGGGACTAAGGTAACTCACTTGGGGTCAGGGAATACCTAAATGGGACTAGGGTAACTCACTTGGGGGTCAGGGAGCACTTATATGGGACTAGTGTAACTCACTTGGGGTCAGGGAGTACTTATATGGGACTAGGGTAACTCACTTTGGGTCAGGGAGTACTTATATGGGACTAGGGTAACTCACTTGGGGACAGGGAGTAATAATGAAAGGTCTTGGGTAACTGACTTTGGGTCAGGGAGTACTTATTTAGGACTAGGGTAACTCACTTGGTGTCAGGGAGTACTTATATAGGACTAGGGTAACTCACTTGGTATCATGGAGTACTTATATGGGGCTAGGGTAACTTACTAGGGGTCAGGGAGTACTTATACTGTACTAGGGTAACTCACTTGGGGTCAGGGAGTACTTATATGGGACTAGGGTAACTCACTTGGGGTCAGGGAGTACTTATATGGGACTAGTGTAATTCACTTGAGGTCAGGGAATATTTATATGGGACTAGAGTAACTCGCATTGGGTCAGGGAGTACTTATATGGCACTGGAGTAACACACTTGGGGTCAGGGAGTAATAATGAAAGGTCTTGGGTAACTGACTTTGGGTCAGGGAGTACTTATTTAGGACTAGGGTAACTCACTTGGTGTCAGGGAGTACTTATATAGGACTAGGGTAACTCACTTGGTATCATGGAGTACTTATATGGGGCTAGGGTAACTTACTTGGGGTCAGGGAGTACTTATACTGTACTAGGGTAACTCACTTGGGGTCAGGGAGTACTTATATGGGACTAGGGTAACTCACTTGGGGGTCAGGGAGCACTTATATGGGACTAGTGTAACTCACTTGGGGTCAGGGAGTACTTATATGGGACTAGTGTAACTCACTTTGGGTCAGGGAGAACTTATATGGGACTAGGGTAACTCACTTGGGGTCAGGGAGTACTTATATGGGACTAGGGTAACTTACTTGGGGTCAGGGAGTACTTATACTGTACTAGGGTAACTCAATTAGGGTAAAGGAGTACCTATATGGGACTAAGGTAACTCACTTGGGGTCAGGGAATACCTAAATGGGACTAGGGTAACTCACTTGGGGGTCAGGGAGCACTTTTATGGGACTAGTGTAACTCACTTGGGGTCAGGGAGTACTTATATGGGACTAGGGTAACTCACTTTGGGTCAGGGAGTACTTATATGGGACTAGGGTAACTCACTTGGGGACAGGGAGTAATAATGAAAGGTCTTGGGTAACTGACTTTGGGTCAGGGAGTACTTATTTAGGACTAGGGTAACTCACTTGGTGTCAGGGAGTACTTATATAGGACTAGGGTAACTCACTTGGTATCATGGAGTACTTATATGGGACTAGGGTAACTCACTTGGGGTCAGGGAGTACTTATAAAGGGGCAAGGGTAACTTGCTTGTGGTCAGGGAGTACTTATATGGGACTACGGTAACTCGCTTTGGGTCAGGGAGTACCTATATGGGACTAAGGTAACTCACTTGGGGTCAGGGAATACCTATATAGGACTAGGGTAATTCGCTTGGGGTCAGGGAGTACTTATATGGGACTAGGGTAACTCACTTGGGGACAGGGAGTAATAATGAAAGGTCTTGGGTAACTGACTTTGGGTCAGGGAGTACTTATTTAGGACTAGGGTAAGTCACTTGGTGTCAGGGAGTACTTATATGGGACTAGGGTAACTCACTTGGTATCATGGAGTACTTATATGGGGCTAGGGTAACTTACTTGGGGTAAGGGAGTACTTATACTGTACTAGGGTAACTCACTTGGGGTCAGGGAGTACTTATATGGGACTAGGGTAACTCACTTGGGGTAAGGGAGTACTAATAAAGGGGCTTGGGTAACTCACTTTGTGTCAGGGAGTACTTATATGGGAATAGGGTAACTCACTTTTGGTCAGGGAGTACTTATAAAGGGGCTAGGGTAACTCAGTTGGGGTCAGGGAGTACTTATAAAGCGACTAGGGTAACTCACTTTGGGTCAGGGAGTACTTATATGGGACTAGGGTAACTCACTTGGTATCATGGAGTACTTATATGGGGCTAGGGTAACTTACTTGGGGTGAGGGAGTACTTAGACTGTACTAGGGTAACTCAATTAGGGTAAGGGAGTACCTATATGGGACTAAGGTAACTCACTTGGGGTCAGGGAATACCTAAATGGGACTAGGGTAACACACTTGGGGTCAGGGAATACCTAAATGGGACTAGAGTAACTCACTTGGTGTCAGGGAGTACTTATATGGGACTAGGGTAACTCACATTGGGTCAGGGAGTACTTATATGGGACTAGGGTAACTCACTTGGGGTCAGGGAGTACTTATATGGGACTAGTATAACTCACTTGGGGTCAGGGAGTACTTATATGGGACTAGGGTAACTCACTTGGGGTCAGGGAGTACTTATATGGGACTAGGGTAACTCACTTTGGGTCAGGGAGTACTTATATGGGACTAGGGTAACTCACTTTGGGTCAGGGAGTACTTATATGGGACTAGGGTAACTAACTTGGTGTCAGGGAGTACTTATATGGGACTAGGGTAACTCACTTGGTATCATGGAGTACTTATATGGGGCTAGGGTAACTTACTTGGGGTCAGGGAGTACTTATACTGTACTAGGGTAACTCAATTTGGGTAAAGGAGTACCTAAATGGGACTAAGGTAACTCACTTGGGGTCAGGGAATACCTAAATGGGACTAGGGTAACTCACTTGGGGTCAGGGAGTACTTATATGGGACTAGGGTAACTCACTTTGGGTCAGGGAGTACTTATATGGGACTAGGGTAACTCACTTTGGGTCAGAGAGTACTTATGTGGTACTAGGGTAACTCACTTGGGGGTCAGGGAGCACTTATATGGGACTAGTGTAACTCACTTGGGGTCAGGGAGTACTTATATGGGACTAGGGTAACTCACTTTGGGTCAGGGAGTACTTATATGGGACTAGGGTAACTCACTTTGGGTCAGGGAGTACTTATATGGGACTAGGGTAACTAACTTGGTGTCAGGGATTACTTATATGGGACTAGGGTAACTCACTTGGTATCATGGAGTACTTATATGGGGCTAGGGTAACTTACTTGGGGTCAGGGAGTACTTATACTGTACTAGGGTAACTCAATTAGGGTAAGGGAGTACCTATATGGGACTAAGGTAACTCACTTGGGGTCAGGGAATACCTAAATGGGACTAGGGTAACTCACTTGGGGGTCAGGGAGCACTTATATGGGACTAGTGTAACTCACTTGGGGTCAGGGAGTACTTATATGGGACTAGGGTAACTCACTTTGGGTCAGGGAGTACTTATATGGGACTAGGGTAACTCACTTGGGGACAGGGAGTAATAATGAAAGGTCTTGGGTAACTGACTTTGGGTCAGGGAGTACTTATTTAGGACTAGGGTAACTCACTTGGTGTCAGGGAGTACTTATATAGGACTAGGGTAACTCACTTGGTATCATGGAGTACTTATATGGGGCTAGGGTAACTTACTAGGGGTCAGGGAGTACTTATACTGTACTAGGGTAACTCACTTGGGGTCAGGGAGTACTTATATGGGACTAGGGTAACTCACTTGGGGTCAGGGAGTACTTATATGGGACTAGTGTAATTCACTTGAGGTCAGGGAATATTTATATGGGACTAGAGTAACTCGCATTGGGTCAGGGAGTACTTATATGGCACTGGAGTAACACACTTGGGGTCAGGGCGTAATAATGAAAGGTCTTGGGTAACTGACTTTGGGTCAGGGAGTACTTATTTAGGACTAGGGTAACTCACTTGGTGTCAGGGAGTACTTATATGGGACTAGGGTAACTCACTTGGTATCATGGAGTACTTATATGGGGCTAGGGTAACTTACTTGGGGTCAGGGAGTACTTATACTGTACTAGGGTAACTCAATTAAAGTAAGGGAGTAACTATATGGGACTAAGGTAACTCACTTGGGGTCAGGGAATACCTAAATGGGACTAGGGTAACTCACTTGGGGCAGGGAGTACTTATATGGGACTAGTGTAACTCACTTGGGGCCAGGAAGTACTTATATGGGACTGGGGTAACTCACTTTGGGTCAGGGAGTACTTATATGGTACTAGGGTAACTCACTTGGGGGTCAGGGAGCACTTATATGGGACTAGTGTAACTCACTTTGGGTCAGGGAGTACTTATATGGGACTAGGGTAACTCACTTGGGGTCAGGGAGTACTTATATTGGACTAGGGTAACTCACTTGGGGTCAGGGAGTACTTATATGGGACTAGGGTAATTCAATTGGGGTCAGGGAGTAATTATAAAAGGGCTAGGGTAACTCAATTAGGGTAAGGGAGTAACTATATGGGACTAGTGTAACTCACTTGGGGTCAGGGAGTACTTATATTGGACTAGGGTAACTCACTTGGGGTCAGGGAGTACTTATATGGGACTAGTGTAACTCACTTTGGGTCAGGGAGTACTTATATGGGACTAGGGTAACTCACTTTGGGTCAGGGAGTACTTATATGGGACTAGGGTAACTCACTTGGGGTCAGGGAGTACTTATATTGGACTAGGGTAACTCACTTGGGGTCAGGGAGTACTTATATGGGACTAGGGTAACTCACTTGGGGTCAGGGATTACCTATATGGGACTAAGGTAACTCACTTGGGGTCAGGGAATACCTATATAGGACTAGGGTAATTCGCTTGGGGTCAGGGAGTACTTATATGGGACTAGGGTAACTCACTTGGGGACAGGGAGTAATAATGAAAGGTCTTGGGTAACTGACTTTGGGTCAGGGAGTACTTATTTAGGACTAGGGTAAGTCACTTGGTGTCAGGGAGTACTTATATGGGACTAGGGTAACTCACTTGGTATCATGGAGTACTTATATGGGGCTAGGGTAACTTACTTGGGGTAAGGGAGTACTTATACTGTACTAGGGTAACTCACTTGGGGTCAGGGAGTACTTATATGGGACTAGGGTAACTCACTTGGGGTAAGGGAGTACTAATAAAGGGGCTTGGGTAACTCACTTTGTGTCAGGGAGTACTTATATGGGAATAGGGTAACTCACTTTTGGTCAGGGAGTACTTATAAAGGGGCTAGGGTAACTCAGTTGGGGTCAGGGAGTACTTATAAAGCAACTAGGGTAACTCACTTTGGGTCAGGGAGTACTTATATGGGACTAGGGTAACTCACTTGGTATCATGGAGTACTTATATGGGGCTAGGGTAACTTACTTGGGGTGAGGGAGTACTTAGACTGTACTAGGGTAACTCAATTAGGGTAAGGGAGTACCTATATGGGACTAAGGTAACTCACTTGGGGTCAGGGAATACCTAAATGGGACTAGGGTAACTCACTTGGGGTCAGGGAATACCTAAATGGGACTAGAGTAACTCACTTGGTGTCAGGGAGTACTTATATGGGACTAGGGTAACTCACATTGGGTCAGGGAGTACTTATATGGGACTAGGGTAACTCACTTGGGGTCAGGGAGTACTTATATGGGACTAGTATAACTCACTTGGGGTCAGGGAGTACTTATATGGGACTAGGGTAACTCACTTGGGGTCAGGGAGTACTTATATGGGACTAGGATAACTCACTTTGGGTCAGGGAGTACTTATATGGGACTAGGGTAACTCACTTTGGGTCAGGGAGTACTTATATGGGACTAGGGTAACTAACTTGGTGTCAGGGAGTACTTATATGGGACTAGGGTAACTCACTTGGTATCATGGAGTACTTATATGGGGCTAGGGTAACTTACTTGGGATCAGGGAGTACTTATACTGTACTAGGGTAACTCAATTAGGGTAAAGGAGTACCTAAATGGGACTAAGGTAACTCACTTGGGGTCAGGGAATACCTAAATGGGACTAGGGTAACTCACTTGGGGTCAGGGAGTACTTATATGGGACTAGGGTAACTCACTTTGGGTCAGGGAGTACTTATATGGGACTAGGGTAACTCACTTTGGGTCAGAGAGTACTTATGTGGTACTAGGGTAACTCACTTGGGGGTCAGGGAGCACTTATATGGGACTAGTGTAACTCACTTGGGGTCAGGGAGTACTTATATGGGACTAGGGTAACTCACTTTGGGTCAGGGAGTACTTATATGGGACTAGGGTAACTCACTTTGGGTCAGGGAGTACTTATATGGGACTAGGGTAACTAACTTGGTGTCAGGGATTACTTATATGGGACTAGGGTAACTCACTTGGTATCATGGAGTACTTATATGGGGCTAGGGTAACTTACTTGGGGTCAGGGAGTACTTATACTGTACTAGGGTAACTCAATTAGGGTAAGGGAGTACCTATATGGGACTAAGGTAACTCACTTGGGGTCAGGGAATACCTAAATGGGACTAGGGTAACTCACTTGGGGGTCAGGGAGCACTTATATGGGACTAGTGTAACTCACTTGGGGTCAGGGAGTACTTATATGGGACTAGGGTAACTCACTTTGGGTCAGGGAGTACTTATATGGGACTAGGGTAACTCACTTGGGGACAGGGAGTAATAATGAAAGGTCTTGGGTAACTGACTTTGGGTCAGGGAGTACTTATTTAGGACTAGGGTAACTCACTTGGTGTCAGGGAGTACTTATATAGGACTAGGGTAACTCACTTGGTATCATGGAGTACTTATATGGGGCTAGGGTAACTTACTAGGGGTCAGGGAGTACTTATACTGTACTAGGGTAACTCACTTGGGGTCAGGGAGTACTTATATGGGACTAGGGTAACTCACTTGGGGTCAGGGAGTACTTATATGGGACTAGTGTAATTCACTTGGGGTCAGGGAATATTTATATGGGACTAGAGTAACTCGCATTGGGTCAGGGAGTACTTATATGGCACTGGAGTAACACACTTGGGGTCAGGGCGTAATAATGAAAGGTCTTGGGTAACTGACTTTGGGTCAGGGAGTACTTATTTAGGACTAGGGTAACTCACTTGGTGTCAGGGAGTACTTATATGGGACTAGGGTAACTCACTTGGTATCATGGAGTACTTATATGGGGCTAGGGTAACTTACTTGGGGTCAGGGAGTACTTATACTGTACTAGGGTAACTCAATTAAAGTAAGGGAGTAACTATATGGGACTAAGGTAACTCACTTGGGGTCAGGGAATACCTAAATGGGACTAGGGTAACTCACTTGGGGCAGGGAGTACTTATATGGGACTAGTGTAACTCACTTGGGGCCAGGAAGTACTTATATGGGACTGGGGTAACTCACTTTGGGTCAGGGAGTACTTATATGGTACTAGGGTAACTCACTTGGGGGTCAGGGAGCACTTATATGGGACTAGTGTAACTCACTTTGGGTCAGGGAGTACTTATATGGGACTAGGGTAACTCACTTGGGGTCAGGGAGTACTTATATTGGACTAGGGTAACTCACTTGGGGTCAGGGAGTACTTATATGGGACTAGGGTAATTCAATTGGGGTCAGGGAGTAATTATAAAAGGGCTAGGGTAACTCAATTAGGGTAAGGGAGTAACTATATGGGACTAGTGTAACTCACTTGGGGTCAGGGAGTACTTATATTGGACTAGGGTAACTCACTTGGGGTCAGGGAGTACTTATATGGGACTAGTGTAACTCACTTTGGGTCAGGGAGTACTTATATGGGACTAGGGTAACTCACTTTGGGTCAGGGAGTACTTATATGGGACTAGGGTAACTCACTTGGGGTCAGGGAGTACTTATATTGGACTAGGGTAACTCACTTGGGGTCAGGGAGTACTTATATGGGACTAGGGTAACTCACTTGGGGTCAGGGATTACCTATATGGGACTAAGGTAACTCACTTGGGGTCAGGGAATACCTATATAGGACTAGGGTAATTCGCTTGGGGTCAGGGAGTACTTATATGGGACTAGGGTAACTCACTTGGGGACAGGGAGTAATAATGAAAGGTCTTGGGTAACTGACTTTGGGTCAGGGAGTACTTATTTAGGACTAGGGTAAGTCACTTGGTGTCAGGGAGTACTTATATGGGACTAGGGTAACTCACTTGGTATCATGGAGTACTTATATGGGGCTAGGGTAACTTACTTGGGGTAAGGGAGTACTTATACTGTACTAGGGTAACTCACTTGGGGTCAGGGAGTACTTATATGGGACTAGGGTAACTCACTTGGGGTAAGGGAGTACTAATAAAGGGGCTTGGGTAACTCACTTTGTGTCAGGGAGTACTTATATGGGAATAGGGTAACTCACTTTTGGTCAGGGAGTACTTATAAAGGGGCTAGGGTAACTCAGTTGGGGTCAGGGAGTACTTATAAAGCGACTAGGGTAACTCACTTTGGGTCAGGGAGTACTTATATGGGACTAGGGTAACTCACTTGGTATCATGGAGTACTTATATGGGGCTAGGGTAACTTACTTGGGGTGAGGGAGTACTTAGACTGTACTAGGGTAACTCAATTAGGGTAAGGGAGTACCTATATGAGACTAAGGTAACTCACTTGGGGTCAGGGAATACCTAAATGGGACTAGGGTAACTCACTTGGGGTCAGGGAATACCTAAATGGGACTAGAGTAACTCACTTGGTGTCAGGGAGTACTTATATGGGACTAGGGTAACTCACATTGGGTCAGGGAGTACTTATATGGGACTAGGGTAACTCACTTGGGGTCAGGGAGTACTTATATGGGACTAGTATAACTCACTTGGGGTCAGGGAGTACTTATATGGGACTAGGGTAACTCACTTGGGGTCAGGGAGTACTTATATGGGACTAGGATAACTCACTTTGGGTCAGGGAGTACTTATATGGGACTAGGGTAACTCACTTTGGGTCAGGGAGTACTTATATGGGACTAGGGTAACTAACTTGGTGTCAGGGAGTACTTATATGGGACTAGGGTAACTCACTTGGTATCATGGAGTACTTATATGGGGCTAGGGTAACTTACTTGGGATCAGGGAGTACTTATACTGTACTAGGGTAACTCAATTAGGGTAAAGGAGTACCTAAATGGGACTAAGGTAACTCACTTGGGGTCAGGGAATACCTAAATGGGACTAGGGTAACTCACTTGGGGTCAGGGAGTACTTATATGGGACTAGGGTAACTCACTTTGGGTCAGGGAGTACTTATATGGGACTAGGGTAACTCACTTTGGGTCAGAGAGTACTTATGTGGTACTAGGGTAACTCACTTGGGGGTCAGGGAGCACTTATATGGGACTAGTGTAACTCACTTGGGGTCAGGGAGTACTTATATGGGACTAGGGTAACTCACTTTGGGTCAGGGAGTACTTATATGGGACTAGGGTAACTCACTTTGGGTCAGGGAGTACTTATATGGGACTAGGGTAACTAACTTGGTGTCAGGGATTACTTATATGGGACTAGGGTAACTCACTTGGTATCATGGAGTACTTATATGGGGCTAGGGTAACTTACTTGGGGTCAGGGAGTACTTATACTGTACTAGGGTAACTCAATTAGGGTAAGGGTGTACCTATATGGGACTAAGGTAACTCACTTGGGGTCAGGGAATACCTAAATGGGACTAGGGTAACTCACTTGGGGGTCAGGGAGCACTTATATGGGACTAGTGTAACTCACTTGGGGTCAGGGAGTACTTATATGGGACTAGGGTAACTCACTTTGGGTCAGGGAGTACTTATATGGGACTAGGGTAACTCACTTGGGGACAGGGAGTAATAATGAAAGGTCTTGGGTAACTGACTTTGGGTCAGGGAGTACTTATTTAGGACTAGGGTAACTCACTTGGTGTCAGGGAGTACTTATATAGGACTAGGGTAACTCACTTGGTATCATGGAGTACTTATATGGGGCTAGGGTAACTTACTAGGGGTCAGGGAGTACTTATACTGTACTAGGGTAACTCACTTGGGGTCAGGGAGTACTTATATGGGACTAGGGTAACTCACTTGGGGTCAGGGAGTACTTATATGGGACTAGTGTAATTCACTTGGGGTCAGGGAATATTTATATGGGACTAGAGTAACTCGCATTGGGTCAGGGAGTACTTATATGGCACTGGAGTAACACACTTGGGGTCAGGGCGTAATAATGAAAGGTCTTGGGTAACTGACTTTGGGTCAGGGAGTACTTATTTAGGACTAGGGTAACTCACTTGGTGTCAGGGAGTACTTATATGGGACTAGGGTAACTCACTTGGTATCATGGAGTACTTATATGGGGCTAGGGTAACTTACTTGGGGTCAGGGAGTACTTATACTGTACTAGGGTAACTCAATTAAAGTAAGGGAGTAACTATATGGGACTAAGGTAACTCACTTGGGGTCAGGGAATACCTAAATGGGACTAGGGTAACTCACTTGGGGCAGGGAGTACTTATATGGGACTAGTGTAACTCACTTGGGGCCAGGAAGTACTTATATGGGACTGGGGTAACTCACTTTGGGTCAGGGAGTACTTATATGGTACTAGGGTAACTCACTTGGGGGTCAGGGAGCACTTATATGGGACTAGTGTAACTCACTTTGGGTCAGGGAGTACTTATATGGGACTAGGGTAACTCACTTGGGGTCAGGGATTACTTATATTGGACTAGGGTAACTCACTTGGGGTCAGGGAGTACTTATATGGGACTAGGGTAATACAATTGGGGTCAGGGAGTAATTATAAAAGGGCTAGGGTAACTCAATTAGGGTAAGGGAGTAACTATATGGGACTAGTGTAACTCACTTGGGATCAGGGAGTACTTATATTGGACTAGGGTAACTCACTTGGGGTCAGGGAGTACTTATATGGGACTAGTGTAACTCACTTTGGGTCAGGGAGTACTTATATGGGACTAGGGTAACTCACTTTGGGTCAGGGAGTACTTATATGGGACTAGGGTAACTCACTTGGGGTCAGGGAGTACTTATATTGGACTAGGGTAACTCACTTGGGGTCAGGGAGTACTTATATGGGACTAGGGTAACTCACTTGTGGTCAGGGATTACCTATATGGGACTAGGGTAACTCACTTGGGGCAGGGAGTACTTATATGGGACTAGTGTAACTCACTTGGGGCCAGGAAGTACTTATATGGGACTGGGGTAACTCACTTTGGGTCAGGGAGTACTTATATGGTACTAGGGTAACTCACTTGGGGCAGGGAGTACTTATATGGGACTAGTGTAACTCACTTGGGGCCAGGAAGTACTTATATGGGACTGGGGTAACTCACTTTGGGTCAGGGAGTACTTATATGGTACTAGGGTAACTCACTTGGGGGTCAGGGAGCACTTATATGGGACTAGTGTAACTCACTTTGGGTCAGGGAGTACTTATATGGGACTAGGGTAACTCACTTTGGGTCAGGGAGTACTTATATGGGACTAGGGTAACTCACTTGGGGTCAGCGAGTACTTATATTGGACTAGGGTAACTCACTTGGGGTCAGGGAGTACTTATATGGGACTAGGGTAACTCACTTGGGGTCAGGGAGTACTTATAAAGGGGCAAGGGTAACTTGCTTGTGGTCAGGGAGTACTTATATGGGACTACGGTAACTCGCTTTTGGTCAGGGATTACCTATATGGGACTAAGGTAACTCACTTGGGGTCAGGGAATACCTATATAGGACTAGGGTAATTCGCTTGGGGTCAGGGAGTACTTATATGGGACTAGGGTAACTCACTTGGGGACAGGGAGTAATAATGAAAGGTCTTGGGTAACTGACTTTGGGTCAGGGAGTACTTATTTAGGACTAGGGTAAGTCACTTGGTGTCAGGGAGTACTTATATGGGACTAGGGTAACTCACTTGGTATCATGTAGTACTTATATGGGGCTAGGGTAACTTACTTGGGGTAAGGGAGTACTTATACTGTACTAGGGTAACTCACTTGGGGTCAGGGAGTACTTATATGGGACTAGGGTAACTCACTTGGGGTAAGGGAGTACTAATAAAGGGGCTTGGGTAACTCACTTTGTGTCAGGGAGTACTTATATGGGAATAGGGTAACTCACTTTTGGTCAGGGAGTACTTATAAAGGGGCTAGGGTAACTCAGTTGGGGTCAGGGAGTACTTATAAAGCGACTAGGGTAACTCACTTTGGGTCAGGGAGTACTTATATGGGACTAGGGTAACTCACTTGGTATCATGGAGTACTTATATGGGGCTAGGGTAACTTACTTGGGGTCAAAGAGTACTTATACTGTACTAGGGTAACTCAATTAGGGTAAGGGAGTACCTATATGGGACTAAGGTAACTCACTTGGGGTCAGGGAATACCTAAATGGGACTAGGGTAACTAACTTGGGGTCAGGGAATACCTAAATGGGACTAGGGTAACTCACTTGGTGTCAGGGAGTACTTATATGGGACTAGGGTAACTCACTTTGGGTCAGGGAGTACTTATATGGGACTAGGGTAACTCACTTTGGGTCAGGGAGTACTTATGTGGTACTAGGGTAACTCACTTGGGGGTCAGGGAGCACTTATATGGGACTAGGGTAACTCACTTTGGGTCAGGGAGTACCTATATGGGACTAGGGTAACTCACTTGGGGTCAGGGAGTACTTATATGGGACTAGTATAACTCACTTGGGGTCAGGGAGTACTTATATGGGACTAGGGTAACTCACTTGGGGTCAGGGAGTACTTATATGGGACTAGGGTAACTCACTTGGGGTCAAGGGAGTACTTATATGGGACTAGGGTAACTCACTTGGGGTCAGGGAGTAATAATAAAGGGTCTTGGGTAACTCACTTTGCGTCAGGGAGTACTTATTTGGGACCAGGGTAACTTACTTGGGGTCAGGGAGTACTAATAAAGGGGCTTGGGTAACTCACTTTGTGTCAGGGAGTACTTATATGGGACTAGGGTAACTCACTTGTGGTCAGGGAGTACTTATAGAGGGGTTAGGGTAACTCAGTTGGGGTCAGGGAGTACTTATAAAGGGACTAGGGTAACTCACTTGGGGTCAGGGAATACCTATATAGGACTAGGGTAACTCACTTGGGGTCAGGGAGTACTTATATGGGACTAGAGTAACTCGCATTAGGTCAGGGAGTACTTATATGGCACTGGGGTAACTCACTTGGGGTCAAGGAGTAATTATAAAAGGGCTGGGGTAACTCAATTACGGTAAGGGAGTACCTATATGGGACTAAGGTAACTCACTTGGGGTCAGGGAATACCTATATAGGACTAGGGTAACTCACTTGGGGTCAGGGAATACCTAAATGGGACTAGGGTAACTCACTTGGGGTCAGGGAGTACTTATATGGGACTAGGGTAACTCACTTTGGGTCAGGGAGTACTTATATGGGACTAGGGTAACTCACTTTGGGTCAGGGAGTACTTATATGGGACTAGTGTAACTCACTTGGGGCCAGGAAGTACTTATATGGGACTGGGGTAACTCACTTTGGGTCAGGGAGTACTTATATGGTACTAGGGTAACTCACTTGGGGCAGGGAGTACTTATATGGGACTAGTGTAACTCACTTGGGGCCAGGAAGTACTTATATGGGACTGGGGTAACTCACTTTGGGTCAGGGAGTACTTATATGGTACTAGGGTAACTCACTTGGGGGTCAGGGAGCACTTATATGGGACTAGTGTAACTCACTTTGGGTCAGGGAGTACTTATATGGGACTAGGGTAACTCACTTTGGGTCAGGGAGTACTTATATGGGACTAGGGTAACTCACTTGGGGTCAGCGAGTACTTATATTGGACTAGGGTAACTCACTTGGGGTCAGGGAGTACTTATATGGGACTAGGGTAACTCACTTGGGGTCAGGGAGTACTTATAAAGGGGCAAGGGTAACTTGCTTGTGGTCAGGGAGTACTTATATGGGACTACGGTAACTCGCTTTTGGTCAGGGATTACCTATATGGGACTAAGGTAACTCACTTGGGGTCAGGGAATACCTATATAGGACTAGGGTAATTCGCTTGGGGTCAGGGAGTACTTATATGGGACTAGGGTAACTCACTTGGGGACAGGGAGTAATAATGAAAGGTCTTGGGTAACTGACTTTGGGTCAGGGAGTACTTATTTAGGACTAGGGTAAGTCACTTGGTGTCAGGGAGTACTTATATGGGACTAGGGTAACTCACTTGGTATCATGTAGTACTTATATGGGGCTAGGGTAACTTACTTGGGGTAAGGGAGTACTTATACTGTACTAGGGTAACTCACTTGGGGTCAGGGAGTACTTATATGGGACTAGGGTAACTCACTTGGGGTAAGGGAGTACTAATAAAGGGGCTTGGGTAACTCACTTTGTGTCAGGGAGTACTTATATGGGAATAGGGTAACTCACTTTTGGTCAGGGAGTACTTATAAAGGGGCTAGGGTAACTCAGTTGGGGTCAGGGAGTACTTATAAAGCGACTAGGGTAACTCACTTTGGGTCAGGGAGTACTTATATGGGACTAGGGTAACTCACTTGGTATCATGGAGTACTTATATGGGGCTAGGGTAACTTACTTGGGGTCAAAGAGTACTTATACTGTACTAGGGTAACTCAATTAGGGTAAGGGAGTACCTATATGGGACTAAGGTAACTCACTTGGGGTCAGGGAATACCTAAATGGGACTAGGGTAACTAACTTGGGGTCAGGGAATACCTAAATGGGACTAGGGTAACTCACTTGGTGTCAGGGAGTACTTATATGGGACTAGGGTAACTCACTTTGGGTCAGGGAGTACTTATATGGGACTAGGGTAACTCACTTTGGGTCAGGGAGTACTTATGTGGTACTAGGGTAACTCACTTGGGGGTCAGGGAGCACTTATATGGGACTAGGGTAACTCACTTTGGGTCAGGGAGTACCTATATGGGACTAGGGTAACTCACTTGGGGTCAGGGAGTACTTATATGGGACTAGTATAACTCACTTGGGGTCAGGGAGTACTTATATGGGACTAGGGTAACTCACTTGGGGTCAGGGAGTACTTATATGGGACTAGGGTAACTCACTTGGGGTCAAGGGAGTACTTATATGGGACTAGGGTAACTCACTTGGGGTCAGGGAGTAATAATAAAGGGTCTTGGGTAACTCACTTGGGGTCAGGGAGTACTTATATGGGACTAGGGTAACTCACTTGTGGTCAGGGAGTACTTATAGAGGGGTTAGGGTAACTCAGTTGGGGTCAGGGAGTACTTATAAAGGGACTAGGGTAACTCACTTGGGGTCAGGGAATACCTATATAGGACTAGGGTAACTCACTTGGGGTCAGGGAGTACTTATATGGGACTAGAGTAACTCGCATTAGGTCAGGGAGTACTTATATGGCACTGGGGTAACTCACTTGGGGTCAAGGAGTAATTATAAAAGGGCTGGGGTAACTCAATTACGGTAAGGGAGTACCTATATGGGACTAAGGTAACTCACTTGGGGTCAGGGAATACCTATATAGGACTAGGGTAACTCACTTGGGGTCAGGGAATACCTAAATGGGACTAGGGTAACTCACTTGGGGTCAGGGAGTACTTATATGGGACTAGGGTAACTCACTTTGGGTCAGGGAGTACTTATATGGGACTAGGGTAACTCACTTGGGGTCAGGGAGTACTTATATGGGACTAGTATAACTCACTTGGGGTCAGGGAGTACTTATATGGGACTAGGGTAACTCACTTGGGGTCAGGGAGTACTTATATGGGACTAGGGTAACTCACTTGGGGTCAAGGGAGTACTTATATGGGACTAGGGTAACTCACTTGGGGTCAGGGAGTAATAATAAAGGGTCTTGGGTAACTCACTTTGCGTCAGGGAGTACTTATTTGGGACCAGGGTAACTTACTTGGGGTCAGGGAGTACTAATAAAGGGGCTTGGGTAACTCACTTTGTGTCAGGGAGTACTTATATGGGACTAGGGTAACTCACTTGTGGTCAGGGAGTACTTATAGAGGGGCTAGGGTAACTCAGTTGGGGTCAGGGAGTACTTATAAAGGGACTAGGATAACTCACTTGGGGTCAGGGAATACCTATATAGGACTAGGGTAATTCGCTTGGGGTCAGGGAGTACTTATATGGGACTAGGGTAACTCACTTGGGGACAGGGAGTAATAATGAAAGGTCTTGGGTAACTGACTTTGGGTCAGGGAGTACTTATTTAGGACTAGGGTAAGTCACTTGGTGTCAGGGAGTACTTATATGGGACTAGGGTAACTCACTTGGTATCATGGAGTACTTATATGGGGCTAGGGTAACTTACTTGGGGTAAGGGAGTACTTATACTGTACTAGGGTAACTCACTTGGGGTCAGGGAGTACTTATATGGGACTAGGGTAACTCACTTGGGGTAAGGGAGTACTAATAAAGGGGCTTGGGTAACTCACTTTGTGTCAGGGAGTACTTATATGGGAATAGGGTAACTCACTTTTGGTCAGGGAGTACTTATAAAGGGGCTAGGGTAACTCAGTTGGGGTCAGGGAGTACTTATAAAGCGACTAGGGTAACTCACTTTGGGTCAGGGAGTACTTATATGGGACTAGGGTAACTCACTTGGTATCATGGAGTACTTATATGGGGCTAGGGTAACTTACTTGGGGTCAGGGAGTACTTATACTGTACTAGGGTAACTCAATTAGGGTAAGGGAGTACCTATATGGGACTAAGGTAACTCACTTGGGGTCAGGGAATACCTAAATGGGACTAGGGTAACTCACTTGGGGTCAGGGAATACCTAAATGGGACTAGAGTAACTCACTTGATGTCAGGGAGTACTTATATGGGACTAGGGTAAATCACTTTGGGTCAGGGAGTACTTATATGGGACTAGGGTAACTCACTTGGGGTCAGGGAGTACTTATATGGGACTAGTATAACTCACTTGGGGTCAGGGAGTACTTATATGGGACTAGGGTAACTCACTTGGGGTCAGGGAGTACTTATATGGGACTAGGGTAACTCACTTTGGGTCAGGGAGTACTTATATGGGACTAGGGTAACTCACTTTGGGTCAGGGAGTACTTATATGGGACTAGGGTAACTAACTTGGTGTCAGGGAGTACTTATATGGGACTAGGGTAACTCACTTGGTATCATGGAGTACTTATATGGGGCTAGGGTAACTTACTTGGGGTCAGGGAGTACTTATTCTGTACTAGGGTAACTCAATTAGGGTAAAGGAGTACCTATATGGGACTAAGGTAACTCACTTGGGGTCAGGGAATACCTAAATGGGACTAGGGTAACTCACTTGGGGTCAGGGAGTACTTATATGGGACTAGGGTAACTCACTTTGGGTCAGGGAGTACTTATATGGGACTAGGGTAACTCACTTTGGGTCAGAGAGTACTTATGTGGTACTAGGGTAACTCACTTGGGGGTCAGGGAGCACTTATATGGGACTAGTGTAACTCACTTGGGGTCAGGGAGTACTTACATGGGACTAGGGTAACTCACTTTGGGTCAGGGAGTACTTATATGGGACTAGGGTAACTCACTTTGGGTCAGGGAGTACTTATATGGGACTAGGGTAACTAACTTGGTGTCAGGGATTACTTATATGGGACTAGGGTAACTCACTTGGTATCATGGAGTACTTATATGGGGCTAGGGTAACTTACTTGGGGTCAGGGAGTACTTATACTGTACTAGGGTAACTCAATTAGGGTAAAAGAGTACCTATATGGGACTAAGGTAACTCACTTGGGGTCAGGGAATACCTAAATGGGACTAGGGTAACTCACTTGGGGGTCAGGGAGCACTTATATGGGACTAGTGTAACTCACTTGGGGTCAGGGAGTACTTATATGGGACTAGGGTAACTCACTTGGGGTCAGGGAGTACTTATATGGGACTAGTGTAATTCACTTGGGGTCAGGGAATATTTATATGGGACTAGAGTAACTCGCATTGGGTCAGGGAGTACTTATATGGCACTGGAGTAACTCACTTGGGGTCAGGGCGTAATAATGAAAGGTCTTGGGTAACTGACTTTGGGTCAGGGAGTACTTATTTAGGACTAGGGTAACTCACTTGGTGTCAGGGAGTACTTATATGGGACTAGGGTAACTCACTTGGTATCATGGAGTACTTATATGGGGCTAGGGTAACTTACTTGGGGTCAGGGAGTACTTATACTGTACTAGGGTAACTCAATTAAAGTAAGGGAGTAACTATATGGGACTAAGGTAACTCACTTGGGGTCAGGGAATACCTAAATGGGACTAGGGTAACTCACTTGGGGCAGGGAGTACTTATATGGGACTAGTGTAACTCACTTGGGGCCAGGAAGTACTTATATGGGACTGGGGTAACTCACTTTGGGTCAGGGAGTACTTATATGGTACTAGGGTAACTCACTTGGGGGTCAGGGAGCACTTATATGGGACTAGTGTAACTCACTTTGGGTCAGGGAGTACTTATATGGGACTAGGGTAACTCACTTGGGGTCAGGGAGTACTTATATTGGACTAGGGTAACTCACTTGGGGTCAGGGAGTACTTATATGGGACTAGGGTAATTCAATTGGGGTCAGGGAGTAATTATAAAAGGGCTAGGGTAACTCAATTAGGGTAAGGGAGTAACTATATGGGACTAGTGTAACTCACTTGGGGTCAGGGAGTACTTATATGGGACTAGGGTAACTCACTTGGGGTCAGGGAGTACTTATAAAGGGGCAAGGGTAACTTGCTTGTGGTCAGGGAGTACTTATATGGGACTACGGTAACTCGCTTTTGGTCAGGGAGTACCTATATGGGACTAAGGTAACTCACTTGGGGTCAGGGAATACCTATATAGGACTAGGGTAATTCGCTTGGGGTCAGGGAGTACTTATATGGGACTAGGGTAACTCACTTGGGGACAGGGAGTAATAATGAAAGGTCTTGGGTAACTGACTTTGGGTCAGGGAGTACTTATTTAGGACTAGGGTAAGTCACTTGGTGTCAGGGAGTACTTATATGGGACTAGGGTAACTCACTTGGTATCATGGAGTACTTATATGGGGCTAGGGTAACTTACTTGGGGTAAGGGAGTACTTATACTGTACTAGGGTAACTCACTTGGGGTCAGGGAGTACTTATATGGGACTAGGGTAACTCACTTGGGGTAAGGGAGTACTAATAAAGGGGCTTGGGTAACTCACTTTGTGTCAGGGAGTACTTATATGGGAATAGGGTAACTCACTTTTGGTCAGGGAGTACTTATAAAGGGGCTAGGGTAACTCAGTTGGGGTCAGGGAGTACTTATAAAGCGACTAGGGTAACTCACTTTGGGTCAGGGAGTACTTATATGGGACTAGGGTAACTCACTTGGTATCATGGAGTACTTATATGGGGCTAGGGTAACTTACTTGGGGTCAAAGAGTACTTATACTGTACTAGGGTAACTCAATTAGGGTAAGGGAGTACCTATATGGGACTAAGGTAACTCACTTGGGGTCAGGGAATACCTAAATGGGACTAGGGTAACTCACTTGGGGTCAGGGAATACCTAAATGGGACTAGGGTAACTCACTTGGTGTCAGGGAGTACTTATATGGGACTAGGGTAACTCACTTTGGGTCAGGGAGTACTTATATGGGACTAGGGTAACTCACTTTGGGTCAGGGAGTACTTATGTGGTACTAGGGTAACTCACTTGGGGGTCAGGGAGCACTTATATGGGACTAGGGTAACTCACTTTGGGTCAGGGAGTACCTATATGGGACTAGGGTAACTCACTTGGGGTCAGGGAGTACTTATATGGGACTAGTATAACTCACTTGGGGTCAGGGAGTACTTATATGGGACTAGGGTAACTCACTTGGGGTCAGGGAGTACTTATATGGGACTAGGGTAACTCACTTGGGGTCAAGGGAGTACTTATATGGGACTAGGGTAACTCACTTGGGGTCAGGGAGTAATAATAAAGGGTCTTGGGTAACTCACTTTGCGTCAGGGAGTACTTATTTGGGACCAGGGTAACTTACTTGGGGTCAGGGAGTACTAATAAAGGGGCTTGGGTAACTCACTTTGTGTCAGGGAGTACTTATATGGGACTAGGGTAACTCACTTGGGGTCAGGGAGTACTTATATGGGACTAGGGTAACTCACTTGGGGTCAGGGAGTACTTATATTGGACTAGGGTAACTCACTTGGGGTCAGGGAGTACTTATATGGGACTAGGGTAATTCAATTGGGGTCAGGGAGTAATTATAAAAGGGCTAGGGTAACTCAATTAGGGTAAGGGAGTAACTATATGGGACTAGTGTAACTCACTTGGGGTCAGGGAGTACTTATATGGGACTAGGGTAACTCACTTGGGGTCAGGGAGTACTTATAAAGGGGCAAGGGTAACTTGCTTGTGGTCAGGGAGTACTTATATGGGACTACGGTAACTCGCTTTTGGTCAGGGAGTACCTATATGGGACTAAGGTAACTCACTTGGGGTCAGGGAATACCTATATAGGACTAGGGTAATTCGCTTGGGGTCAGGGAGTACTTATATGGGACTAGGGTAACTCACTTGGGGACAGGGAGTAATAATGAAAGGTCTTGGGTAACTGACTTTGGGTCAGGGAGTACTTATTTAGGACTAGGGTAAGTCACTTGGTGTCAGGGAGTACTTATATGGGACTAGGGTAACTCACTTGGTATCATGGAGTACTTATATGGGGCTAGGGTAACTTACTTGGGGTAAGGGAGTACTTATACTGTACTAGGGTAACTCACTTGGGGTCAGGGAGTACTTATATGGGACTAGGGTAACTCACTTGGGGTAAGGGAGTACTAATAAAGGGGCTTGGGTAACTCACTTTGTGTCAGGGAGTACTTATATGGGAATAGGGTAACTCACTTTTGGTCAGGGAGTACTTATAAAGGGGCTAGGGTAACTCAGTTGGGGTCAGGGAGTACTTATAAAGCGACTAGGGTAACTCACTTTGGGTCAGGGAGTACTTATATGGGACTAGGGTAACTCACTTGGTATCATGGAGTACTTATATGGGGCTAGGGTAACTTACTTGGGGTCAAAGAGTACTTATACTGTACTAGGGTAACTCAATTAGGGTAAGGGAGTACCTATATGGGACTAAGGTAACTCACTTGGGGTCAGGGAATACCTAAATGGGACTAGGGTAACTCACTTGGGGTCAGGGAATACCTAAATGGGACTAGGGTAACTCACTTGGTGTCAGGGAGTACTTATATGGGACTAGGGTAACTCACTTGGGGTCAGGGAGTACTTATATGGGACTAGGGTAACTCACTTGGGGTCAGGGAGTACTTATATGGGACTAGGGTAACTCACTTGGGGTCAAGGGAGTACTTATTTGGGACTAGGGTAACTCACTTGGGGTCAGGGAGTACTTATATGGGACTAGGGTAACTCACTTTGGGTCAGGGAGTACTTATATGGGACTAGGGTAACTCACTTTGGGTCAGGGAGTACTTATATGGGACTAGGGTAACTAACTTGGTGTCAGGGAGTACTTATATGGGACTAGGGTAACTCACTTGGTATCATGGAGTACTTATATGGGGCTAGGGTAACTTACTTGGGGTCAGGGAGTACTTATTCTGTACTAGGGTAACTCAATTAGGGTAAAGGAGTACCTATATGGGACTAAGGTAACTCACTTGGGGTCAGGGAATACCTAAATGGGACTAGGGTAACTCACTTGGGGTCAGGGAGTACTTATATAGGACTAGGGTAACTCACTTGGGGTCAGGGAGTAATAATAAAGGGTCTTGGGTAACTCACTTTGCGTCAGGGAGTACTTATTTGGGACCAGGGTAACTTACTTGGGGTCAGGGAGTACTAATAAAGGGGCTTGGGTAACTCACTTTGTGTCAGGGAGTACTTATATGGGACTAGGGTAACTCACTTGTGGTCAGGGAATACCTATATAGGACTAGGGTAACTCACTTGGGGTCAGGGAGTACTTATATGGGACTAGAGTAACTCGCATTAGGTCAGGGAGTACTTATATGGCACTGGGGTAACTCACTTGGGGTCAAGGAGTAATTATAAAAGGGCTGGGGTAACTCAATTAGGGTAAGGGAGTACCTATATGGGACTAAGGTAACTCACTTGGGGTCAGGGAATACCTATATAGGACTAGGGTAACTCACTTGGGGTCAGGGAGTACTTATATGTGACAAGAGTAACTCACTTGGGATCATGGAGTACTTATATGGGGCTAGGGTAACTTACTTGGGGTCAGCGAGTACTTATATGGGACTAGTGTAACTAACTAGGGGTGAGGGAGTACTTATTTAGGACTAGGGTAACTCACTTGGTGTCAGGGAGTACTTATATGGGACTAGGGTAACTCACTTGGTATCATGGAGTACTTATATGGGGCTAGGGTAACTTACTTGGGGTAAGGGAGTACTTATACTGTACTAGGGTAACTCACTTGGGGTCAGGGAGTACTTATATGGGACTAGGGTAACTCACTTGGGGTCAGGGAGTACTTATATCGGACTAGGGTAACTCACTTGGGGTTAGGGAGTACTTATATGGGACTAGGGTAATTCACTTGGGGTCAGGGATTAATTATAAAAGGGCTAGGGTAACTCAATTAGGGTAAGGGAGTAACTATATGGGACTAGTGTAACTCACTTGGGGTCAGGGAGTACTTATATGGGAATAGGGTAACTCACTTGGGGTCAGGGAGTACTTATAAAGGGGCAAGGGTAACTTGCTTGTGGTCAGGGAGTACTTATATGGGACTACGGTAACTCGCTTTGGGTCAGGGAGTACCTATATGGGACTAAGTTAATTCACTTGGGGTCAGGGAATACCTATATAGGACTAGGGTAATTCGCTTGGGGTCAGGGAGTACTTATATGGGACTAGGGTTACTCACTTGGGGACAGGGAGTAATAATGAAAGGTCTTGGGTAACTGACTTTGGGTCAGGGAGTACTTATTTAGGACTAGGGTAACTCACTTGGTGTCAGGGAGTACTTATATGGGACTAGGGTAACTCACTTGGTATCATGGAGTACTTATATGGGGCTAGGGTAACTTACTTGGGGTAAGGGAGTACTTATACTGTACTAGGGTAACTCACTTGGGGTCAGGGAGTACTTATATGGGACTAGGGTAACTCACTTGGGGTAAGGGAGTACTAATAAAGGGGCTTGGGTAACTCACTTTGTGTCAGGGAGTACTTATATGGGAATAGGGTAACTCACTTTTGGTCAGGGAGTACTTATAAAGGGGCTAGGGTAACTCAGTTGGGGTCAGGGAGTACTTATAAAGCGACTAGGGTAACTCACTTTGGGTCAGGGAGTACTTATATGGGACTAGGGTAACTCACTTGGTATCATGGACTACTTATATGGGGCTAGGGTAACTCACTTGGGGTCAGGGAATACTTATACTGTACTAGGGTAACTCAATTAGGGTAAGGGAGTACCTATATGGGAATAAGGTAACTCACTTGGGGTCAGGGAATACCTAAATGGGACTAGGGTAACTCACTTGGGGTCAGGGAGTACTTATATGGGACTAGGGTAACTCACTTTGGGTCAGGGAGTACTTATATGGGACTAGGGTAACTCACTTGGGGTCAGGGAGTACTTATATGGGACTAGTATTACTCACTTGGGGTCAGGGAATACCTATATAGGACTAGGGTAACTCACTTGGGGTCAGGGAATACCTAAATGGGACTAGGGTAACTCACTTTGGGTCAGGGAGTACTTATGTGGTACTAGGGTAACTCACTTGGGGGTCAGGGAGCACTTATATGGGACTAGTGTAACTCACTTGGGGTCAGGGAATACCTATATAGGACTAGGGTAACTCACTTTGGGTCAGGGAGTACTTATATGGGACTAGGGTAACTCACTTGGGGTCAGGGAGTACTTATATGGGACTAGTATAACTCACTTGGGGTCAGGGAATACCTATATAGGACTAGGGTAACTCACTTGGGGTCAGGGAATACCTAAATGGGACTAGGGTAACTCACTTGGTGTCAGGCAGTACTTATATGGGACTAGGGTAACTCACTTTGGGTCAGGGAGTACTTATATGGGACTAGGGTAACTCACTTTGGGTCAGGGAGTACTTATGTGGTACTAGGGTAACTCACTTGGGGGTCAGGGAGCACTTATATGGGACTAGTGTAACTCACTTGGGGTCAGGGAATACCTATATAGGACTAGGGTAACTCACTTGGGGTCAGGGAGTACTTATATGGGACTAGAGTAACTCACATGGGATCATGGAGTACTTATATGGGGCTAGGGTAACTTACTTGGGGTCAGGGAGTACTTATATGGGACTAGTGTAACTAACTTGGGGTGAGGGAGTACTTATATGGGACTAGGGAAACTCACTTGTGGTCAGGGAGTACTTATAGAGGGGCTAGGGTAACTCAGTTGGGTTCAGGGAGTACTTATAAAGGGACTAGGGTAACTCACTTGGGGTCAGGGAGTACTTATATGGGACTAGAGTAACTCAGTTGGGGTCAGGGAGTACTTATAAAGGGACTAGGGTAACTCACTTGGGGTCAGGGAGTACTTATATGGGAATAGGATAACTCACTTTTGGTCAGGGAGTACTTATATGGGACTAGGGTAACTAACTTGGTGTCAGGGAGTACTTATATGGGACTAGGGTAACTCACTTGGTACCATGGAGTACTTATATGGGGCTAGGGTAACTTACTTGGGGTCAGGGAATACCTAAATGGGACTAGGGTAACTCACTTGGGGTCAGGGAGTACTTATATGGGACTAGGGTAACTCACTTTGGGTCAGGGAGTACTTATATGGGACTAGGGTAACTCACTTTGGGTCAGTGAGTACTTATTTAGGACTAGGGTAACTCACTTGGTGTCAGGGAGTACTTATATGGGACTAGAGTAACTCACTTGGGATCATGGAGTACTTATATGGGGCTAGGGTAACTTACTTGGGGTCAGGGAGTACTTATATGGGACTAGTGTAACTAACTTGGGGTGAGGGAGTACTTATATGGGACTAGGGTAACTCACTTGGGGTCTGGGGTACTTATATGGGGCTAGGGTATCTTACTTGGGGTCAGGGAGTACTTATATGGGACTAGGGTACCTCACTTGGGGTCAGGGAGTACTTATATGGGACTAGGGTAACTCACTTGGGGTCAGGGAGTACTTATGTGGGACTAGAGTAACTCGCATTAGGTCAGGGAGTACATATATGGCACTGGGGTAACTCACTTGGGGTCAAGGAGTAATTATAAAAGGGCTGCGGTAACTCAATTAGGGTAAGGGAGTACCTATATGGGACTAAGGTAACTCACTTGGGGTCAAGGGAGTACTTATATGGGACTAGGGTAACTCACTTGGGGTCAGGGAGTAATAATAAAGGGTCTTGGGTAACTCACTTTGCGTCAGGGAGTACTTATTTGGGACCAGGGTAACTTACTTGGGGTCAGGGAGTACTAATAAAGGGGCTTGGGTAACTCACTTTGTGTCAGGGAGTACTTATATGGGACTAGGGTAACTCACTTGTGGTCAGGGAGTACTTATAGAGGGGCTAGGGTAACTCAGTTGGGGTCAGGGAGTACTTATAAAGCGACTAGGGTAACTCACTTTGGGTCAGGGAGTACTTATATGGGACTAGGGTAACTCACTTGGTATCATGGAGTACTTATATGGGGCTAGGGTAACTTACTTGGGGTCAGGGAGTACTTATACTGTACTAGGGTAACTCAATTAGGGTAAGGGAGTACCTATATGGGAATAAGGTAACTCACTTGGGGTCAGGGAATACCTAAATGGGACTAGGGTAACTCACTTGGGGTCAGGGAGTACTTATATGGGACTAGGGTAACTCACTTTGGGTCAGGGAGTACTTATATGGGACTAGGGTAACTCACTTGGGGTCAGGGAGTACTTATATGGGACTAGGGTAACTCACTTGGGGTCAGGGAGTACTTATATGGGACTAGGGTAACTCACTTGGGGACAAGGAGTAATAATGAAAGGTCTTGGGTAACTTACATTGGGTCAGGGAGTACTTATTTAGGACTAGGGTAACTCACTTGGTGTCAGGGAGTACTTATATAGGACTAGGGTAACTCACTTGGTATCATGGAGTACTTATATGGGGCTAGGGTAACTTACTTGGGGTCAGGGAGTACTTATACTGTACTAGGGTAACTCACTTGGGGTCAGGGAGTACTTATATGGGACTAGGGTAACTCACTTGGGGTCAGGGAGTACTTATATGGGACTAGTGTAATTCACTTGGGGTCAGGGAATATTTATATGGGACTAGAGTAACTCGCATTGGGTCAGGGAGTACTTATATGGCACTGGAGTAACTCACTTGGGGTCAGGGCGTAATAATGAAAGGTCTTGGGTAACTGACTTTGGGTCAGGGAGTACTTATTTAGGACTAGGGTAACTCACTTGGTGTCAGGGAGTACTTATATGGGACTAGGGTAACTCACTTGGTATCATGGAGTACTTATATGGGGCTAGGGTAACTTACTTGGGGTCAGGGAGTACTTATACTGTACTAGGGTAACTCAATTAAAGTAAGGGAGTAACTATATGGGACTAAGGTAACTCACTTGGGGTCAGGGAATACCTAAATGGGACTAGGGTAACTCACTTGGGGCAGGGAGTACTTATATGGGACTAGTGTAACTCACTTTGGGTCAGGGAGTACATATATGGGACTAGGGTAACTCACTTGGGGTCAGGGAGTACTTATATTGGACTAGGGTAACTCACTTGGGGTCAGGGAGTACTTATATGGGACTAGGGTAATTCAATTGGGGTCAGGGAGTAATTATAAAAGGGCTAGGGTAACTCAATTAGGGTAAGGGAGTAACTATATGGGACTAGTGTAACTCACTTGGGGTCAGGGAGTACTTATATGGGACTAGGGTAACTCACTTGGGGTCAGGGAGTACTTATAAAGGGGCAAGGGTAACTTGCTTGTGGTCAGGGAGTACTTATATGGGACTACGGTAACTCGCTTTTGGTCAGGGAGTACCTATATGGGACTAAGGTAACTCACTTGGGGTCAGGGAATACCTATATAGGACTAGGGTAATTCGCTTGGGGTCAGGGAGTACTTATATGGGACTAGGGTAACTCACTTGGGGACAGGGAGTAATAATGAAAGGTCTTGGGTAACTGACTTTGGGTCAGGGAGTACTTATTTAGGACTAGGGTAAGTCACTTGGTGTCAGGGAGTACTTATATGGGACTAGGGTAACTCACTTGGTATCATGGAGTACTTATATGGGGCTAGGGTAACTTACTTGGGGTAAGGGAGTACTTATACTGTACTAGGGTAACTCACTTGGGGTCAGGGAGTACTTATATGGGACTAGGGTAACTCACTTGGGGTAAGGGAGTACTAATAAAGGGGCTTGGGTAACTCACTTTGTGTCAGGGAGTACTTATATGGGAATAGGGTAACTCACTTTTGGTCAGGGAGTACTTATAAAGGGGCTAGGGTAACTCAGTTGGGGTCAGGGAGTACTTATAAAGCGACTAGGGTAACTCACTTTGGGTCAGGGAGTACTTATATGGGACTAGGGTAACTCACTTGGTATCATGGAGTACTTATATGGGGCTAGGGTAACTTACTTGGGGTCAAAGAGTACTTATACTGTACTAGGGTAACTCAATTAGGGTAAGGGAGTACCTATATGGGACTAAGGTAACTCACTTGGGGTCAGGGAATACCTAAATGGGACTAGGGTAACTCACTTGGGGTCAGGGAATACCTAAATGGGACTAGGGTAACTCACTTGGTGTCAGGGAGTACTTATATGGGACTAGGGTAACTCACTTTGGGTCAGGGAGTACTTATATGGGACTAGGGTAACTCACTTTGGGTCAGGGAGTACTTATGTGGTACTAGGGTAACTCACTTGGGGGTCAGGGAGCACTTATATGGGACTAGGGTAACTCACTTTGGGTCAGGGAGTACCTATATGGGACTAGGGTAACTCACTTGGGGTCAGGGAGTACTTATATGGGACTAGTATAACTCACTTGGGGTCAGGGAGTACTTATATGGGACTAGGGTAACTCACTTGGGGTCAGGGAGTACTTATATGGGACTAGGGTAACTCACTTGTGGTCAGGGAGTACTTATAGAGGGGTTAGGGTAACTCAGTTGGGGTCAGGGAGTACTTATAAAGGGACTAGGGTAACTCACTTGGGGTCAGGGAATACCTATATAGGACTAGGGTAACTCACTTGGGGTCAGGGAGTACTTATATGGGACTAGAGTAACTCGCATTAGGTCAGGGAGTACTTATATGGCACTGGGGTAACTCACTTGGGGTCAAGGAGTAATTATAAAAGGGCTGGGGTAACTCAATTACGGTAAGGGAGTACCTATATGGGACTAAGGTAACTCACTTGGGGTCAGGGAATACCTATATAGGACTAGGGTAACTCACTTGGGGTCAGGGAATACCTAAATGGGACTAGAGTAACTCACTTGGGGTCAGGGAGTACTTATATGGGACTAGGGTAACTCACTTTGGGTCAGGGAGTACTTATATGGGACTAGGGTAACTCACTTGGGGTCAGGGAGTACTTATATGGGACTAGTATAACTCACTTGGGGTCAGGGAGTACTTATATGGGACTAGGGTAACTCACTTGGGGTCAGGGAGTACTTATATGGGACTAGGGTAACTCACTTGGGGTCAAGGGAGTACTTATTTGGGACTAGGGTAACTCACTTGGGGTCAGGGAGTAATAATAAAGGGTCTTGGGTAACTCACTTTGCGTCAGGGAGTACTTATTTGGGACCAGGGTAACTTACTTGGGGTCAGGGAGTACTAATAAAGGGGCTTGGGTAACTCACTTTGTGTCAGGGAGTACTTATATGGGACTAGGGTAACTCACTTGTGGTCAGGGAGTACTTATAGAGGGGTTAGGGTAACTCAGTTGGGGTCAGGGAGTACTTATAAAGGGACTAGGGTAACTCACTTGGGGTCAGGGAATACCTATATAGGACTAGGGTAACTCACTTGGGGTCAGGGAGTACTTATATGGGACTAGAGTAACTCGCATTAGGTCAGGGAGTACTTATATGGCACTGGGGTAACTCACTTGGGGTCAAGGAGTAATTATAAAAGGGCTGGGGTAACTCAATTACGGTAAGGGAGTACCTATATGGGACTAAGGTAACTCACTTGGGGTCAGGGAATACCTATATAGGACTAGGGTAACTCACTTGGGGTCAGGGAATACCTAAATGGGACTAGAGTAACTCACTTGGGGTCAGGGAGTACTTATATGGGACTAGGGTAACTCACTTTGGGTCAGGGAGTACTTATATGGGACTAGGGTAACTCACTTGGGGTCAGGGAGTACTTATATGGGACTAGTATAACTCACTTGGGGTCAGGGAGTACTTATATGGGACTAGGGTAACTCACTTGGGGTCAGGGAGTACTTATATGGGACTAGGGTAACTCACTTGGGGTCAAGGGAGTACTTATTTGGGACTAGGGTAACTCACTTGGGGTCAGGGAGTAATAATAAAGGGTCTTGGGTAACTCACTTTGCGTCAGGGAGTACTTATTTGGGACCAGGGTAACTTACTTGGGGTCAGGGAGTACTAATAAAGGGGCTTGGGTAACTCACTTTGTGTCAGGGAGTACTTATATGGGACTAGGGTAACTCACTTGTGGTCAGGGAATACCTATATAGGACTAGGGTAACTCACTTGGGGTCAGGGAGTACTTATATGGGACTAGAGTAACTCGCATTAGGTCAGGGAGTACTTATATGGCACTGGGGTAACTCACTTGGGGTCAAGGAGTAATTATAAAAGGGCTGGGGTAACTCAATTAGGGTAAGGGAGTACCTATATGGGACTAAGGTAACTCACTTGGGGTCAGGGAATACCTATATAGGACTAGGGTAACTCACTTGGGGTCAGGGAGTACTTATATGTGACAAGAGTAACTCACTTGGGATCATGGAGTACTTATATGGGGCTAGGGTAACTTACTTGGGGTCAGCGAGTACTTATATGGGACTAGTGTAACTAACTAGGGGTGAGGGAGTACTTATTTAGGACTAGGGTAACTCACTTGGTGTCAGGGAGTACTTATATGGGACTAGGGTAACTCACTTGGTATCATGGAGTACTTATATGGGGCTAGGGTAACTTACTTGGGGTAAGGGAGTACTTATACTGTACTAGGGTAACTCACTTGGGGTCAGGGAGTACTTATATGGGACTAGGGTAACTCACTTGGGGTCAGGGAGTACTTATATCGGACTAGGGTAACTCACTTGGGGTTAGGGAGTACTTATATGGGACTAGGGTAATTCACTTGGGGTCAGGGATTAATTATAAAAGGGCTAGGGTAACTCAATTAGGGTAAGGGAGTAACTATATGGGACTAGTGTAACTCACTTGGGGTCAGGGAGTACTTATATGGGAATAGGGTAACTCACTTGGGGTCAGGGAGTACTTATAAAGGGGCAAGGGTAACTTGCTTGTGGTCAGGGAGTACTTATATGGGACTACGGTAACTCGCTTTGGGTCAGGGAGTACCTATATGGGACTAAGGTAATTCACTTGGGGTCAGGGAATACCTATATAGGACTAGGGTAATTCGCTTGGGGTCAGGGAGTACTTATATGGGACTAGGGTTACTCACTTGGGGACAGGGAGTAATAATGAAAGGTCTTGGGTAACTGACTTTGGGTCAGGGAGTACTTATTTAGGACTAGGGTAACTCACTTGGTGTCAGGGAGTACTTATATGGGACTAGGGTAACTCACTTGGTATCATGGAGTACTTATATGGGGCTAGGGTAACTTACTTGGGGTAAGGGAGTACTTATACTGTACTAGGGTAACTCACTTGGGGTCAGGGAGTACTTATATGGGACTAGGGTAACTCACTTGGGGTAAGGGAGTACTAATAAAGGGGCTTGGGTAACTCACTTTGTGTCAGGGAGTACTTATATGGGAATAGGGTAACTCACTTTTGGTCAGGGAGTACTTATAAAGGGGCTAGGGTAACTCAGTTGGGGTCAGGGAGTACTTATAAAGCGACTAGGGTAACTCACTTTGGGTCAGGGAGTACTTATATGGGACTAGGGTAACTCACTTGGTATCATGGAGTACTTATATGGGGCTAGGGTAACTCACTTGGGGTCAGGGAATACTTATACTGTACTAGGGTAACTCAATTAGGGTAAGGGAGTACCTATATGGGAATAAGGTAACTCACTTGGGGTCAGGGAATACCTAAATGGGACTAGGGTAACTCACTTGGGGTCAGGGAGTACTTATATGGGACTAGGGTAACTCACTTTGGGTCAGGGAGTACTTATATGGGACTAGGGTAACTCACTTGGGGTCAGGGAGTACTTATATGGGACTAGTATTACTCACTTGGGGTCAGGGAATACCTATATAGGACTAGGGTAACTCACTTGGGGTCAGGGAATACCTAAATGGGACTAGGGTAACTCACTTTGGGTCAGGGAGTACTTATGTGGTACTAGGGTAACTCACTTGGGGGTCAGGGAGCACTTATATGGGACTAGTGTAACTCACTTGGGGTCAGGGAATACCTATATAGGACTAGGGTAACTCACTTTGGGTCAGGGAGTACTTATATGGGACTAGGGTAACTCACTTGGGGTCAGGGAGTACTTATATGGGACTAGTATAACTCACTTGGGGTCAGGGAATACCTATATAGGACTAGGGTAACTCACTTGGGGTCAGGGAATACCTAAATGGGACTAGGGTAACTCACTTGGTGTCAGGCAGTACTTATATGGGACTAGGGTAACTCACTTTGGGTCAGGGAGTACTTATATGGGACTAGGGTAACTCACTTTGGGTCAGGGAGTACTTATGTGGTACTAGGGTAACTCACTTGGGGGTCAGGGAGCACTTATATGGGACTAGTGTAACTCACTTGGGGTCAGGGAATACCTATATAGGACTAGGGTAACTCACTTGGGGTCAGGGAGTACTTATATGGGACTAGAGTAACTCACTTGGGATCATGGAGTACTTATATGGGGCTAGGGTAACTTACTTGGGGTCAGGGAGTACTTATATGGGACTAGTGTAACTAACTTGGGGTGAGGGAGTACTTATATGGGACTAGGGAAACTCACTTGTGGTCAGGGAGTACTTATAGAGGGGCTAGGGTAACTCAGTTGGGGTCAGGGAGTACTTATAAAGGGACTAGGGTAACTCACTTGGGGTCAGGGAGTACTTATATGGGACTAGAGTAACTCAGTTGGGGTCAGGGAGTACTTATAAAGGGACTAGGGTAACTCACTTGGGGTCAGGGAGTACTTATATGGGAATAGGATAACTCACTTTTGGTCAGGGAGTACTTATATGGGACTAGGGTAACTAACTTGGTGTCAGGGAGTACTTATATGGGACTAGGGTAACTCACTTGGTACCATGGAGTACTTATATGGGGCTAGGGTAACTTACTTGGGGTCAGGGAGTACTTATACTGTACTAGGGTAACTCAATTAGGGTAAGAGAGTACCTATATGGGACTAAGGTAACTCACTTGGGGTCAGGGAATACCTAAATGGGACTAGGGTAACTCACTTGGGGTCAGGGAGTACTTATATGGGACTAGGGTAACTCACTTTGGGTCAGGGAGTACTTATATGGGACTAGGGTAACTCACTTTGGGTCAGTGAGTACTTATTTAGGACTAGGGTAACTCACTTGGTGTCAGGGAGTACTTATATGGGACTAGAGTAACTCACTTGGGATCATGGAGTACTTATATGGGGCTAGGGTAACTTACTTGGGGTCAGGGAGTACTTATATGGGACTAGTGTAACTAACTTGGGGTGAGGGAGTACTTATATGGGACTAGGGTAACTCACTTGGGGTCTGGGGTACTTATATGGGGCTAGGGTATCTTACTTGGGGTCAGGGAGTACTTATATGGGACTAGGGTACCTCACTTGGGGTCAGGGAGTACTTATATGGGACTAGGGTAACTCACTTGGGGTCAGGGAGTACTTATGTGGGACTAGAGTAACTCGCATTAGGTCAGGGAGTACATATATGGCACTGGGGTAACTCACTTGGGGTCAAGGAGTAATTATAAAAGGGCTGGGGTAACTCAATTAGGGTAAGGGAGTACCTATATGGGACTAAGGTAACTCACTTGGGGTCAAGGGAGTACTTATATGGGACTAGGGTAACTCACTTGGGGTCAGGGAGTAATAATAAAGGGTCTTGGGTAACTCACTTTGCGTCAGGGAGTACTTATTTGGGACCAGGGTAACTTACTTGGGGTCAGGGAGTACTAATAAAGGGGCTTGGGTAACTCACTTTGTGTCAGGGAGTACTTATATGGGACTAGGGTAACTCACTTGTGGTCAGGGAGTACTTATAGAGGGGCTAGGGTAACTCAGTTGGGGTCAGGGAGTACTTATAAAGCGACTAGGGTAACTCACTTTGGGTCAGGGAGTACTTATATGGGACTAGGGTAACTCACTTGGTATCATGGAGTACTTATATGGGGCTAGGGTAACTTACTTGGGGTCAGGGAGTACTTATACTGTACTAGGGTAACTCAATTAGGGTAAGGGAGTACCTATATGGGAATAAGGTAACTCACTTGGGGTCAGGGAATACCTAAATGGGACTAGGGTAACTCACTTGGGGTCAGGGAGTACTTATATGGGACTAGGGTAACTCACTTTGGGTCAGGGAGTACTTATATGGGACTAGGGTAACTCACTTGGGGTCAGGGAGTACTTATATGGGACTAGTATAACTCACTTGGGGTCAGGGAATACCTATATAGGACTAGGGTAACTCACTTGGGGTCAGGGAATACCTAAATGGGACTAGGGTAACTCACTTGGTGTCAGGCAGTACTTATATGGGACTAGGGTAACTCACTTTGGGTCAGGGAGTACTTATATGGGACTAGGGTAACTCACTTTGGGTCAGGGAGTAATTATGTGGTACTAGGGTAACTCACTTGGGGGTCAGGGAGCACTTATATGGGACTAGTGTAACTCACTTGGGGTCAGGGAATACCTATATAGGACTAGGGTAACTCACTTGGGGTCAGGGAGTACTTATATGGGACTAGAGTAACTCACTTGGGATCATGGAGTACTTATATGGGGCTAGGGTAACTTACTTGGGGTCAGGGAGTACTTATATGGGACTAGTGTAACTAACTTGGGGTGAGGGAGTACTTATATGGGACTAGGGAAACTCACTTGTGGTCAGGGAGTACTTATAGAGGGGCTAGGGTAACTCAGTTGGGGTCAGGGTGTACTTATAAAGGGACTAGGGTAACTCACTTGGGGTCAGGGAGTACTTATATGGGACTAGAGTAACTCAGTTGGGGTCAGGGAGTACTTATAAAGGGACTAGGGTAACTCACTTGGGGTCAGGGAGTACTTATATGGGAATAGGATAACTCACTTTTGGTCAGGGAGTACTTATATGGGACTAGGGTAACTAACTTGGTGTCAGGGAGTACTTATATGGGACTAGGGTAACTCACTTGGTACCATGGAGTACTTATATGGGGCTAGGGTAACTTACTTGGGGTCAGGGAGTACTTATACTGTACTAGGGTAACTCAATTAGGGTAAGAGAGTACCTATATGGGACTAAGGTAACTCACTTGGGGTCAGGGAATACCTAAATGGGACTAGGGTAACTCACTTGGGGTCAGGGAGTACTTATATGGGACTAGGGTAACTCACTTTGGGTCAGGGAGTACTTATATGGGACTAGGGTAACTCACTTTGGGTCAGTGAGTACTTATTTAGGACTAGGGTAACTTACTTGGGGTCAGGGAGTACTTATATGGGACTAGTGTAACTAACTTGGGGTGAGGGAGTACTTATATGGGACTAGGGTAACTCACTTGGGGTCTGGGGTACTTATATGGGGCTAGGGTATCTTACTTGGGGTCAGGGAGTACTTATATGGGACTAGGGTAACTCACTTGGGGTCAGGGAGTACTTATATGGGACTAGGGTAACTCACTTGGGGTCAGGGAGTACTTATGTGGGACTAGAGTAACTCGCATTAGGTCAGGGAGTACATATATGGCACTGGGGTAACTCACTTGGGGTCAAGGAGTAATTATAAAAGGGCTGGGGTAACTCAATTAGGGTAAGGGAGTACCTATATGGGACTAAGGTAACTCACTTGGGGTCAAGGGAGTACTTATATGGGACTAGGGTAACTCACTTGGGGTCAGGGAGTAATAATAAAGGGTCTTGGGTAACTCACTTTGCGTCAGGGAGTACTTATTTGGGACCAGGGTAACTTACTTGGGGTCAGGGAGTACTAATAAAGGGGCTTGGGTAACTCACTTTGTGTCAGGGAGTACTTATATGGGACTAGGGTAACTCACTTGTGGTCAGGGAGTACTTATAGAGGGGCTAGGGTAACTCAGTTGGGGTCAGGGAGTACTTATAAAGGGACTAGGGTAACTCACTTGGGGTCAGGGAATACCTATATAGGACTAGGGTAACTCACTTGGGGTCAGGGAGTACTTATATGGGACTAGAGTAACTCGCATTAGGTCAGGGAGTACTTATATGGCACTGGGGTAACTCACTTGGGGTCAAGGAGTAATTATAAAAGGGCTGGGGTAACTCAATTAGGGTAAGGGAGTACCTATATGGGACTAAGGTAACTCACTTGGGGTCAGGGAATTCCTATATAGGACTAGGGTAACTCACTTGGGGTCAGGGAGTACTTATATGGGACTAGAGTAACTCACTTGGGATCATGGAGTACTTATATGGGGCTAGGGTAACTTACTTGGGGTTAGGGAGTACTTATATGGGACTAGTGTAACTAACTTGGGGTGAGGGAGTACTTATATGGGACTAGGGTAACTCACTTGTGGTCAGGGAGTACTTATAGAGGGGCTAGGATAACTCAGTTGGGGTCAGGGAGTACTTATAAAGGAACTAGGGTAACTCACTTGGGGTCAGGGAGTACTTATATGGGAATAGGGTAACTCACTTTTGGTCAGGGAGTACTTATATGGTACTAGGGTAACTCACTTGGGGGTCAGGGAGTACTTATTTGGGACTAGTGTAACTCACTTTGGGTCAGGGAGTACTTATATGGGACTAGGGTAACTCACTTTGGGTCAGGGAGTACTTATATGGGACTAGTGTAACTCACTTGGGGTCAGGGAGTACTTATATTGTACTAGGGTAACTCACTTGGGGTCAGGGAGTATTTATATGGGACTAGGGTAACTCACTTGGGGTCAGGGAGTACTTATATGGGACTAGAGTAACTCGCATTAGGTCAGGGAGTACATATATGGCACTGGGGTAACTCACTTGGGGTCAAGGAGTAATTATAAAAGGGCTGGGGTAACTCAATTAGGGTAAGGGAGTACCTATATGGGACTAAGGTAACTCACTTGGGGTCAAGGGAGTACTTATATGGGACTAGGGTAACTCACTTGGGGTCAGGGAGTAATAATAAAGGGTCTTGGGTAACTCACTTTGCGTCAGGGAGTACTTATTTGGGACCAGGGTAACTTACTTGGGGTCAGGGAGTACTAATAAAGGGGCTTGGGTAACTCACTTTGTGTCAGGGAGTACTTATATGGGACTAGGGTAACTCACTTGTGGTCAGGGAGTACTTATAGAGGGGCTAGGGTAACTCAGTTGGGGTCAGGGAGTACTTATAAAGGGACTAGGGTAACTCACTTGGGGTCAGGGAATACCTATATAGGACTAGGGTAACTCACTTGGGGTCAGGGAGTACTTATATGGGACTAGAGTAACTCGCATTAGGTCAGGGAGTACTTATATGGCACTGGGGTAACTCACTTGGGGTCAAGGAGTAATTATAAAAGGGCTGGGGTAACTCAATTAGGGTAAGGGAGTACCTATATGGGACTAAGGTAACTCACTTGGGGTCAGGGAATTCCTATATAGGACTAGGGTAACTCACTTGGGGTCAGGGAGTACTTATATGGGACTAGAGTAACTCACTTGGGATCATGGAGTACTTATATGGGGCTAGGGTAACTTACTTGGGGTTAGGGAGTACTTATATGGGACTAGTGTAACTCACTTGTGGTCAGGGAGTACTTATAGAGGGGCTAGGATAACTCAGTTGGGGTCAGGGAGTACTTATAAAGGAACTAGGGTAACTCACTTGGGGTCAGGGAGTACTTATATGGGAATAGGGTAACTCACTTTTGGTCAGGGAGTACTTATATGGTACTAGGGTAACTCACTTGGGGGTCAGGGAGTACTTATTTGGGACTAGTGTAACTCACTTTGGGTCAGGGAGTACTTATATGGGACTAGGGTAACTCACTTTGGGTCAGGGAGTACTTATATGGGACTAGTGTAACTCACTTGGGGTCAGGGAGTACTTATATTGTACTAGGGTAACTCACTTGGGGTCAGGGAGTATTTATATGGGACTAGGGTAACTCACTTGGGGTCAGGGAGTACTTATATGGGACTAGTGTAACTAACTTGGGGTGAGGGAGTACTTATTTGGGACTAGGGTAACTTACTTGTGGTCTGGGAGTACTTATATTGTACTAGGGTAACTCACTTGGGGTCAGGGAGTATTTATATGGGACTAGGGTAACTCACTTGGGGTCAGGGAGTACTTATATGGGACTAGTGTAACTAACTTGGGGTGAGGGAGTACTTATATGGGACTAGGGTAACTCGCATTGGGTTAGGGAGTACCTATATGGGACTAAGGTAACTCACTTGGTGTCAGGGATTACTTATATGGGACTAGGGAAACTCGCTTTAGGTCAGGGAGTACTTATTTGGGACTAGGGTAACTCACTTTTGGTCAGGGAGTACTTATGTGGGACTAGGGTAACACAATTGGGGTCAGGGAGTACTTATAAAGGGGCTAGGGTAACTCGCTTGAAGTCAGGGAGTACTTATAAGGTACCAAGGAAACTCACTTGGGGTCAGGAAGTACTTATATGGGACTAGGGTAACTCACTTGGGGTCAGGGAGTAATAATGAAAGGTCTTGGGTAACTGACTTTGGGTCAGTGAGTACTTATTTAGGACTAGGGTAACTCACTTGGTGTCAGGGAGTACTTATATGGGACTAGAATAACTCACTTGGGAACATGGAGTACTTATATGGGGCTAGGGTAACTTACTTGGGGTCAGGGAGTACTTATATGGGACTAGTGTAACTAACTTGGGGTGTGGGAGTACTTATATGGGACTAGGGTAACTCACTTGGGGTCAGGGAGTACTTATATGGGATTAGTGTAACTCACTTGGGGTCAGGGAGTATTTATATGGGACTAGAGTAACTCGCATTGGGTCAGGGAGTACTTATATGGCACTGGGGTAACTCACTTGGGGTCAGGGAGTAATTATAAAAGGGCTAGGGTAACTCCATTAGGGTAAGGGAGTACCTTTATGGGACTAAGGTAACTCACTTGGGGTCAGGGAATACCTAAATGGGACTAGGGTAACTTACTTGGTGTCAGGGAGTACTTATATGGGACTAGTGTAAATCACTTGGGGTCAGGGTGTACTCATATGGGACTAGGGTAACTCACTTGTGGTCAAGGAGTAATTATAAAAAGGCTAGGGTAACTCAATTAGGGTAAGGAAGTACCTATATGGGACTAGGGTAACTCACTTTGTGTCAGGGAGTACTTATATGGGACTAGAGTAACTCACTTGTGGTCAGGGAGTACTTATAGAGGGGCTAGGGTAACTCAGTTGGGGTCAGGGAGTACTTATAAAGGGACTAGGGTAACTCACTTGGGGTCAGGGAATACCTATATAGGACTAGGGTAACTCACTTGGGGTCAGGGAGTACTTATGTGGGACTAGAGTAACTCGCATTAGGTCAGGGAGTACTTATATGGCACTGGGGTAACTCACTTGGGGTCAAGGAGTAATTATAAAAGGGCTGGGGTAGCTCAATTAGGGTAAGGGAGTACCTATATGGGACTAAGGTAACTCACTTGGGGTCAGGGAATACC
The DNA here is from genome assembly GCF_024137725.1 of Prorops nasuta. Classification (NCBI taxonomy): domain Eukaryota; kingdom Metazoa; phylum Arthropoda; class Insecta; order Hymenoptera; family Bethylidae; genus Prorops; species Prorops nasuta. The sequence continues at coordinate 220,343 of NW_027116841.1, read as the reverse complement.
TATATAGGACTAGGGTAACTCACTTGGGGTCAGGGAGTAATTATAAAAGGGCTAGGGTAACTCAATTAGGGTAAGGGAGTAACTATATGGGACTAGTGTAACTCACTTGGGGTCAGGGAGTACTTATATGGGACTAGGGTAACTCACTTGGGGTCAGGGAGTACTTATAAAGGGGCAAGGGTAACTTGCTTGTGGTCAGGGAGTACTTATATGGGACTACGGTAACTCGCTTTGGGTCAGGGAGTACCTATATGGGACTAAGGTAACTCACTTGGGGTCAGGGAATACCTATATAGGACTAGGGTAACTCACTTTGGGTCAGGGAGTACTTATGTGGTACTAGGGTAACTCACTTGGGGGTCAGGGAGCACTTATATGGGACTAGTGTAACTCACTTGGGGTCAGGGAGTACTTATATGGGACTAGGGTAACTCACTTTGGGTCAGGGAGTACTTATATGGGACTAGGGTAACTCACTTGGGGTCAGGGAGGACTTATATGGGACTAGTATAAATCAGTTGGGGTCAGGGAGTACTTATATGGGACTAGGGTAACTCACTTGGGGTCAGGGAGTACTTATATGGGACTAGGGTAACTCACTTGGGGTCACGGGAGTACTTATATGGGACTAGGGTAACTCACTTGGGGTCAGGGAGTAATAATAAAGGGTCTTGGGTAACTCACTTTGCGTCAGGGAGTACTTATTTGGGACCAGGGTAACTTACTTGGGGTCAGGGAGTACTAATAAAGGGGCTTGGGTAACTCACTTCGTGTCAGGGAGTACTTATATGGGACTAGGGCAACTCACTTGTGGTCAGGGAGTACTTATAGAGGGGCTAGGGTAACTCAGTTGGGGTCAGGGAGTACTTATAAAGGGACTAGCGTAACTCACTTGGGGTCAGGGAATACCTATATAGGACTAGGGTAACTCACTTGGGGTCAGGGAGTACTTATATGGCACTGGGGTAACTCACTTGGGGTCAAGGAGTAATTATAAAAGGGCTGGGGTAACTCAATTAGGGTAAGGGAGTACCTATATGGGACTAAGGTAACTCACTTGGGGTCAGGGAATACCTATATAGGACTAGGGTAACTCACTTGGGGTCAGGGAGTACTTATATGGGACTAGAGTAACTCACTTGGGATCATGGAGTACTTATATGGGGCTAGGGTAACTTACTTGGGGTCAGGGAGTACTTATATGGGACTAGGGTAACTCAGTTGGGGTCAGGGAGTACTTATAAAGGGACTAGGGTAACTCACTTGGGGTCAGGGAGTACTTATATGGGAATAGGATAACTCACTTTTGGTCAGGGAGTACTTATATGGTACTAGGGTAACTCACTTGGGGGTCAGGGAGTACTTATAAAGCGACTAGGGTAACTCACTTTGGGTCAGGGAGTACTTATATGGGACTAGGGTAACTAACTTGGTGTCAGGGAGTACTTATATGGGACTAGGGTAACTCACTTGGGGTCAGGGAATATTTATATGGGACTAGAGTAACTCGCATTGGGTCAGGGAGTACTTGTATGTGATAAGGGTAACTCACTTAGGGTCAGGGAGTACTTATGTGGGACTAGGGTAACTCACTTGGGGTCAGGGAGTACTTATATGGGACTAGTGTAATTCACTTGGGGTCAGGGAATATTTATATGGGACTAGAGTAACTCGCATTGGGTCAGGGAGTACTTATATGGCACTGGAGTAACTCACTTGGGGTCAGGGCGTAATAATGAAAGGTCTTGGGTAACTGACTTTGGGTCAGGGAGTACTTATTTAGGACTAGGGTAACTCACTTGGTGTCAGGGAGTACTTATATGGGAATAGGGTAACTCACTTGGTATCATGGAGTACTTATATGGGGCTAGGGTAACTTACTTGGGGTCAGGGAGTACTTATACTGTACTAGGGTAACTCAATTAAAGTAAGGGAGTACCTATATGGGACTAAGGTAACTCACTTGGGGTCAGGGAATACCTAAATGGGACTAGGGTAACTCACTTGGGGTCAGGGAGTACTTATATGGGACTAGTGTAACTCACTTGGGGCCAGGAAGTACTTATATGGGACTGGGTTAACTCACTTTGGGTCAGGGAACACTTATATGGTACTAGGGTAACTCACTTGGGGGTCAGGGAGCACTTATATGGGACTAGTGTAACTCACTTTGGGTCAGGGAGTACTTATATGGGACTAGGGTAACTCACTTGGGGTCAGGGAGTACTTATATGGGACTAGGGTAACTCACTTGGGGTCAGGAAGTAATTATAAAAGGGCTAGGGTAACTCAATTAGGGTAAGGGAGTAACTATATGGGACTAGTGTAACTCACTTGGGGTCAGGGAGTACTTATATGGGACTAGGGTAACTCACTTGGGGTCAGGGAGTACTTATAAAGGGGCAAGGGTAACTTGCTTGTGGTCAGGGAGTACTTATATGGGACTACGGTAACTCGCTTTGGGTCAGGGAGTACCTATATGGGACTAAGGTAATTCACTTGGGGTCAGGGAATACCTATATAGGACTAGGGTAATTCGCTTGGGGTCAGGGAGTACTTATATGGGGCTAGGGTAACTCACTTGGGGACAGGGAGTAATAATGAAAGGTCTTGGGTAACTGACTTTAGGCCAGGGAGTACTTATTTAGGACTAGGGTAACTCACTTGGTGTCAGGGAGTACTTATATGGGACTAGGGTAACTCACTTGGTATCATGGAGTACTTATATGGGGCTAGGGTAACTTACTTGGGGTAAGGGAGTACTTATACTGTACTAGGGTAACTCACTTGGGGTCAGGGAGTACTTATATGGGACTAGGGTAACTCACTTGGGGTAAGGGAGCACTAATAAAGGGGCTTGGGTAACTCACTTTGTGTCAGGGAGTACTTATATGGGAATAGGGTAACTCACTTTTGGTCAGGGAGTACTTATAAAGGGGCTAGGGTAACTCAGTTGGGGTCAGGGAGTACTTATATGGGACTAGGGTAACTCACTTTGGGTCAGGGAGTACTTATATGGGACTAGGGTAACTCACTTTGGGTCAGGGAGTAATAATAAAGGGTCTTGGGTAACTCACTTTGCGTCAGGGAGTACTTATTTGGGACCAGGGTATCTTACTTGGGGTCAGGGAGTACTAATAAAGGGGCTTGGGTAACTCACTTTGTGTCAGGGAGTACTTATGTGGTACTAGGGTAACTCACTTGGGGGTCAGGGAGCACTTATATGGGACTAGTGTAACTCACTTGGGGTCAGGGAGTACTTATATGGGACTAGGGTAACACACTTGGGGTCAGGGAGTACTTATATGGGACTAGGGTAACTCACTTGGGGTCAAGGGAGTACTTATATGGGACTAGGGTAACTCACTTGGGGTCAGGGAGTACTTATATGGGACTAGGGTAACTCACTTGGGGTCAGGGAGTAATAATAAAGGGTCTTGGGTAACTCACTTTGCGTCAGGGAGTACTTATTTGGGACCAGGGTATCTTACTTGGGGTCAGGGAGTACTTATATGGGACTAGGGTAACTCACTTTGGGTCAGTGAGTACTTATTTAAGACTAGGGTAACTCACATGGTGTCAGGGAGTACTTATATGGGACTAGAGTAACACACTTGGGATCATGGAGTACTTATATGGGGCTAGGGTAACTTACTTGGGGTCAGGGAGTACTTATATGGGACTAGGGTAACTCACTTGGGGTCAAGGGAGTACTTATATGGGACTAGGGTAACTCACTTGGGGTCAGGGAGTAATAATAAAGGGTCTTGGGTAACTCACTTTGCGTCAGGGAGTACTTATTTGGGACCAGGGTATCTTACTTGGGGTCAGGGAGTACTAATAAAGGGGCTTGGGTAACTCACTTTGTGTCAGGCAGTACTTATATGGGACTAGGGTAACTCAGTTGGGGTCAGGGAGTACTTATAAAGGGACTAGGGTAACTCACTTGGGGTCAGGGAATACCTATATAGGACTAGGGTAACTCTCTTGGGGTCAGGGAGTACTTATGTGGGACTAGAGTAACTCGCATTAGGTCAGGGAGTACTTATATGGCACTGGGGTAACTCACTTGGGGTCAAGGAGTAATTATAAAAGGGCTGGGGTAACTCAATTAGGGTAAGGGAGTACCTATATGGGACTAAGGTAACTCACTTGGGGTCAGGGAATACCTATATAGGACTAGGGTAACTCACTTAGGGTCAGGGAGTACTTATATGGGACTAGAGTAACTCACTTGGGATCATGGAGTACTTATATGGGGCTAGGGTAACTTACTTGGGGTCAGGGAGTACTTATATGGGACTAGTGTAACTAACTTGGGGTGAGGGAGTACTTATATGGGACTAGGGTAACTCACTTGTGGTCAGGGAGTACTTATAGAGGGGATAGGGTAACTTAGTTGGGGTCAGGGAGTACTTATAAAGGGACTAGGGTAACTCACTTGGGGTCAGGGAGTACTTATATGGGAATAGGATAACTCACTTTTGGTCAGGGAGTACTTATATGGGACTAGGGTAACTAACTTGGTGTCAGGGAGTACTTATATGGGACTAGGGTAACTCACTTGGTATCATAGAGTACTTATATGGGGCTAGGGTAACTTACTTGGGGTCAGGGAGTACTTATACTGTACTAGGGTAACTCAATTAGGGTAAGGGAGTACCTATATGGGACTAAGGTAACTCACTTGGGGTCAGGGAATACCTAAATGGGACTAGGGTAACTCACTTGGGGTCAGGGAGTACTTATATGGGACTAGGGTAACTCACTTTGGGTCAGGGAGTACTTATATGGGACTAGGGTAACTCACTTTGGGTCAGTGAGTACTTATTTAGGACTAGGGTAACTCACATGGTGTCAGGGAGTACTTATATGGGACTAGAGTAACACACTTGGGATCATGGAGTACTTATATGGGGCTAGGGTAACTTACTTGGGGTCAGGGAGTACTTATATGGGACTAGTGTAACTAACTTGGGGTGAGGGAGTACTTATATGGGACTAGGGTAACTCACTTGGGGTCTGGGAGTACTTATATGGGGCTAGGGTATCTTACTTGGGGTCAGGGAGTACTTATACTGTACTAGGGTAACTCACTTGGGGTCAGGGAGTACTTATATGGGACTAGGGTAACTCACTTGGGGTAGGGAGTACTAATAAAGGGGCTTGGGTAACTCACTTTGTGTCAGGGAGTACTTATATGGGAATAGGGTAACTCACTTTTGGTCAGGGAGTACTTATAAAGGGGCTAGGGTAACTCAGTTGGGGTCAGGGAGTACTTATAAAGCGACTAGGGTAACTCACTTTGGGTCAGGGAGTACTTATATGGGACTAGGGTAACTAACTTGGTGTCAGGGAGTACTTATATGGGACTAGGGTAACTCACTTGGTATCATGGAGTACTTATATGGGGGTAGGGTAACTTACTTGGGGTCAGGGAGTACTTATACTGTACTAGGGTAACTCAATTAGGGTAAGGGAGTACCTATATGGGACTAAGGTAACTCACTTGGGGTCAGGGAATACCTAAATGGGACTAGGGTAACTCACTTGGTGTCAGGGAGTACTTATATGGGACTAGGGTAACTCACTTTGGGTCAGGGAGTACTTATATGGGACTAGGGTAACTCACTTTAGGTCAGGGAGTACTTATGTAGTACTAGGGTAACTCACTTGGGGGTCAGGGAGCACTTATTTGGGACTAGTGTAACTCGCATTAGGTCAGGGAGTACTTATATGGCACTGGGGTAACTCACTTGGGGTCAAGGAGTAATTATAAAAGGGCTGGGGTAACTCAATTAGGGTAAGGGAGTACCTATATGGGACTAAGGTAACTCACTTGGGGTCAGGGAATACCTATATAGGACTAGGGTAACTCACTTGGGGTCAGGGAGTACTTATATGGGACTAGAGTAACTCACTTGGGATCATGGAGTACTTATATGGGGCTAGGGTAACTTACTTGGGGTCAGGGAGTACTTATATGGGACTAGTGTAACTAACTTGGGGTGAGGGAGTACTTATATGGGACTAGGGTAACTCACTTGTGGTCAGGGAGTACTTATAGAGGGGCTAGGGTAACTCAGTTGGGGTCAGGGAGTACTTATAAAGGGACTAGGGTAACTCACTTGGGGTCAGGGAGTACTTATATGGGAATAGGATAACTCACTTTTGGTCAGGGAGTACTTATTTGGGACTAGGGTAACTAACTTGGTGTCAGGGAGTACTTATATGGGACTAGGGTAACTCACTTGGTATCATGGAGTACTTATATGGGGCTAGGGTAACTTACTTGGGGTCAGGGAGTACTTATACTGTACTAGGGTAACTCAATTAGGGTAAGGGAGTACCTATATGGGACTAGGGTAACTCACTTTGGGTCAGGGAGTACTTATATGGGACTAGGGTAACTCACTTTGGGTCAGTGAGTACTTATTTAGGACTAGGGTAATTCACTTGATGTCAGGGAGTACTTATATGGGACTAGAGTAACTCACTTGGGATCATGGAGTACTTATATGGGGCTAGGGTAACTTACTTGGGGTCAGGGAGTACTTATATGGGACTAGTGTAACTAACTTGGGGTGAGGGAGTACTTATATGGGACTAGGGTAACTCACTTGGGGTCTGGGAGTACTTATATGGGGCTAGGGTATCTTACTTGGGGTCAGGGAGTACTTATATGGGACTAGGGTAACTCACTTGGGGTCAGGGAGTACTTATATGAGACTAGGGTAACTCACTTGGGGTCAGGGAGTACTTATGTGGGACTAGAGTAACTCGCATTAGGTCAGGGAGTACTTATATGGCACTGGGGTAACTCACTTGGGGTCAAGGAGTAATTATAAAAGGGCTGGGGTAACTCAATTAGGGTAAGAGAGTACCTATATGGGAATAAGGTAACTCACTTGGGGTCAGGGAATACCTATATAGGACTAGGGTAACTCACTTGGGGTCAGGGAGTACTTATATGGGACTAGAGTAACTCACTTGGGATCATGGAGTACTTATATGGGGCTAGGGTAACTTACTTGGGGTCAGGGAGTACTTATATGGGACTAGTGTAACTAACTTGGGGTGAGGGAGTACTTATATGGGACTAGGGTAACTCACTTGTGGTCAGGGAGTACTTATAGAGGGGCTAGGGTAACTCAGTTGGGGTCAGGGAGTACTTATAAAGGGACTAGGGTAACTCACTTGGGGTCAGGGAGTACTTATATGGGAATAGGGTAACTAACTTGGTGTCAGGGAGTACTTATATGGGACTAGGGTAACTCACTTGGTATCATGGAGTACTTATATGGGGCTAGGGTAACTTACTTGGGGTCAGGGAGTACTTATACTGTACTAGGGTACCTCAATTAGGGTAAGGGAGTACCTATATGGGACTAAGGTAACTCACTTGGGGTCAGGGAATACCTAAATGGGACTAGGGTAACTCACTTGGTGTCAGGGAGTACTTATATGGGACTGGGGTAACTCACTTTGGGTCAGGGAGTACTTATATGGGACTAGGGTAACTCACTTTGGGTCAGGGAGTACTTATGTGGTACTAGGGTAACTCACTTGAGGGTCAGGGAGCACTTATATGGGACTAGTGTAACTCACTTGGGGTCAGGGAGTACTTATATGGGACTAGGGTAACTCACTTTGGGTCAGGGAGTACTTATATGGGACTAGGGTAACTCACTTGGGGTCAGGGAGTACTTATATGGGACTAGTATAACTCACTTGGGGTCAGGGAGTACTTATATGGGACTAGTATAACTCACTTGGGGTCAGGGAGTACTTATATTGGACTAGGGTAACTCACTTGGTGTCAAGGGAGTACTTATATGGGACTAAGGTAACTCCCTTGGGGTCAGGGAGTAATAATAAAGGGTCTTGGGTAACTCACTTTGCGTCAGGGAGTACTTATTTGGGACCAGGGTAACTTACTTGGGGTCAGGGAGTACCAATAAAGGGGCTTGGGTAACTCACTTTGTGTCAGGGAGTACCTATATGGGACTAAGGTAACTCACTTGGGGTCAGGGAATACCTATATAGGACTAGGGTAACTCACTTGGGGTCAAGGAGTACTTATATGGGACTAGAGTAACTCACTTGGGATCATGGAGTACTTATATGGGGCTAGGGTAACTTACTTGGGGTCAGGGAGTTCTTATATGGGACTAGTGTAACTAACTTGGGGTGAGGGAGTACTTATATGGGACTAGGGTAACTCACTTGTGGTCAGGGAGTACTTATAGAGGGGCTAGGATAACTCAGTTGGGGTCAGGGAGTACTTATAAAGGGACTAGGGTAACTCACTTGGGGTCAGGGAGTACTTATATGGGAATAGGATAACTCACTTTTGATCAGGGAGTACTTATATGGTACTATGGTAAGTCACTTGGGGGTCAGGGAGTACTTATTTGGGACTAGTGTAATTCACTTGGGGTCAGGGAGTACTTATATGGGACTAGGGTAACTCACTTGGGGTCAGGGAGTACTTATATGGGACTAGTGTAACTCACTTGGGGTCAGGGAGTACTTATATTGGACTAGGGTAACTCACTTGGGGTCAGGGAGTACTTATATGGGATTAGGGTAACTTACTTGGGGTCTGGGAGTACTTATATTGTACTAGGGTAACTCACTTGGGGTCAGGGAGTATTTATATGGGACTAGGGTAACTCACTTGGGGTCAGGGAGTACTTATATGGGACTAGAGTAACTCACTTGGGATCATGGAGTACTTATATGGGGCTAGGGTAACTTACTTGGGGTCAGGGAGTACTTATATGGGACTAGTGTAACTAACTTGGGGTGAGGGAGTATTTATATGGGACTAGAGTAACTCGCATTGGGTCAGGGAGTACTTATATGGCACTGGGGTAACTCACTTGGGGTCAGGGAGTAATTATAAAAGGGCTAGGGTAACTACATTAGGGTAAGGGAGTACCTTTATGGGACTAAGGTAACTCACTTGGGGTCAGGGAATACCTAAATGGGACTAGGGTAACTTACTTGGGGTCAGGGAGTACTTATATGGGACTAGTGTAAATCACTTGGGGTCAGGGAGTACTCATATGGGACTAGGGTAACTCACTTGTGGTCAAGGAGTAATTATAAAAAGGCTAGGGTAACTCAATTAGGGTAAGGAAGTACCTATATGGGACTAGGGTAACTCACTTGGGGTCAGGGAGTACTTATATGGGACTAGGGTAACTCACTTGTGGTCAGGGAGTACTTATAGAGGGGCTAGGGTAACTCAGTTGGGGTCAGGGAGTACTTATAAAGGGACTAGGGTAACTCACTTGGGGTCAGGGAGTACTTATATGGGACTAGGATAACTCACTTTGGGTCAGGGAGTACTTATATGGTACTAGGATAACTCACTTGGGGGTCAGGGAGTACTTATTTGGGACTAGTGTAACTCACTTGGGGTCAGGGAGTACTTATATGGGACTAGGGTAACTCACTTGGGGGCAGGGAGTACTTATATGGGACTAGTGTAACTCACTTGGGGTCAGGGCGTACTTATATTGGACTAGGGTAACTCACTTGGGGTCAGGGAGTACTTATATGGGATTAGGGTAACTTACTTGGGGTCTGGGAGTACTTATATTGTACTAGGGTAACTCACTTGGGGTCAGGGAGTATTTATATGGGACTAGGGTAACTCACTTTTGGTCAGGGAGTACTTATAAAGGGGCTAGGGTAACTCAGTTGGGGTCAGGGAGTACTTATAAAGCGACTAGGGTAACTCACTTTGGGTCAGGGAGTACTTATATGGGACTAGGGTAACTAACTTGGTGTCAGGGAGTACTTATATGGGACTAGGGTAACTCACTTGGTATCATGGAGTACTTATATGGGGGTAGGGTAACTTACTTGGGGTCAGGGAGTACTTATACTGTACTAGGGTAACTCAATTAGGGTAAGGGAGTACCTATATGGGACTAAGGTAACTCACTTGGGGTCAGGGAATACCTAAATGGGACTAGGGTAACTCACTTGGTGTCAGGGAGTACTTATATGGGACTAGGGTAACTCACTTTGGGTCAGGGAGTACTTATATGGGACTAGGGTAACTCACTTTAGGTCAGGGAGTACTTATGTAGTACTAGGGTAACTCACTTGGGGGTCAGGGAGCACTTATTTGGGACTAGTGTAACTCGCATTAGGTCAGGGAGTACTTATATGGCACTGGGGTAACTCACTTGGGGTCAAGGAGTAATTATAAAAGGGCTGGGGTAACTCAATTAGGGTAAGGGAGTACCTATATGGGACTAAGGTAACTCACTTGGGGACAGGGAATACCTATATAGGACTAGGGTAACTCACTTGGGGTCAGGGAGTACTTATATGGGACTAGAGTAACTCACTTGGGATCATGGAGTACTTATATTGTACTAGGGTAACTCACTTGGGGTCAGGGAGTATTTATATGGGACTAGGGTAACTCACTTGGGGTCAGGGAGTACTTATATGGGACTAGTGTAACTAACTTGGGGTGAGGGAGTACTTATATGGGAATAGGGTAACTCGCATTGGGTTAGGGAGTACCTATATGGGACTAAGGTAACTCACTTGGTGTCAGGGATTACTTATATGGGACTAGGGAAACTCGCTTTAGGTCAGGGAGTACTTATTTGGGACTAGGGTAACTCACTTAGGGTCAGGGAGTACTTATGTGGGACTAGGGTAACACAATTGGGGTCAGAGAGTACTTATAAAGGGGCTAGGGTAACTCGCTTGAAGTCAGGGAGTACTTATAAGGTACTAAGGTAACTCACTTGGGGTCAGGAAGTACTTATATGGGACTAGGGTAACTCACTTGAGGTCAGGGAGTAATAATGAAAGGTCTTGGGTAACTGACTTTGGGTCAGTGAGTACTTATTTAGGACTAGGGTAACTCACTTGGTGTCAGGGAGTACTTATATGGGACTAGAGTAACTCACTTGGGATCATGGAGTACTTATATGGGGCTAGGGAAACTTACTTGGGGTCAGGGAGTACTTATACTGTACTAGGGTAACTCACTTAGGGTCAGGGAGTACTTATATGGGACTAGGGTAACTCACTTGGGGTCAGGGAGTACTTATATGGGATTAGTGTAACTCAATTGGAGTCAGGGAGTATTTATGTGGGACTAGGGTAACTCACTTGGGGTCAGGGAGTAATAATGAAAGGTCTTGGGTAACTGACTTTGGGTCAGTGAGTACTTATTTAGGACTAGGGTAACTCACTTGGTGTCAGGGAGTACTTATATGGGACTAGAGTAACTCACTTGGGATCATGGAGTACTTATTAGGGGCTAGGGTAACTTACTTGGGGTCAGGGAGTACTTATATGGGACTAGTGTAACTAACTTGGGGTGAGGGAGTACTTATATGGGACTAGGGTAACTCACTTGGGGTCAGGGAGTACTTATATGGGATTAGTGTAACTCACTTGGGGTCAAGGAGTATTTATATGGGACTAGAGTAACTCGCATTGGGTCAGGGAGTACTTATATGGCACTGGGGTAACTCACTTGGGGTCAGGGAGTAATTATAAAAGGGCTAGGGTAACTCAATTAGGGTAAGGGATTACCTATATGGGACTAAGGTAACTCACTTGGGGTCAGGGAATACCTAAATTGGACTAGGGTAACTTACTTGGGGTCAGGGAGTACTTATATGGGACTAGTGTAAATCACTTGGGGTTAGGGAGTACATATATGGGACTAGGGTAACTCACTTGGTATCATGGAGTACTTATATGGGGCTAGGGTAACTTACTTGGGGTCAGGGAGTACTTATACTGTACTAGGGTAACTCAATTAGGGTAAGGGAGTACCTATATGGGACTAAGGTAACTCACTTGGGGTCAGGGAATACCTAAATGGGACTAGGGTAACTCACTTTGGGTCAGGGAGTACTTATATGGGACTAGGGTAACTCACTTTGGGTAAGGGTGTACTTATGTGATACTAGGGTAACTCAATTGGGGGTCAGGGAGCACTTATATGGGACTAGTGTAACTCACTTGGGGTCAGGGAGTACTTATATGGGACTAGGGTAACTCACTTTGGGTCAGGGTGTACTTATGTGATACTAGGGTAACTCACTTGGGGGTCAGGGAGCACTTATATGGGACTAGTGTAACTCACTTGGGGTCAGGGAGTACTTATATGGGACTAGGGTAACTCACTTTGGGTCAGGGAGTACTTATATGGGACTAGGGTAACTCACTTGGGGTCAGGGAGTACTTATATGGGACTAGTATAACTCACTTGGGGTCAGGGAGTACTTATATGGGACTAGGGTAACTCACTTGGGGTCAGGGAGTACTTATATGAGACTAGGGTAACTCACTTGGGGTCAAGGGAGTACTTATATGGGACTAGGGTAACTCACTTGGGGTCAGGGAGTAATAATAAAGGGTCTTGGGTAACTCACTTTGCGTCAGGGAGTACTTATTTGGGACCAGGTTAACTTACTTGGGGTCAGGGAGTACTAATAAAGGGGCTTGGGTAACTCACTTTGTGTCAGGGAGTACTTATATGGGACTAGGGTAACTCACTTGTGGTCAGGGAGTACTTATAGAGGGGCTAGGGTAACTCAGTTGGGGTTAGGGAGTACTTATAAAGGGACTAGGGTAACTCACTTGGGGTCAGGGAATACCTATATAGGACTAGGGTAACTCACTTGGGGTCAGGGAGTACTTATATGGGACTAGAGTAACTCGCATTAGGTCAGGGAGTACTTATATGGCACTGGGGTAACTCACTTGGGGTCAAGGAGTAATTATAAAAGGGCTGGGGTAACTCAATTACGGTAAGGGAGTACCTATATGGGACTAAGGTAACTCACTTGGGGTCAGGGAATACCTATATAGGACTAGGGTAACTCACTTGGGGTCAGGGAATACCTAAATGGGACTAGGGTAACTCACTTGGTGTCAGGGAGTACTTATATGGGACTAGGGTAACTCACTTTGGGTCAGGGAGTACTTATATGGGACTAGGGTAACTCACTTTGGGTCAGGGAGTACTTATGTGGTACTAGGGTAACTCACTTGGGGGTCAGGGAGCACTTATATGGGACTAGTGTAACTCACTTGGGGTCAGGGAGTACTTATATGGGACTAGGGTAACTCACTTTGGGTCAGGGAGTACTTATATGGGACTAGGGTAACTCACTTGGGGTCAGGGAGTACTTACATGGGACTAGTATAACTCACTTGGGGTCAGGGAGTACTTATATGGGACTAGGGTAACTCACTTGGGGTCAGGGAGTACTTATATGGGACTAGGGTAACTCACTTGGGGTCAAGGGAGTACTTATATGGGACTAGGGTAACTCACTTGGGGTCAGGGAGTAATAATAAAGGGTCTTGGGTAACTCACTTTGCGTCAGGGAGTACTTATTTGGGACCAGTGTAACTTACTTGGGGTCAGGGAGTACTAATAAAGGGGCTTGGGTAACTCACTTTGTGTCAGGGAGTACTTATATGGGACTAAGGTAACTCACTTGTGGTCAGGGAGTACTTATAGAGGGGCTAGGGTAACTCAGTTGGGGTCAGGGAGTACTTATAAAGGGACTAGGGTAACTCACTTGGGGTCAGGGAATACCTATATAGGACTAGGGTAACTCACTTGGGGGTCAGGGAGTACTGATGTGGGACTAGAGTAACTCGCATTAGGTCAGGGAGTACTTATATGGCACTGGGGTAACTCACTTGGGGTCAAGGAGTAATTATAAAAGGGCTGGGGTAACTCAATTAGGGTAAGGGAGTACCTATATGGGACTAAGGTAACTCACTTGGGGTCAGGGAATACCTATATAGGACTAGGGTAACTCACTTGGGGTCAGGGAGTACTTATATGGGACTAGAGTAACTCACTTGGGATCATGGAGTACTTATATGGGGCTAGGGTAACTTACTTGGGGTCAGGGAGTACTTATAAGGGACTAGTGTAACTAACTTGGGGTGAGGGAGTACTTATATGGGACTAGGGTAACTCACTTGGTATCATGGAGTACTTATATGGGGCTAGGGTAACTTACTTGGGGTCAAGGAGTACTTATATGGGACTAGTGTAACTAACTTGGGGTGAGGGAGTACTTATATGGGACTAGGGTAACTCACTTGGGGTCTGGGAGTACTTATATGGGGCTAGGGTAACTCAGTTGGGGTCAGGGAGTACTTATAAAGGGACTAGGGTAACTCACTTGGGGTCAGGGAGTACTTATATGGGAATAGGATAACTCACTTTTGGTCAGGGAGTACTTATATGGGACTAGGGTAACTAACTTGGTGTCAGGGAGTACTTATATGGGACTAGGGTAACTCACTTGGTATCATGGAGTACTTATATGGGGCTAGGGTAACTTACTTGGGGTCAGGGAGTACTTATACTGTACTAGGGTAACTCAATTAGGGTAAGGGAGTACCTATATGGGACTAAGGTAACTCACTTGGGGTCAGGGAATACCTAAATGGGACTAGGGTAACTCACTTGGGGTCAGGGAGTACTTATATGGGACTAGGGTAACTCACTTTGGGTCAGGGAGTACTTATATGGGACTAGGGTAACTCACTTTGGTTCAGTGAGTACTTATTTAGGACTAGGGTAACTCACTTGGTGTCAGGGAGTACTTATATGGGACTAGAGTAACTCACTTGGGATCATGGAGTACTTATTTGGGGCTAGGGTAACATACTTGGGGTCAGGGAGTACTTATATGGGACTAGTGTATCTAACTTGGGGTGAGGGAGTACTTATATGGGACTAGGGTAACTCACTTGGGGTCAGGGAGTACTTATATGGGATTAGTGTAACTCACTTGGGGTCAGGGAGTATTTATATGGGACTAGAGTAACTCGCATTAGGTCAGGGAGTACTTATATGGCACTGGGGCAACTCACTTGGGGTCAGGGAGTAATTATAAAAGGGCTAGGGTAACTCCATTAGGGTAAGGGAGTACCTTTATGGGACTAAGGTAAGTCACTTGGGGTCAGGGAATATCTAAATGGGACTAGGGTAACTTACTTGGGGTCAGGGAGTACTTATATGGGACTAGGGTAACTCACTTGTGGTCAGGGAGTACTTATAGAGGGGCTAGGGTAACTCAGTTGGGGTCAGGGAGTACTTATATGGGGCTAGGGTATCTTACTTGGGGTCAGGGAGTACTTATACTGTACTAGGGTAACTCACTTGGGGTCAGGGAGTACTTATATGGGACTAGGGTAACTCACTTGGGGTAAGGGAGTACTAATAAAGGGGCTTGGGTAACTCACTTTGTGTCAGGTAGTACTTCTAAGGTACCAAGGAAACTCACTTGGGGTCAGGAAGTACTTATATGGGACTAGGGTAACTCACTTGGGGTCAGGGAGTAATAATGAAAGGTCTTGGGTAACTGACTTTGGGTCAGTGAGTACTTATTTAGGACTAGGGTAACTCACTTGGTGTCAGGGAGTACTTATATGGGACTAGAGTAACTCACTTGGGATCATGGAGTACTTATATGGGGCTAGGGTAACTTACTTGGGGTCAGGGAGTACTTATATGGGACTAGTGTAACTAACTTGGGGTGAGGGAGTACTTATATGGGACTAGGGTAACTCACTTGGGGTCAGGGAGTACTTATATGGGGTTAGGGTAACTTACTTGGGGTCAGGGAGTACTTATATGGGACTAGGGTAACTCACTTGGGGTCAGGGAGTACTTATATGGGGTTAGGGTGACTTACTTGGGGTCAGGGAGTACTTATATGGGACTTTGGTAACTCACTTGGGGTCAGGGAGTACTTATATGGGACTAGGGTAACTCACT
This sequence comes from Prorops nasuta, assembly GCF_024137725.1. Lineage (NCBI taxonomy): Eukaryota > Metazoa > Arthropoda > Insecta > Hymenoptera > Bethylidae > Prorops > Prorops nasuta. Next base: position 204,535 of record NW_027116841.1, on the reverse strand, counting down.
TGGGGTAAGGGAGTACTAATAAAGGGGCTTGGGTAACTCATTTTGTGACAGGGAGTACTTATATGGGAATAGGGTAACTCACATTTGGTCAGGGAGTACTTATAAAGGGGCTAGGGTAACTCAGTTGGGGTCAGGGAGTACTTATAAAGCGACTAGGGTAACTCACTTGTGGTAAGGGAGTACTAATAAAGGGGCTTGGGTAACTCACTTTGGGTCAGGGAGTACTTATATGGGACTAGGGTAACTCACTTGGTATCATGGAGTACTTATATGGGGCTAGGGTAACTTACTTGGGGTCAGGGAGTACTTATACTGTACTAGGGTAACTCAATTAGGGTAAGGGAGTACCTATATGGGACTAAGGTAACTCACTTGGGGTCAGGGAATACCTAAATGGGACTAGGGTAACTCACTTGGGGTCAGGGAGTACTTATATGGGACTAGGGTAACTCACTTTGGGTCAGGGAGTACTTATATGGGGTTAGGGTGACTTACTTGGGGTCAGGGAGTACTTATATGGGACTTTGGTAACTCACTTGGGGTCAGGGAGTACTTATATGGGACTAGGGTAACTCACTTGGGGTAAGGGAGTACTAATAAAGGGGCTTGGGTAACTCATTTTGTGACAGGGAGTACTTATATGGGAATAGGGTAACTCACATTTGGTCAGGGAGTACTTATAAAGGGGCTAGGGTAACTCAGTTGGGGTCAGGGAGTACTTATAAAGCGACTAGGGTAACTCACTTGTGGTAAGGGAGTACTAATAAAGGGGCTTGGGTAACTCACTTTGGGTCAGGGAGTACTTATATGGGACTAGGGTAACTCACTTGGGATCATGGAGTACTTATATGGGGCTAGGGTAACTTACTTGGGGTCAGGGAGTACTTATATGGGACTAGTGTAACTCACTTGGGGTCAGGGAGTATTTATATGGGACTAGAGTAACTCGCATTGGGTCAGGGAGTACTTATATGGCACTGGGGCAACTCACTTGGGGTCAGGGAGTAATTATAAAAGGGCTAGGGTAACTCCATTAGGGTAAGGGAGTACCTTTATGGGACTAAGGTAAGTCACTTGGGGTCAGGGAATATCTAAATGGGACTAGGGTAACTTACTTGGGGTCAGGGAGTACTTATATGAGACTATGGTAACTCACTTGTGGTCAGGGAGTACTTATAGAGGGGCTAGGGTAACTCAGTTGGGGTCAGGGAGTACTTATATGGGGCTAGGGTATCTTACTTGGGGTCAGGGAGTACTTATACTGTACTAGGGTAACTCACTTGGGGTCAGGGAGTACTTATATGGGACTAGGGTAACTCACTTGGGGTAAGGGAGTACTAATAAAGGGGCTTGGGTAACTCACTTTGTGTCAGGTAGTACTTCTAAGGTACCAAGGAAACTCACTTGGGGTCAGGAAGTACTTATATGGGACTAGGGTAACTCACTTGGGGTCAGGGAGTAATAATGAAAGGTCTTGGGTAACTGACTTTGGGTCAGTGAGTACTTATTTAGGACTAGGGTAACTCACTTGGTGTCAGGGAGTACTTATATGGGACTAGAGTAACTCACTTGGGATCATGGAGTACTTATATGGGGCTAGGGTAACTTACTTGGGGTCAGGGAGTACTTATATGGGACTAGTGTAACTAACTTGGGGTGAGGGAGTACTTATATGGGACTAGGGTAACTCACTTGGGGTCAGGGAGTACTTATATGGGGTTAGGGTAACTTACTTGGGGTCAGGGAGTACTTATATGGGACTAGGGTAACTCACTTGGGGTCAGGGAGTACTTATATGGGGTTAGGGTGACTTACTTGGGGTCAGGGAGTACTTATATGGGACTAGGGTAACTCACTTGGGGTCAGGGAGTACTTATATGGGACTAGGGTAACTCACTTGGGGTAAGGGAGTACTAATAAAGGGGCTTGGGTAACTCACTTTGTGTCAGGGAGTACTTATATGGGAATAGGGTAACTCACATTTGGTCAGGGAGTACTTATAAAGGGGCTAGGGTAACTCAGTTGGGGTCAGGGAGTACTTATAAAGCGACTAGGGTAACTCACTTGGGGTAAGGGAGTACTAATAAAGGGGCTTGGGTAACTCACTTTGGGTCAGGGAGTACTTATATGGGACTAGGGTAACCCACTTGGTATCATGGAGTACTTATATGGGGCTAGGGTAACTTACTTGGGGTCAGGGAGTACTTATACTGTACTAGGGTAACTCAATTAGGGTAAGGGAGTACCTATATGGGACTAAGGTAACTCACTTGGGGTCAGGGAATACCTAAATGGGACTAGGGTAACTCACTTGGGGTCAGGGAGTACTTATATGGGACTAGGGTAACTCACTTTGGGTCAGGGAGTACTTATATGGGACTAGGGTAACTCACTTGGGGTAAGGGAGTACTAATAAATGGGCTTGGGTAACTCACTTTGTGTCAGGTAGTACTTCTAAGGTACCAAGGAAACTCACTTGGGGTCAGGAAGTACTTATATGGGACTAGGGTAACTCACTTGGGGTCAGGGAGTAATAATGAAAGGTCTTGGGTAACTGACTTTGGGTCAGTGAGTACTTATTTAGGACTAGTGTAACTCACTTGGTGTCAGGGAGTACTTATATGGGACTAGAGTAACTCACTTGGGATCATGGAGTACTTATATGGGGCTAGGGTAACTTACTTGGGGTCAGGGAGTACTTATATGGGACTAGTGTAACTAACTTGGGGTGAGGGAGTACTTATATGGGACTAGGGTAACTCACTTGGGGTCAGGGAGTACTTATATGGGGTTAGGGTAACTTACTTGGGGTCAGGGAGTACTTATATGGGACTAGTGTAACTCACTTGGGGTCAGGGAGTACTTATATGGGGTTAGGGTAACTTACTTGGGGTCAGGGAGTACTTATATGGGACTAGGGTAACTCAATTGGGGTCAGGGAGTACTTATATGGGACTAGGGTAACTCACTTGGGGTAAGGGAGTACTAATAAAGGGGCTTGGGTAACTCACTTTGTGTCAGGGAGTACTTATATGGGAATAGGGTAACTCACTTTTGGTCAGGGAGTACTTATAAAGGGGCTAGGGTAACTCAGTTGGGGTCAGGGAGTACTTATAAAGCGACTAGGGTAACTCACTTTGGGTCAGGGAGTACTTATATGGGACTAGGGTAACTCACTTGGTATCATGGAGTACTTATATGGGGCTAGGGTAACTTACTTGGGGTCAGGGAGTACTTATACTGCACTAGGGTAACTCAATTAGGGTAAGGGAGTACCTATATGGGACTAAGGTAACTCACTTGGGGTCAGGGAATACCTAAATGGGACTAGGGTAACTCACTTGGGGTCAGGGAGTACTTATATGGGACTAGGGTAACTCACTTTGGGTCAGGGAGTACTTATATGGGACTAGGGTAACTCACTTTGGGTCAGGGTTTACTTATGTGGTACTAGGGTAACTCACTTGGGGGTCAGGGAGCACTTATATGGGACTAGTGTAACTCACTTGGGGTCAGGGAGTACTTATACGGGACTAGGGTAACTCACTTTGGGTCAGGGAGTACTTATATGGGACTAGGGTAACTCACTTGGGGTCAGGGAGTACTTATGTGGGACTAGTATAACTCACTTGGGGTCAGGGAGTACTTATATGGGACTAGGGTAACTCACTTGGGGTCAGGGAGTACTTATATGAGACTAGGGTAACTCACTTGGGGTGAAGGGAGTACTTATATGGGACTAGGGTAACTCACTTGGGGTCAGGGAGTAATAATAAAGGGTCTTGGGTAACTCACTTTGCGTCAGGGAGTACTTATTTGGGACCAGGGTAACTTACTTGGGGTCAGGGAGTACTAATAAAGGGGCTTGGGTAACTCAGTTGGGGTTAGGGAGTACTTATAAAGGGACTAGGGTAACTCACTTGGGGTCAGGGAATACCTATATAGGACTAGGGTAACTCACTTGGGGTCAGGGAGTACTTATATGGGACTAGAGTAACTCGCATTAGGTCAGGGATTACTTATATGGCACTGGGGTAACTCACTTGGGGTCAAGGAGTAATTATAAAAGGGCTGGGGTAACTCAATTACGGTAAGGGAGTACCTATATGGGACTAAGGTAACTCACTTGGGGTCAGGGAATACCTATATAGGACTAGGGTAACTCACTTGGGGTCAGGGAATACCTAAATGGGACTAGGGTAACTCACTTGGTGTCAGGGAGTACTTATATGGGACTAGGGTAACTCACTTTGGGTCAGGGAGTACTTATATGGGACTAGGGTAACTCACTTTGGGTCAGGGAGTACTTATGTGGTACTAGGGTAACTCCCTTGGGGGTAAGGGAGCACTTATATGGGACTAGTGTAACTCACTTGGGGTCAGGGAGTACTTATATGGGACTAGGGTAACTCACTTTGGGTCAGGGAGTACTTATATGGAACTAGGGTAACTCACTTGGGGTCAGGGAGTACTTATTTGGGACCAGGGTAACTTACTTGGGGTCAGGGAGTACTAATAAAGGGGCTTGGGTAACTCACTTTGTGTCAGGGAGTACTTATATGGGACTAAGGTAACTCACTTGTGGTCAGGGAGTACTTATAGAGGGGCTAGGGTAACTCAGTTGGGGTCAGGGAGTACTTATAAAGGGACTAGGGTAACTCACTTGGGGTCAGGGAATACCTATATAGGACTAGGGTAACTCACTTGAGGGTCAGGGAGTACTTATGTGGTACTAGAGTAACTCGCATTAGGTCAGGGAGTACTTATATGGCACTGGGGTAACTCACTTGGGGTCAAGGAGTAATTATAAAAGGGCTGGTGTAACTCAATTAGGGTAAGGGAGTACCTATATGGGACTAAGGTAACTCACTTGGGGTCAGGGAATACCTATATAGGACTAGGGTAACTCACTTGGGGTCAGGGAGTACTTATATGGGACTAGAGTAACTCACTTGGGATCATGGAGTACTTATATGGGGCTAGGGTAACTTACTTGGGGTCAGGGAGTACTTATATGGGACTAGTGTAACTAACTTGGGGTGAGGGAGTACTTATATGGGACTAGGGTAACTCACTTGTGGTCAGGGAGTACTTATAGAGGGGCTAGGGTAACTCAGTTGGAGTCAGGGAGTACTTATAAAGGGACTAGGGTAACTCACTTGGGGTCAGGGAGTACTTATATGGGAATAGGATAACTCACTTTTGGTCAGGGAGTACTTATTAGGGACTAGGGTAACTAACTTGGTGTCAGGGAGTACTTATATGGGACTAGGGTAACTCACTTGGTATCATGGAGTACTTATATGGGGCTAGGGTAACTTACTTGGGGTCAGGGAGTACTTATACTGTACTAGGGTAACTCAATTAGGGTAAGGGAGTACCTATATGGGACTAAGGTAACTCACTTGGGGTCAGGGAATACCTAAATGGGACTAGGGTAACTCACTTGGTGTCAGGGAGTACTTATATGGGACTAGAGTAACTCACTTGGGATCATGGAGTACTTATATGGGGCTAGGGTAACTTACTTGGGGTCAGGGAGTACTTATATGGGACTAGTGTAACTAACTTGGGGAGAGGGAGTACTTATATGGGACTAGGGTAACTCACTTGGGGTCAGGGAGTACTTATATGGGGTTAGGGTAACTTACTTGGGGTCAGGGAGTACTTATATGGGACTAGGGTAACTCACTTTGGGTCAGGAAGTACTTATATGGGACTAGGGTAACTCACTTGGGGTCAGGGAGTACTTATATGGGACTAGTATAACTCACTTGGGGTCAGGGAGTACTTATATGGGACTAGGGTAACTCACTTGGGGTCAGGGAGTACTTATATGGGACTAGGGTAACTCACTTTGGGTCAGGGAGTACTTATATGGGACTAGGGTAACTCACTTGGGGTCAGGGAGTACTTATATGGGATTAGTGTAACTCACTTGGGGTCAGGGAGTATTTATATGGGACTAGAGTAACTCGCATTGGGTCAGAGAGTACTTATATGGCACTGGGGTAACTCACTTGGGGTCAGGGAGTAATTATAAAAGGGCTAGGGTAACTCCATTAGGGTAAGGGAGTACCTTTATGGGACTAAGGTAACACACTTGGGGTCAGGAATACCTAAATGGGACTAGGGTAACTTACTTGGGGTCAGGGAGTACTAATAAAGGGGCTTGGGTAACTCACTTTGTGTCAGGGAGTACTTATATGGGACTAAGGTAACTCACTTGTGGTCAGGGAGTACTTATAGAGGGGCTAGGGTAACTCAGTTGGGGTCAGGGAGTACTTATAAAGGGCCTAGGGTAACTCACTTGGGGTCAGGGAATACCTATATAGGACTAGGGTAACTCACTTGGGGGTCAGGGAGTACTTATGTGGGACTAGAGTAACTCGCATTAGGTCAGGGAGTACTTATATGGCACTGGGGTAACTCACTTGGGGTCAAGGAGTAATTATAAAAGGGCTGGGGTAACTCAATTAGGGTAAGGGAGTACCTATATGGGACTAAGGTAACTCAATTGGGGTCAGGGAATACCTATATAGGACTAGGGTAACTCACTTGGGGTCAGGGAGTACTTATATGGGACTAGAGTAACTCACTTGGGATCATGGAGTACTTATATGGGGCTAGGGTAACTTACTTGGGGTCAGGGAGTACTTATATGGGACTAGTGTAACTAACTTGGGGTGAGGGAGTACTTATATGGGACTAGGGTAACTCACTTGTGGTCAGGGAGTACTTATAGAGGGGCTAGGGTAACTCAGTTGGGGTCAGGGAGTACTTATAAAGGGACTAGGGTAACTCATTTGGGGTCAGGGAGTACTTATATGGGAATAGGATAACTCACTTTTGGTCAGGGAGTACTTATATGGGACTAGGGTAACTAACTTGGTGTCAGGGAGTACTTATATGGGACTAGGGTAACTTACTTGGGGTCAGGGAGTACTTATACTGTACTAGGGTAACTCAATTAGGGTAAGGGAGTACCTATATGGGACTAAGGTAACTCACTTGGGGTCAGGGAATACCTAAATGGGACTAGGGTAACTCACTTGGGGTCAGGGAGTACTTATATGGGACTAGAGTAACTCACTTGGGATCATGGAGTACTTATATGGGGCTAGGGTAACTTACTTGGGGTCAGGGAGTACTTATATGGGACTAGTGTAACTAACTTGGGGTGAGGGAGTACTTATATGGGACTAGGGTAACTCACTTGGGGTCAGGGAGTACTTATATGGGGTTAGGGTAACTTACTTGGGGTCAAAGAGTACTTATATGGGACTAGGGTAACTCACTTTGGGTCAGGGAGTACTTATATGGGACTAGGGTAACTCACTTGGGGTCAGGGAGTACTTATATGGGACTAGTATAACTCACTTGGGGTCAGGGAGTACTTATATGGGACTAGGGTAACTCACTTGGGGTCAGGGAGTACTTATATGGGACTAGGGTAACTCACTTTGGGTCAGGGAGTACTTATATGGGACTAGGGTAACTCACTTGGGGTCAGGGAGTACTTATATGGGACTAGTGTAACTAACTTGGGGTGAGGGAGTACTTATATGTGACTAGGGTAACTCAATTGGGGTCAGGGAGTAATAATAAAGGGTCTTGGGTAACTCACTTTGCGTCAGGGAGTACTTATTTGGGACCAGGTTAACTTACTTGGGGTCAGGGAGTACTAATAAAGGGGCTTGGGTAACTCACTTTGTGTCAGGGAGTACTTATATGGGACTAAGGTAACTCACTTGTGGTCAGGGAGTACTTATAGAGGGGCTAGGGTAACTCAGTTGGGGTCAGGGAGTACTTATAAAGGGCCTAGGGTAACTCACTTGGGGTCAGGGAATACCTATATAGGACTAGGGTAACTCACTTGGGGGTCAGGGAGTACTTATGTGGGACTAGAGTAACTCGCATTAGGTCAGGGAGTACTTATATGGCACTGGGGTAACTCACTTGGGGTCAAGGAGTAATTATAAAAGGGCTGGGGTAACTCAATTAGGGTAAGGGAGTACCTATATGGGACTAAGGTAACTCAATTGGGGTCAGGGAATACCTATATAGGACTAGGGTAACTCACTTGGGGTCAGGGAGTACTTATATGGGACTAGAGTAACTCACTTGGGATCATGGAGTACTTATATGGGGCTAGGGTAACTTACTTGGGGTCAGGGAGTACTTATATGGGACTAGTGTAACTAACTTGGGGTGAGGGAGTACTTATATGGGACTAGGGTAACTCACTTGTGGTCAGGGAGTACTTATAGAGGGGCTAGGGTAACTCAGTTGGGGTCAGGGAGTACTTATAAAGGGACTAGGGTAACTCACTTGGGGTCAGGGAGTACTTATATGGGAATAGGATAACTCACTTTTGGTCAGGGAGTACTTATATGGGACAAGGGTAACTAACTTGGTGTCAGGGAGTACTTATATGGGACTAGGGTAACTCACTTGGTATCATGGAGTACTTATATGGGGCTAGGGTAACTTACTTGGGGTCAGGGAGTACTTATACTGTACTAGGGTAACTCAATTAGGGTAAGGGAGTACTTATATGGGACTAGAGTAACTCACTTGGGATCATGGAGTACTTATATGGGGCTAGGGTAACTTACTTGGGGTCAGGGAGTACTTATATGGGACTAGTGTAACTAACTTGGGGTGAGGGAGTACTTATATGGGACTAGGGTAACTCACTTGGGGTCAGGGAGTACTTATATGGGGTTAGGGTAACTTACTTGGGGTCAGGGAGTACTTATATGGGACTAGGGTAACTCACTTTGGGTCAGGGAGTACTTATATGGGACTAGGGTAACTCACTTGGGGTCAGGGAGTACTTATATGGGACTAGTATAACTCACTTGGGGTCAGGGAGTACTTATATGGGACTAGGGTAACTCACTTGGGGTCAGGGAGTACTTATATGGGACTAGGGTAACTCACTTTGGGTCAGGGAGTACTTATATGGGACTAGGGTAACTCACTTGGGGTCAGGGAGTACTTATATGGGATTAGTGTAACTCACTTGGGGTCAGGGAGTATTTATATGGGACTAGAGTAACTCGCATTGGGTCAGAGAGTACTTATATGGCACTGGGGTAACTCACTTGGGGTCAGGGAGTAATTATAAAAGGGCTAGGGTAACTCCATTAGGGTAAGGGAGTACCTTTATGGGACTAAGGTAACACACTTGGGGTCAGGAATACCTAAATGGGACTAGGGTAACTTACTTGGGGTCAGGGAGTACTAATAAAGGGGCTTGGGTAACTCACTTTGTGTCAGGGAGTACTTATATGGGACTAAGGTAACTCACTTGTGGTCAGGGAGTACTTATAGAGGGGCTAGGGTAACACAGTTGGGGTCAGGGAGTACTTATAAAGGGCCTAGGGTAACTCACTTGGGGTCAGGGAATACCTATATACGACTAGGGTAACTCACTTGGGGGTCAGGGAGTACTTATGTGGGACTAGAGTAACTCGCATTAGGTCAGGGAGTACTTATATGGCACTGGGGTAACTCACTTGGGGTCAAGGAGTAATTATAAAAGGGCTGGGGTAACTCAATTAGGGTAAGGGAGTACCTATATGGGACTAAGGTAACTCAATTGGGGTCAGGGAATACCTATATAGGACTAGGGTAACTCACTTGGGGTCAGGGAGTACTTATATGGGACTAGAGTAACTCACTTGGGACCATGGAGTACTTATATGGGGCTAGGGTAACTTACTTGGGGTCAGGGAGTACTTATATGGGACTAGTGTAACTAACTTGGGGTGAGGGAGTACTTATATGGGACTAGGGTAACTCACTTGTGGTCAGGGAGTACTTATAGAGGGGCTAGGGTAACTCAGTTGGGGTCAGGGAGTACTTATAAAGGGACTAGGGTAACTCACTTGGGGTCAGGGAGTACTTATATGGGAATAGGATAACTCACTTTTGGTCAGGGAGTACTTATATGGGACTAGGGTAACTAACTTGGTGTCAGGGAGTACTTATATGGGACTAGGGTAACTTACTTGGGGTCAGGGAGTACTTATACTGTACTAGGGTAACTCAATTAGGGTAAGGGAGTACCTATATGGGACTAAGGTAACTCACTTGGGGTCAGGGAATACCTAAATGGGACTAGGGTAACTCACTTGGGGTCAGGGAGTACTTATATGGGACTAGAGTAACTCACTTGGGATCATGGAGTACTTATATGGGGCTAGGGTAACTTACTTGGGGTCAGGGAGTACTTATATGGGACTAGTGTAACTAACTTGGGGTGAGGGAGTACTTATATGGGACTAGGGTAACTCACTTGGGGTCAGGGAGTACTTATATGGGGTTAGGGTAACTTACTTGGGGTCAAAGAGTACTTATATGGGACTAGGGTAACTCACTTTGGGTCAGGGAGTACTTATATGGGACTAGGGTAACTCACTTGGGGTCAGGGAGTACTTATATGGGACTAGGGTAACTCACTTGGGGTCAGGGAGTACTTATATGGGGTTAGGGTAACTTACTTGGGGTCAGGGAGTACTTATATGGGACTAGGGTAACTCACTTGGGGTCAGGGAGTACTTATATGGGGTTAGGGTGACTTACTTGGGGTCAGGGAGTACTTATATGGGACTAGGGTAACTCACTTGGGGTCAGGGAGTACTTATATGGGACTAGGGTAACTCACTTGGGGTAAGGGAGTACTAATAAAGGGGCTTGGGTAACTCACTTTGTGTCAGGGAGTACTTATATGGGAATAGGGTAACTCACATTTGGTCAGGGAGTACTTATAAAGGGGCTAGGGTAACTCAGTTGGGGTCAGGGAGTACTTATAAAGCGACTAGGGTAACTCACTTGGGGTAAGGGAGTACTAATAAAGGGGCTTGGGTAACTCACTTTGGGTCAGGGAGTACTTATATGGGACTAGGGTAACCCACTTGGTATCATGGAGTACTTATATGGGGCTAGGGTAACTTACTTGGGGTCAGGGAGTACTTATACTGTACTAGGGTAACTCAATTAGGGTAAGGGAGTACCTATATGGGACTAAGGTAACTCACTTGGGGTCAGGGAATACCTAAATGGGACTAGGGTAACTCACTTGGGGTCAGGGAGTACTTATATGGGACTAGGGTAACTCACTTTGGGTCAGGGAGTACTTATATGGGACTAGGGTAACTCACTTGGGGTAAGGGAGTACTAATAAATGGGCTTGGGTAACTCACTTTGTGTCAGGTAGTACTTCTAAGGTACCAAGGAAACTCACTTGGGGTCAGGAAGTACTTATATGGGACTAGGGTAACTCACTTGGGGTCAGGGAGTAATAATGAAAGGTCTTGGGTAACTGACTTTGGGTCAGTGAGTACTTATTTAGGACTAGTGTAACTCACTTGGTGTCAGGGAGTACTTATATGGGACTAGAGTAACTCACTTGGGATCATGGAGTACTTATATGGGGCTAGGGTAACTTACTTGGGGTCAGGGAGTACTTATATGGGACTAGTGTAACTAACTTGGGGTGAGGGAGTACTTATATGGGACTAGGGTAACTCACTTGGGGTCAGGGAGTACTTATATGGGGTTAGGGTAACTTACTTGGGGTCAGGGAGTACTTATATGGGACTAGTGTAACTCACTTGGGGTCAGGGAGTACTTATATGGGGTTAGGGTAACTTACTTGGGGTCAGGGAGTACTTATATGGGACTAGGGTAACTCAATTGGGGTCAGGGAGTACTTATATGGGACTAGGGTAACTCACTTGGGGTAAGGGAGTACTAATAAAGGGGCTTGGGTAACTCACTTTGTGTCAGGGAGTACTTATATGGGAATAGGGTAACTCACTTTTGGTCAGGGAGTACTTATAAAGGGGCTAGGGTAACTCAGTTGGGGTCAGGGAGTACTTATAAAGCGACTAGGGTAACTCACTTTGGGTCAGGGAGTACTTATATGGGACTAGGGTAACTCACTTGGTATCATGGAGTACTTATATGGGGCTAGGGTAACTTACTTGGGGTCAGGGAGTACTTATACTGCACTAGGGTAACTCAATTAGGGTAAGGGAGTACCTATATGGGACTAAGGTAACTCACTTGGGGTCAGGGAATACCTAAATGGGACTAGGGTAACTCACTTGGGGTCAGGGAGTACTTATATGGGACTAGGGTAACTCACTTTGGGTCAGGGAGTACTTATATGGGACTAGGGTAACTCACTTTGGGTCAGGGTTTACTTATGTGGTACTAGGGTAACTCACTTGGGGGTCAGGGAGCACTTATATGGGACTAGTGTAACTCACTTGGGGTCAGGGAGTACTTATACGGGACTAGGGTAACTCACTTTGGGTCAGGGAGTACTTATATGGGACTAGGGTAACTCACTTGGGGTCAGGGAGTACTTATGTGGGACTAGTATAACTCACTTGGGGTCAGGGAGTACTTATATGGGACTAGGGTAACTCACTTGGGGTCAGGGAGTACTTATATGAGACTAGGGTAACTCACTTGGGGTGAAGGGAGTACTTATATGGGACTAGGGTAACTCACTTGGGGTCAGGGAGTAATAATAAAGGGTCTTGGGTAACTCACTTTGCGTCAGGGAGTACTTATTTGGGACCAGGGTAACTTACTTGGGGTCAGGGAGTACTAATAAAGGGGCTTGGGTAACTCAGTTGGGGTTAGGGAGTACTTATAAAGGGACTAGGGTAACTCACTTGGGGTCAGGGAATACCTATATAGGACTAGGGTAACTCACTTGGGGTCAGGGAGTACTTATATGGGACTAGAGTAACTCGCATTAGGTCAGGGATTACTTATATGGCACTGGGGTAACTCACTTGGGGTCAAGGAGTAATTATAAAAGGGCTGGGGTAACTCAATTACGGTAAGGGAGTACCTATATGGGACTAAGGTAACTCACTTGGGGTCAGGGAATACCTATATAGGACTAGGGTAACTCACTTGGGGTCAGGGAATACCTAAATGGGACTAGGGTAACTCACTTGGTGTCAGGGAGTACTTATATGGGACTAGGGTAACTCACTTTGGGTCAGGGAGTACTTATATGGGACTAGGGTAACTCACTTTGGGTCAGGGAGTACTTATGTGGTACTAGGGTAACTCCCTTGGGGGTAAGGGAGCACTTATATGGGACTAGTGTAACTCACTTGGGGTCAGGGAGTACTTATATGGGACTAGGGTAACTCACTTTGGGTCAGGGAGTACTTATATGGAACTAGGGTAACTCACTTGGGGTCAGGGAGTACTTATTTGGGACCAGGGTAACTTACTTGGGGTCAGGGAGTACTAATAAAGGGGCTTGGGTAACTCACTTTGTGTCAGGGAGTACTTATATGGGACTAAGGTAACTCACTTGTGGTCAGGGAGTACTTATAGAGGGGCTAGGGTAACTCAGTTGGGGTCAGGGAGTACTTATAAAGGGACTAGGGTAACTCACTTGGGGTCAGGGAATACCTATATAGGACTAGGGTAACTCACTTGAGGGTCAGGGAGTACTTATGTGGTACTAGAGTAACTCGCATTAGGTCAGGGAGTACTTATATGGCACTGGGGTAACTCACTTGGGGTCAAGGAGTAATTATAAAAGGGCTGGTGTAACTCAATTAGGGTAAGGGAGTACCTATATGGGACTAAGGTAACTCACTTGGGGTCAGGGAATACCTATATAGGACTAGGGTAACTCACTTGGGGTCAGGGAGTACTTATATGGGACTAGAGTAACTCACTTGGGATCATGGAGTACTTATATGGGGCTAGGGTAACTTACTTGGGGTCAGGGAGTACTTATATGGGACTAGTGTAACTAACTTGGGGTGAGGGAGTACTTATATGGGACTAGGGTAACTCACTTGTGGTCAGGGAGTACTTATAGAGGGGCTAGGGTAACTCAGTTGGAGTCAGGGAGTACTTATAAAGGGACTAGGGTAACTCACTTGGGGTCAGGGAGTACTTATATGGGAATAGGATAACTCACTTTTGGTCAGGGAGTACTTATTAGGGACTAGGGTAACTAACTTGGTGTCAGGGAGTACTTATATGGGACTAGGGTAACTCACTTGGTATCATGGAGTACTTATATGGGGCTAGGGTAACTTACTTGGGGTCAGGGAGTACTTATACTGTACTAGGGTAACTCAATTAGGGTAAGGGAGTACCTATATGGGACTAAGGTAACTCACTTGGGGTCAGGGAATACCTAAATGGGACTAGGGTAACTCACTTGGTGTCAGGGAGTACTTATATGGGACTAGAGTAACTCACTTGGGATCATGGAGTACTTATATGGGGCTAGGGTAACTTACTTGGGGTCAGGGAGTACTTATATGGGACTAGTGTAACTAACTTGGGGTGAGGGAGTACTTATATGGGACTAGGGTAACTCACTTGGGGTCAGGGAGTACTTATATGGGGTTAGGGTAACTTACTTGGGGTCAGGGAGTACTTATATGGGACTAGGGTAACTCACTTTGGGTCAGGAAGTACTTATATGGGACTAGGGTAACTCACTTGGGGTCAGGGAGTACTTATATGGGACTAGTATAACTCACTTGGGGTCAGGGAGTACTTATATGGGACTAGGGTAACTCACTTGGGGTCAGGGAGTACTTATATGGGACTAGGGTAACTCACTTTGGGTCAGGGAGTACTTATATGGGACTAGGGTAACTCACTTGGGGTCAGGGAGTACTTATATGGGATTAGTGTAACTCACTTGGGGTCAGGGAGTATTTATATGGGACTAGAGTAACTCGCATTGGGTCAGAGAGTACTTATATGGCACTGGGGTAACTCACTTGGGGTCAGGGAGTAATTATAAAAGGGCTAGGGTAACTCCATTAGGGTAAGGGAGTACCTTTATGGGACTAAGGTAACACACTTGGGGTCAGGAATACCTAAATGGGACTAGGGTAACTTACTTGGGGTCAGGGAGTACTAATAAAGGGGCTTGGGTAACTCACTTTGTGTCAGGGAGTACTTATATGGGACTAAGGTAACTCACTTGTGGTCAGGGAGTACTTATAGAGGGGCTAGGGTAACTCAGTTGGGGTCAGGGAGTACTTATAAAGGGCCTAGGGTAACTCACTTGGGGTCAGGGAATACCTATATAGGACTAGGGTAACTCACTTGGGGGTCAGGGAGTACTTATGTGGGACTAGAGTAACTCGCATTAGGTCAGGGAGTACTTATATGGCACTGGGGTAACTCACTTGGGGTCAAGGAGTAATTATAAAAGGGCTGGGGTAACTCAATTAGGGTAAGGGAGTACCTATATGGGACTAAGGTAACTCAATTGGGGTCAGGGAATACCTATATAGGACTAGGGTAACTCACTTGGGGTCAGGGAGTACTTATATGGGACTAGAGTAACTCACTTGGGATCATGGAGTACTTATATGGGGCTAGGGTAACTTACTTGGGGTCAGGGAGTACTTATATGGGACTAGTGTAACTAACTTGGGGTGAGGGAGTACTTATATGGGACTAGGGTAACTCACTTGTGGTCAGGGAGTACTTATAGAGGGGCTAGGGTAACTCAGTTGGGGTCAGGGAGTACTTATAAAGGGACTAGGGTAACTCATTTGGGGTCAGGGAGTACTTATATGGGAATAGGATAACTCACTTTTGGTCAGGGAGTACTTATATGGGACTAGGGTAACTAACTTGGTGTCAGGGAGTACTTATATGGGACTAGGGTAACTTACTTGGGGTCAGGGAGTACTTATACTGTACTAGGGTAACTCAATTAGGGTAAGGGAGTACCTATATGGGACTAAGGTAACTCACTTGGGGTCAGGGAATACCTAAATGGGACTAGGGTAACTCACTTGGGGTCAGGGAGTACTTATATGGGACTAGAGTAACTCACTTGGGATCATGGAGTACTTATATGGGGCTAGGGTAACTTACTTGGGGTCAGGGAGTACTTATATGGGACTAGTGTAACTAACTTGGGGTGAGGGAGTACTTATATGGGACTAGGGTAACTCACTTGGGGTCAGGGAGTACTTATATGGGGTTAGGGTAACTTACTTGGGGTCAAAGAGTACTTATATGGGACTAGGGTAACTCACTTTGGGTCAGGGAGTACTTATATGGGACTAGGGTAACTCACTTGGGGTCAGGGAGTACTTATATGGGACTAGTATAACTCACTTGGGGTCAGGGAGTACTTATATGGGACTAGGGTAACTCACTTGGGGTCAGGGAGTACTTATATGGGACTAGGGTAACTCACTTTGGGTCAGGGAGTACTTATATGGGACTAGGGTAACTCACTTGGGGTCAGGGAGTACTTATATGGGACTAGTGTAACTAACTTGGGGTGAGGGAGTACTTATATGTGACTAGGGTAACTCAATTGGGGTCAGGGAGTAATAATAAAGGGTCTTGGGTAACTCACTTTGCGTCAGGGAGTACTTATTTGGGACCAGGTTAACTTACTTGGGGTCAGGGAGTACTAATAAAGGGGCTTGGGTAACTCACTTTGTGTCAGGGAGTACTTATATGGGACTAAGGTAACTCACTTGTGGTCAGGGAGTACTTATAGAGGGGCTAGGGTAACTCAGTTGGGGTCAGGGAGTACTTATAAAGGGCCTAGGGTAACTCACTTGGGGTCAGGGAATACCTATATAGGACTAGGGTAACTCACTTGGGGGTCAGGGAGTACTTATGTGGGACTAGAGTAACTCGCATTAGGTCAGGGAGTACTTATATGGCACTGGGGTAACTCACTTGGGGTCAAGGAGTAATTATAAAAGGGCTGGGGTAACTCAATTAGGGTAAGGGAGTACCTATATGGGACTAAGGTAACTCAATTGGGGTCAGGGAATACCTATATAGGACTAGGGTAACTCACTTGGGGTCAGGGAGTACTTATATGGGACTAGAGTAACTCACTTGGGATCATGGAGTACTTATATGGGGCTAGGGTAACTTACTTGGGGTCAGGGAGTACTTATATGGGACTAGTGTAACTAACTTGGGGTGAGGGAGTACTTATATGGGACTAGGGTAACTCACTTGTGGTCAGGGAGTACTTATAGAGGGGCTAGGGTAACTCAGTTGGGGTCAGGGAGTACTTATAAAGGGACTAGGGTAACTCACTTGGGGTCAGGGAGTACTTATATGGGAATAGGATAACTCACTTTTGGTCAGGGAGTACTTATATGGGACAAGGGTAACTAACTTGGTGTCAGGGAGTACTTATATGGGACTAGGGTAACTCACTTGGTATCATGGAGTACTTATATGGGGCTAGGGTAACTTACTTGGGGTCAGGGAGTACTTATACTGTACTAGGGTAACTCAATTAGGGTAAGGGAGTACTTATATGGGACTAGAGTAACTCACTTGGGATCATGGAGTACTTATATGGGGCTAGGGTAACTTACTTGGGGTCAGGGAGTACTTATATGGGACTAGTGTAACTAACTTGGGGTGAGGGAGTACTTATATGGGACTAGGGTAACTCACTTGGGGTCAGGGAGTACTTATATGGGGTTAGGGTAACTTACTTGGGGTCAGGGAGTACTTATATGGGACTAGGGTAACTCACTTTGGGTCAGGGAGTACTTATATGGGACTAGGGTAACTCACTTGGGGTCAGGGAGTACTTATATGGGACTAGTATAACTCACTTGGGGTCAGGGAGTACTTATATGGGACTAGGGTAACTCACTTGGGGTCAGGGAGTACTTATATGGGACTAGGGTAACTCACTTTGGGTCAGGGAGTACTTATATGGGACTAGGGTAACTCACTTGGGGTCAGGGAGTACTTATATGGGATTAGTGTAACTCACTTGGGGTCAGGGAGTATTTATATGGGACTAGAGTAACTCGCATTGGGTCAGAGAGTACTTATATGGCACTGGGGTAACTCACTTGGGGTCAGGGAGTAATTATAAAAGGGCTAGGGTAACTCCATTAGGGTAAGGGAGTACCTTTATGGGACTAAGGTAACACACTTGGGGTCAGGAATACCTAAATGGGACTAGGGTAACTTACTTGGGGTCAGGGAGTACTAATAAAGGGGCTTGGGTAACTCACTTTGTGTCAGGGAGTACTTATATGGGACTAAGGTAACTCACTTGTGGTCAGGGAGTACTTATAGAGGGGCTAGGGTAACACAGTTGGGGTCAGGGAGTACTTATAAAGGGCCTAGGGTAACTCACTTGGGGTCAGGGAATACCTATATACGACTAGGGTAACTCACTTGGGGGTCAGGGAGTACTTATGTGGGACTAGAGTAACTCGCATTAGGTCAGGGAGTACTTATATGGCACTGGGGTAACTCACTTGGGGTCAAGGAGTAATTATAAAAGGGCTGGGGTAACTCAATTAGGGTAAGGGAGTACCTATATGGGACTAAGGTAACTCAATTGGGGTCAGGGAATACCTATATAGGACTAGGGTAACTCACTTGGGGTCAGGGAGTACTTATATGGGACTAGAGTAACTCACTTGGGACCATGGAGTACTTATATGGGGCTAGGGTAACTTACTTGGGGTCAGGGAGTACTTATATGGGACTAGTGTAACTAACTTGGGGTGAGGGAGTACTTATATGGGACTAGGGTAACTCACTTGTGGTCAGGGAGTACTTATAGAGGGGCTAGGGTAACTCAGTTGGGGTCAGGGAGTACTTATAAAGGGACTAGGGTAACTCACTTGGGGTCAGGGAGTACTTATATGGGAATAGGATAACTCACTTTTGGTCAGGGAGTACTTATATGGGACTAGGGTAACTAACTTGGTGTCAGGGAGTACTTATATGGGACTAGGGTAACTTACTTGGGGTCAGGGAGTACTTATACTGTACTAGGGTAACTCAATTAGGGTAAGGGAGTACCTATATGGGACTAAGGTAACTCACTTGGGGTCAGGGAATACCTAAATGGGACTAGGGTAACTCACTTGGGGTCAGGGAGTACTTATATGGGACTAGAGTAACTCACTTGGGATCATGGAGTACTTATATGGGGCTAGGGTAACTTACTTGGGGTCAGGGAGTACTTATATGGGACTAGTGTAACTAACTTGGGGTGAGGGAGTACTTATATGGGACTAGGGTAACTCACTTGGGGTCAGGGAGTACTTATATGGGGTTAGGGTAACTTACTTGGGGTCAAAGAGTACTTATATGGGACTAGGGTAACTCACTTTGGGTCAGGGAGTACTTATATGGGACTAGGGTAACTCACTTGGGGTCAGGGAGTACTTATATGGGACTAGTATAACTCACTTGGGGTCAGGGAGTACTTATATGGGACTAGGGTAACTCACTTGGGGTCAGGGAGTACTTATATGGGACTAGGGTAACTCACTTTGGGTCAGGGAGTACTTATATGGGACTAGGGTAACTCACTTGGGGTCAGGGAGTACTTATATGGGACTAGTGTAACTAACTTGGGGTGA
This sequence comes from Prorops nasuta, assembly GCF_024137725.1. Lineage (NCBI taxonomy): Eukaryota > Metazoa > Arthropoda > Insecta > Hymenoptera > Bethylidae > Prorops > Prorops nasuta. The sequence goes on along the minus strand of NW_027116841.1, from coordinate 185,114 downwards.
GGGAGTACTTATATGTGACTAGGGTAACTCAATTGGGGTCAGGGAGTACTTATATGGGATTAGTGTAACTCACTTGGGGTCAGGGAGTATTTATATGGGACTAGAGTAACTCGCATTGGGTCAGGGAGTACTTATATGGCACTGGGGTAACTCACTTGGGGTCAGGGAGTAATTATAAAAGGGCTAGGGTAACTACATTATGGTAAGGGAGTACCTTTATGGGACTAAGGTAACTCACTTGGGGTCAGGGAGTACATATATGGGACTAGGGTAACTCACTTGTGGTCAGGGAGTACTTATAGAGGGGCTAGGGTAACTCAGTTGGGGTCAGGGAGTACTTATAAAGGGACTAGGGTAACTCACTTGGGGTCAGGGAGTACTTATATGGGACTAGGATAACTCACTTTGGGTCAGGGAGTACTTATATGGTACTAGGATAACTCACTTGGGGTTCAGGGAGTACTTATTTGGGACTAGTGTAACTCACTTGGGGTCAGGGAGTACTTATATCGGACTAGGGTAACTAACTTGGGGTCAGGGAGTACTTATATGGGACTAGTGTAACTCACTTGGGGTCAGGGAGTACTTATATTGGACTAGGGTAACTCACTTGGGGTCAGGGAGTACTTATATGGGACTAGTGTAACTCACTTGGGGGTCAGGGAGTACTTATTTGGGACTAGGGTAACTCACTTTTGGTCAGGGAGTACTTATGTGGGACTAGGGTAACACAATTGGGGTCAGGGAGTACTTATAAAGGGGCTAGGGTAACTCGCTTGAAGTCAGGGAGTACTTATAAGGTACTAAGGAAACTCACTTGGGGTCAGGAAGTACTTATATGGGACTAGGGTAACTCACTTGGGGTCAGGGAGTAATAATGAAAGGTCTTGGGTAACTGACTTTGGGTCAGTGAGTACTTATTTAGGACTAGGGTAACTCACTTGATGTCAGGGAGTACTTATATGGCACTGGGGTAACTCACTTGGGGTCAGGGAGTACTTATATGGGACTAGGGTAACTCACTTGTGGTCAGGGAGTACTTATAGAGGGGCTAGGGTAACTCAGTTGGGGTCAGGGAGTACTTATAAAGGGACTAGGGTAACTCACTTGGGGTCAGGGAATACCTATATAGGACTAGGGTAACTCACTTGAGGGTCAGGGAGTACTTATGTGGTACTAGAGTAACTCGCATTAGGTCAGGGAGTACTTATATGGCACTGGGGTAACTCACTTGGGGTCAAGGAGTAATTATAAAAGGGCTGGGGTAACTCAATTAGGGTAAGGGAGTACCTATATGGGACTAAGGTAACTCACTTGGGGTCAGGGAATACCTATATAGGACTAGGGTAACTCACTTGGGGTCAGGGAGTACTTATATGGGACTAGAGTAACTCACTTGGGATCATGGAGTACTTATATGGGGCTAGGGTAACTTACTTGGGGTCAGGGAGTACTTATATGGGACTAGTGTAACTAACTTGGGGTGAGGGAGTACTTATATGGGACTAGGGTAACTCACTTGTGGTCAGGGAGTACTTATAGAGGGGCTAGGGTAACTCAGTTGGAGTCAGGGAGTACTTATAAAGGGACTAGGGTAACTCACTTGGGGTCAGGGAGTACTTATATGGGAATAGGATAACTCACTTTTGGTCAGGGAGTACTTATTAGGGACTAGGGTAACTAACTTGGTGTCAGGGAGTACTTATATGGGACTAGGGTAACTCACTTGGTATCATGGAGTACTTATATGGGGCTAGGGTAACTTACTTGGGGTCAGGGAGTACTTATACTGTACTAGGGTAACTCAATTAGGGTAAGGGAGTACCTATATGGGACTAAGGTAACTCACTTGGGGTCAGGGAATACCTAAATGGGACTAGGGTAACTCACTTGGGGTCAGGGAGTACTTATATGGGACTAGAGTAACTCACTTGGGATCATGGAGTACTTATATGGGGCTAGGGTAACTTACTTGGGGTCAGGGAGTACTTATATGGGACTAGTGTAACTAACTTGGGGTGAGGGAGTACTTATATGGGACTAGGGTAACTCACTTGGGGTCAGGGAGTACTTATATGGGGTTAGGGTAACTTACTTGGGGTCAGGGAGTACTTATATGGGACTAGGGTAACTCACTTTGGGTCAGGAAGTACTTATATGGGACTAGGGTAACTCACTTGGGGTCAGGGAGTACTTATATGGGACTAGTATAACTCACTTGGGGTCAGGGAGTACTTATATGGGACTAGAGTAACTCGCATTGGGTCAGAGAGTACTTATATGGCACTGGGGTAACTCACTTGGGGTCAGGGAGTAATTATAAAAGGGCTAGGGTAACTCCATTAGGGTAAGGGAGTACCTTTATGGGACTAAGGTAACACACTTGGGGTCAGGAATACCTAAATGGGACTAGGGTAACTTACTTGGGGTCAGGGAGTACTAATAAAGGGGCTTGGGTAACTCACTTTGTGTCAGGGAGTACTTATATGGGACTAAGGTAACTCACTTGTGGTCAGGGAGTACTTATAGAGGGGCTAGGGTAACTCAGTTGGGGTCAGGGAGTACTTATAAAGGGCCTAGGGTAACTCACTTGGGGTCAGGGAATACCTATATAGGACTAGGGTAACTCACTTGGGGGTCAGGGAGTACTTATGTGGGACTAGAGTAACTCGCATTAGGTCAGGGAGTACTTATATGGCACTGGGGTAACTCACTTGGGGTCAAGGAGTAATTATAAAAGGGCTGGGGTAACTCAATTAGGGTAAGGGAGTACCTATATGGGACTAAGGTAACTCAATTGGGGTCAGGGAATACCTATATAGGACTAGGGTAACTCACTTGGGGTCAGGGAGTACTTATATGGGACTAGAGTAACTCACTTGGGATCATGGAGTACTTATATGGGGCTAGGGTAACTTACTTGGGGTCAGGGAGTACTTATATGGGACTAGTGTAACTAACTTGGGGTGAGGGAGTACTTATATGGGACTAGGGTAACTCACTTGTGGTCAGGGAGTACTTATAGAGGGGCTAGGGTAACTCAGTTGGGGTCAGGGAGTACTTATAAAGGGACTAGGGTAACTCACTTGGGGTCAGGGAGTACTTATATGGGAATAGGATAACTCACTTTTGGTCAGGGAGTACTTATATGGGACTAGGGTAACTAACTTGGTGTCAGGGAGTACTTATATGGGACTAGGGTAACTTACTTGGGGTCAGGGAGTACTTATACTGTACTAGGGTAACTCAATTAGGGTAAGGGAGTACCTATATGGGACTAAGGTAACTCACTTGGGGTCAGGGAATACCTAAATGGGACTAGGGTAACTCACTTGGGGTCAGGGAGTACTTATATGGGACTAGAGTAACTCACTTGGGATCATGGAGTACTTATATGGGGCTAGGGTAACTTACTTGGGGTCAGGGAGTACTTATATGGGACTAGTGTAACTAACTTGGGGTGAGGGAGTACTTATATGGGACTAGGGTAACTCACTTGGGGTCAGGGAGTACTTATATGGGGTTAGGGTAACTTACTTGGGGTCAAAGAGTACTTATATGGGACTAGGGTAACTCACTTTGGGTCAGGGAGTACTTATATGGGACTAGGGTAACTCACTTGGGGTCAGGGAGTACTTATATGGGACTAGTATAACTCACTTGGGGTCAGGGAGTACTTATATGGGACTAGGGTAACTCACTTGGGGTCAGGGAATACCTATATAGGACTAGGGTAACTCACTTGGGGTCAGGGAGTACTTATATGGGACTAGAGTAACTCACTTGGGATCATGGAGTACTTATATGGGGCTAGGGTAACTTACTTGGGGTCAGGGAGTACTTATATGGGACTAGTGTAACTAACTTGGGGTGAGGGAGTACTTATATGGGACTAGGGTAACTCACTTGTGGTCAGGGAGTACTTATAGAGGGGCTAGGGTAACTCAGTTGGGGTCAGGGAGTACTTATAAAGGGACTAGGGTAACTCACTTGGGGTCAGGGAGTACTTATATGGGAATAGGATAACTCACTTTTGGTCAGGGAGTACTTATATGGGACTAGGGTAACTAACTTGGTGTCAGGGAGTACTTATATGGGACTAGGGTAACTCACTTGGTATCATGGAGTACTTATATGGGGCTAGGGTAACTTACTTGGGGTCAGGGAGTACTTATACTGTACTAGGGTAACTCAATTAGGGTAAGGGAGTACTTATATGGGACTAGAGTAACTCACTTGGGATCATGGAGTACTTATATGGGGCTAGGGTAACTTACTTGGGGTCAGGGAGTACTTATATGGGACTAGTGTAACTAACTTGGGGTGAGGGAGTACTTATATGGGACTAGGGTAACTCACTTGGGGTCAGGGAGTACTTATATGGGGTTAGGGTAACTTACTTGGGGTCAGGGAGTACTTATATGGGACTAGGGTAACATACTTTGGGTCAGGGAGTACTTATATGGGACTAGGGTAACTCACTTGGGGTCAGGGAGTACTTATATGGGACTAGTATAACTCACTTGGGGTCAGGGAGTACTTATATGGGACTAGGGTAACTCACTTGGGGTCAGGGAGTACTTATATGGGACTAGGGTAACTCACTTTGGGTCAGGGAGTACTTATATGGGACTAGGGTAACTCACTTGGGGTCAGGGAGTACTTATATGGGATTAGTGTAACTCACTTGGGGTCAGGGAGTATTTATATGGGACTAGAGTAACTCGCATTGGGTCAGAGAGTACTTATATGGCACTGGGGTAACTCACTTGGGGTCAGGGAGTAATTATAAAAGGGCTAGGGTAACTCCATTAGGGTAAGGGAGTACCTTTATGGGACTAAGGTAACACACTTGGGGTCAGGAATACCTAAATGGGACTAGGGTAACTTACTTGGAGTCAGGGAGTACTAATAAAGGGGCTTGGGTAACTCACTTTGTGTCAGGGAGTACTTATATGGGACTAAGGTAACTCACTTGTGGTCAGGGAGTACTTATAGAGGGGCTAGGGTAACTCAGTTGGGGTCAGGGAGTACTTATAAAGGGCCTAGGGTAACTCACTTGGGGTCAGGGAATACCTATATAGGACTAGGGTAACTCACTTGGGGGTCAGGGAGTACTTATGTGGGACTAGAGTAACTCGCATTAGGTCAGGGAGTACTTATATGGCACTGGGGTAACTCACTTGGGGTCAAGGAGTAATTATAAAAGGGCTGGGGTAACTCAATTAGGGTAAGGGAGTACCTATATGGGACTAAGGTAACTCAATTGGGGTCAGGGAATACCTATATAGGACTAGGGTAACTCACTTGGGGTCAGGGAGTACTTATATGGGACTAGAGTAACACACTTGGGACCATGGAGTACTTATATGGGGCTAGGGTAACTTACTTGGGGTCAGGGAGTACTTATATGGGACTAGTGTAACTAACTTGGGGTGAGGGAGTACTTATATGGGACTAGGGTAACTCACTTGTGGTCAGGGAGTACTTATAGAGGGGCTAGGGTAACTCAGTTGGGGTCAGGGAGTACTTATAAAGGGACTAGGGTAACTCACTTGGGGTCAGGGAGTACTTATATGGGAATAGGATAACTCACTTTTGGTCAGGGAGTACTTATATGGGACTAGGGTAACTAACTTGGTGTCAGGGAGTACTTATATGGGACTAGGGTAACTTACTTGGGGTCAGGGAGTACTTATACTGTACTAGGGTAACTCAATTAGGGTAAGGGAGTACCTATATGGGACTAAGGTAACTCACTTGGGGTCAGGGAATACCTAAATGGGACTAGGGTAACTCACTTGGGGTCAGGGAGTACTTATATGGGACTAGAGTAACTCACTTGGGATCATGGAGTACTTATATGGGGCTAGGGTAACTTACTTGGGGTCAGGGAGTACTTATATGGGACTAGTGTAACTAACTTGGGGTGAGGGAGTACTTATATGGGACTAGGGTAACTCACTTGGGGTCAGGGAGTACTTATATGGGGTTAGGGTAACTTACTTGGGGTCAAAGAGTACTTATATGGGACTAGGGTAACTCACTTTGGGTCAGGGAGTACTTATATGGGACTAGGGTAACTCACTTGGGGTTAGGGAGTACTTATATGGGACTAGTATAACTCACTTGGGGTCAGGGAGTACTTATATGGGACTAGGGTAACTCACTTGGGGTCAGGGAGTACTTATATGGGACTAGGGTATCACTTTGGGTCAGGGAGTACTTATATGGGACTAGGGTAACTCACTTGGGGTCAGGGAGTACTTATATGGGACTAGTGTAACTAACTTGGGGTGAGGGAGTACTTATATGTGACTAGGGTAACTCAATTGGGGTCAGGGAGTACTTATATGGGATTAGTGTAACTCACTTGGGGTCAGGGAGTATTTATATGGGACTAGAGTAACTCGCATTGGGTCAGGGAGTACTTATATGGGACTAGGATAACTCACTTTGGGTCAGGGAGTACTTATATGGTACTAGGATAACTCACTTGGGGTTCAGGGAGTACTTATTTGGGACTAGTGTAACTCACTTGGGGTCAGGGAGTACTTATATCGGACTAGGGTAACTAACTTGGGGTCAGGGAGTACTTATATGGGACTAGTGTAACTCACTTGGGGTCAGGGAGTACTTATATTGGACTAGGGTAACTCACTTGGGGTCAGGGAGTACTTATATGGGACTAGTGTAACTCACTTGGGGGTCAGGGAGTACTTATTTGGGACTAGGGTAACTCACTTTTGGTCAGGGAGTACTTATGTGGGACTAGGGTAACACAATTGGGGTCAGGGAGTACTTATAAAGGGGCTAGGGTAACTCGCTTGAAGTAAGGGAGTACTTATAAGGTACTAAGGAAACTCACTTGGGGTCAGGAAGTACTTATATGGGACTAGGGTAACTCACTTGGGGTCAGGGAGTAATAATGAAAGGTCTTGGGTAACTGACTTTGGGTCAGTGAGTACTTATTTAGGACTAGGGTAACTCACTTGATGTCAGGGAGTACTTATATGGCACTGGGGTAACTCACTTGGGGTCAGGGAGTACTTATATGGGACTAGGGTAACTCACTTGTGGTCAGGGAGTACTTATAGAGGGGCTAGGGTAACTCAGTTGGGGTCAGGGAGTACTTATAAAGGGACTAGGGTAACTCACTTGGGGTCAGGGAATACCTATATAGGACTAGGGTAACTCACTTGAGGGTCAGGGAGTACTTATGTGGTACTAGAGTAACTCGCATTAGGTCAGGGAGTACTTATATGGCACTGGGGTAACTCACTTGGGGTCAAGGAGTAATTATAAAAGGGCTGGGGTAACTCAATTAGGGTAAGGGAGTACCTATATGGGACTAAGGTAACTCACTTGGGGTCAGGGAATACCTATATAGGACTAGGGTAACTCACTTGGGGTCAGGGAGTACTTATATGGGACTAGAGTAACTCACTTGGGATCATGGAGTACTTATATGGGGCTAGGGTAACTTACTTGGGGTCAGGGAGTACTTATATGGGACTAGTGTAACTAACTTGGGGTGAGGGAGTACTTATATGGGACTAGGGTAACTGACTTGTGGTCAGGGAGTACTTATAGAGGGGCTAGGGTAACTCAGTTGGAGTCAGGGAGTACTTATAAAGGGACTAGGGTAACTCACTTGGGGTCAGGGAGTACTTATATGGGAATAGGATAACTCACTTTTGGTCAGGGAGTACTTATTAGGGACTAGGGTAACTAACTTGGTGTCAGGGAGTACTTATATGGGACTAGGGTAACTCACTTGGTATCATGGAGTACTTATATGGGGCTAGGGTAACTTACTTGGGGTCAGGGAGTACTTATACTGCACTAGGGTAACTCAATTAGGGTAAGGGAGTACCTATATGGGACTAAGGTAACTCACTTGGGGTCAGGGAATACCTAAATGGGACTAGGGTAACTCACTTGGGGTCAGGGAGTACTTATATGGGACTAGAGTAACTCACTTGGGATCATGGAGTACTTATATGGGGCTAGGGTAACTTACTTGGGGTCAGGGAGTACTTATATGGGACTAGTGTAACTAACTTGGGGTGAGGGAGTACTTATATGGGACTAGGGTAACTCACTTGGGGTCAGGGAGTACTTATATGGGGTTAGGGTAACTTACTTGGGGTCAGGGAGTACTTATATGGGACTAGGGTAACTCACTTTGGGTCAGGAAGTACTTATATGGGACTAGGGTAACTCACTTGGGGTCAGCGAGTACTTATATGGGACTAGTATAACTCACTTGGGGTCAGGGAGTACTTATATGGGACTAGGGTAACTCACTTGGGGTCAGGGAGTACTTATATGGGACTAGGGTAACTCACTTTGGGTCAGGGAGTACTTATATGGGACTAGGGTAACTCACTTGGGGTCAGGGAGTACTTATATGGGATTAGTGTAACTCACTTGGGGTCAGGGAGTATTTATATGGGACTAGAGTAACTCGCATTGGGTCAGAGAGTACTTATATGGCACTGGGGTAACTCACTTGGGGTCAGGGAGTAATTATAAAAGGGCTAGGGTAACTCCATTAGGGTAAGGGAGTACCTTTATGGGACTAAGGTAACACACTTGGGGTCAGGAATACCTAAATGGGACTAGGGTAACTTACTTGGGGTCAGGGAGTACTAATAAAGGGGCTTGGGTAACTCACTTTGTGTCAGGGAGTACTTATATGGGACTAAGGTAACTCACTTGTGGTCAGGGAGTACTTATAGAGGGGCTAGGGTAACTCAGTTGGGGTCAGGGAGTACTTATAAAGGGCCTAGGGTAACTCACTTGGGGTCAGGGAATACCTATATAGGACTAGGGTAACTCACTTGGGGGTCAGGGAGTACTTATGTGGGACTAGAGTAACTCGCATTAGGTCAGGGAGTACTTATATGGCACTGGGGTAACTCACTTGGGGTCAAGGAGTAATTATAAAAGGGCTGGGGTAACTCAATTAGGGTAAGGGAGTACCTATATGGGACTAAGGTAACTCAATTGGGGTCAGGGAATACCTATATAGGACTAGGGTAACTCACTTGGGGTCAGGGAGTACTTATATGGGACTAGAGTAACTCACTTGGGATCATGGAGTACTTATATGGGGCTAGGGTAACTTACTTGGGGTCAGGGAGTACTTATATGGGACTAGTGTAACTAACTTGGGGTGAGGGAGTACTTATATGGGACTAGGGTAACTCACTTGTGGTCAGGGAGTACTTATAGAGGGGCTAGGGTAACTCAGTTGGGGTCAGGGAGTACTTATAAAGGGACTAGGGTAACTCACTTGGGGTCAGGGAGTACTTATATGGGAATAGGATAACTCACTTTTGGTCAGGGAGTACTTATATGGGACTAGGGTAACTAACTTGGTGTCAGGGAGTACTTATATGGGACTAGGGTAACTTACTTGGGGTCAGGGAGTACTTATACTGTACTAGGGTAACTCAATTAGGGTAAGGGAGTACCTATATGGGACTAAGGTAACTCACTTGGGGTCAGGGAATACCTAAATGGGACTAGGGTAACTCACTTGGGGTCAGGGAGTACTTATATGGGACTAGAGTAACTCACTTGGGATCATGGAGTACTTATATGGGGCTAGGGTAACTTACTTGGGGTCAGGGAGTACTTATATGGGACTAGTGTAACTAACTTGGGGTGAGGAAGTACTTATATGGGACTAGGGTAACTCACTTGGGGTCAGGGAGTACTTATATGGGGTTAGGGTAACTTACTTGGGGTCAAAGAGTACTTATATGGGACTAGGGTAACTCACTTTGGGTCAGGGAGTACTTATATGGGACTAGGGTAACTCACTTGGGGTCAGGGAGTACTTATATGGGACTAGTATAACTCACTTGGGGTCAGGGAGTACTTATATGGGACTAGGGTAACTCACTTGGGGTCAGGGAGTACTTATATGGGACTAGGGTAACTCACTTTGGGTCAGGGAGTACTTATATGGGACTAGGGTAACTCACTTGGGGTCAGGGAGTACTTATATGGGACTAGTGTAACTAACTTGGGGTGAGGGAGTACTTATATGTGACTAGGGTAACTCAATTGTGGTCAGGGAGTAATAATAAAGGGTCTTGGGTAACTCACTTTGCGTCAGGGAGTACTTATTTGGGACCAGGTTAACTTACTTGGGGTCAGGGAGTACTAATAAAGGGGCTTGGGTAGCTCACTTTGTGTCAGGGAGTACTTATATGGGACTAAGGTAACTCACTTGTGGTCAGGGAGTACTTATAGAGGGGCTAGGGTAACTCAGTTGGGGTCAGGGAGTACTTATAAAGGGCCTAGGGTAACTCACTTGGGGTCAGGGAATACCTATATAGGACTAGGGTAACTCACTTGGGGGTCAGGGAGTACTTATGTGGGACTAGAGTAACTCGCATTAGGTCAGGGAGTACTTATATGGCACTGGGGTAACTCACTTGGGGTCAAGGAGTAATTATAAAAGGGCTGGGGTAACTCAATTAGGGTAAGGGAGTACCTATATGGGACTAAGGTAACTCAATTGGGGTCAGGGAATACCTATATAGGACTAGGGTAACTCACTTGGGGTCAGGGAGTACTTATATGGGACTAGAGTAACTCACTTGGGATCATGGAGTACTTATATGGGGCTAGGGTAACTTACTTGGGGTCAGGGAGTACTTATATGGGACTAGTGTAACTAACTTGGGGTGAGGGAGTACTTATATGGGACTAGGGTAACTCACTTGTGGTCAGGGAGTACTTATAGAGGGGCTAGGGTAACTCAGTTGGGGTCAGGGAGTACTTATAAAGGGACTAGGGTAACTCACTTGGGGTCAGGGAGTACTTATATGGGAATAGGATAACTCACTTTTGGTCAGGGAGTACTTATATGGGACTAGGGTAACTAACTTGGTGTCAGGGAGTACTTATATGGGACTAGGGTAACTCACTTGGTATCATGGAGTACTTATATGGGGCTAGGGTAACTTACTTGGGGTCAGGGAGTACTTATACTGTACTAGGGTAATTCAATTAGGGTAAGGGAGTACCTATATGGGACTAAGGTAACTCACTTGGGGTCAGGGAATACCTAAATGGGACTAGGGTAACTCACTTGGGGTCAGGGAGTACTTATATGGGACTAGAGTAACTCACTTGGGATCATGGAGTACTTATATGGGGCTAGGGTAACTTACTTGGAGTCAGGGAGTACTTATATGGGACTAGTGTAACTAACTTGGGGTGAGGGAGTACTTATATGGGACTAGGGTAACTCACTTGGGGTCAGGGAGTACTTATATGGGGTTAGGGTAACTTACTTGGGGTCAGGGAGTACTTATATGGGACTAGGGTAACTCACTTTGGGTCAGGGAGTACTTATATGGGACTAGGGTAACTCACTTGGGGTCAGGGAGTACTTATATGGGACTAGTATAACTCACTTGGGGTCAGGGAGTACTTATATGGGACTAGGGTAACTCACTTGGGGTCAGGGAGTACTTATATGGGACTAGGGTAACTCACTTTGGGTCAGGGAGTACTTATATGGGACTAGGGTAACTCACTTGGGGTCAGGGAGTACTTATATGGGATTAGTGTAACTCACTTGGGGTCAGGGAGTATTTATATGGGACTAGAGTAACTCGCATTGGGTCAGAGAGTACTTATATGGCACTGGGGTAACTCACTTGGGGTCAGGGAGTAATTATAAAAGGGCTAGGGTAACTCCATTAGGGTAAGGGAGTACCTTTATGGGACTAAGGTAACACACTTGGGGTCAGGAATACCTAAATGGGACTAGGGTAACTTACTTGGGGTCAGGGAGTACTAATAAAGGGGCTTGGGTAACTCACTTTGTGTCAGGGAGTACTTATATGGGACTAAGGTAACTCACTTGTGGTCAGGGAGTACTTATAGAGGGGCTAGGGTAACTCAGTTGGGGTCAGGGAGTACTTATAAAGGGCCTAGGGTAACTCACTTGGGGTCAGGGAATACCTATATAGGACTAGGGTAACTCACTTGGGGGTCAGGGAGTACTTATGTGGGACTAGAGTAACTCGCATTAGGTCAGGGAGTACTTATATGGCACTGGGGTAACTCACTTGGGGTCAAGGAGTAATTATAAAAGGGCTGGGGTAACTCAATTAGGGTAAGGGAGTACCTATATGGGACTAAGGTAACTCAATTGGGGTCAGGGAATACCTATATAGGACTAGGGTAACTCACTTGGGGTCAGGGAGTACTTATATGGGACTAGAGTAACTCACTTGGGATCATGGAGTACTTATATGGGGCTAGGGTAACTTACTTGGGGTCAGGGAGTACTTATATGGGACTAGTGTAACTAACTTGGGGTGAGGGAGTACTTATATGGGACTAGGGTAACTCACTTGTGGTCAGGGAGTACTTATAGAGGGGCTAGGGTAACTCAGTTGGGGTCAGGGAGTACTTATAAAGGGACTAGGGTAACTCACTTGGGGTCAGGGAGTACTTATATGGGAATAGGATAACTCACTTTTGGTCAGGGAGTACTTATATGGGACTAGGGTAACTAACTTGGTGTCAGGGAGTACTTATATGGGACTAGGGTAACTTACTTGGGGTCAGGGAGTACTTATACTGTACTAGGGTAACTCAATTAGGGTAAGGGAGTACCTATATGGGACTAAGGTAACTCACTTGGGGTCAGGGAATACCTAAATGGGACTAGGGTAACTCACTTGGGGTCAGGGAGTACTTATATGGGACTAGAGTAACTCACTTGGGATCATGGAGTACTTATATGGGGCTAGGGTAACTTACTTGGGGTCAGGGAGTACTTATATGGGACTAGTGTAACTAACTTGGGGTGAGGGAGTACTTATATGGGACTAGGGTAACTCACTTGGGGTCAGGGAGTACTTATATGGGGTTAGGGTAACTTACTTGGGGTCAAAGAGTACTTATATGGGACTAGGGTAACTCACTTTGGGTCAGGGAGTACTTATATGGGACTAGTGTAACTAACTTGGGGTGAGGGAGTACTTATATGGGACTAGGGTAACTCACTTGTGGTCAGGGAGTACTTATAGAGGGGCTAGGGTAACTCAGTTGGGGTCAGGGAGTACTTATAAAGGGACTAGGGTAACTCACTTGGGGTCAGGGAGTACTTATATGGGAATAGGATAACTCACTTTTGGTCAGGGAGTACTTATATGGGACTAGGGTAACTAACTTGGTGTCAGGGAGTACTTATATGGGACTAGGGTAACTCACTTGGTATCATGGAGTACTTATATGGGGCTAGGGTAACTTACTTGGGGTCAGGGAGTACTTATACTGTACTAGGGTAACTCAATTAGGGTAAGGGAGTACCTATATGGGACTAAGGTAACTCACTTGGGGTCAGGGAATACCTAAATGGGACTAGGGTAACTCACTTGGGGTCAGGGAGTACTTATATGGGACTAGAGTAACTCACTTGGGATCATGGAGTACTTATATGGGGCTAGGGTAACTTACTTGGAGTCAGGGAGTACTTATATGGGACTAGTGTAACTAACTTGGGGTGAGGGAGTACTTATATGGGACTAGGGTAACTCACTTGGGGTCAGGGAGTACTTATATGGGGTTAGGGTAACTTACTTGGGGTCAGGGAGTACTTATATGGGACTAGGGTAACTCACTTTGGGTCAGGGAGTACTTATATGGGACTAGGGTAACTCACTTGGGGTCAGGGAGTACTTATATGGGACTAGTATAACTCACTTGGGGTCAGGGAGTACTTATATGGGACTAGGGTAACTCACTTGGGGTCAGGGAGTACTTATATGGGACTAGGGTAACTCACTTTGGGTCAGGGAGTACTTATATGGGACTAGGGTAACTCACTTGGGGTCAGGGAGTACTTATATGGCACTGGGGTAACTCACTTGGGGTCAGGGAGTAATTATAAAAGGGCTAGGGTAACTCCATTAGGGTAAGGGAGTACCTTTATGGGACTAAGGTAACACACTTGGGGTCAGGAATACCTAAATGGGACTAGGGTAACTTACTTGGGGTCAGGGAGTACTAATAAAGGGGCTTGGGTAACTCACTTTGTGTCAGGGAGTACTTATATGGGACTAAGGTAACTCACTTGTGGTCAGGGAGTACTTATAGAGGGGCTAGGGTAACTCAGTTGGGGTCAGGGAGTACTTATAAAGGGCCTAGGGTAACTCACTTGGGGTCAGGGAATACCTATATACGACTAGGGTAACTCACTTGGGGGTCAGGGAGTACTTATGTGGGACTAGAGTAACTCGCATTAGGTCAGGGAGTACTTATATGGCACTGGGGTAACTCACTTGGGGTCAAGGAGTAATTATAAAAGGGCTGGGGTAACTCAATTAGGGTAAGGGAGTACCTATATGGGACTAAGGTAACTCAATTGGGGTCAGGGAATACCTATATAGGACTAGGGTAACTCACTTGGGGTCAGGGAGTACTTATATGGGACTAGAGTAACTCACTTGGGACCATGGAGTACTTATATGGGGCTAGGGTAACTTACTTGGGGTCAGGGAGTACTTATATGGGACTAGTGTAACTAACTTGGGGTGAGGGAGTACTTATATGGGACTAGGGTAACTCACTTGTGGTCAGGGAGTACTTATAGAGGGGCTAGGGTAACTCAGTTGGGGTCAGGGAGTACTTATAAAGGGACTAGGGTAACTCACTTGGGGTCAGGGAGTACTTATATGGGAATAGGATAACTCACTTTTGGTCAGGGAGTACTTATATGGGACTAGGGTAACTAACTTGGTGTCAGGGAGTACTTATATGGGACTAGGGTAACTTACTTGGGGTCAGGGAGTACTTATACTGTACTAGGGTAACTCAATTAGGGTAAGGGAGTACCTATATGGGACTAAGGTAACTCACTTGGGGTCAGGGAATACCTAAATGGGACTAGGGTAACTCACTTGGGGTCAGGGAGTACTTATATGGGACTAGAGTAACTCACTTGGGATCATGGAGTACTTATATGGGGCTAGGGTAACTTACTTGGGGTCAGGGAGTACTTATATGGGACTAGTGTAACTAACTTGGGGTGAGGGAGTACTTATATGGGACTAGGGTAACTCACTTGGGGTCAGGGAGTACTTATATGGGGTTAGGGTAACTTACTTGGGGTCAAAGAGTACTTATATGGGACTAGGGTAACTCACTTTGGGTCAGGGAGTACTTATATGGGACTAGGGTAACTCACTTGGGGTCAGGGAGTACTTATATGGGACTAGTATAACTCACTTGGGGTCAGGGAGTACTTATATGGGACTAGGGTAACTCACTTGGGGTCAGGGAGTACTTATATGGGACTAGGGTAACTCACTTTGGGTCAGGGAGTACTTATATGGGACTAGGGTAACTCACTTGGGGTCAGGGAGTACTTATATGGGACTAGTGTAACTAACTTGGGGTGAGGGAGTACTTATATGTGACTAGGGTAACTCAATTGGGGTCAGGGAGTACTTATATGGGATTAGTGTAACTCACTTGGGGTCAGGGAGTATTTATATGGGACTAGAGTAACTCGCATTGGGTCAGGGAGTACTTATATGGCACTGGGGTAACTCACTTGGGGTCAGGGAGTAATTATAAAAGGGCTAGGGTAACTACATTATGGTAAGGGAGTACCTTTATGGGACTAAGGTAACTCACTTGGGGTCAGGGAGTACATATATGGGACTAGGGTAACTCACTTGTGGTCAGGGAGTACTTATAGAGGGGCTAGGGTAACTCAGTTGGGGTCAGGGAGTACTTATAAAGGGACTAGGGTAACTCACTTGGGGTCAGGGAGTACTTATATGGGACTAGGATAACTCACTTTGGGTCAGGGAGTACTTATATGGTACTAGGATAACTCACTTGGGGTTCAGGGAGTACTTATTTGGGACTAGTGTAACTCACTTGGGGTCAGGGAGTACTTATATCGGACTAGGGTAACTAACTTGGGGTCAGGGAGTACTTATATGGGACTAGTGTAACTCACTTGGGGTCAGGGAGTACTTATATTGGACTAGGGTAACTCACTTGGGGTCAGGGAGTACTTATATGGGACTAGTGTAACTCACTTGGGGGTCAGGGAGTACTTATTTGGGACTAGGGTAACTCACTTTTGGTCAGGGAGTACTTATGTGGGACTAGGGTAACACAATTGGGGTCAGGGAGTACTTATAAAGGGGCTAGGGTAACTCGCTTGAAGTCAGGGAGTACTTATAAGGTACTAAGGAAACTCACTTGGGGTCAGGAAGTACTTATATGGGACTAGGGTAACTCACTTGGGGTCAGGGAGTAATAATGAAAGGTCTTGGGTAACTGACTTTGGGTCAGTGAGTACTTATTTAGGACTAGGGTAACTCACTTGATGTCAGGGAGTACTTATATGGCACTGGGGTAACTCACTTGGGGTCAGGGAGTACTTATATGGGACTAGGGTAACTCACTTGTGGTCAGGGAGTACTTATAGAGGGGCTAGGGTAACTCAGTTGGGGTCAGGGAGTACTTATAAAGGGACTAGGGTAACTCACTTGGGGTCAGGGAATACCTATATAGGACTAGGGTAACTCACTTGAGGGTCAGGGAGTACTTATGTGGTACTAGAGTAACTCGCATTAGGTCAGGGAGTACTTATATGGCACTGGGGTAACTCACTTGGGGTCAAGGAGTAATTATAAAAGGGCTGGGGTAACTCAATTAGGGTAAGGGAGTACCTATATGGGACTAAGGTAACTCACTTGGGGTCAGGGAATACCTATATAGGACTAGGGTAACTCACTTGGGGTCAGGGAGTACTTATATGGGACTAGAGTAACTCACTTGGGATCATGGAGTACTTATATGGGGCTAGGGTAACTTACTTGGGGTCAGGGAGTACTTATATGGGACTAGTGTAACTAACTTGGGGTGAGGGAGTACTTATATGGGACTAGGGTAACTCACTTGTGGTCAGGGAGTACTTATAGAGGGGCTAGGGTAACTCAGTTGGAGTCAGGGAGTACTTATAAAGGGACTAGGGTAACTCACTTGGGGTCAGGGAGTACTTATATGGGAATAGGATAACTCACTTTTGGTCAGGGAGTACTTATTAGGGACTAGGGTAACTAACTTGGTGTCAGGGAGTACTTATATGGGACTAGGGTAACTCACTTGGTATCATGGAGTACTTATATGGGGCTAGGGTAACTTACTTGGGGTCAGGGAGTACTTATACTGTACTAGGGTAACTCAATTAGGGTAAGGGAGTACCTATATGGGACTAAGGTAACTCACTTGGGGTCAGGGAATACCTAAATGGGACTAGGGTAACTCACTTGGGGTCAGGGAGTACTTATATGGGACTAGAGTAACTCACTTGGGATCATGGAGTACTTATATGGGGCTAGGGTAACTTACTTGGGGTCAGGGAGTACTTATATGGGACTAGTGTAACTAACTTGGGGTGAGGGAGTACTTATATGGGACTAGGGTAACTCACTTGGGGTCAGGGAGTACTTATATGGGGTTAGGGTAACTTACTTGGGGTCAGGGAGTACTTATATGGGACTAGGGTAACTCACTTTGGGTCAGGAAGTACTTATATGGGACTAGGGTAACTCACTTGGGGTCAGGGAGTACTTATATGGGACTAGTATAACTCACTTGGGGTCAGGGAGTACTTATATGGGACTAGAGTAACTCGCATTGGGTCAGAGAGTACTTATATGGCACTGGGGTAACTCACTTGGGGTCAGGGAGTAATTATAAAAGGGCTAGGGTAACTCCATTAGGGTAAGGGAGTACCTTTATGGGACTAAGGTAACACACTTGGGGTCAGGAATACCTAAATGGGACTAGGGTAACTTACTTGGGGTCAGGGAGTACTAATAAAGGGGCTTGGGTAACTCACTTTGTGTCAGGGAGTACTTATATGGGACTAAGGTAACTCACTTGTGGTCAGGGAGTACTTATAGAGGGGCTAGGGTAACTCAGTTGGGGTCAGGGAGTACTTATAAAGGGCCTAGGGTAACTCACTTGGGGTCAGGGAATACCTATATAGGACTAGGGTAACTCACTTGGGGGTCAGGGAGTACTTATGTGGGACTAGAGTAACTCGCATTAGGTCAGGGAGTACTTATATGGCACTGGGGTAACTCACTTGGGGTCAAGGAGTAATTATAAAAGGGCTGGGGTAACTCAATTAGGGTAAGGGAGTACCTATATGGGACTAAGGTAACTCAATTGGGGTCAGGGAATACCTATATAGGACTAGGGTAACTCACTTGGGGTCAGGGAGTACTTATATGGGACTAGAGTAACTCACTTGGGATCATGGAGTACTTATATGGGGCTAGGGTAACTTACTTGGGGTCAGGGAGTACTTATATGGGACTAGTGTAACTAACTTGGGGTGAGGGAGTACTTATATGGGACTAGGGTAACTCACTTGTGGTCAGGGAGTACTTATAGAGGGGCTAGGGTAACTCAGTTGGGGTCAGGGAGTACTTATAAAGGGACTAGGGTAACTCACTTGGGGTCAGGGAGTACTTATATGGGAATAGGATAACTCACTTTTGGTCAGGGAGTACTTATATGGGACTAGGGTAACTAACTTGGTGTCAGGGAGTACTTATATGGGACTAGGGTAACTTACTTGGGGTCAGGGAGTACTTATACTGTACTAGGGTAACTCAATTAGGGTAAGGGAGTACCTATATGGGACTAAGGTAACTCACTTGGGGTCAGGGAATACCTAAATGGGACTAGGGTAACTCACTTGGGGTCAGGGAGTACTTATATGGGACTAGAGTAACTCACTTGGGATCATGGAGTACTTATATGGGGCTAGGGTAACTTACTTGGGGTCAGGGAGTACTTATATGGGACTAGTGTAACTAACTTGGGGTGAGGGAGTACTTATATGGGACTAGGGTAACTCACTTGGGGTCAGGGAGTACTTATATGGGGTTAGGGTAACTTACTTGGGGTCAAAGAGTACTTATATGGGACTAGGGTAACTCACTTTGGGTCAGGGAGTACTTATATGGGACTAGGGTAACTCACTTGGGGTCAGGGAGTACTTATATGGGACTAGTATAACTCACTTGGGGTCAGGGAGTACTTATATGGGACTAGGGTAACTCACTTGGGGTCAGGGAATACCTATATAGGACTAGGGTAACTCACTTGGGGTCAGGGAGTACTTATATGGGACTAGAGTAACTCACTTGGGATCATGGAGTACTTATATGGGGCTAGGGTAACTTACTTGGGGTCAGGGAGTACTTATATGGGACTAGTGTAACTAACTTGGGGTGAGGGAGTACTTATATGGGACTAGGGTAACTCACTTGTGGTCAGGGAGTACTTATAGAGGGGCTAGGGTAACTCAGTTGGGGTCAGGGAGTACTTATAAAGGGACTAGGGTAACTCACTTGGGGTCAGGGAGTACTTATATGGGAATAGGATAACTCACTTTTGGTCAGGGAGTACTTATATGGGACTAGGGTAACTAACTTGGTGTCAGGGAGTACTTATATGGGACTAGGGTAACTCACTTGGTATCATGGAGTACTTATATGGGGCTAGGGTAACTTACTTGGGGTCAGGGAGTACTTATACTGTACTAGGGTAACTCAATTAGGGTAAGGGAGTACTTATATGGGACTAGAGTAACTCACTTGGGATCATGGAGTACTTATATGGGGCTAGGGTAACTTACTTGGGGTCAGGGAGTACTTATATGGGACTAGTGTAACTAACTTGGGGTGAGGGAGTACTTATATGGGACTAGGGTAACTCACTTGGGGTCAGGGAGTACTTATATGGGGTTAGGGTAACTTACTTGGGGTCAGGGAGTACTTATATGGGACTAGGGTAACATACTTTGGGTCAGGGAGTACTTATATGGGACTAGGGTAACTCACTTGGGGTCAGGGAGTACTTATATGGGACTAGTATAACTCACTTGGGGTCAGGGAGTACTTATATGGGACTAGGGTAACTCACTTGGGGTCAGGGAGTACTTATATGGGACTAGGGTAACTCACTTTGGGTCAGGGAGTACTTATATGGGACTAGGGTAACTCACTTGGGGTCAGGGAGTACTTATATGGGATTAGTGTAACTCACTTGGGGTCAGGGAGTATTTATATGGGACTAGAGTAACTCGCATTGGGTCAGAGAGTACTTATATGGCACTGGGGTAACTCACTTGGGGTCAGGGAGTAATTATAAAAGGGCTAGGGTAACTCCATTAGGGTAAGGGAGTACCTTTATGGGACTAAGGTAACACACTTGGGGTCAGGAATACCTAAATGGGACTAGGGTAACTTACTTGGAGTCAGGGAGTACTAATAAAGGGGCTTGGGTAACTCACTTTGTGTCAGGGAGTACTTATATGGGACTAAGGTAACTCACTTGTGGTCAGGGAGTACTTATAGAGGGGCTAGGGTAACTCAGTTGGGGTCAGGGAGTACTTATAAAGGGCCTAGGGTAACTCACTTGGGGTCAGGGAATACCTATATAGGACTAGGGTAACTCACTTGGGGGTCAGGGAGTACTTATGTGGGACTAGAGTAACTCGCATTAGGTCAGGGAGTACTTATATGGCACTGGGGTAACTCACTTGGGGTCAAGGAGTAATTATAAAAGGGCTGGGGTAACTCAATTAGGGTAAGGGAGTACCTATATGGGACTAAGGTAACTCAATTGGGGTCAGGGAATACCTATATAGGACTAGGGTAACTCACTTGGGGTCAGGGAGTACTTATATGGGACTAGAGTAACACACTTGGGACCATGGAGTACTTATATGGGGCTAGGGTAACTTACTTGGGGTCAGGGAGTACTTATATGGGACTAGTGTAACTAACTTGGGGTGAGGGAGTACTTATATGGGACTAGGGTAACTCACTTGTGGTCAGGGAGTACTTATAGAGGGGCTAGGGTAACTCAGTTGGGGTCAGGGAGTACTTATAAAGGGACTAGGGTAACTCACTTGGGGTCAGGGAGTACTTATATGGGAATAGGATAACTCACTTTTGGTCAGGGAGTACTTATATGGGACTAGGGTAACTAACTTGGTGTCAGGGAGTACTTATATGGGACTAGGGTAACTTACTTGGGGTCAGGGAGTACTTATACTGTACTAGGGTAACTCAATTAGGGTAAGGGAGTACCTATATGGGACTAAGGTAACTCACTTGGGGTCAGGGAATACCTAAATGGGACTAGGGTAACTCACTTGGGGTCAGGGAGTACTTATATGGGACTAGAGTAACTCACTTGGGATCATGGAGTACTTATATGGGGCTAGGGTAACTTACTTGGGGTCAGGGAGTACTTATATGGGACTAGTGTAACTAACTTGGGGTGAGGGAGTACTTATATGGGACTAGGGTAACTCACTTGGGGTCAGGGAGTACTTATATGGGGTTAGGGTAACTTACTTGGGGTCAAAGAGTACTTATATGGGACTAGGGTAACTCACTTTGGGTCAGGGAGTACTTATATGGGACTAGGGTAACTCACTTGGGGTTAGGGAGTACTTATATGGGACTAGTATAACTCACTTGGGGTCAGGGAGTACTTATATGGGACTAGGGTAACTCACTTGGGGTCAGGGAGTACTTATATGGGACTAGGGTAAATCACTTTGGGTCAGGGAGTACTTATATGGGACTAGGGTAACTCACTTGGGGTCAGGGAGTACTTATATGGGACTAGTGTAACTAACTTGGGGTGAGGGAGTACTTATATGTGACTAGGGTAACTCAATTGGGGTCAGGGAGTACTTATATGGGATTAGTGTAACTCACTTGGGGTCAGGGAGTATTTATATGGGACTAGAGTAACTCGCATTGGGTCAGGGAGTACTTATATGGGACTAGGATAACTCACTTTGGGTCAGGGAGTACTTATATGGTACTAGGATAACTCACTTGGGGTTCAGGGAGTACTTATTTGGGACTAGTGTAACTCACTTGGGGTCAGGGAGTACTTATATCGGACTAGGGTAACTAACTTGGGGTCAGGGAGTACTTATATGGGACTAGTGTAACTCACTTGGGGTCAGGGAGTACTTATATTGGACTAGGGTAACTCACTTGGGGTCAGGGAGTACTTATATGGGACTAGTGTAACTCACTTGGGGGTCAGTGAGTACTTATTTGGGACTAGGGTAACTCACTTTTGGTCAGGGAGTACTTATGTGGGACTAGGGTAACACAATTGGGGTCAGGGAGTACTTATAAAGGGGCTAGGGTAACTCGCTTGAAGTAAGGGAGTACTTATAAGGTACTAAGGAAACTCACTTGGGGTCAGGAAGTACTTATATGGGACTAGGGTAACTCACTTGGGGTCAGGGAGTAATAATGAAAGGTCTTGGGTAACTGACTTTGGGTCAGTGAGTACTTATTTAGGACTAGGGTAACTCACTTGATGTCAGGGAGTACTTATATGGCACTGGGGTAACTCACTTGGGGTCAGGGAGTACTTATATGGGACTAGGGTAACTCACTTGTGGTCAGGGAGTACTTATAGAGGGGCTAGGGTAACTCAGTTGGGGTCAGGGAGTACTTATAAAGGGACTAGGGTAACTCACTTGGGGTCAGGGAATACCTATATAGGACTAGGGTAACTCACTTGAGGGTCAGGGAGTACTTATGTGGTACTAGAGTAACTCGCATTAGGTCAGGGAGTACTTATATGGCACTGGGGTAACTCACTTGGGGTCAAGGAGTAATTATAAAAGGGCTGGGGTAACTCAATTAGGGTAAGGGAGTACCTATATGGGACTAAGGTAACTCACTTGGGGTCAGGGAATACCTATATAGGACTAGGGTAACTCACTTGGGGTCAGGGAGTACTTATATGGGACTAGAGTAACTCACTTGGGATCATGGAGTACTTATATGGGGCTAGGGTAACTTACTTGGGGTCAGGGAGTACTTATATGGGACTAGTGTAACTAACTTGGGGTGAGGGAGTACTTATATGGGACTAGGGTAACTCACTTGTGGTCAGGGAGTACTTATAGAGGGGCTAGGGTAACTCAGTTGGGGTCAGGGAGTACTTATAAAGGGACTAGGGTAACTCACTTGGGGTCAGGGAGTACTTATATGGGAATAGGATAACTCACTTTTGGTCAGGGAGTACTTATATGGGACTAGGGTAACTAACTTGGTGTCAGGGAGTACTTATATGGGACTAGGGTAACTCACTTGGTATCATGGAGTACTTATATGGGGCTAGGGTAACTTACTTGGGGTCAGGGAGTACTTATACTGTACTAGGGTAACTCAATTAGGGTAAGGGAGTACCTATATGGGACTAAGGTAACTCACTTGGGGTCAGGGAATACCTAAATGGGACTAGGGTAACTCACTTGGGGTCAGGGAGTACTTATATGGGACTAGAGTAACTCACTTGGGATCATGGAGTACTTATATGGGGCTAGGGTAACTTACTTGGAGTCAGGGAGTACTTATATGGGACTAGTGTAACTAACTTGGGGTGAGGGAGTACTTATATGGGACTAGGGTAACTCACTTGGGGTCAGGGAGTACTTATATGGGGTTAGGGTAACTTACTTGGGGTCAGGGAGTACTTATATGGGACTAGGGTAACTCACTTTGGGTCAGGGAGTACTTATATGGGACTAGGGTAACTCACTTGGGGTCAGGGAGTACTTATATGGGACTAGTATAACTCACTTGGGGTCAGGGAGTACTTATATGGGACTAGGGTAACTCACTTGGGGTCAGGGAGTACTTATATGGGACTAGGGTAACTCACTTTGGGTCAGGGAGTACTTATATGGGACTAGGGTAACTCACTTGGGGTCAGGGAGTACTTATATGGGATTAGTGTAACTCACTTGGGGTCAGGGAGTATTTATATGGGACTAGAGTAACTCGCATTGGGTCAGAGAGTACTTATATGGCACTGGGGTAACTCACTTGGGGTCAGGGAGTAATTATAAAAGGGCTAGGGTAACTCCATTAGGGTAAGGGAGTACCTTTATGGGACTAAGGTAACACACTTGGGGTCAGGAATACCTAAATGGGACTAGGGTAACTTACTTGGGGTCAGGGAGTACTAATAAAGGGGCTTGGGTAACTCACTTTGTGTCAGGGAGTACTTATATGGGACTAAGGTAACTCACTTGTGGTCAGGGAGTACTTATAGAGGGGCTAGGGTAACTCAGTTGGGGTCAGGGAGTACTTATAAAGGGCCTAGGGTAACTCACTTGGGGTCAGGGAATACCTATATAGGACTAGGGTAACTCACTTGGGGGTCAGGGAGTACTTATGTGGGACTAGAGTAACTCGCATTAGGTCAGGGAGTACTTATATGGCACTGGGGTAACTCACTTGGGGTCAAGGAGTAATTATAAAAGGGCTGGGGTAACTCAATTAGGGTAAGGGAGTACCTATATGGGACTAAGGTAACTCAATTGGGGTCAGGGAATACCTATATAGGACTAGGGTAACTCACTTGGGGTCAGGGAGTACTTATATGGGACTAGAGTAACTCACTTGGGATCATGGAGTACTTATATGGGGCTAGGGTAACTTACTTGGGGTCAGGGAGTACTTATATGGGACTAGTGTAACTAACTTGGGGTGAGGGAGTACTTATATGGGACTAGGGTAACTCACTTGTGGTCAGGGAGTACTTATAGAGGGGCTAGGGTAACTCAGTTGGGGTCAGGGAGTACTTATAAAGGGACTAGGGTAACTCACTTGGGGTCAGGGAGTACTTATATGGGAATAGGATAACTCACTTTTGGTCAGGGAGTACTTATATGGGACTAGGGTAACTAACTTGGTGTCAGGGAGTACTTATATGGGACTAGGGTAACTTACTTGGGGTCAGGGAGTACTTATACTGTACTAGGGTAACTCAATTAGGGTAAGGGAGTACCTATATGGGACTAAGGTAACTCACTTGGGGTCAGGGAATACCTAAATGGGACTAGGGTAACTCACTTGGGGTCAGGGAGTACTTATATGGGACTAGAGTAACTCACTTGGGATCATGGAGTACTTATATGGGGCTAGGGTAACTTACTTGGGGTCAGGGAGTACTTATATGGGACTAGTGTAACTAACTTGGGGTGAGGGAGTACTTATATGGGACTAGGGTAACTCACTTGGGGTCAGGGAGTACTTATATGGGGTTAGGGTAACTTACTTGGGGTCAAAGAGTACTTATATGGGACTAGGGTAACTCACTTTGGGTCAGGGAGTACTTATATGGGACTAGTGTAACTAACTTGGGGTGAGGGAGTACTTATATGGGACTAGGGTAACTCACTTGTGGTCAGGGAGTACTTATAGAGGGGCTAGGGTAACTCAGTTGGGGTCAGGGAGTACTTATAAAGGGACTAGGGTAACTCACTTGGGGTCAGGGAGTACTTATATGGGAATAGGATAACTCACTTTTGGTCAGGGAGTACTTATATGGGACTAGGGTAAATAACTTGGTGTCAGGGAGTACTTATATGGGACTAGGGTAACTCACTTGGTATCATGGAGTACTTATATGGGGCTAGGGTAACTTACTTGGGGTCAGGGAGTACTTATACTGTACTAGGGTAACTCAATTAGGGTAAGGGAGTACCTATATGGGACTAAGGTAACTCACTTGGGGTCAGGGAATACCTAAATGGGACTAGGGTAACTCACTTGGGGTCAGGGAGTACTTATATGGGACTAGAGTAACTCACTTGGGATCATGGAGTACTTATATGGGGCTAGGGTAACTTACTTGGAGTCAGGGAGTACTTATATGGGACTAGTGTAACTAACTTGGGGTGAGGGAGTACTTATATGGGACTAGGGTAACTCACTTGGGGTCAGGGAGTACTTATATGGGGTTAGGGTAACTTACTTGGGGTCAGGGAGTACTTATATGGGACTAGGGTAACTCACTTTGGGTCAGGGAGTACTTATATGGGACTAGGGTAACTCACTTGGGGTCAGGGAGTACTTATATGGGACTAGTATAACTCACTTGGGGTCAGGGAGTACTTATATGGGACTAGGGTAACTCACTTGGGGTCAGGGAGTACTTATATGGGACTAGGGTAACTCACTTTGGGTCAGGGAGTACTTATATGGGACTAGGGTAACTCACTTGGGGTCAGGGAGTACTTATATGGCACTGGGGTAACTCACTTGGGGTCAGGGAATACCTATATAGGACTAGGGTAACTCACTTGGGGGTCAGGGAGTACTTATGTGGGACTAGAGTAACTCGCATTAGGTCAGGGAGTACTTATATGGCACTGGGGTAACTCACTTGGGGTCAAGGAGTAATTATAAAAGGGCTGGGGTAACTCAATTAGGGTAAGGGAGTACCTATATGGGACTAAGGTAACTCACTTGTGGTCAGGGAGTACTTATAGAGGGGCTAGGGTAACTCAGTTGGGGTCAGGGAGTACTTATAAAGGGACTAGGGTAACTCACTTGGGGTCAGGGAGTACTTATATGGGAATAGGATAACTCACTTTTGGTCAGGGAGTACTTATATGGGACTAGGGTAACTAACTTGGTGTCAGGGAGTACTTATATGGGACTAGGGTAACTTACTTGGGGTCAGGGAGTACTTATACTGTACTAGGGTAACTCAATTAGGGTAAGGGAGTACCTATATGGGACTAAGGTAACTCACTTGGGGTCAGGGAATACCTAAATGGGACTAGGGTAACTCACTTGGGGTCAGGGAGTACTTATATGGGACTAGAGTAACTCACTTGGGATCATGGAGTACTTATATGGGGCTAGGGTAACTTACTTGGGGTCAGGGAGTACTTATATGGGACTAGTGTAACTAACTTGGGGTGAGGGAGTACTTATATGGGACTAGGGTAACTCACTTGGGGTCAGGGAGTACTTATATGGGGTTAGGGTAACTTACTTGGGGTCAAAGAGTACTTATATGGGACTAGGGTAACTCACTTTGGGTCAGGGAGTACTTATATGGGACTAGGGTAACTCACTTGGGGTCAGGGAGTACTTATATGGGACTAGTATAACTCACTTGGGGTCAGGGAGTACTTATATGGGACTAGGGTAACTCACTTGGGGTCAGGGAGTACTTATATGGGACTAGGGTAACTCACTTTGGGTCAGGGAGTACTTATATGGGACTAGGGTAACTCACTTGGGGTCAGGGAGTACTTATATGGGACTAGTGTAACTAACTTGGGGTGAGGGAGTACTTATATGTGACTAGGGTAACTCAATTGGGGTCAGGGAGTACTTATATGGGATTAGTGTAACTCACTTGGGGTCAGGGAGTATTTATATGGGACTAGAGTAACTCGCATTGGGTCAGGGAGTACTTATATGGCACTGGGGTAACTCACTTGGGGTCAGGGAGTAATTATAAAAGGGCTAGGGTAACTACATTAGGGTAAGGGAGTACCTTTATGGGACTAAGGTAACTCACTTGGGCTCAGGGAGTACATATATGGGACTAGGGTAACTCACTTGTGGTCAGGGAGTACTTATAGAGGGGCTAGGGTAACTCAGTTGGGGTCAGGGAGTACTTATAAAGGGACTAGGGTAACTCACTTGGGGTCAGGGAGTACTTACATGGGACTAGGATAACTCACTTTGGGTCAGGGAGTACTTATATGGTACTAGGATAACTCACTTGGGGTTCAGGGAGTACTTATTTGGGACTAGTGTAACTCACTTGGGGTCAGGGAGTACTTATATCGGACTAGGGTTACTAACTTGGGGTCAGGGAGTACTTATATGGGACTAGTGTAACTCACTTGGGGTCAGGGAGTACTTATATTGGACTAGGGTAACTCACTTGGGGTCAGGGAGTACTTATATGGGACTAGTGTAACTCACTTTGGGTCAGGGAGTACTTATATGGTACTAGGATAACTCACTTGGGGTTCAGGGAGTACTTATTTGGGACTAGTGTAACTCACTTGGGGTCAGGGAGTACTTATATGGGAATAGGGTAACTAACTTGGGGTCAGGGAGTACTTATATGGGACTAGTGTAACTCACTTGATGTCAGGGAGTACTTATATGGGACTAGAGTAACTCACTTGGGATCATGGAGTACTTATATGGGGCTAGGGTAACTTACTTGGGGTCGGGGAGTACTTATATGGGACTAGTGTATCTAACTTGGGGTGAGGGAGTACTTATATGGGACTAGGGTAACTCACTTGGGGTCAGGGAGTACTTATATGGGATTAGTGTAACTCACTTGGGGTCAGGGAGTATTTATATGGGACTAGAGTAACTCGCATTGGGTCAGGGAGTACTTATATGGCACTGGGGTAACTCACTTGGGGTCAGGGAGTAATTATAAAAGGGCTAGGGTAACTCCATTAGGGTAAGGGAGTACCTTTAAGGGACTAAGGTAACTCACTTGGGGTCAGGGAATACCTAAATGGGACTAGGGTAACATACTTGGGGTCAGGGAGTACTTATATGGGACTAGGGTAACTCACTTGTGGTCAGGGAGTACTTATAGAGGGGCTAGGGTAACTTAGTTGGGGTCAGGGAGTACTTATAAAGGGACTAGGGTAACTCACTTGGGGTCAGGGAGTACTTATATGGGACTAGGATAACTCACTTTGGGTCAGGGAGTACTTATATGGTACTAGGATAACTCACTTGGGGGTCAGGGAGTACTTATTTGGGACTAGTGTAACTCACTTGGGGTCAGGGAGTACTTATATGGGACTAGGGTAACTCACTTGGGGTCAGGGAGTACTTATATGGGACTAGTGTAACTCACTTGGGGTCAGGGCGTACTTATATTGGACTAGGGTAACTCACTTGGAGTCAGGGAGTACTTATATGGGATTAGGGTAACTTACTTGGGGTCTGGGAGTACTTATATTGTACTAGGGTAACTCACTTGGGGTCAGGGAGTATTTATATGGGACTAGGGTAACTCACTTGGGGTCAGGGAGTACTTATATGGGACTAGTGTAACTAACTTGGGGTGAGGGTGTACTTAAATGGGACTAGGGTAACTCGCATTGGGTTAGGGAGTACCTATATGGGACTAAGGTAACTCACTTGGTGTCAGGGATTACTTATATGGGACTAGGGAAACTCGCTTTAGGTCAGGGAGTACTTATTTGGGACTAGGGTAACTCACTTAGGGTCAGGGAGTACTTATGTGGGACTAGGGTAACACAATTGGGGTCAGGGAGTGCTTATAAAGGGGCTAGGGTAACTCGCTTGAAGTCAGGGAGTACTTATAAGGTACTAAGGAAACTCACTTGGGGTCAGGAAGTACTTATATGGGACTAGGGTAACTCACTTGGGGTCAGGGAGTAATAATGAAAGGTCTTGGGTAACTGACTTTGGGTCAGTGAGTACTTATTTAGGACTAGGGTAACTCACTTGATGTCAGGGAGTACTTATATGGGACTAGAGTAACTCACTTGGGATCATGGAGTACTTATATGGGGCTAGGGTAACTTACTTGGGGTCAGGGAGTACTTATATGGGACTAGTGTATCTAACTTGGGGTGAGGGAGTACTTATATGGGACTAGGGTAACTCACTTGGGGTCAGGGAGTACTTATATGGGATTAGTGTAACTCACTTGGGGTCAGGGAGTATTTATATGGGACTAGAGTAACTCGCATTGGGTCAGGGAGTACTTATATGGCACTGGGGCAACTCACTTGGGGTCAGGGAGTAATTATAAAAGGGCTAGGGTAACTCCATTAGGGTAAGGGAGTACCTTTATGGGACTAAGGTAACTCACTTGGGGTCAGGGAATACCTAAATGGGACTAGGGTAACTTACTTGGGGTCAGGGAGTACTTATATGGGACTAGGGTAACTCACTTGTGGTCAGGGAGTACTTATAGAGGGGCTAGGGTAACTCAGTTGGGGTCAGGGAGTACTTATATGGGGCTAGGGTATCTTACTTGGGGTCAGGGAGTACTTATACTGTACTAGGGTAACTCACTTGGGGTCAGGGAGTACTTATATGGGACTAGGGTAACTCACTTGTGGTAAGGGAGTACTAATAAAGAGGCTTGGGTAACTCACTTTGTGTCAGGTAGTACTTCTAAGGTACCAAGGAAACTCACTTGGGGTCAGGAAGTACTTATATGGGACTAGGGTAACTCACTTGGGGTCAGGGAGTAATAATGAAAGGTCTTGGGTAACTGACTTTGGGTCAGTGAGTACTTATTTAGGACTAGGGTAACTCACTTGGTGTCAGGGAGTACTTATATGGGACTAGAGTATATCACTTGGGATCATGGAGTACTTATATGGGGCTAGGGTAACTTACTTGGGGTCAGGGATTACTTATATGGGACTAGTGTAACTAACTTGGGGTGAGGGAGTACTTATATGGGACTAGGGTAACTCACTTGGGGTCAGGGAGTACTTATATGGGGTTAGGGTAACTTACTTGGGGTCAGGGAGTACTTATATGGGACTAGGATAACTCACTTGGGGTCAGGGAGTACTTATATGGGGTTAGGGTAACTTACTTGGGGTCAGGGAGTACTTATATGGGACTAGGGTAACTCACTTGGGGTCAGGGAGTACTTATATGGGGTTAGGGTAACTTACTTGGGGTCAGGGAGTACTTATATGGGGCTAGGGTAACTTACTTGGGGTAAGGGAGTACTTATACTGTACTAGGGTAACTCACTTGGGGTCAAGGAGTACTTATATGGGACTAGGGTAACTCACTTGGGGTAAGGGAGTACTAATAAAGGGGCTTGGGTAACTCACTTTGTGTCAGGGAGTACTTATATGGGAATTGGGTAACTCACTTTTGGTCAGGGAGTACTTATAAAGGGGCTAGGGTAACTCAGTTGGGGTCAGGGAGTACTTATAAAGCGACTAGGGTAACTCACTTTGGGTCAGGGAGTACTTATATGGGACTAGGGTAACTCACTTGGTATCATGGAGTACTTATATGGGGCTAGGGTAACTCAGTTGGGGTCAGGGAGTACTTATAAAGCGACTAGGGAAACTCGCTTTAGGTCAGGGAGTACTTATTTGGGACTAGGGTAACTCACTTTTGGTCAGGGAGTACTTATGTGGGACTAGGGTAACACAATTGGGGTCAGGGAATACTTATAAAGGGGCTAGGGTAACTCGCTTGAAGTCAGGGAGTACTTATAAGGTACTAAGAAAACTCACTTGGGGTCAGGAAGTACTTATATGGGACTAGGGTAACTCACTTGGGGTCAGGGAGTAATAATGAAAGGTCTTGGGTAACTGACTTTGGGTCAGTGAGTACTTATTTAGGACTAGGGTAACTCACTTGATGTCAGGGAGTACTTATATGGGACTAGAGTAACTCACTTGGGATCATGGATTACTTACATGAGGCTAGGTTATCTTACTTGGGGTCAGGGAGTACTTATATGGGACTAGTGTATCTAACTTGGGGTGAGGGAGTACTTATATGGGACTAGGGTAACTCACTTGGGGTCAGGGAGTACTTATATGGGATTAGTGTAACTCACTTGGGGTCAGGGAGTATTTATATGGGACTAGAGTAACTCGCATTGGGTCAGGGAGTACTTATATGGCACTGGGGCAATTCACTTGGGGTCAGGGAGTAATTATAAAAGGGCTAGGGTAACTCCATTAGGGTAAGGGAGTACCTTTATGGGAATAAGGTACCTCACTTGGGGTCAGGGAATACCTAAATGGGACTAGGGTAACTTACTTGGGGTCAGGGAGTACTTATATGGGACTAGGGTAACTCACTTGTGGTCAGGGAGTACTTATAGAGGGGCTAGGGTAACTCAGTTGGGGTCAGGGAGTACTTATATGGGGCTAGGGTATCTTACTTGGGGTCAGGGAGTACTTATATGGGACTAGGGTAACTCACTTTGGGTCAGGGAGTACTTATATGGGACTAGGGTAACTCACTTGGGGTCAGGGAGTACTTATATGGGACTAGTATAACTCACTTGGGGTCAGGGAGTACTTATATGGGACTAGGGTAACTCACTTGGGGTCAGGGAGTACTTATATGGGACTAGGGTAACTCACTTGGGGTCAAGGGAGTACTTATATGGGACTAGGGTAACTCACTTGGGGTCAGGGAGTAATAATAAAGGGTCTTGGGTAACTCACTTTGCGTCAGGGAGTACTTATTTGGGACCAGGGTAACTTACTTGGGGTCAGGGAGTACTAATAAAGGGGCTTGGGTAACTCACTTTGTGTCAGGGAGTACTTATATGGGACTAGGGTAACTCACTTGTGGTCAGGGAGTACTTATAGAGGGGCTAGGGTAACTCAGTTGGGGTGAGGGAGTACTTATAAAGGGACTAGGGTAACTCACTTGGGGTCAGGGAATACCTATATAGGACTAGGGTAACTCACTTGGGGTCAGGGAGTACTTATATGGGACTAGAGTAACTCGCTTTAGGTCAGGGAGTACTTATATGGCACTGGGGTAACTCACTTGGGGTCAAGGAGTAATTATAAAAGGGCTGGGGTAACTCAATTACGGTAAGGGAGTACCTATATGGGACTAAGGTAACTCACTTGGGGTCAGGGAATACCTATATAGGACTAGGGTAACTCACTTGGGGTCAGGGAATACCTAAATGGGACTAGGGTAACTCACTTGGTGTCAGGGAGTACTTATATGGGACTAGGGTAACTCACTTTGGGTCAGGGAGTACTTATATGGGACTAGGGTAACTCACTTTGGGTCAGGGAGTACTTATATGGGACTAGGGTAACTCACTTGGGGTCAGGGAGTACTTATATGGGACTAGTATAACTCACTTGGGGTCAGGGAGTATTTATATGGGACTAGGGTAACTCACTTGGGGTCAGGGAGTACTTATATGGGACTAGTGTAACTAACTTGGGGTGAGGGAGTACTTATATGGGACTAGGGTAACTCGCATTGGGTTAGGGAGTACCTATATGGGACTAAGGTAACTCACTTGGTGTCAGGGATTACTTATATGGGACTAGGGAAACTCGCTTTAGGTCAGGGAGTACTTATTTGGGACTAGGGTAACTCACTTGGGGTCAGGGAGTACTTATATGGGACTAGAGTAACTCGCTTTAGGTCAGGGAGTACTTATATGGCACTGGGGTAACTCACTTGGGGTCAAGGAGTAATTATAAAAGGGCTGGGGTAACTCAATTACGGTAAGGGAGTACCTATATGGGACTAAGGTAACTCACTTGGGGTCAGGGAATACCTATATAGGACTAGGGTAACTCACTTGGGGTCAGGGAATACCTAAATGGGACTAGGGTAACTCACTTGGTGTCAGGGAGTACTTATATGGGACTAGGGTAACTCACTTTGGGTCAGGGAGTACTTATATGGGACTAGGGTAACTCACTTTGGGTCAGGGAGTACTTATGTTGTACTAGGGTAACTCACTTGGGGGTCAGGGAGCACTTATATGGGACTAGTGTAACTCACTTGGGGTCAGGGAGTACTTATATGGGACTAGGGTAACTCACTTGGGGTCAGGGAGTAATAATAAAGGGTCTTGGGTAACTCACTTTGCGTCAGGGAGTACTTATTTGGGACCAGGGTAACTTACTTGGGGTCAGGGAGTACTAATAAAGGGGCTTGGGTAACTCACTTTGTGTCAGGGAGTACTTATATGGGACTAGGGTAACTCACTTGTGGTCAGGGAGTACTTATAGAGGGGCTAGGGTAACTCAGTTGGGGTCAGGGAGTACTTATAAAGGGACTAGGGTAACTCACTTGGGGTCAGGGAATACCTATATAGGACTAGGGTAACTCACTTGGGGTCAGGGAGTACTTATATGGGACTAGAGTAACTCGCTTTAGGTCAGGGAGTACTTATATGGCACTGGGGTAACTCACTTGGGGTCAAGGAGTAATTATAAAAGGGCTGGGGTAACTCAATTACGGTAAGGGAGTACCTATATGGGACTAAGGTAACTCACTTGGGGTCAGGGAATACCTATATAGGACTAGGGTAACTCACTTGGGGTCAGGGAATACCTAAATGGGACTAGGGTAACTCACTTGGTGTCAGGGAGTACTTATATGGGACTAGGGTAACTCACTTTGGGTCAGGGAGTACTTATATGGGACTAGGGTAACTCACTTTGGGTCAGGGAGTACTTATGTGGTACTAGGGTAACTCACTTGGGGGTCAGGGAGCACTTATATGGGACTAGTGTAACTCACTTGGGGTCAGGGAGTACTTATATGGGACTAGGGTAACTCACTTTGGGTCAGGGAGTACTTATATGGGACTAAGGTAACTCACTTGGGGTCAGGGAGTACTTATATGGGACTAGTATAACTCACTTGGGGTCAGGGAGTATTTATATGGGACTAGGGTAACTCACTTGGGGTCAGGGAGTACTTATATGGGACTAGTGTAACTAACTTGGGGTGAGGGAGTACTTATATGGGACTAGGGTAACTCGCATTGGGTTAGGGAGTACCTATATGGGACTAAGGTAACTCACTTGGTGTCAGGGATTACTTATATGGGACTAGGGAAACTCGCTTTAGGTCAGGGAGTACTTATTTGGGACTAGGGTAACTCACTTGGGGTCAGGGAGTACTTATATGGGACTAGAGTAACTCGCTTTAGGTCAGGGAGTTCTTATATGGCACTGGGGTAACTCACTTGGGGTCAAGGAGTAATTATAAAAGGGCTGGGGTAACTCAATTACGGTAAGGGAGTACCTATATGGGACTAAGGTAACTCACTTGGGGTCAGGGAATACCTATATAGGACTAGGGTAACTCACTTGGGGTCAGGGAATACCTAAATGGGACTAGAGTAACTCACTTGGTGTCAGGGAGTACTTATATGGGACTAGGGTAACTCACTTTGGGTCAGGGAGTAATTATATGGGACTAGGGTAACTCACTTTGGGTCAGGGAGTACTTATGTGGTACTAGGGTAACTCACTTGGGGGTCAGGGAGCACTTATATGGGACTAGTGTAACTCACTTGGGGTCAGGGAGTACTTATATGGGACTAGGGTAACTCACTTTGGGTCAGGGAGTACTTATTTGGGACTAGGGTAACTCACTTGGGGTCAGGGAGTACTTATATGGGACTAGTGTAACTAACTTGGGGTGAGGGAGTACTTATATGTGACTAGGGTAACTCAATTGGGGTCAGGGAGTACTTATATGGGATTAGTGTAACTCACTTGGGGTCAGGGAGTATTTATATGGGACTAGAGTAACTCGCATTGGGTCAGGGAGTACTTATATGGCACTGGGGTAACTCACTTGGGGTCAGGGAGTAATTATAAAAGGGCTAGGGTAACTCCATTAGGGTAAGGGAGTACCTTTATGGGACTAAGGTAACTCACTTGGGGTCAGGGAATACCTAAATGGGACTAGGGTAACTTACTTGGGGTCAGGGAGTACTTATATGGGACTAGGGTAACTCACTTGGGGTCAGGGAGTACTTATATGGGACTAGTGTAACTAACTTGGGGTCAGGGAGTACTTATATGGGACTAGGGTAACTCGCATTGGGTTAGGGAGTACTTATATGGCACTGGGGTAACTCACTTGGGGTCAGGGAGTAATTATAAAAGGGCTAGGGTAACTCCATTAGGGTAAGGGAGTACCTTTATGGGACTAGGGTAACTCACTTGGGGTCAGGGAGTACTTATATGGGACTAGTATAACTCACTTGGGGTCAGGGAGTATTTATATGAGACTAGGGTAACTCACTTGGGGTCAGGGAGTACTTATATGGGACTAGTGTAACTAACTTGGGGTGAGGGAGTACTTATATGGGACTAGGGTAACTCGCATTGGGTTAGGGAGTACCTATATGGGACTAAGGTAACTCACTTGGTGTCAGGGATTACTTATATGGGACTAGGGAAACTCGCTTTAGGTCAGGGAGTACTTATTTGGGACTAGGGTAACTCACTTGGGGTCAGGGAGTACTTATATGGGACTAGAGTAACTCCCTTTAGGTCAGGGAGTACTTATATGACACTGGGGTAACTCACTTGGGGTCAAGGAGTAATTATAAAAGGGCTGGGGTAACTCAATTACGGTAAGGGAGTACCTACATGGGACTAAGGTAACTCACTTGGGGTCAGGGAATACCTATATAGGACTAGGGTAACTCACTTGGGGTCAGGGAATACCTAAATGGGACTAGGGTAACTCACTTGGTGTCAGGGAGTACTTATATGGGACTAGGGTAACTCACTTTGGGTCAGGGAGTCCTTATATGGGACTAGGGTAACTCACTTTGGGTCAGGGAGTACTTATGTGGTACTAGGGTAACTCACTTGGGGGTCAGGGAGCACTTATATGGGACTAGTGTAACTCACTTGGGGTCAGGGAGTACTTATATAGGACTAGGGTAACTCACTTGGGGTCAGGGAGTAATAATAAAGGGTCTTGGGTAACTCACTTTGCGTCAGGGAGTACTTATTTGGGACCAGGGTAACTTACTTGGGGTCAGGGAGTACTAATAAAGGGGCTTGGGTAACTCACTTTGTGTCAGGGAGTACTTATATGGGACTAGGGTAACTCACTTGTGGTCAGGGAGTACTTATAGAGGGGCTAGGGTAACTCAGTTGGGGTCAGGGAGTACTTATAAAGGGACTAGGGTAACTCACTTGGGGTCAGGGAATACCTATATAGGACTAGGGTAACTCACTTGGGGTCAGGGAGTACTTATATGGGACTAGAGTAACTCGCTTTAGGTCAGGGAGTACTTATATGGCACTGGGGTAACTCACTTGGGGTCAAGGAGTAATTATAAAAGGGCTGGGGTAACTCAATTACGGTAAGGGAGTACCTATATGGGACTAAGGTAACTCACTTGGGTTCAGGGAATACCTATATAGGACTAGGGTAACTCACTTGGGGTCAGGGAATACCTAAATGGGACTAGGGTAACTCACTTGGTGTCAGGGAGTACGTATATGGGACTAGGGTAACTCACTTTGGGTCAGGGAGTACTTATATGGGACTAGGGTAACTCACTTTGGGTCAGGGAGTACTTATGTGGTACTAGGGTAACTCACTTGGGGGTCAGGGAGCACTTATATGGGACTAGTGTAACTCACTTGGGGTCAGGGAGTACTTATATGGGACTAGGGTAACTCACTTGGGGTCAGGGAGTACTTATATGGGACTAGTATAACTCACTTGGGGTCAGGGAGTATTTATATGGGACTAGGGTAACTCACTTGGGGTCAGGGAGTACTTATATGGGACTAGTGTAACTAACTTGGGGTGAGGGAGTACTTATATGGGACTAGGGTAACTCGCATTGGGTTAGGGAGTACCTATATGGGACTAAGGTAACTCACTTGGTGTCAGGGATTACTTATATGGGACTAGGGAAACTCGCTTTAGCTCAGGGAGTACTTATTTGGGACTAGGGTAACTCACTTGGGGTCAGGGAGTACTTATATGGGACTAGAGTAACTCCCTTTAGGTCAGGGAGTACTTATATGACACTGGGGTAACTCACTTGGGGTCAAGGAGTAATTATAAAAGGGCTGGGGTAACTCAATTACGGTAAGGGAGTACCTATATGGGACTAAGGTAACTCACTTGGGGTCAGGGAATACCTATATAGGACTAGGGTAACTCACTTGGGGTCAGGGAATACCTAAATGGGACTAGGGTAACTCACTTAGTGTCAGGGAGTACTTATATGGGACTAGGGTAACTCACTTTGGGTCAGGGAGTACTTATATGGGACTAGGGTAACTCACTTTGGGTCAGGGAGTACTTATGTGGTACTAGGGTAACTCACTTGGGGGTCAGGGAGCACTTATATGGGACTAGTGTAACTCACTTGGGGTCAGGGAGTACTTATATGGGACTAGGGTAACTCACTTGGGGTCAGGGAGTAATAATAAAGGGTCTTGGGTAACTCACTTTGCGTCAGGGAGTACTTATTTGGGACCAGGGTAACTTACTTGGGGTCAGGGAGTACTAATAAAGGGGCTTGGGTAACTCACTTTGTGTCAGGGAGTACTTATATGGGACTAGGGTAACTCACTTGTGGTCAGGGAGTACTTATAGAGGGGCTAGGGTAACTCAGTTGGGGTCAGGGAGTACTTATAAAGGGACTAGGGTAACTCACTTGGGGTCAGGGAGTACTTATATGGGACTAGAGTAACTCGCTTTAGGTCAGGGAGTACTTATATGGCACTGGGGTAACTCACTTGGGGTCAAGGAGTAATTATAAAAGGGCTGGGGTAACTCAATTACGGTAAGGGAGTACCTATATGGGACTAAGGTAACTCACTTGGGGTCAGGGAATACCTATATAGGACTAGGGTAACTCACTTGGGGTCAGGGAATACCTAAATGGGACTAGGGTAACTCACTTGGTGTCAGGGAGTACTTATATGGGACTAGGGTAACTCACTTTGGGTCAGGGAGTACTTATATGGGACTAGGGTAACTCACTTTGGGTCAGGGAGTACTTATGTGGTACTAGGGTAACTCACTTGGGGGTCAGGGAGCACTTATATGGGACTAGTGTAACTCACTTGGGGTCAGGGAGTACTTATATGGGACTAGGGTAACTCACTTTGGGTCAGGGAGTACTTATATGGGACTAGGGTAACTCACTTGGGGTCAGGGAGTACTTATATGGGACTAGTATAACTCACTTGGGGTCAGGGAGTATTTATATGGGACTAGGGTAACTCACTTGGGGTCAGGGAGTACTTATATGGGACTAGTGTAACTAACTTGGGGTGAGGTAGTACTTATATGGGACTAGGGTAACTCGCATTGGGTTAGGGAGTACCTATATGGGACTAAGGTAACTCACTTGGTGTCAGGGATTACTTATATGGGACTAGGGAAACTCGCTTTAGGTCAGGGAGTACTTATTTGGGACTAGGGTAACTCACTTGGGGTCAGGGAGTACTTATATGGGACTAGAGTAACTCGCTTTAGGTCAGGGAGTACTTATATGGCACTGGGGTAACTCACTTGGGGTCAAGGAGTAATTATAAAAGGGCTGGGGTAACTCAATTACGGTAAGGGAGTACCTATATGGGACTAAGGTAACTCACTTGGGGTCAGGGAATACCTATATAGGACTAGGGTAACTCACTTGGGGTCAGGGAATACCTAAATGGGACTAGGGTAACTCACTTGGTGTCAGGGAGTACTTATATGGGACTAGGGTAACTCACTTTGGGTCAGGGAGTAATTATATGGGACTAGGGTAACTCACTTTGGGTCAGGGAGTACTTATGTGGTACTAGGGTAACTCACTTGGGGGTCAGGGAGCACTTATATGGGACTAGTGTAACTCACTTGGGGTCAGGGAGTACTTATATGGGACTAGGGTAACTCACTTTGGGTCAGGGAGTACTTATTTGGGACTAGGGTAACTCACTTGGGGTCAGGGAGTACTTATATGGGACTAGTGTAACTAACTTGGGGTGAGGGAGTACTTATATGTGACTAGGGTAACTCAATTGGGGTCAGGGAGTACTTATATGGGATTAGTGTAACTCACTTGGGGTCAGGGAGTATTTATATGGGACTAGAGTAACTCGCATTGGGTCAGGGAGTACTTATATGGCACTGGGGTAACTCACTTGGGGTCAGGGAGTAATTATAAAAGGGCTAGGGTAACTCCATTAGGGTAAGGGAGTACCTTTATGGGACTAAGGTAACTCACTTGGGGTCAGGGAATACCTATATGGGACTAGGGTAACTTACTTGGGGTCAGGGAGTACTTATATGGGACTAGGGTAACTCACTTGTGGTCAGGGAGTACTTATAGAGGGGCTAGGGTAACTTAGTTGGGGTCAGGGAGTACTTATAAAGGGACTAGGGTAACTCACTTGGGGTCAGGGAGTACTTATATGGGACTAGGATAACTCACTTTGGGTCAGGGAGTACTTATATGGTACTAGGATAACTCACTTGGGGGTCAGGGAGTACTTATTTGGGACTAGTGTAACACACTTGGGGTCAGGGAGTACTTATATGGGACTAGGGTAACTCACTTGGGGTCAGGGAGTACTTATATGGGACTAGTGTAACTCACTTGGGGTCAGGGCGTACTTATATTGGACTAGGGTAACTCACTTGGGGTCAGGGAGTACTTATATGGGATTAGGGTAACTTACTTGGGGTCTGGGAGTACTTATATTGTACTAGGGTAACTCACTTGGGGTCAGGGAGTACTTATATGGGACTAGTGTAACTAACTTGGGGTGAGGGAGTACTTATATGGGACTAGGGTAACTCGCATTGGGTTAGGGAGTACCTATATGGGACTAAGGTAACTCACTTGGTGTCAGGGATTACTTATATGGGACTAGGGAAACTCGCTTTAGGTCAGGGAGTACTTATTTGGGACTAGGGTAACTCACTTAGGGTCAGGGAGTACTTATGTGGGACTAGGGTAACACAATTGGGGTCAGGGAGTGCTTATAAAGGGGCTAGGGTAACTCGCTTGAAGTCAGGGAGTACTTATAAGGTACTAAGGTAACTCACTTGGGGTCAGGAAGTACTTATATGGGACTAGGGTAACTCACTTGGGGTCAGGGAGTAATAATGAAAGGTCTTGGGTAACTGACTTTGGGTCAGTGAGTACTTATTTAGGACTAGGGTAACTCACTTGGTGTCATGGAGTACTTATATGGGACTAGGTTACTCACTTGGGGTCAGGGAGTACTTATATGGGACTAGTGTAACTAACTTGGGGTGAGGGAGTACTTATATGGGACTAGGGTAACTCGCATTGGGTTAGGAAGTACCTATATGGGACTAAGGTAACTCACTTGGTGTCAGGGATTACTTATATGGGACTAGGGAAACTCGCTTTAGGTCAGGGAGTACTTATTTGGGACTAGGGTAACTCACTTTTGGTCAGGGAGTACTTATGTGGGACTAGGGTAACACAATTGGGGTCAGGAAGTACTTATATGGGACTAGGGTAACTCACTTGGGGTCAGGGAGTAATAATGAAAGGTCTTGGGTAACTGACTTTGGGTCAGTGAGTACTTATTTAGGACTAGGGTAACTCACTTGATGTCAGGGAGTACTTATATGGGACTAGAGTAACTCACTTGGGATCATGGAGTACTTATATGGGGCTAGGGTAACTTACTTGGGGTCAGGGAGTACTTATATGGGACTAGTGTATCTAACTTGGGGTGAGGGAGTACTTATATGGGACTAGGGTAACTCACTTGGGGTCAGGGAGTACTTATATGGGACTAGGGTAACTCACTTTGGGTCAGGGAGTACTTATGTGGTACTAGGGTAACTCACTTGGGGGTCAGGGAGCACTTATATGGGACTAGTGTAACTCACTTGGGGTCAGGGAGTACTTATATGGGACTAGGGTAACTCACTTGGGGTCAGGGAGTAATAATAAAGGGTCTTGGGTAACTCACTTTGCGTCAGGGAGTACTTATTTGGGACCAGGGTAACTTACTTGGGGTCAGGGAGTACTAATAAAGGGGCTTGGGTAACTCACTTTGTGTCAGGGAGTACTTATATGGGACTAGGGTAACTCACTTGTGGTCAGGGAGTACTTATAGAGGGGCTAGGGTAACTCAGTTGGGGTCAGGGAGTACTTATAAAGGGACTAGGGTAACTCACTTGGGGTCAGGGAATACCTATATAGGACTAGGGTAACTCACTTGGGGTCAGGGAGTACTTATATGGGACTAGAGTAACTCGCTTTAGGTCAGGGAGTACTTATATGGCACTGGGGTAACTCACTTGGGGTCAAGGAGTAATTATAAAAGGGCTGGGGTAACTCAATTACGGTAAGGGAGTACCTATATGGGACTAAGGTAACTCACTTGGGGTCAGGGAATACCTATATAGGACTAGGGTAACTCACTTGGGGTCAGGGAATACCTAAATGGGACTAGGGTAACTCACTTGGTGTCAGGGAGTACTTATATGGGACTAGGGTAACTCACTTTGGGTCAGGGAGTACTTATATGGGACTAGGGTAACTCACTTTGGGTCAGGGAGTACTTATGTGGTACTAGGGTAACTCACTTGGGGGTCAGGGAGCACTTATATGGGACTAGTGTAACTCACTTGGGGTCAGGGAGTACTTATATGGGACTAGGGTAACTCACTTTGGGTCAGGGAGTACTTATATGGGACTAGGGTAACTCACTTGGGGTCAGGGAGTATTTATATGGGACTAGTATAACTCACTTGGGGTCAGGGAGTATTTATATGGGACTAGGGTAACTCACTTGGGGTCAGGGAGTACTTATATGGGACTAGTGTAACTAACTTGGGGTGAGGGAGTACTTATATGGGACTAGGGTAACTCGCATTGGGTTAGGGAGTACCTATATGGGACTAAGGTAACTCACTTGGTGTCAGGGATTACTTATATGGGACTAGGGAAACTCGCTTTAGGTCAGGGAGTACTTATTTGGGACTAGGGTAACTCACTTGGGGTCAGGGAGTACTTATATGGGACTAGAGTAACTCGCTTTAGGTCAGGGAGTACTTATATGGCACTGGGGTAACTCACTTGGGGTCAAGGAGTAATTATAAAAGGGCTGGGGTAACTCAATTACGGTAAGGGAGTACCTATATGGGACTAAGGTAACTCACTTGGGGTCAGGGAATACCTATATAGGACTAGGGTAACTCACTTGGGGTCAGGGAATACCTAAATGGGACTAGGGTAACTCACTTGGTGTCAGGGAGTACTTATATGGGACTAGGGTAACTCACTTTGGGTCAGGGAGTACTTATATGGGACTAGGGTAACTCACTTTGGGTCAGGGAGTACTTATGTGGTACTAGGGTAACTCACTTGGGGGTCAGGGAGCACTTATATGGGACTAGTGTAACTCACTTGGGGTCAGGGAGTACTTATATGGGACTAGGGTAACTCACTTTGGGTCAGGGAGTACTTATATGGGACTAGGGTAACTCACTTGGGGTCAGGGAGTACTTATATGGGACTAGTATAACTCACTTGGGGTCAGGGAGTATTTATATGGGACTAGGGTAACTCACTTGGGGTCAGGGAGTACTTATATGGGACTAGTGTAACTAACTTGGGGTGAGGTAGTACTTATATGGGACTAGGGTAACTCGCATTGGGTTAGGGAGTACCTATATGGGACTAAGGTAACTCACTTGGTGTCAGGGATTACTTATATGGGACTAGGGAAACTCGCTTTAGGTCAGGGAGTACTTATTTGGGACTAGGGTAACTCACTTGGGGTCAGGGAGTACTTATATGG
This sequence comes from Prorops nasuta, assembly GCF_024137725.1. Taxonomy (NCBI): domain Eukaryota; kingdom Metazoa; phylum Arthropoda; class Insecta; order Hymenoptera; family Bethylidae; genus Prorops; species Prorops nasuta. The sequence goes on along the minus strand of NW_027116841.1, from coordinate 141,895 downwards.
GACTAGAGTAACTCGCTTTAGGTCAGGGAGTACTTATATGGCACTGGGGTAACTCACTTGGGGTCAAGGAGTAATTATAAAAGGGCTGGGGTAACTCAATTACGGTAAGGGAGTACCTATATGGGACTAAGGTAACTCACTTGGGGTCAGGGAATACCTATATAGGACTAGGGTAACTCACTTGGGGTCAGGGAATACCTAAATGGGACTAGGGTAACTCACTTGGTGTCAGGGAGTACTTATATGGGACTAGGGTAACTCACTTTGGGTCAGGGAGTAATTATATGGGACTAGGGTAACTCACTTTGGGTCAGGGAGTACTTATGTGGTACTAGGGTAACTCACTTGGGGGTCAGGGAGCACTTATATGGGACTAGTGTAACTCACTTGGGGTCAGGGAGTACTTATATGGGACTAGGGTAACTCACTTTGGGTCAGGGAGTACTTATTTGGGACTAGGGTAACTCACTTGGGGTCAGGGAGTACTTATATGGGACTAGTGTAACTAACTTGGGGTGAGGGAGTACTTATATGTGACTAGGGTAACTCAATTGGGGTCAGGGAGTACTTATATGGGATTAGTGTAACTCACTTGGGGTCAGGGAGTATTTATATGGGACTAGAGTAACTCGCATTGGGTCAGGGAGTACTTATATGGCACTGGGGTAACTCACTTGGGGTCAGGGAGTAATTATAAAAGGGCTAGGGTAACTCCATTAGGGTAAGGGAGTACCTTTATGGGACTAAGGTAACTCACTTGGGGTCAGGGAATACCTATATGGGACTAGGGTAACTTACTTGGGGTCAGGGAGTACTTATATGGGACTAGGGTAACTCACTTGTGGTCAGGGAGTACTTATAGAGGGGCTAGGGTAACTTAGTTGGGGTCAGGGAGTACTTATAAAGGGACTAGGGTAACTCACTTGGGGTCAGGGAGTACTTATATGGGACTAGGATAACTCACTTTGGGTCAGGGAGTACTTATATGGTACTAGGATAACTCACTTGGGGGTCAGGGAGTACTTATTTGGGACTAGTGTAACACACTTGGGGTCAGGGAGTACTTATATGGGACTAGGGTAACTCACTTGGGGTCAGGGAGTACTTATATGGGACTAGTGTAACTCACTTGGGGTCAGGGCGTACTTATATTGGACTAGGGTAACTCACTTGGGGTCAGGGAGTACTTATATGGGATTAGGGTAACTTACTTGGGGTCTGGGAGTACTTATATTGTACTAGGGTAACTCACTTGGGGTCAGGGAGTACTTATATGGGACTAGTGTAACTAACTTGGGGTGAGGGAGTACTTATATGGGACTAGGGTAACTCGCATTGGGTTAGGGAGTACCTATATGGGACTAAGGTAACTCACTTGGTGTCAGGGATTACTTATATGGGACTAGGGAAACTCGCTTTAGGTCAGGGAGTACTTATTTGGGACTAGGGTAACTCACTTTTGGTCAGGGAGTACTTATGTGGGACTAGGGTAACACAATTGGGGTCAGGAAGTACTTATATGGGACTAGGGTAACTCACTTGGGGTCAGGGAGTAATAATGAAAGGTCTTGGGTAACTGACTTTGGGTCAGTGAGTACTTATTTAGGACTAGGGTAACTCACTTGATGTCAGGGAGTACTTATATGGGACTAGAGTAACTCACTTGGGATCATGGAGTACTTATATGGGGCTAGGGTAACTTACTTGGGGTCAGGGAGTACTTATATGGGACTAGTGTATCTAACTTGGGGTGAGGGAGTACTTATATGGGACTAGGGTAACTCACTTGGGGTCAGGGAGTACTTATATGGGACTAGGGTAACTCACTTTGGGTCAGGGAGTACTTATGTGGTACTAGGGTAACTCACTTGGGGGTCAGGGAGCACTTATATGGGACTAGTGTAACTCACTTGGGGTCAGGGAGTACTTATATGGGACTAGGGTAACTCACTTGGGGTCAGGGAGTAATAATAAAGGGTCTTGGGTAACTCACTTTGCGTCAGGGAGTACTTATTTGGGACCAGGGTAACTTACTTGGGGTCAGGGAGTACTAATAAAGGGGCTTGGGTAACTCACTTTGTGTCAGGGAGTACTTATATGGGACTAGGGTAACTCACTTGTGGTCAGGGAGTACTTATAGAGGGGCTAGGGTAACTCAGTTGGGGTCAGGGAGTACTTATAAAGGGACTAGGGTAACTCACTTGGGGTCAGGGAATACCTATATAGGACTAGGGTAACTCACTTGGGGTCAGGGAGTACTTATATGGGACTAGAGTAACTCGCTTTAGGTCAGGGAGTACTTATATGGCACTGGGGTAACTCACTTGGGGTCAAGGAGTAATTATAAAAGGGCTGGGGTAACTCAATTACGGTAAGGGAGTACCTATATGGGACTAAGGTAACTCACTTGGGGTCAGGGAATACCTATATAGGACTAGGGTAACTCACTTGGGGTCAGGGAATACCTAAATGGGACTAGGGTAACTCACTTGGTGTCAGGGAGTACTTATATGGGACTAGGGTAACTCACTTTGGGTCAGGGAGTACTTATATGGGACTAGGGTAACTCACTTTGGGTCAGGGAGTACTTATGTGGTACTAGGGTAACTCACTTGGGGGTCAGGGAGCACTTATATGGGACTAGTGTAACTCACTTGGGGTCAGGGAGTACTTATATGGGACTAGGGTAACTCACTTTGGGTCAGGGAGTACTTATATGGGACTAGGGTAACTCACTTGGGGTCAGGGAGTATTTATATGGGACTAGTATAACTCACTTGGGGTCAGGGAGTATTTATATGGGACTAGGGTAACTCACTTGGGGTCAGGGAGTACTTATATGGGACTAGTGTAACTAACTTGGGGTGAGGGAGTACTTATATGGGACTAGGGTAACTCGCATTGGGTTAGGGAGTACCTATATGGGACTAAGGTAACTCACTTGGTGTCAGGGATTACTTATATGGGACTAGGGAAACTCGCTTTAGGTCAGGGAGTACTTATTTGGGACTAGGGTAACTCACTTGGGGTCAGGGAGTACTTATATGGGACTAGAGTAACTCGCTTTAGGTCAGGGAGTACTTATATGGCACTGGGGTAACTCACTTGGGGTCAAGGAGTAATTATAAAAGGGCTGGGGTAACTCAATTACGGTAAGGGAGTACCTATATGGGACTAAGGTAACTCACTTGGGGTCAGGGAATACCTATATAGGACTAGGGTAACTCACTTGGGGTCAGGGAATACCTAAATGGGACTAGGGTAACTCACTTGGTGTCAGGGAGTACTTATATGGGACTAGGGTAACTCACTTTGGGTCAGGGAGTACTTATATGGGACTAGGGTAACTCACTTTGGGTCAGGGAGTACTTATGTGGTACTAGGGTAACTCACTTGGGGGTCAGGGAGCACTTATATGGGACTAGTGTAACTCACTTGGGGTCAGGGAGTACTTATATGGGACTAGGGTAACTCACTTTGGGTCAGGGAGTACTTATATGGGACTAGGGTAACTCACTTGGGGTCAGGGAGTACTTATATGGGACTAGTATAACTCACTTGGGGTCAGGGAGTATTTATATGGGACTAGGGTAACTCACTTGGGGTCAGGGAGTACTTATATGGGACTAGTGTAACTAACTTGGGGTGAGGGAGTACTTATATGGGACTAGGGTAACTCGCATTGGGTTAGGGAGTACCTATATGGGACTAAGGTAACTCACTTGGTGTCAGGGATTACTTATATGGGACTAGGGAAACTCGATTTAGGTCAGGGAGTACTTATTTGGGACTAGGGTAACTCACTTGGGGTCAGGGAGTACTTATATGGGACTAGAGTAACTCGCTTTAGGTCAGGGAGTACTTATATGGCACTGGGGTAACTCACTTGGGGTCAAGGAGTAATTATAAAAGGGCTGGGGTAACTCAATTACGGTAAGGGAGTACCTATATGGGACTAAGGTAACTCACTTGGGGTCAGGGAATACCTATATAGGACTAGGGTAACTCACTTGGGGTCAGGGAATACCTAAATGGGACTAGGGTAACTCACTTGGTGTCAGGGAGTACTTATATGGGACTAGGGTAACTCACTTTGGGTCAGGGAGTACTTATATGGGACTAGGGTAACTCACTTTGGGTCAGGGAGTACTTATGTGGTACTAGGGTATCTCACTTGGGGGTCAGGGAGCACTTATATGGGACTAGTGTAACTCACTTGGGGTCAGGGAGTACTTATATGGGACTAGGGTAACTCACTTTGGGTCAGGGAGTACTTATTTGGGACTAGGGTAACTCACTTGGGGTCAGGGAGTACTTATATGGGACTAGTGTAACTAACTTGGGGTGAGGGAGTACTTATATGTGACTAGGGTAACTCAATTGGGGTCAGGGAGTACTTATATGGGATTAGTGTAACTCACTTGGGGTCAGGGAGTATTTATATGGGACTAGAGTAACTCGCATTGGGTCAGGGAGTACTTATATGGCACTGGGGTAACTCACTTGGGGTCAGGGAGTAATTATAAAAGGGCTAGGATAACTCCATTAGGGTAAGGGAGTACCTTTATGGGACTAAGGTAACTCACTTGGGGTCAGGGAATACCTAAAGGGACTAGGGTAACTTACTTGGGGTCAGGGAGTACTTATATGGGACTAGGGTAACTCACTTGTGGTCAGGGAGTACTTATAGAGGGGCTAGGGTAACTTAGTTGGGGTCAGGGAGTACTTATAAAGGGACTAGGGTAACTCACTTGGGGTCAGGGAGTACTTATATGGGACTAGGATAACTCACTTTGGGTCAGGGAGTACTTATATGGTACTAGGATAACTCACTTGGGGGTCAGGGAGTACTTATTTGGGACTAGTGTAACTCACTTGGGGTCAGGGAGTACTTATATGGGACTAGGGTAACTCACTTGGGGTCAGGGAGTACTTATATGGGACTAGTGTAACTCACTTGGGGTCAGGGCGTACTTATATTGGACTAGGGTAACTCACTTGGGGTCAGGGAGTACTTATATGGGATTAGGGTAACTTACTTGGGGTCTGGGAGTACTTATATTGTACTAGGGTAACTCACTTGGGGTCAGGGAGTACTTATATGGGACTAGTGTAACTAACTTGGGGTGAGGGAGTACTTATATGGGACTAGGGTAACTCGCATTGGGTTAGGGAGTACCTATATGGGACTAAGGTAACTCACTTGGTGTCAGGGATTACTTATATGGGACTAGGGAAACTCGCTTTAGGTCAGGGAGTACTTATTTGGGACTAGGGTAACTCACTTAGGGTCAGGGAGTACTTATGTGGGACTAGGGTAACACAATTGGGGTCAGGGAGTGCTTATAAAGGGGCTAGGGTAACTCGCTTGAAGTCAGGGGGTACTTATAAGGTACTAAGGTAACTCACTTGGGGTCAGGAAGTACTTATATGGGACTAGGGTAACTCACTTGGGGTCAGGGAGTAATAATGAAAGGTCTTGGGTAACTTACTTTGGGTCAGTGAGTACTTATTTAGGACTAGGGTAACTCACTTGGTGTCATGGAGTACTTATATGGGACTAGGTTACTCACTTGGGGTCAGGGAGTACTTATATGGGACTAGTGTAACTAACTTGGGGTGAGGGAGTACTTATATGGGACTAGGGTAACTCGCATTGGGTTAGGGAGTACCTATATGGGACTAAGGTAACTCACTTGGTGTCAGGGATTACTTATATGGGACTAGGGAAACTCGCTTTAGGTCAGGGAGTACTTATTTGGGACTAGGGTAACTCACTTTTGGTCAGGGAGTACTTATGTGGGACTAGGGTAACACAATTGGGGTCAGGAAGTACTTATATGGGACTAGGGTAACTCACTTGGGGTCAGGGAGTAATAATGAAAGGTCTTGGGTAACTGACTTTGGGTCAGTGAGTACTTATTTAGGACTAGGGTAACTCACTTGATGTCAGGGAGTACTTATATGGGACTAGAGTAACTCACTTGGGATCATGGAGTACTTATATGGGGCTAGGGTAACTTACTTGGGGTCAGGGAGTACTTATATGGGACTAGTGTATCTAACTTGGGGTGAGGGAGTACTTATATGGGACTAGGGTAACTCACTTGGGGTCAGGGAGTACTTATATGGGACTAGGGTAACTCACTTTGGGTCAGGGAGTACTTATGTGGTACTAGGGTAACTCACTTGGGGGTCAGGGAGCACTTATATGGGACTAGTGTAACTCACTTGGGGTCAGGGAGTACTTATATGGGACTAGGGTAACTCACTTGGGGTCAGGGAGTAATAATAAAGGGTCTTGGGTAACTCACTTTGCGTCAGGGAGTACTTATTTGGGACCAGGGTAACTTACTTGGGGTCAGGGAGTACTAATAAAGGGGCTTGGGTAACTCACTTTGTGTCAGGGAGTACTTATATGGGACTAGGGTAACTCACTTGTGGTCAGGGAGTACTTATAGAGGGGCTAGGGTAACTCAGTTGGGGTCAGGGAGTACTTATAAAGGGACTAGGGTAACTCACTTGGGGTCAGGGAATACCTATATAGGACTAGGGTAACTCACTTGGGGTCAGGGAGTACTTATATGGGACTAGAGTAACTCGCTTTAGGTCAGGGAGTACTTATATGGCACTGGGGTAACTCACTTGGGGTCAAGGAGTAATTATAAAAGGGCTGGGGTAACTCAATTACGGTAAGGGAGTACCTATATGGGACTAAGGTAACTCACTTGGGGTCAGGGAATACCTATATAGGACTAGGGTAACTCACTTGGGGTCAGGGAATACCTAAATGGGACTAGGGTAACTCACTTGGTGTCAGGGAGTACTTATATGGGACTAGGGTAACTCACTTTGGGTCAGGGAGTACTTATATGGGACTAGGGTAACTCACTTTGGGTCAGGGAGTACTTATGTGGTACTAGGGTAACTCACTTGGGGGTCAGGGAGCACTTATATGGGACTAGTGTAACTCACTTGGGGTCAGGGAGTACTTATATGGGACTAGGGTAACTCACTTTGGGTCAGGGAGTACTTATATGGGACTAGGGTAACTCACTTGGGGTCAGGGAGTATTTATATGGGACTAGTATAACTCACTTGGGGTCAGGGAGTATTTATATGGGACTAGGGTAACTCACTTGGGGTCAGGGAGTACTTATATGGGACTAGTGTAACTAACTTGGGGTGAGGGAGTACTTATATGGGACTAGGGTAACTCGCATTGGGTTAGGGAGTACCTATATGGGACTAAGGTAACTCACTTGGTGTCAGGGATTACTTATATGGGACTAGGGAAACTCGCTTTAGGTCAGGGAGTACTTATTTGGGACTAGGGTAACTCACTTGGGGTCAGGGAGTACTTATATGGGACTAGAGTAACTCGCTTTAGGTCAGGGAGTACTTATATGGCACTGGGGTAACTCACTTGGGGTCAAGGAGTAATTATAAAAGGGCTGGGGTAACTCAATTACGGTAAGGGAGTACCTATATGGGACTAAGGTAACTCACTTGGGGTCAGGGAATACCTATATAGGACTAGGGTAACTCACTTGGGGTCAGGGAATACCTAAATGGGACTAGGGTAACTCACTTGGTGTCAGGGAGTACTTATATGGGACTAGGGTAACTCACTTTGGGTCAGGGAGTACTTATATGGGACTAGGGTAACTCACTTTGGGTCAGGGAGTACTTATGTGGTACTAGGGTAACTCACTTGGGGGTCAGGGAGCACTTATATGGGACTAGTGTAACTCACTTGGGGTCAGGGAGTACTTATATGGGACTAGGGTAACTCACTTTGGGTCAGGGAGTACTTATTTGGGACTAGGGTAACTCACTTGGGGTCAGGGAGTACTTATATGGGACTAGTGTAACTAACTTGGGGTGAGGGAGTACTTATATGTGACTAGGGTAACTCAATTGGGGTCAGGGAGTACTTATATGGGATTAGTGTAACTCACTTGGGGTCAGGGAGTATTTATATGGGACTAGAGTAACTCGCATTGGGTCAGGGAGTACTTATATGGCACTGGGGTAACTCACTTGGGGTCAGGGAGTAATTATAAAAGGGCTAGGATAACTCCATTAGGGTAAGGGAGTACCTTTATGGGACTAAGGTAACTCACTTGGGGTCAGGGAATACCTAAAAGGGACTAGGGTAACTTACTTGGGGTCAGGGAGTACTTATATGGGACTAGGGTAACTCACTTGTGGTCAGGGAGTACTTATAGAGGGGCTAGGGTAACTTAGTTGGGGTCAGGGAGTACTTATAAAGGGACTAGGGTAACTCACTTGGGGTCAGGGAGTACTTATATGGGACTAGGATAACTCACTTTGGGTCAGGGAGTACTTATATGGTACTAGGATAACTCACTTGGGGGTCAGGGAGTACTTATTTGGGACTAGTGTAACTCACTTGGGGTCAGGGAGTACTTATATGGGACTAGGGTAACTCACTTGGGGTCAGGGAGTACTTATATGGGACTAGTGTAACTCACTTGGGGTCAGGGCGTACTTATATTGGACTAGGGTAACTCACTTGGGGTCAGGGAGTACTTATATGGGATTAGGGTAACTTACTTGTGGTCTGGGAGTACTTATATTGTACTAGGGTAACTCACTTGGGGTCAGGGAGTACTTATATGGGACTAGTGTAACTAACTTGGGGTGAGGGAGTACTTATATGGGACTAGGGTAACTCGCATTGGGTTAGGGAGTACCTATATGGGACTAAGGTAACTCACTTGGTGTCAGGGATTACTTATATGGGACTAGGGAAACTCGCTTTAGGTCAGGGAGTACTTATTTGGGACTAGGGTAACTCACTTAGGGTCAGGGAGTACTTATGTGGGACTAGGGTAACACAATTGGGGTCAGGGAGTGCTTATAAAGGGGCTAGGGTAACTCGCTTGAAGTCAGGGAGTACTTATAAGGTACTAAGGTAACTCACTTGGGGTCAGGAAGTACTTATATGGGACTAGGGTAACTCACTTGGGGTCAGGGAGTAATAATGAAAGGTCTTGGGTAACTGACTTTGGGTCAGTGAGTACTTATTTAGGACTAGGGTAACTCACTTGGTGTCATGGAGTACTTATATGGGACTAGGTTACTCACTTGGGGTCAGGGAGTACTTATATGGGACTAGTGTAACTAACTTGGGGTGAGGGAGTACTTATATGGGACTAGGGTAACTCGCATTGGGTTAGGGAGTACCTATATGGGACTAAGGTAACTCACTTGGTGTCAGGGATTACTTATATGGGACTAGGGAAACTCGCTTTAGGTCAGGGAGTACTTATTTGGGACTAGGGTAACTCACTTTTGGTCAGGGAGTACTTATGTGGGACTAGGGTAACACAATTGGGGTCAGGAAGTACTTATATGGGACTAGGGTAACTCACTTGGGGTCAGGGAGTAATAATGAAATGTCTTGGGTAACTGACTTTGGGTCAGTGAGTACTTATTTAGGACTAGGGTAACTCACTTGATGTCAGGGAGTACTTATATGGGACTAGAGTAACTCACTTGGGATCATGGAGTACTTATATGGGGCTAGGGTAACTTACTTGGGGTCAGGGAGTACTTATATGGGACTAGTGTATCTAACTTGGGGTGAGGGAGTACTTATATGGGACTAGGGTAACTCACTTGGGGTCAGGGAGTACTTATATGGGATTAGTGTAACTCACTTGGGGTCAGGGAGTATTTATATGGGACTAGAGTAACTCGCATTGGGTCAGGGAGTACTTATATGGCACTGGGGCAATTCACTTGGGGTCAGGGAGTAATTATAAAAGGGCTAGGGTAACTCCATTAGGGTAAGGGAGTACCTTTATGGGACTAAGGTAACTCACTTGGGGTCAGGGAATACCTAAATGGGACTAGGGTAACTTACTTGGGGTCAGGGAGTACTTATATGGGACTAGGGTAACTCACTTGTGGTCAGGGAGTACTTATAGAGGGGCTAGGGTAACTCAGTTGGGGTCAGGGAGTACTTATATGGGGCTAGGGTATCTTACTTGGGGTCAGGGAGTACTTATACTGTACTAGGGTAACTCACTTGGGGTCAGGGAGTACTTATATGGGACTAGGGTAACTCACTTGGGGTAAGGGAGTACTAATAAAGGGGCTTGGGTAACTCACTTTGTGTCAGGTAGTACTTATAAGGTACCAAGGAAACTCACTTGGGGTCAGGAAGTACTTATATGGGACTAGGGTAACTCACTTGGGGTCAGGGAGTAATAATGAAAGGTCTTGGGTAACTGACTTTGGGTCAGTGAGTACTTATTTAGGACTAGGGTAACTCACTTGGTGTCAGGGAGTACTTATATGGGACTAGAGTAACTCACTTGGGATCATGGAGTACTTATATGGGGCTAGGGTAACTTACTTGGGGTCAGGGAGTACTTATATGGGACTAGTGTAACTAACTTGAGGTGAGGGAGTACTTATATGGGACTAGGGTAACTCACTTGGGGTCAGGGAGTACTTATATGGGGTTAGGGTAACTTACTTGGGGTCAGGGAGTACTTATATGGGACTAGGGTAACTCACTTGGTATCATGGAGTACTTATATGGGGCTAGGGTAACTTACTTGGGGTAAGGGAGTACTTATACTGTACTAGGGTAACTCACTTGGGGTCAGGGAGTACTTATATGGGACTAGGGTAACTCACTTGGGGTAAGGGAGTACTAATAAAGGGGCTTGGGTAACTCACTTTGTGTCAGGGAGTACTTATATGGGAATAGGGTAACTCACTTTTGGTCAGGGAGTACTTATAAAGGGGCTAGGGTAACTCAGTTGGGGTCAGGGAGTACTTATAAAGCGACTAGGGTAACTCACTTTGGGTCAGGGAGTACTTATATGGGACTAGGGTAACTCACTTGGTATCATGGAGTACTTATATGGGGCTAGGGTAACTTACTTGGGGTCAGGGTGTACTTATACTGTACTAGGGTAACTCAATTAGGGTAAGGGAGTACCTATATGGGACTAAGGTAACTCACTTGGGGTCAGGGAATACCTAAATGGGACTAGGGTAACTCACTTGGGGTCAGGGAGTACTTATATGGGACTAGGGTAACTCACTTTGGGTCAGGGAGTACTTATATGGGACTAGGGTAACTCACTTTGGGTCAGGGAGTACTTATGTGGTACTAGGGTAACTCACTTGGGGGTCAGGGAGCACTTATGTGGGACTAGTGTAACTCACTTGGGGTCAGGGAGTACTTATATGGGACTAGGGTAACTCACTTTGGGTCAGGGAGTACTTATATGGGACTAGGGTAACTCACTTGGGGTCAGGGAGTACTTATATGGGACTAGGGTAACTCACTTTGGGTCAGGGAGTACTTATGTGGTACTAGGGTAACTCACTTGGGGGTCAGGGAGCACTTATGTGGGACTAGTGTAACTCACTTGGGGTCAAGGAGTACTTATATGGGACTAGGGTAACTCACTTTGGGTCAGGGAGTACTTATATGGGACTAGGGTAACTCACTTGGGGTCAGGGAGTACTTATATGGGACTAGTATAACTCACTTGGGGTCAGGGAGTACTTATATGGGACTAAGGTAACTCACTTGGGGTCAGGGAGTACTTATATGGGACTAGGGTAACTCACTTGGGGTCAAGGGAGTACTTATATGGGACTAGGGTAACTCGCTTGGGGTCAGGGAGTAATAATAAAGGGTCTTGGGTAACTCACTTTGCGTCAGGGAGTACTTATTTGGGACCAGGGTAACATACTTGGGGTCAGGGAGTACTAATAAAGGGGCTTGGGTAACTCACTTTGTGTCAGGGAGTACTTATATGGGACTAGGGTAACTCACTTGTGGTCAGGGAGTACTTATAGAGGGGCTAGGGTAACTCAGTTGGGGTCAGGGAGTACTTATAAAGGGACTAGGGTAACTCACTTGGGGTCAGGGAATACCTATATAGGACTAGGGTAACTCACTTGGGGTCAGGGAGTACTTATATGGGACTAGAGTAACTCGCTTTAGGTCAGGGAGTACTTATATGGCACTGGGGTAACTCACTTGGGGTCAAGGAGTAATTATAAAAGGGCTGGGGTAACTCAATTACGGTAAGGGAGTACCTATATGGGACTAAGGTAACTCACTTGGGGTCAGGGAATACCTATATAGGACTAGGGTAACTCACTTTGGGTCAGGGAGTACTTATGTGGTACTAGGGTAACACACTTGGGGGTCAGGGAGCACTTATATGGGACTAGTGTAACTCACTTGGGGTCAGGGAGTACTTATATGGGACTAGGGTAACTCACTTTGGGTCAGGGAGTACTTATATGGGACTAGGGCAACTCACTTGGGGTCAGGGAGTACTTATATGGGACTAGGGTAACTCACTTTGGGTCAGGGAGTACTTATATGGGACTAGGGTAACTCACTTTGGGTCAGGGAGTACTTATGTGGTACTAGGGTAACACACTTGGGGGTCAGGGAGCACTTATATGGGACTAGTGTAACTCACTTGGGGTCAGGGAGTACTTATATGGGACTAGGGTAACTCACTTTGGGTCAGGGAGTACTTATATGGGACTAGGGTAACTCACTTGGGGTCAGGGAGTACTTATATGGGACTAGTATAACTCACTTGGGGTCAGGGAGTATTTATATGGGACTAGGGTAACTCACTTGGGGTCAGGGAGTACTTATATGGGACTAGTGTAACTAACTTGGGGTGAGGGAGTACTTATATGGGACTAGTGTAACTAACTTGGGGTGAGGGAGTACTTATATGGGACTAGGGTAACTCGCATTGGGTTAGGGAGTACCTATATGGGACTAAGGTAACTAACTTGGTGTCAGGGATTACTTATATGGGACTAGGGAAACTCGCTTTAGGTCAGGGAGTACTTATTTGGGACTAGGGTAACTCACTTAGGGTCAGGGAGTACTAATGTGGGACTAGGGTAACACAATTGGGGTCAGGGAGTGCTTATAAAGGGGCTAGGGTAACTCGCTTGAAGTCAGGGAGTACTTATAAGGTACTAAGGTAACTCACTTGGGGTCAGGAAGTACTTATATGGGACTAGGGTAACTCACTTGGGGTCAGGGAGTAATAATGAAAGGTCTTGGGTAACTGACTTTGGGTCAGTGAGTACTTATTTAGGACTAGGGTAACTCACTTGGTGTCAGGGAGTACTTATATGGGACTAGGGTAACTCACTTGGGGTCAGGGAGTACTTATATGGGACTAGTGTAACTAACTTGGGGTGAGGGAGTACTTATATGGGACTAGGGTAACTCGCATTGGGTTAGGGAGTACCTATATGGGACTAAGGTAACTCACTTGGTGTCAGGGATTACTTATATGGGACTAGGGAAACTCGCTTTAGGTCAGGGAGTACTTATTTGGGACTAGGGTAACTCACTTTTGGTCAGGGAGTACTTATGTGGGACTAGGGTAACACAATTGGGGTCAGGGAATACTTATAAAGGGGCTAGGGTAACTCGCTTGAAGTCAGGGAGTACTTATAAGGTACTAAGGAAACTCACTTGGGGTCAGGAAGTACTTATATGGGACTAGGGTAACTCAGTTGGGGTCAGGGAGTAATAATGAAAGGTCTTGGGTAACTGACTTTGGGTCAGTGAGTACTTATTTAGGACTAGGGTAACTCACTTGATGTCAGGGAGTACTTATATGGGACTAGAGTAACTCACTTGGGATCATGGAGTACTTATATGGGGCTAGGGTAACTTACTTGGGGTCAGGGAGTACTTATATGGGGCTAGGGTATCTTACTTGGGGTCAGGGAGTACTTATACTGTACTAGGGTAACTCACTTGGGGTCAGGGAGTACTTATATGGGACTAGGGTAACTCACTTGGGGTAAGGGAGTACTAATAAAGGGGCTTGGGTAACTCACTTTGTGTCAGGTAGTACTTATAAGGTACCAAGGAAACTCACTTGGGGTCAGGAAGTACTTATATGGGACTAGGGTAACTCACTTGGGGTCAGGGAGTAATAATGAAAGGTCTTGGGTAACTGACTTTGGGTCAGTGAGTACTTATTTAGGACTAGGGTAACTCACTTGGTGTCAGGGAGTACTTATATGGGACTAGAGTAACTCACTTGGGATCATGGAGTACTTATATGGGGCTAGGGTAACTTACTTGGTGTCAGGGAGTACTTATATGGGACTAGAGTAACTCACTTGGGATCATGGAGTACTTATATGGGGCTAGGGTAACTTACTTGGGGTCAGGGAGTACTTATATGGGACTAGTGTAACTAACTTGGGGTGAGGGAGTACTTATATGGGACTAGGGTAACTCACTTGGGGTCAGGGAGTACTTATATGGGACTAGGGTAACTCACTTTGGGTCAGGGAGTACTTATATGGGACTAGGGTAACTCACTTGGTATCATGGAGTACTTATATGGGGCTAGGGTAACTTACTTGGGGTAAGGGAGTACTTATACTGTACTAGGGTAACTCACTTGGGGTCAGGGAGTACTTATATGGGACTAGGGTAACTCACTTGGGGTAAGGGAGTACTAATAAAGGGGCTTGGGTAACTCACTTTGTGTCAGGGAGTACTTATATGGGAATAGGGTAACTCACTTTTGGTCAGGGAGTACTTATAAAGGGGCTAGGGTAACTCAGTTGGGGTCAGGGAGTACTTATAAAGCGACTAGGGTAACTCACTTTGGGTCAGGGAGTACTTATATGGGACTAGGGTAACTCACTTGGTATCATGGAGTACTTATATGGGGCTAGGGTAACTTACTTGGGGTCAGGGAGTACTTATACTGTACTAGGGTAACTCAATTAGGGTAAGGGAGTACCTATATGGGACTAAGGTAACTCACTTGGGGTCAGGGAATACCTAAATGGGACTAGGGTAACTCACTTGGGGTCAGGGAGTACTTATATGGGACTAGGGTAACTCACTTTGGGTCAGGGAGTACTTATATGGGACTAGGGTAACTCACTTTGGGTCAGGGAGTACTTATGTGGTACTAGGGTAACTCACTTGGGGGTCAGGGAGCACTTATGTGGGACTAGTGTAACTCACTTGGGGTCAGGGAGTACTTATATGGGACTAGGGTAACTCACTTGGGGTCAGGGAGTACTTATATGGGACTAGGGTAACTCACTTTGGGTCAGGGAGTACTTATATGGGACTAGGGTAACTCACTTTGGGTCAGGGAGTACTTATGTGGTACTAGGGTAACTCACTTGGGGGTCAGGGAGCACTTATGTGGGACTAGTGTAACTCACTTGGGGTCAGGGAGTACTTATATGGGACTAGGGTAACTCACTTTGGGTCAGGGAGTACTTATATGGGACTAGGGTAACTCACTTGGGGTCAAGGGAGTACTTATATGGGACTAGGGTAACTCACTTGGGGTCAGGGAGTAATAATAAAGGGTCTTGGGTAACTCACTTTGCGTCAGGGAGTACTTATTTGGGACCAGGGTAACTTACTTGGGGTCAGGGAGTACTAATAAAGGGGCTTGGGTAACTCACTTTGTGTCAGGGAGTACTTATATGGGACTAGGGTAACTCACTTGTGGTCAGGGAGTACTTATAGAGGGGCTAGGGTAACTCAGTTGGGGTCAGGGAGTACTTATAAAGGGACTAGGGTAACTCACTTGGGGTCAGGGAATACCTATATAGGACTAGGGTAACTCACTTGGGGTCAGGGAGTACTTATATGGGACTAGAGTAACTCGCTTTAGGTCAGGGAGTACTTATATGGCACTGGGGTAACTCACTTGGGGTCAAGGAGTAATTATAAAAGGGCTGGGGTAACTCAATTACGGTAAGGGAGTACCTATATGGGACTAAGGTAACTCACTTGGGGTCAGGGAATACCTATATAGGACTAGGGTAACTCACTTGGGGTCAGGGAATACCTAAATGGGACTAGGGTAACTCACTTGGTGTCAGGGAGTACTTATATGGGACTAGGGTAACTCACTTTGGGTCAGGGAGTACTTATATGGGACTAGGGTAACTCACTTTGGGTCAGGGAGTACTTATGTGGTACTAGGGTAACTCACTTGGGGGTCAGGGAGCACTTATATGGGACTAGTGTAACTCACTTGGGGTCAGGGAGTACTTATATGGGACTAGGGTAACTCACTTTGTGTCAGGGAGTACTTATATGGGACTAGGGTAACTCACTTGGGGTCAGGGAGTACTTATATGGGACTAGTATAACTCACTTGGGGTCAGGGAGTATTTATATGGGACTAGGGTAACTCACTTGGGGTCAGGGAGTACTTATATGGGACTAGTGTAACTAACTTGGGGTGAGGGAGCACTTATATGGGACTAGTGTAACTCACTTGGGGTCAGGGAGTACTTATATGGGACTAGGGTAACTCACTTTGTGTCAGGGAGTACTTATATGGGACTAGGGTAACTCACTTGGGGTCAGGGAGTACTTATATGGGACTAGTATAACTCACTTGGGGTCAGGGAGTATTTATATGGGACTAGGGTAACTCACTTGGGGTCAGGGAGTACTTATATGGGACTAGTGTAACTAACTTGGGGTGAGGGAGTACTTATTTGGGACTAGTGTAACTAACTTGGGGTGAGGGAGTACTTATATGGGACTAGGGTAACTCGCATTGGGTCAGGGAGTACTTATTTGGGACTAGGGTAACTCACTTAGGGTCAGGGAGTACTTATGTGGGACTAGGGTAACACAATTGGGGTCAGGGAGTGCTTATAAAGGGGCTAGGGTAACTCGCTTGAAGTCAGGGAGTACTTATAAGGTACTAAGGTAACTCACTTGGGGTCAGGAAGTACTTATATGGGACTAGGGTAACTCGCATTGGGTTAGGGAGTACCTATATGGGACTAAGGTAACTCACTTGGTGTCAGGGATTACTTATATGGGACTAGGGAAACTCGCTTTAGGTCAGGGAGTACTTATTTGGGACTAGGGTAACTCACTTTTGGTCAGGGAGTACTTATGTGGGACTAGGGTAACACAATTGGGGTCAGGGAATACTTATAAAGGGGCTAGGGTAACTCGCTTGAAGTCAGGGAGTACTTATAAGGTACTAAGGAAACTCACTTGGGGTCAGGAAGTACTTATATGGGACTAGGGTAACTCACTTGGGGTCAGGGAGTGATAATGAAAGGTCTTGGGTAACTGACTTTGGGTCAGTGAGTACTTATTTAGGACTAGGGTAACTCACTTGATGTCAGGGAGTACTTATATGGGACTAGAGTAACTCACTTGGGATCATGGAGTACTTATATGGGGCTAGGGTAACTTACTTGGGGTCAGGGAGTACTTATATGGGGCTAGGGTATCTTACTTGGGGTCAGGGAGTACTTATACTGTACTAGGGTAACTCACTTGGGGTCAGGGAGTACTTATATGGGACTAGGGTAACTCACTTGGGGTAAGGGAGTACTAATAAAGGGGCTTGGGTAACTCACTTTGTGTCAGGTAGTACTTATAAGGTACCTAGGAAACTCACTTGGGGTCAGGAAGTACTTATATGGGACTAGGGTAACTCACTTGGGGTCAGGGAGTAATAATGAAAGGTCTTGGGTAACTGACTTTGGGTCAGTGAGTACTTATTTAGGACTAGGGTAACTCACTTGGTGTCAGGGAGTACTTATATGGGACTAGAGTAACTCACTTGGGATCATGGAGTACTTATATGGGGCTAGGGTAACTTACTTGGGGTCAGGGAGTACTTATATGGGACTAGTGTAACTAACTTGGGGTGAGGGAGTACTTATATGGGACTAGGGTAACTCACTTGGGGTCAGGGAGTACTTATATGGGGTTAGGGTAACTTACTTGGGGTCAGGGAGTACTTATATGGGACTAGGGTAACTCACTTGGTATCATGGAGTACTTATATGGGGCTAGGGTAACTTACTTGGGGTAAGGGAGTACTTATACTGTACTAGGGTAACTCACTTGGGGTCAGGGAGTACTTATATGGGACTAGGGTAACTCACTTGGGGTAAGGGAGTACTAATAAAGGGGCTTGGGTAACTCACTTTGTGTCAGGGAGTACTTATAAAGGGGCTAGGGTAACTCAGTTGGGGTCAGGGAGTACTTATAAAGCGACTAGGGTAACTCACTTTGGGTCAGGGAGTACTTATATGGGACTAGGGTAACTCACTTGGTATCATGGAGTACTTATATGGGGCTAGGGTAACATACTTGGGGTCAGGGAGTACTTATACTGTACTAGGGTAACTCAATTAGGGTAAGGGAGTACCTATATGGGACTAAGGTAACTCACTTGGGGTCAGGGAATACCTAAATGGGACTAGGGTAACTCACTTGGGATCAGGGAGTACTTATATGGGACTAGGGTAACTCACTTTGGGTCAGGGAGTACTTATATGGGACTAGGGTAACTCACTTTGGGTCAGGGAGTACTTATGTGGTACTAGGGTAACTCACTTGGGGGTCAGGGAGCACTTATGTGGGACTAGTGTAACTCACTTGGGGTCAGGGAGTACTTATATGGGACTAGGGTAATGCACTTGGGGTCAGGGAGTACTTATATGGGACTAGGGTAACTCACTTTGGGTCAGGGAGTACTTATATGGGACTAGGGTAACTCACTTGGGGTCAGGGAGTACTTATATGGGACTAGTATAACTCACTTGGGGTCAGGGAGTATTTATATGGGACTAGGATAACTCACTTGGGGTCAGGGAGTACTTATATGGGACTAGTGTAACTAACTTGGGGTGAGGGAGTACTTATATGGGACTAGGGTAACTCGCATTGGGTTAGGGAGTACCTATATGGGACTAAGGTAACTCACTTGGTGTCAGGGATTACTTATATGGGACTAGGGAAACTCGCTTTAGGTCAGGGAGTACTTATTTGGGACTAGGGTAACTCACTTAGGGTCAGGGAGTACTTATGTGGGACTAGGGTAACACAATTGGGGTCAGGGAGTGCTTATAAAGGGGCTAGGGTAACTCGCTTGAAGTCAGGGAGTACTTATAAGGTACTAAGGTAACTCACTTGGGGTCAGGAAGTACTTATATGGGACTAGGGTAACTCACTTGGGGTCAGGGAGTAATAATGAAAGGTCTTGGGTAACTGACTTTGGGTCAGTGAGTACTTATTTAGGACTAGGGTAACTCACTTGGTGTCAGGGAGTACTTATATGGGACTAGGGTAACTCACTTGGGGTCAGGGAGTACTTATATGGGACTAGTGTAACTAACTTGGGGTGAGGGAGTTCTTATATGGGACTAGGGTAACTCGCATTGGGTTAGGGAGTACCTATATGGGACTAAGGTAACTCACTTGGTGTCAGGGATTACTTATATGGGACTAGGGAAACTCGCTTTAGGTCAGGGAGTACTTATTTGGGACTAGGGTAACTCACTTTTGGTCAGGGAGTACTTATGTGGGACTAGGGTAACACAATTGGGGTCAGGGAATACTTATAAAGGGGCTAGGGTAACTCGCTTGAAGTCAGGGAGTACTTATAAGGTACTAAGGAAACTCACTTGGGGTCAGGAAGTACTTATATGGGACTAGGGTAACTCACTTGGGGTCAGGGAGTAATAATGAAAGGTCTTGGGTAACTGACTTTGGGTCAGTGAGTACTTATTTAGGACTAGGGTAACTCACTTGATGTCAGGGAGTACTTATATGGGACTAGAGTAACTCACTTGGGATCATGGAGTACTTATATGGGGCTAGGGTAACTTACTTGGGGTCAGGGAGTACTTATATGGGGCTAGGGTATCTTACTTGGGGTCAGGGAGTACTTATACTGTACTAGGGTAACTCACTTGGGGTCAGGGAGTACTTATATGGGGCTAGGGTAACTCACTTGGGGTAAGGGAGTACTAATAAAGGGGCTTGGGTAACTCACTTTGTGTCAGGTAGTACTTATAAGGTACCAAGGAAACTCACTTGGGGTCAGGAAGTACTTATATGGGACTAGGGTAACTCACTTGGGGTCAGGGAGTAATAATGAAAGGTCTTGGGTAACTGACTTTGGGTCAGTGAGTACTTATTTAGGACTAGGGTAACTCACTTGGTGTCAGGGAGTACTTATATGGGACTAGGGTAACTCACTAGGGGTCAGGGAGTACTTATATGGGGTTAGGGTAACTTACTTGGGGTCAGGGAGTATTTATATGGGACTAGGGTAACTCACTTGGTATCATGGAGTACTTATATGGGGCTAGGGTAACTTACTTGGGGTAAGGGAGTACTTATACTGTACTAGGGTAACTCACTTGGGGTCAGGGAGTACTTATATGGGACTAGGGTAACTCACTTGGGGTAAGGGAGTACTAATAAAGGGGCTTGGGTAACTCACTTTGTGTCAGGGAGTACTTATATGGGAATAGGGTAACTCACTTTTGGTCAGGGAGTACTTATAAAGGGGCTAGGGTAACTCAGTTGGGTCAGGGAGTACTTATAAAGCGACTAGGGTAACTCACTTTGGGTCAGGGAGTACTTATATTTGACTAGGGTAACTCACTTGGTATCATGGAGTACTTATATGGGGCTAGGGTAACATACTTGGGGTCAGGGAGTACTTATACTGTACTAGGGTAACTCAATTAGGGTAAGGGAGTACCTATATGGGACTAAGGTACCTCACTTGGGGTCAGGGAATACCTAAATGGGACTAGGGTAACTCACTTGGGGTCAGGGAGTAATTATATGGGACTAGGGTAACTCACTTTGGGTCAGGGAGTACTTATAGAGGGGCTAGGGTAAATCAGTTGGGGTCAGGGAGTACTTATAAAGGGACTAGGGTAACTCACTTGGGGTCAGGGAATACCTATATAGGACTAGGGTAACTCACTTGGGGTCAGGGAGTACTTATATGGGACTAGAGTAACTCGCATTAGGTCAGGGAGTACTTATATGGCACTGGGGTAACTCACTTGGGGTCAAGGAGTAATTATAAAAGGGCTGGGGTAACTCAATTACGGTAAGGGAGTACCTATATGGGACTAAGGTAACTCACTTGGGGTCAGGGAATACCTATATAGGACTAGGGTAACTCACTTGGGGTCAGGGAATACCTAAATGGGACTAGGGTAACTCACTTTGGGTCAGGGAGTACTTATATGGGACTAGGGTAACTCACTTTGGGTCAGGGAGTACTTATGTGGTACTAGGGTAACTCACTTGGGGGTCAGGGAGCACTTATATGAGACTAGTGTAACTCACTTGGGGTCAGGGAGTACTTATATGGGACTAGGGTAACTCACTTTGGGTCAGGGAGTACTTATATGGGACTAGGGTAACTCACTTGGGGTCAGGGAGTACTTATATGGGACTAGTATAACTCACTTGGGGTCAGGGAGTACTTATATGGGACTAGGGTAACTCACTTGGGGTCAGGGAGTACTTATATGGGACTAGGGTAACTCACTTGGGGTCAAGGGAGTGCTTATATGGGACTAGGGTAACTCACTTGGGGTCAGGGAGTAATAATAAAGGGTCTTGGGTAACTCACTTTGCGTCAGGGTGTACTTATTTGGGACCAGGGTAACTTACTTGGGGTCAGGGAGTACTAATAAAGGGGCTTGGGTAACTCACTTTGTGTCAGGGAGTACTTATAAAGGGACTAGGGTAACTCACTTGGGGTCAGGGAATACCTATATAGGACTAGGGTAACTCACTTGGGGTCAGGGAGTACTTATGTGGGACTAGAGTAACTCGCATTAGGTCAGGGAGTACTTATATGGCACTGGGGTAACTCACTTAGGGTCAAGGAGTAATTATAAAAGGGCTGGGGTAACTCAATTAGGGTAAGGGAGTACCTATATGGGACTAAGGTAACTCACTTGGGGTCAGGGAATACCTATATAGGACTAGGGTAACTCACTTGGGGTCAGGGAGTACTTATATGGGACTAGAGTAACTCACTTGGGATCATGGAGTACTTATATGGGGCTAGGGTAACTTACTTGGGGTCAGGGAGTACTTATATGGGACTAGTGTAACTAACTTGGGGTGAGGGAGTACTTATATGGGACTAGGGTAACTCACTTGTGGTCAGGGAGTACTTATAGAGGGGCTAGGATAACTCAGTTGGGGTCAGGGAGTACTTATAAAGGGACTAGGGTAACTCATTTGGGGTCAGGGAGTACTTATATGGGAATAGGATAACTCACTTTTGGTCAGGGAGTACTTATATTGTACTAGGGTAACTCACTTGGGGGTCAGGGAGTACTTATTTGGGACTAGTGTAACTCACTTGGGGTCAGGGAGTACTTATATGGGACTAGGGTAACTCACTTGGGGTCAGGGAGTACTTATATGGGACTAGTGTAACTAACTTGGGGTGAGGGAGTACTTATATGGGACTAGGGTAACTCACTTGGGGTCAAGGAGTAATTATAAAAGGGCTGGGGTAACTCAATTAGGGTAAGGGAGTACCTATATGGGACTAAGGTAACTCACTTGGGGTCAGGGAATACCTATATAGGACTAGGGTAACTCACTTGGGGTCAGGGAGTACTTATATGGGACTAGAGTAACTCACTTGGGATCATGGAGTACTTATATGGGGCTAGGGTAACTTACTTTGGGTCAGGGAGTACTTATATGGGACTAGTGTAACTAACTTGGGGTGAGGGAGTACTTATATGGGACTAGGGTAACTCACTTGTGGTCAGGGAGTACTTATAGAGGGGCTAGGGTAACTCACTTGGGGTCAGGGAGTACTTATATGGGACTAGGGTAACTCACTTGGGGTAAGGGAGTACTAATAAAGGGGCTTGGGTAACTCACTTTGTGTCAGGGAGTACTTATATGGGAATAGGGTAACTCACTTTTGGTCAGGGAGTACTTATAAAGGGGCTAGGGTAACTCACTTTGGGTCAGGGAGTACTTATATGGGACTAGGGTAACTAACTTGGTGTCAGGGAGTACTTATATGGGACTAGGGTAACTCACTTGGTATCATGGAGTACTTATATGGGGCTAGGGTAACTTACTTGGGGTCAGGGAGTACTTATACTGTACTAGGGTAACTCAATTAGGGTAAGGGAGTACCTATATGGGACTAAGGTAACTCACTTGTGGTCAGGGAGTACTTATATTGGAATAGGGTAACTCACTTGGGGTCAGGGAGTACTTATATGGGAATAGGATAACTCACTTTTGGTCAGGGAGTACTTATATGGTACTAGGGTAACTCACTTGGGGGTCAGGGAGTACTTATTTGGGACTAGTGTAACTCACTTGGGGTCAGGGAGTACTTATATGGGACTAGGGTAACTCACTTGGGGTCAGGGAGTACCTATTTGGGACTAAGGTAACTCACTTGGGGTCAGGGAATACCTATATAGGACTAGGGTAACTCACTTGGGGTCAGGGAGTACTTATATGGGACTAGAGTAACTCACTTGGGATCATGGAGTACTTATATGGGGCTAGGGTAACTTACTTGGGGTCAGGGAGTACTTATATGGGACTAGTGTAACTAACTTGGGGTGAGGGAGTACTTATATGGGACTAGGGTAACTCACTTGGGGTCAAGGAGTAATTATAAAAGGGCTGGGGTAACTCAATTAGGGTAAGGGAGTACCTATATGGGACTAAGGTAACTCACTTGGGGTCAGGGAATACCTATATAGGACTAGGGTAACTCACTTGGGGTAAGGGAGTACTTATATGGGACTAGTGTAACTAACTTGGGGTGAGGGAGTACTTATATGGGACTAGGGTAACTCACTTGTGGTCAGGGAGTACTTATAGAGGGGCTAGGATAACTCACTTGGGGTCTGGGAGTACTTATATGGGGGTAGGGTATCTTACTTGGGGTCAGGGAGTACTTATACTGTACTAGGGTAACTCACTTGGGGTCAGGGAGTACTTATATGGGACTAGGGTAACTCACTTGGGGTAAGGGAGTACTAATAAAGGGGCTTGGGTAACTCACTTTGTGTCAGGGAGTACTTATATGGGAATAGGGTAACTCACTTTTGGTCAGGGAGTACTTATAAAGGGGCTAGGGTTACTCAGTTGGGGTCAGGGAGTACTTATAAAGCGACTAGGGTAACTCACTTTGGGTCAGGGAGTACTTATATGGGACTAGGGTAACTAACTTGGTGTCAGGGAGTACTTATATGGGACTAGGGTAACTCACTTGGTATCATGGAGTACTTATATGGGGCTAGGGTAACTTACTTGGGGTCAGGGAGTATTTATACTGTACTAGGGTAACTCAATTAGGGTAAGGGAGTACCTATATGGGACTAAGGTAACTCACTTGGGGTCAGGGAATACCTAAATGGGACTAGGGTAACTCACTTGGTGTCAGGGAGTACTTATATGGGACTAGGGTAACTCACTTTGGGTCAGGGAGTACTTATATGGGACTAGGGTAACTCACTTTGGGTCAGGGAGTACTTATGTGGTACTAGGGTAACTCACTTGGGGTCAGGGAGTACTTATATGGGACTAGTGTAACTAACTTGGGGTGAGGGAGTACTTATTTGGGACTAGTGTAACTAACTTGGGGTGAGGGAGTACTTATATGGGAGTAGGGTAACTCGCATTGGGTTAGGGAGTACCTATATGGGACTAAGGTAACTCACTTGGTGTCAGGGATTACTTATATGGGACTAGGGAAACTCGCTTTAGGTCAGGGAGTACTTATTTGGGACTAGGGTAACTCACTTTTGGTCAGGGAGTACTTATGTGGGACTAGGGTAACACAATTGGGGTCAGGGAATACTTATAAAGGGGCTAGGGTAACTCGCTTGAAGTCAGGGAGTACTTATAAGGTACTAAGGAAACTCACTTGGGGTCAGGAAGTACTTATATGGGACTAGGGTAACTCACTTGGGGTCAGGGAGTAATAATGAAAGGTCTTGGGTAACTGACTTTGGGTCAGTGAGTACTTATTTAGGACTAGGGTAACTCACTTGGTGTCAGGGAGTACTTATATGGGACTAGAGTAACTCACTTGGGATCATGGAGTACTTATATGGGGCTAGGGTAACTTACTTGGGGTCAGGGAGTACTTATATGGGGCTAGGGTATCTTACTTGGGGTCAGGGAGTACTTATACTGTACTAGGGTAACTCACTTGGGGTCAGGGAGTACTTATATGGGACTAGGGTAACTCACTTGGGGTAAGGGAGTACTAATAAAGGGGCTTGGGTAACTCACTTTGTGTCAGGTAGTACTTATAAGGTACCTAGGAAACTCACTTGGGGTCAGGAAGTACTTATATGGGACTAGGGTAACTCACTTGGGGTCAGGGAGTAATAATGAAAGGTCTTGGGTAACTGACTTTGGGTCAGTGAGTACTTATTTAGGACTAGGGTAACTCACTTGGTGTCAGGGAGTACTTATATGGGACTAGAGTAACTCACTTGGGGTCAGGGAGTACTTATATGGGACTAGTGTAACTAACTTGGGGTGAGGGAGTACTTATATGGGACTAGGGTAACTCACTTGGGGTCAGGGAGTACTTATATGGGGTTAGGGTAACTTACTTGGGGTCAGGGAGTACTTATATGGGACTAGGGTAACTCACTTGGTATCATGGAGTACTTATATGGGGCTAGGGTAACTTACTTGGGGTAAGGGAGTACTTATACTGTACTAGGGTAACTCACTTGGGGTCAGGGAGTACTTATATGGGACTAGGGTAACTCACTTGGGGTAAGGGAGTACTAATAAAGGGGCTTGGGTAACTCACTTTGTGTCAGGGAGTACTTATATGGGAATAGGGTAACTCACTTTTGGTCAGGGAGTACTTATAAAGGGGCTAGGGTAACTCAGTTGGGGTCAGGGAGTACTTATAAAGCGACTAGGGTAACTCACTTTGGGTCAGGGAGTACTTATATGGGACTAGGGTAACTCACTTGGTATCATGGAGTACTTATATGGGGCTAGGGTAACATACTTGGGGTCAGGGAGTACTTATACTGTACTAGGGTAACTCAATTAGGGTAAGGGAGTACCTATATGGGACTAAGGTAACTCACTTGGGGTCAGGGAATACCTAAATGGGACTAGGGTAACTCACTTGGGGTCAGGGAGTACTTATATGGGACTAGGGTAACTCACTTTGGGTCAGGGAGTACTTATATGGGACTAGCGTAACTCACTTTGGGTCAGGGAGTACTTATGTGGTACTAGGGTAACTCACTTGGGGGTCAGGGAGCACTTATGTGGGACTAGTGTAACTCACTTGGGGTCAGGGAGTACTTATATGGGACTAGGGTAACTCACTTGGGGTCAGGGAGTACTTATATGGGACTAGGGTAACTCACTTTGGGTCAGGGAGTACTTATATGGGACTAGGGTAACTCACTTGGGGTCAGGGAGTACTTATATGGGACTAGTATAACTCACTTGGGGTCAGGGAGTATTTATATGGGACTAGAATAACTCACTTGGGTTCAGGGAGTACTTATATGGGACTAGTGTAACTAACTTGGGGTGAGGGAGTACTTATATGGGACTAGTGTAACTAACTTGGGGTGAGGGAGTACTTATATGGGACTAGGGTAACTCGCATTGGGTTAGGGAGTACCTATATGGGACTAAGGTAACTCACTTGGTGTCAGGGATTACTTATATGGGACTAGGGAAACTCGCTTTAGGTCAGGGAGTACTTATTTGGGACTAGGGTAACTCACTTAGGGTCAGGGAGTACTTATGTGGGACTAGGGTAACACAATTGGGGTCAGGGAGTGCTTATAAAGGGGCTAGGGTAACTCGCTTGAAGTCAGGGAGTACTTATAAGGTACTAAGGTAACTCACTTGGGGTCAGGAAGTACTTATATGGGACTAGGGTAACTCACTTGGGGTCAGGGAGTAATAATGAAAGGTCTTGGGTAACTGACTTTGGGTCAGTGAGTACTTATTTAGGACTAGGGTAACTCACTTGGTTTCAGGGAGTACTTATATGGGACTAGGGTAACTCACTTGGGGTCAGGGAGTACTTATATGGGACTAGTGTAACTAACTTGGGGTGAGGGAGTTCTTATATGGGACTAGGGTAACTCGCATTGGGTTAGGGAGTACCTATATGGGACTAAGGTAACTCACTTGGTGTCAGGGATTACTTATATGGGACTAGGGAAATTCGCTTTAGGTCAGGGAGTACTTATTTGGGACTAGGGTAACTCACTTTTGGTCAGGGAGTACTTATGTGGGACTAGGGTAACACAATTGGGGTCAGGGAATACTTATAAAGGGGCTAGGGTAACTCGCTTGAAGTCAGGGAGTACTTATAAGGTACTAAGGAAACTCACTTGGGGTCAGGAAGTACTTATATGGGACTAGGGTAACTCACTTGGGGTCAGAGAGTAATAATGAAAGGTCTTGGGTAACTGACTTTGGGTCAGTGAGTACTTATTTAGGACTAGGGTAACTCACTTGATGTCAGGGAGTACTTATATGGGACTAGAGTAACTCACTTGGGATCATGGAGTACTTATATGGGGCTAGGGTAACCTACTTGGGGTCAGGGAGTACTTATATGGGGCTAGGGTATCTTACTTGGGGTCAGGGAGTACTTATACTGTACTAGGGTAACTCACTTGGGGTCAGGGAGTACTTATATGGGACTAGGGTAACTCACTTGGGGTAAGGGAGTACTAATAAAGGGGCTTGGGTAACTCACTTTGTGTCAGGTAGTACTTATAAGGTACCAAGGAAACTCACTTGGGGTCAGGAAGTACTTATATGGGACTAGGGTAACTCACTTGGGGTCAGGGAGTAATAATGAAAGGTCTTGGGTAACTGACTTTGGGTCAGTGAGTACTTATTTAGGACTAGGGTAACTCACTTGGTGTCAGGGAGTACTTATATGGGACTAGAGTAACTCACTTGGGATCATGGAGTACTTATATGGGGCTAGGGTAACTTACTTGGGGTCAGGGAGTACTTATATGGGACTAGTGTAACTAACTTGGGGTGAGGGAGTACTTATATGGGACTAGGGTAACTCACTAGGGGTCAGGGAGTACTTATATGGGGTTAGGGTAACTTACTTGGGGTCAAGGAGTACTTATATGGGACTAGGGTAACTCACTTGGTATCATGGAGTACTTATATGGGGCTAGGGTAACTTACTTGGGGTAAGGGAGTACTTATACTGTACTAGGCTAACTCACTTGGGGTCAGGGAGTACTTATATGGGACTAGGGTAACTCACTTGGGGTAAGGGAGTACTAATAAAGGGGCTTGGGTAACTCACTTTGTGTCAGGGAGTACTTATATGGGAATAGGGTAACTCACTTTTGGTCAGGGAGTACTTATAAAGGGGCTAGGGTAACTCAGTTGGGGTCAGGGAGTACTTATAAAGCGACTAGGGTAACTCACTTTGGGTCAGGGAGTACTTATATTTGACTAGGGTAACTTACTTGGTATCATGGAGTACTTATATGGGGCTAGGGTAACATACTTGGGGTCAGGGAGTACTTATACTGTACTAGGGTAACTCAATTAGGGTAAGGGAGTACCTATATGGGACTAAGGTACCTCACTTGGGGTCAGGGAATACCTAAATGGGACTAGGGTAACTCACTTGGGGTCAGGGAGTACTTATATGGGACTAGGGTAACTCACTTTGGGTCAGGGAGTACTTATATGGGACTAGGGTAACTCACTTTGGGTCAGGGAGTACTTATGTGGTACTAGGGTAACTCAGTTGGGGGTCAGGGAGCACTTATGTGGGACTAGTGTAACTCACTTGGGGTCAGGGAGTACTTATATGGGACTAGGGTAACTCACTTGGGTCAGGGAGTACTTATATGGGACTAGGGTAACTCACTTTGGGTCAGGGAGTACTTATATGGGACTAGGGTAACTCACTTGGGGTCAGGGAGTACTTATATGGGACTAGTATAACTCACTTGGGGTCAGGGAGTATTTATATGGGACTAGGATAACTCACTTGGGGTCAGGGAGTACTTATATGGGACTAGTGTAACTAACTTGGGGTGAGGGAGTACTTATATGGGACTAGTGTAACTAACTTGGGGTGAGGGAGTACTTATATGGGACTAGCGTAACTCGCATTGGGTTAGGGAGTACCTATATGGGACTAAGGTAACTCACTTGGTGTCAGGGATTACTTATATGGGACTAGGGAAACTCGCTTTAGGTCAGGGAGTACTTATTTGGGACTAGGGTAACTCACTTAGGGTCAGGGAGTACTTATGTGGGACTAGGGTAACACAATTGGGGTCAGGGAGTGCTTATAAAGGGGCTAGGGTAACTCGCTTGAAGTCAGGGAGTACTTATAAGGTACTAAGGTAACTCACTTGGGGTCAGGAAGTACTTATATGGGACTAGGGTAACTCACTTGGGGTCAGGGAGTAATAATGAAAGGTCTTGGGTAACTGACTTTGGGTCAGTGAGTACTTATTTAGGACTAGGGTAACTCACTTGGTGTCAGGGAGTACTTATATGGGACTAGGGTAACTCACTTGGGGTCAGGGAGTACTTATATGGGACTAGTGTAACTAACTTGGGGTGAGGGAGTTCTTATATGGGACTAGGGTAACTCGCATTGGGTTAGGGAGTACCTATATGGGACTAAGGTAACTCACTTGGTGTCAGGGATTACTTATATGGGACTAGGGAAACTCGCTTTAGGTCAGGGAGTACTTATTTGGGACTAGGGTAACTCACTTTTGGTCAGGGAGTACTTATGTGGGACTAGGGTAACACAATTGGGGTCAGGGAATACTTATAAAGGGGCTAGGGTACTCGCTTGAAGTCAGGGAGTACTTATAAGGTACTAAGGAAACTCACTTGGGGTCAGGAAGTACTTATATGGGACTAGGGTAACTCACTTGGGGTCAGGGAGTAATAATGAAAGGTCTTGGGTAACTGACTTTGGGTCAGTGAGTACTTATTTAGGACTAGGGTAACTCACTTGATGTCAGGGAGTACTTATATGGGACTAGAGTAACTCACTTGGGATCATGGATTACTTATATGGGGCTAGGGTAACTTACTTGGGGTCAGGGAGTACTTATATGGGGCTAGGGTATCTTACTTGGGGTCAGGGAGTACTTATACTGTACTAGGGTAACTCACTTGGGGTCAGGGAGTACTTATATGGGACTAGGGTAACTCACTTGGGGTAAGGGAGTACTAATAAAGGGGCTTGGGTAACTCACTTTGTGTCAGGTAGTACTTATAAGGTACCAAGGAAACTCACTTGGGGTCAGGAAGTACTTATATGGGACTAGGGTAACTCACTTGGGGTCAGGGAGTAATAATGAAAGGTCTTGGGTAACTGACTTTGGGTCAGTGAGTACTTATTTAGGACTAGGGTAACTCACTTGGTGTCAGGGAGTACTTATATGGGACTAGAGTAACTCACTTGGGATCATGGAGTACTTATATGGGGCTAGGGTAACTTACTTGGGGTCAGGGAGTACTTATATGGGGCTAGGGTATCTTACTTGGGGTCAGGGAGTACTTATACTGTACTAGGGTAACTCACTTGGGGTCAGGGAGTACTTATATGGGACTAGGGTAACTCACTTGGGGTAAGGGAGTACTAATAAAGGGGCTTGGGTAACTCACTTTGTGTCAGGTAGTACTTATAAGGTACCTAGGAAACTCACTTGGGGTCAGGAAGTACTTATATGGGACTAGGGTAACTCACTTGGGGTCAGGGAGTAATAATGAAAGGTCTTGGGTAACTGACTTTGGGTCAGTGAGTACTTATTTAGGACTAGGGTAACTCACTTGGTGTCAGGGAGTACTTATATGGGACTAGAGTAACTCACTTGGGATCATGGAGTACTTATATGGGGCTAGGGTAACTTACTTGGGGTCAGGGAGTACTTATATGGGACTAGTGTAACTAACTTGGGGTGAGGGAGTACTTATATGGGACTAGGGTAACTCACTTGGGGTCAGGGAGTACTTATATGGGGTTAGGGTAACTTACTTGGGGTCAGGGAGTACTTATATGGGACTAGGGTAACTCACTTGGTATCATGGAGTACTTATATGGGGCTAGGGTAACTTACTTGGGGTAAGGGAGTACTTATACTGTACTAGGGTAACTCACTTGGGGTCAGGGAGTACTTATATGGGACTAGGGTAACTCACTTGGGGTAAGGGAGTACTAATAAAGGGGCTTGGGTAACTCACTTTGTGTCAGGGAGTACTTATATGGGAATAGGGTAACTCACTTTTGGTCAGGGAGTACTTATAAAGGGGCTAGGGTAACTCAGTTGGGGTCAGGGAGTACTTATAAAGCGACTAGGGTAACTCACTTTGGGTCAGGGAGTACTTATATGGGACTAGGGTAACTCACTTGGTATCATGGAGTACTTATATGGGGCTAGGGTAACATACTTGGGGTCAGGGAGTACTTATACTGTACTAGGGTAACTCAATTAGGGTAAGGGAGTACCTATATGGGACTAAGGTAACTCACTTGGGGTCAGGGAATACCTAAATGGGACTAGGGTAACTCACTTGGGGTCAGGGAGTACTTATATGGGACTAGGGTAACTCACTTTGGGTCAGGGAGTACTTATATGGGACTAGGGTAACTCACTTTGGGTCAGGGAGTACTTATGTGGTACTAGGGTAACTCACTTGGGGGTCAGGGAGCACTTATGTGGGACTAGTGTAACTCACTTGGGGTCAGGGAGTACTTATATGGGACTAGTATAACTCACTTGGGGTCAGGGAGTATTTATATGGGACTACGATAACTCACTTGGGGTCAGGGAGTACTTATATGGGACTAGTGTAACTAACTTGGGGTGAGGGAGTACTTATATGGGACTAGTGTAACTAACTTGGGGTGAGGGAGTACTTATATGGGACTAGGGTAACTCGCATTGGGTTAGGGAGTACCTATATGGGACTAAGGTAACTCAGTTGGTGTCAGGGATTACTTGTATGGGACTAGGGAAACTCGCTTTAGGTCAGGGAGTACTTATTTGGGACTAGGGTAACTCACTTAGGGTCAGGGAGTACTTATGTGGGACTAGGGTAACACAATTGGGGTCAGGGAGTGCTTATAAAGGGGCTAGGGTAACTCGCTTGAAGTCAGGGAGTACTTATAAGGTACTAAGGTAACTCACTTGGGGTCAGGAAGTACTTATATGGGACTAGGGTAACTCACTTGGGGTCAGGGAGTAATAATGAAAGGTCTTGGGTAACTGACTTTGGGTCAGTGAGTAGTTATTTAGGACTAGGGTAACTCACTTGGTGTCAGGGAGTACTTATATGGGACTAGGGTAACTCACTTGGGGTCAGGGAGTACTTATATGGGACTAGTGTAACTAACTTGGGGTGAGGGAGTTCTTATATGGGACTAGGGTAACTCGCTTTAGGTCAGGGAGTACTTATTTGGGACTAGGGTAACTCACTTTTGGTCAGGGAGTACTTATGTGGGACTAGGGTAACACAATTGGGGTCAGGGAATACTTATAAAGGGGCTAGGGTAACTCGCTTGAAGTCAGGGAGTACTTATAAGGTACTAAGGAAACTCACTTGGGGTCAGGAAGTACTTATATGGGACTAGGGTAACTCACTTGGGGTCAGGGAGTAATAATGAAAGGTCTTGGGTAACTGACTTTGGGTCAGTGAGTACTTATTTAGGACTAGGGTAACTCACTTGATGTCAGGGAGTACTTATATGGGACTAGAGTAACTCACTTGGGATCATGGAGTACTTATATGGGGCTAGGGTAACTTACTTGGGGTCAGGGAGTACTTATATGGGGCTAGGGTATCTTACTTGGGGTCAGGGAGTACTTATACTGTACTAGGGTAACTCACTTGGGGTCAGGGAGTACTTATATGGGACTAGGGTAACTCACTTGGGGTAAGGGAGTACTAATAAAGGGGCTTGGGTAACTCACTTTGTGTCAGGTAGTACTTATAAGGTACCAAGGAAACTCACTTGGGGTCAGGAAGTACTTATATGGGACTAGGGTAACTCACTTGGGGTCAGGGAGTAATAATGAAAGGTCTTGGGTAACTGACTTTGGGTCAGTGAGTACTTATTTAGGACTAGGGTAACTCACTTGGTGTCAGGGAGTACTTATATGAGACTAGAGTAACTCACTTGGGATCATGGAGTACTTATATGGGGCTAGGGTAACTTACTTGGGGTCAGGGAGTACTTATATGGGACTAGTGTAACTAACTTGGGGTGAGGGAGTACTTATATGGGACTAGGGTAACTCACTAGGGGTCAGGGAGTACTTATATGGGGTTAGGGTAACTTACTTGGGGTCAGGGAGTACTTATATGGGACTAGGGTAACTCACTTGGTATCATGGAGTACTTATATGGGGCTGGGGTAACTTACTTGGGGTAAGGGAGTACTTATACTGTACTAGGGTAACTCACTTGGGGTCAGGGAGTACTTATATGGGACTAGGGTAACTCACTTGGGGTAAGGGAGTACTAATAAAGGGGCTTGGGTAACTCACTTTGTGTCAGGGAGTACTTATATGGGAATAGGGTAACTCACTTTTGGTCAGGGAGTACTTATAAAGGGGCTAGGGTAACTCAGTTGGGGTCAGGGAGTACTTATAAAGCGACTAGGGTAACTCACTTTGGGTCAGGGAGTACTTATATTTGACTAGGGTAACTTACTTGGTATCATGGAGTACTTATATGGGGCTAGGGTAACATACTTGGGGTCAGGGAGTACTTATACTGTACTAGGGTAACTCAATTAGGGTAAGGGAGTACCTATATGGGACTAAGGTACCTCACTTGGGGTCAGGGAATACCTAAATGGGACTAGGGTAACTCACTTGGGGTCAGGGAGTACTTATATGGGACTAGGGTAACTCACTTTGGGTCAGGGAGTACTTATATGGGACTAGGGTAACTCACTTTGGGTCAGGGAGTACTTATGTGGTACTAGGGTAACTCACTTGGGGGTCAGGGAGCACTTATGTGGGACTAGTGTAACTCACTTGGGGTCAGGGAGTACTTATATGGGACTAGGGTAACTCACTTGGGGTCAAGGGAGTACTTATATGGGACTAGGGAAACTCACTTGGGGTCAGGGAGTAATAATAAAGGGTCTTGGGTAACTCACTTTGCGTCAGGGAGTACTTATTTGGGACCAGGGTAACTTACTTGGGGTCAGGGAGTACTAATAAAGGGGCTTGGGTAACTCACTTTGTGTCAGGGAGTACTTATATGGGACTAGGGTAACTCACTTGTGGTCAGGGAGTACTTATAGAGGGGCTAGGGTAAATCAGTTGGGGTCAGGGAGTACTTATAAAGGGACTAGGGTAACTCATTTGGGGTCAGGGAATACCTATATAGGACTAGGGTAACTCACTTGGGGTCAGGGAGTACTTATATGGGACTAGAGTAACTCGCATTAGGTCAGGGAGTACTTATATGGCACTGGGGTAACTCACTTGGGGTCAAGGAGTAATTATAAAAGGGCTGGGGTAACTCAATTACGGTAAGGGAGTACCTATATGGGACTAAGGTAACTCACTTGGGGTCAGGGAATACCTATATAGGACTAGGGTAACTCACTTGGGGTCAGGGAATACCTAAATGGGACTAGGGTAACTCACTTGGTGTCAGGGAGTACTTATATGGGACTAGGGTATCTCACTTTGGGTCAGGGAGTACTTATATGGGACTAGGGTAACTCACTTTGGGTCAGGGAGTACTTATGTGGTACTAGGGTAACTCACTTGGGGGTCAGGGAGCACTTATATGGGACTAGTGTAACTCACTTGGGGTCAGGGAGTACTTATATGGGACTAGGGTAACTCACTTTGGGTCAGGGAGTACTTATATGGGACTAGGGTAACTCACTTGGGGTCAGGGAGTACTTATATGGGACTAGTATAACTCACTTGGGGTCAGGGAGTACTTATATGGGACTAGGGTAACTCACTTGGGGTCAGGGAGTACTTATATGGGACTAGGGTAACTCACTTGGGGTCAGGGAGTACTTATATGGGACTAGGGTAACTCACTTGGGGTCAAGGGAGTGCTTATATGGGACTAGGGTAACTCACTTGGGGTCAGGGAGTAATAATAAAGGGTCTTGGGTAACTCACTTTGCGGCAGGGAGTACTTATTTGGGACCAGGGTAACTTACTTGGGGTCAGGGAGTACTAATAAAGGGGCTTGGGTAACTCACTTTGTGTCAGGGAGTACTTATATGGGACTAGGGTAACTCACTTGTGGTCAGGGAGTACTTATAGAGGGTCTTGGGTAACTCACTTTGCGGCAGGGAGTACTTATTTGGGACCAGGGTAACTTACTTGGGGTCAGGGAGTACTTATAAAGGGACTAGGGTAACTCACTTGGGGTCAGGGAATACCTATATAGGACTAGGGTAACTCACTTGGGGTCAGGGAGTACTTATGTGGGACTAGAGTAACTCGCATTAGGTCAGGGAGTACTTATATGGCACTGGGGTAACTCACTTAGGGTCAAGGAGTAATTATAAAAGGGCTGGGGTAACTCAATTAGGGTAAGGGAGTACCTATATGGGACTAAGGTAACTCACTTGGGGTCAGGGAATACCTATATAGGACTAGGGTAACTCACTTGGGGTCAGGGAGTACTTATATGGGACTAGAGTAACTCACTTGGGATCATGGAGTACTTATATGGGGCTAGGGTAACTTACTTGGGGTCAGGGAGTACTTATATGGGACTAGTGTAACTAACTTGGGGTGAGGGAGTACTTATATGGGACTAGGGTAACTCACTTGTGGTCAGGGAGTACTTATAGAGGGGCTAGGATAACTCAGTTGGGGTCAGGGAGTACTTATAAAGGGACTAGGGTAACTCATTTGGGGTCAGGGAGTACTTATATGGGAATAGGATAACTCACTTTTGGTCAGGGAGTACTTATATTGTACTAGGGTAACTCACTTGGGGGTCAGGGAGTACTTATTTGGGACTAGTGTAACTCACTTGGGGTCAGGGAGTACTTATATGGGACTAGGGTAACTCACTTGGGGTCAGGGAGTACTTATATGGGACTAGTGTAACTAACTTGAGGTGAGGGAGTACTTATATGGGACTAGGGTAACTCACTTGGGGTCAAGGAGTAATTATAAAAGGGCTGGGGTAACTCAATTAGGGTAAGGGAGTACCTATATGGGACTAAGGTAACTCACTTGGGGTCAGGGAATACCTATATAGGACTAGGGTAACTCACTTGGGGTCAGGGAGTACTTATATGGGACTAGAGTAACTCACTTGGGATCATGGAGTACTTATATGGGGCTAGGGTAACTTACTTTGGGTCAGGGAGTACTTATATGGGACTAGTGTAACTAACTTGGGGTGAGGGAGTACTTATATGGGACTAGGGTAACTCACTTGTGGTCAGGGAGTACTTATAGAGGGGCTTGGGTAACTCACTTTGTGTCAGGTAGTACTTATAAGGTACCAAGGAAACTCACTTGGGGTCAGGAAGTACTTATATGGGACTAGGGTAACTCACTTGGGGTCAGGGAGTAATAATGAAAGGTCTTGGGTAACTGACTTTGGGTCAGTGAGTACTTATTTAGGACTAGGGTAACTCACTTGGTGTCAGGGAGTACTTATATGAGACTAGAGTAACTCACTTGGGATCATGGAGTACTTATATGGGGCTAGGGTAACTTACTTGGGGTCAGGGAGTACTTATATGGGACTAGTGTAACTAACTTGGGGTGAGGGAGTACTTATATGGGACTAGGGTAACTCACTAGGGGTCAGGGAGTACTTATATGGGGTTAGGGTAACTTACTTGGGGTCAGGGAGTACTTATATGGGACTAGGGTAACTCACTTGGTATCATGGAGTACTTATATGGGGCTGGGGTAACTTACT
Organism: Prorops nasuta; assembly: GCF_024137725.1. NCBI lineage: Eukaryota > Metazoa > Arthropoda > Insecta > Hymenoptera > Bethylidae > Prorops > Prorops nasuta. The sequence continues at coordinate 105,096 of NW_027116841.1, read as the reverse complement.
TGGGGTAAGGGAGTACTTATACTGTACTAGGGTAACTCACTTGGGGTCAGGGAGTACTTATATGGGACTAGGGTAACTCACTTGGGGTAAGGGAGTACTAATAAAGGGGCTTGGGTAACTCACTTTGTGTCAGGGAGTACTTATAAGGGAATAGGGTAACTCACTTTTGGTCAGGGAGTACTTATAAAGGGGCTAGGGTAACTCAGTTGGGGTCAGGGAGTACTTATAAAGCGACTAGGGTAACTCACTTTGGGTCAGGGAGTACTTATATTTGACTAGGGTAACTTACTTGGTATCATGGAGTACTTATATGGGGCTAGGGTAACATACTTGGGGTCAGGGAGTACTTATACTGTACTAGGGTAACTCAATTAGGGTAAGGGAGTACCTATATGGGACTAAGGTACCTCACTTGGGGTCAGGGAATACCTAAATGGGACTAGGGTAACTCACTTGGGGTCAGGGAGTACTTATATGGGACTAGGGTAACTCACTTTGGGTCAGGGAGTACTTATATGGGACTAGGGTAACTCACTTTGGGTCAGGGAGTACTTATGTGGTACTAGGGTAACTCACTTGGGGGTCAGGGAGCACTTATGTGGGACTAGTGTAACTCACTTGGGGTCAGGGAGTACTTATATGGGACTAGGGTAACTCACTTGGGGTCAAGGGAGTACTTATATGGGACTAGGGAAACTCACTTGGGGTCAGGGAGTAATAATAAAGGGTCTTGGGTAACTCACTTTGCGTCAGGGAGTACTTATTTGGGACCAGGGTAACTTACTTGGGGTCAGGGAATACTAATAAAGGGGCTTGGGTAACTCACTTTGTGTCAGGGAGTACTTATATGGGACTAGGGTAACTCACTTGTGGTCAGGGAGTACTTATAGAGGGGCTAGGGTAAATCAGTTGGGGTCAGGGAGTACTTATAAAGGGACTAGGGTAACTCACTTGGGGTCAGGGAATACCTATATAGGACTAGGGTAACTCACTTGGGGTCAGGGAGTACTTATATGGGACTAGAGTAACTCGCATTAGGTCAGGGAGTACTTATATGGCACTGGGGTAACTCACTTGGGGTCAAGGAGTAATTATAAAAGGGCTGGGGTAACTCAATTACGGTAAGGGAGTACCTATATGGGACTAAGGTAACTCACTTGGGGTCAGGGAATACCTATATAGGACTAGGGTAACTCACTTGGGGTCAGGGAATACCTAAATGGGACTAGGGTAACTCACTTGGTGTCAGGGAGTACTTATATGGGACTAGGGTATCTCACTTTGGGTCAGGGAGTACTTATATGGGACTAGGGTAACTCACTTTGGGTCAGGGAGTACTTATGTGGTACTAGGGTAACTCACTTGGGGGTCAGGGAGCACTTATATGGGACTAGTATAACTCACTTTGGGTCAGGGAGTACTTATGTGGTACTAGGGTAACTCACTTGGGGGTCAGGGAGCACTTATGTGGGACTAGTGTAACTCACTTGGGGTCAGGGAGTACTTATATGGGACTAGGGTAACTCACTTGGGGTCAAGGGAGTGCTTATATGGGACTAGGGTAACTCACTTGGGGTCAGGGAGTAATAACAAAGGGTCTTGGGTAACTCACTTTGCGGCAGGGAGTACTTATTTGGGACCAGGGTAACTTACTTGGGGTCAGGGAGTACTAATAAAGGGGCTTGGGTAACTCACTTTGTGTCAGGGAGTACTTATATGGGACTAGGGTAACTCACTTGTGGTCAGGGAGTACTTATAGAGGGGCTAGGGTAAATCAGTTGGGGTCAGGGAGTACTTATAAAGGGACTAGGGTAATTCACTTGGGGTCAGGGAATACCTATATAGGACTAGGGTAACTCACTTGGGGTCAGGGAGTACTTATATGGGACTAGAGTAACTCGCATTAGGTCAGGGAGTACTTATATGGCACTGGGGTAACTCACTTGGGGTCAAGGAGTAATTATAAAAGGGCTGGGGTAACTCAATTACGGTAAGGGAGTACCTATATGGGACTAAGGTAACTCACTTGGGGTCAGGGAATACCTATATAGGACTAGGGTAACTCACTTGGGGTCAGGGAATACCTAAATGGGACTAGGGTAACTCACTTGGTGTCAGGGAGTACTTATATGGGACTAGGGTATCTCACTTTGGGTCAGGGAGTACTTATATGGGACTAGGGTAACTCACTTTGGGTCAGGGAGTACTTATGTGGTACTAGGGTAACTCACTTGGGGGTCAGGGAGCACTTATATGGGACTAGTGTAACTCACTTGGGGTCAGGGAGTACTTATATGGGACTAGGGTAACTCACTTTGGGTCAGGGAGTACTTATATGGGACTAGGGTAACTCACTTGGGGTCAGGGAGTACTTATATGGGACTAGTATAACTCACTTGGGGTCAGGGAGTACTTATATGGGACTAGGGTAACTCACTTGGGGTCAGGGAGTACTTATATGGGACTAGGGTAACTCACTTGGGGTCAGGGAGTACTTATATGGGACTAGGGTAACTCACTTGGGGTCAAGGGAGTGCTTATATGGGACTAGGGTAACTCACTTGGGGTCAGGGAGTAATAATAAAGGGTCTTGGGTAACTCACTTTGCGGCAGGGAGTACTTATTTGGGACCAGGGTAACTTACTTGGGGTCAGGGAGTACTAATAAAGGGGCTTGGGTAACTCACTTTGTGTCAGGGAGTACTTATATGGGACAAGGGTAACTCACTTGTGGTCAGGGAGTACTTATAGAGGGTCTTGGGTAACTCACTTTGCGGCAGGGAGTACTTATTTGGGACCAGGGTAACTTACTTGGGGTCAGGGAGTACTTATAAAGGGACTAGGGTAACTCACTTGGGGTCAGGGAATACCTATATAGGACTAGGGTAACTCACTTGGGGTCAGGGAGTACTTATGTGGGACTAGAGTAACTCGCATTAGGTCAGGGAGTACTTATATGGCACTGGGGTAACTCACTTAGGGTCAAGGAGTAATTATAAAAGGGCTGGGGTAACTCAATTAGGGTAAGGGAGTACCTATATGGGACTAAGGTAACTCACTTGGGGTCAGGGAATACCTATATAGGACTAGGGTAACTCACTTGGGGTCAGGGAGTACTTATATGGGACTAGAGTAACTCACTTGGGATCATGGAGTACTTATATGGGGCTAGGGTAACTTACTTGGGGTCAGGGAGTACTTATATGGGACTAGTGTAACTAACTTGGGGTGAGGGAGTACTTATATGGGACTAGGGTAACTCACTTGTGGTCAGGGAGTACTTATAGAGGGGCTAGGATAACTCAGTTGGGGTCAGGGAGTACTTATAAAGGGACTAGGGTAACTCATTTGGGGTCAGGGAGTACTTATATGGGAATAGGATAACTCACTTTTGGTCAGGGAGTACTTATATTGTACTAGGGTAAATCACTTGGGGGTCAGGGAGTACTTATTTGGGACTAGTGTAACTCACTTGGGGTCAGGGAGTACTTATATGGGACTAGGGTAACTCACTTGGGGTCAGGGAGTACTTATATGGGACTAGTGTAACTAACTTGGGGTGAGGGAGTACTTATATGGGACTAGGGTAACTCACTTGGGGTCAAGGAGTAATTATAAAAGGGCTGGGGTAACTCAATTAGGGTAAGGGAGTACCTATATGGGACTAAGGTAACTCACTTGGGGTCAGGGAATACCTATATAGGACTAGGGTAACTCACTTGGGGTCAGGGAGTACTTATATGGGACTAGAGTAACTCACTTGGGATCATGGAGTACTTATATGGGGCTAGGGTAACTTACTTTGGGTCAGGGAGTACTTATATGGGACTAGTGTAACTAAATTGGGGTGAGGGAGTACTTATATGGGACTAGGGTAACTCACTTGTGGTCAGGGAGTACTTATAGAGGGGCTAGGGTAACTCACTTGGGGTCAGGGAGTACTTATATGGGACTAGGGTAACTCACTTGGGGTAAGGGAGTACTAATAAAGGGGCTTGGGTAACTCACTTTGTGTCAGGGAGTACTTATATGGGAATAGGGTAACTCACTTTTTGTCAGGGAGTACTTATAAAGGGGCTAGGGTAACTCACTTTGGGTCAGGGAGTACTTATATGGGACTAGGGTAACTAACTTGGTGTCAGGTAGTACTTATATGGGACTAGGGTAACTCACTTGGTATCATGGAGTACTTATATGGGGCTAGGGTAACTTACTTGGGGTCAGGGAGTACTTATACTGTACTAGGGTAACTCAGTTAGGGTAAGGGAGTACCTATATGGGACTAAGGTAACTCACTTGGGGTCAGGGAATACCTAAATGGGACTAGGGTAACTCACTTGGTGTCAGGGAGTACTTATATGGGACTAGGGTAACTCACTTTGGGTCAGGGAGTAATTATATGGGACTAGGGTAACTCACTTTGGGTCAGGGAGTACTTATGTGGTACTAGGGTAACTCACTTGGGGGTCAGGGAGCACTTATATGGGACTAGTGTAACTCACTTGGGGTCAGGGAGTACTTATATGGGACTAGGGTAACTCACTTTGGGTCAGGGAGTACTTATATGGGACTAGGGTAACTCACTTGGGGTCAGGGAGTAGTTATATGGGACTAGGGTAACTCACTTTGGGTCAGGGAGTACTTATATGGGACTAGGGTAACTCACTTGGGGTCAGGTAGTACTTATATGGGACTAGTATAACTCACTTGGGGTCAGGGAGTACTTATATTGGAATAGGGTAACTCACTTGGGGTCAGGGAGTACTTATATGGGAATAGGATAACTCACTTTTGGTCAGGGAGTACTTATATGGTACTAGGGTAACTCACTTGGGGGTCAGGGAGTACTTATTTGGGACTAGTGTAACTCACTTGGGGTCAGGGAGTACTTATATGGGACTAGGGTAACTCACTTGGGGTCAGGGAGTGCCTATATGGGACTAAGGTAACTCACTTGGGGTCAGGGAATACCTATATAGGACTAGGGTAAATCACTTGGGGTCAGGGAGTACTTATATGGGACTAGAGTAACTCACTTGGGATCATGGAGTACTTATATGGGACTAGGGTAACTCACTTGGGGTCAGGGAGTACTTATATGGGACTAGGGTAACTCACTTGGGGTCAGGGAGTACTTATATGGGACTAGGGTAACTCACTTGGGGTCAAGGGAGTGCTTATATGGGACTAGGGTAACTCACTTGGGGTCAGGGAGTAATAATAAAGGGTCTTGGGTAACTCACTTTGCGGCAGGGAGTACTTATTTGGGACCAGGGTAACTTACTTGGGGTCAGGGAGTACTAATAAAGGGGCTTGGGTAACTCACTTTGTGTCAGGGAGTACTTATATGGGACTAGGGTAACTCACTTGTGGTCAGGGAGTACTTATAGAGGGTCTTGGGTAACTCACTTTGCGGCAGGGAGTACTTATTTGGGACCAGGGTAACTTACTTGGGGTCAGGGAGTACTTATAAAGGGACTAGGGTAACTCACTTGGGGTCAGGGAATACCTATATAGGACTAGGGTAACTCACTTGGGGTCAGGGAGTACTTATGTGGGACTAGAGTAACTCGCATTAGGTCAGGGAGTACTTATATGGCACTGGGGTAACTCACTTAGGGTCAAGGAGTAATTATAAAAGGGCTGGGGTAACTCAATTAGGGTAAGGGAGTACCTATATGGGACTAAGGTAACTCACTTGGGGTCAGGGAATACCTATATAGGACTAGGGTAACTCACTTGGGGTCAGGGAGTACTTATATGGGACTAGAGTAACTCACTTGGGATCATGGAGTACTTATATGGGGCTAGGGTAACTTACTTGGGGTCAGGGATTACTTATATGGGACTAGTGTAACTAACTTGGGGTGAGGGAGTACTTATATGGGACTAGGGTAACTCACTTGTGGTCAGGGAGTACTTATAGAGGGGCTAGGATAACTCAGTTGGGGTCAGGGAGTACTTATATGGGACTAGGGTAACTCACTTGGGGTCAGGGAGTACTTATATGGGACTAGTGTAACTAACTTGGGGTGAGGGAGTACTTATATGGGACTAGGGTAACTCACTTGGGGTCAAGGAGTAATTATAAAAGGGCTGGGGTAACTCAATTAGGGTAAGGGAGTACCTATATGGGACTAAGGTAACTCACTTGGGGTCAGGGAATACCTATATAGGACTAGGGTAACTCACTTGGGGTCAGGGAGTACTTATATGGGACTAGAGTAACTCACTTGGGATCATGGAGTACTTATATGGGGCTAGGGTAACTTACTTTGGGTCAGGGAGTACTTATATGGGACTAGTGTAACTAACTTGGGGTGAGGGAGTACTTATATGGGACTAGGGTAACTCACTTGTGGTCAGGGTGTACTTATAGAGGGGCTAGGGTAACTCACTTGGGGTCAGGGAGTACTTATATGGGACTAGGGTAACTCACTTGGGGTAAGGGAGTACTAATAAAGGGGCTTGGGTAACTCACTTTGTGTCAGGGAGTACTTATATGGGAATAGGGTAACTCACTTTTTGTCAGGGAGTACTTATAAAGGGGTTAGGGTAACTCACTTTGGGTCAGGGAGTACTTATATGGGACTAGGGTAACTAACTTGGTGTCAGGGAGTACTTATATGGGACTAGGGTAACTCACTTGGTATCATGGAGTACTTATATGGGGCTAGGGTAACTTACTTGGGGTCAGGGAGTACTTATACTGTACTAGGGTAACTCAATTAGGGTAAGGGAGTACCTATATGGGACTAAGGTAACTCACTTGGGGTCAGGGAATACCTAAATGGGACTAGGGTAACTCACTTGGTGTCAGGGAGTACTTATATGGGACTAGGGTAACTCACTTTGGGTCAGGGAGTAATTATATGGGACTAGGGTAACTCACTTTGGGTCAGGGAGTACTTATGTGGTACTAGGGTAACTCACTTGGGGGTCAGGGAGCACTTATATGGGAGTAGTGTAACTCACTTGGGGTCAGGGAGTACTTATATGGGACTAGGGTAACTCACTTTGGGTCAGGGAGTACTTATATGGGACTAGGGTAACTCACTTGGGGTCAGGGAGTAGTTATATGGGACTAGGGTAACTCACTTTGGGTCAGGGAGTACTTATATGGGACTAGGGTAACTCACTTGGGGTCAGGTAGTACTTATATGGGACTAGTATAACTCACTTGGGGTCAGGGAGTACTTATATTGGAATAGGGTAACTCACTTGGGGTCAGGGAGTACTTATATGGGAATAGGATAACTCACTTTTGGTCAGGGAGTACTTATATGGTACTAGGGTAACTCACTTGGGGGTCAGGGAGTACTTATTTGGGACTAGTGTAACTCACTTGGGGTCAGGGAGTACTTATATGGGACTAGGGTAACTCACTTGGGGTCAGGGAGTGCCTATATGGGACTAAGGTAACTCACTTGGGGTCAGGGAATACCTATATAGGACTAGGGTAACTCACTTGGGGTCAGGGAGTACTTATATGGGACTAGAGTAACTCACTTGGGATCATGGAGTACTTATATGGGGCTAGGGTAACTTACTTGGGGTCAGGGAGTACTTATATGGGACTAGTGTAAGTAACTTGGGGTGAGGGAGTACTTATATGGGACTAGGGTAACTCACTTGGGGTCAAGGAGTAATTATAAAAGGGCTGGGGTATTTCAATTAGGGTAAGGGAGTACCTATATGGGACTAAGGTAACTCACTTGGGGTCAGGGAATACCTATATAGGACTAGGGTAACTCACTTGGGGTAAGGGAGTACTTATATGGGACTAGTGTAACTAACTTGGGGTGAGGGAGTACTTATATGGGACTAGGGTAACTCACTTGTGGTCAGGGAGTACTTATAGAGGGGCTAGGATAACTCACTTGGGGTCTGGGAGTACTTATATGGGGGTAGGGTATCTTACTTGGGGTCAGGGAGTACTTACACTGTACTAGGGTAACTCACTTGGGGTCAGGGAGTACTTATATGGGACTAGGGTAACTCACTTGGGGTAAGGGAGTACTAATAAAGGGGCTTGGGTAACTCACTTTGTGTCAGGGAGTACTTATATGGGAATAGGGTAACTCACTTTTGGTCAGGGAGTACTTATAAAGGGGCTAGGGTTACTCAGTTGGGGTCAGGGAGTACTTATAAAGCGACTAGGGTAACTCACTTTGGGTCAGGGAGTACTTATATGGGACTAGGGTAACTAACTTGGTGTCAGGGAGTACTTATATGGGACTAGGGTAACTCACTTGGTATCATGGAGTACTTATATGGGGCTAGGGTAACTTACTTGGGGTCAGGGAGTACTTATACTGTACTAGGGTAACTCAATTAGGGTAAGGGAGTACCTATATGGGACTAAGGTAACTCACTTGGGGTCAGGGAATACCTAAATGGGACTAGGGTAACTCACTTGGTGTCAGGGAGTACTTATATGGGACTAGGGTAACTAACTTTGGGTCAGGGAGTACTTATATGGGACTAGGGTAACTCACTTTGGGTCAGGGAGTACTTATGTGGTACTAGGGTAACTCACTTGGGGTCAGGGAGTACTTATATGGGACTAGTGTAACTAACTTGGGGTGAGGGAGTACTTATTTGGGACTAGTGTAACTAACTTGGGGTGAGGGAGTACTTATATGGGACTAGGGTAACTCGCATTGGGTTAGGGAGTACCTATATGGGACTAAGGTAACTCACTTGGTGTCAGGGATTACTTATATGGGACTAGGGAAACTCGCTTTAGGTCAGGGAGTACTTATTTGGGACTAGGGTAACTCACTTAGGGTCAGGGAGTACTTATATGGGACTAGGGTAACTCACTTGGGGTCAGGGAGTACTTATATGGGACTAGTGTAACTAACTTGGGGTGAGGGAGTTCTTATATGGGACTAGGGTAACTCGCATTGGGTTAGGGAGTACCTATATGGGACTAAGGTAACTCACTTGGTGTCAGGGATTACTTATATGGGACTAGGGAAACTCGCTTTAGGTCAGGGAGTACTTATTTGGGACTAGGGTAACTCACTTTTGGTCAGGGAGTACTTATGTGGGACTAGGGTAACACAATTGGGGTCAGGGAATACTTATAAAGGGGCTAGGGTAACTCGCTTGAAGTCAGGGAGTACTTATAAGGTACTAAGGAAACTCACTTGGGGTCAGGAAGTACTTATATGGGACTAGGGTAACTCACTTGGGGTCAGGGAGTAATAATGAAAGGTCTTGGGTAACTGACTTTGGGTCAGTGAGTACTTATTTAGGACTAGGGTAACTCACTTGATGTCAGGGAGTACTTATATGGGACTAGAGTAACTCACTTGGGATCATGGAGTACTTATATGGGGCTAGGGTAACTTACTTGGGGTCAGGGAGTACTTATATGGGGCTAGGGTATCTTACTTGGGGTCAGGGAGTACTTATACTGTACTAGGGTAACTCACTTGGGGTCAGGGAGTACTTATATGGGACTAGGGTAACTCACTTGGGGTAAGGGAGTACTAATAAAGGGGCTTGGGTAACTCACTTTGTGTCAGGTAGTACTTATAAGGTACCTAGGAAACTCACTTGGCGTCAGGAAGTACTTATATGGGACTAGGGTAACTCACTTGGGGTCAGGGAGTAATAATGAAAGGTCTTGGGTAACTGACTTTGGGTCAGTGAGTACTTATTTAGGACTAGGGTAACTCACTTGGTGTCAGGGAGTACTTATATGGGACTAGAGTAACTCACTTGGGATCATGGTGTACTTATATGGGGCTAGGGTAACTTACTTGGGGTCAGGGAGTACTTATATGGGGTTAGGGTAACTTACTTGGGGTCAGGGAGTACTTATATGGGACTAGGGTAACTCACTTGGGGTCAGGGAGTACTTATATGGGAATAGGGTAACTCACTTTTGGTCAGGGAGTACTTATAAAGGGGCTAGGTTAACTCAGTTGGGGTCAGGGAGTACTTATAAAGCGACTAGGGTAACTCACTTTGGGTCAGGGAGTACTTATATGGGACTAGGGTAACTCACTTGGTATCATGGAGTACTTATATGGGGCTAGGGTAACATACTTGGGGTCAGGGAGTACTTATACTGTACTAGGGTAACTCAATTAGGGTAAGGGAGTACCTATATGGGACTAAGGTAACTCACTTGGGGTCAGGGAATACCTAAATGGGACTAGGGTAACTCACTTGGGGTCAGGGAGTACTTATATGGGACTAGGGTAACTCACTTTGGGTCAGGGAGTACTTATATGGGACTAGGGTAACTCACTTTGGGTCAGGGAGTACTTATGTGGTACTAGGGTAACTCAGTTGGGGGTCAGGGAGCACTTATGTGGGACTAGTGTAACTCACTTGGGGTCAGGGAGTACTTATATGGGACTAGGGTAACTCACTTGGGGTCAGGGAGTACTTATATGGGACTAGGGTAACTCACTTTGGGTCAGGGAGTACTTATATGGGACTAGGGTAACTCACTTGGGGTCAGGGAGTACTTATATGGGACTAGTATAACTCACTTGGGGTCAGGGAGTATTTATATGGGACTAGGATAACTCACTTGGGGTCAGGGAGTACTTATATGGGACTAGTGTAACTAACTTGGGGTGAGGGAGTACTTATATGGGACTAGGGTAACTCGCATTGGGTTAGGGAGTACCTATATGGGACTAAGGTAACTCACTTGGTGTCAGGGATTACTTATATGGGACTAGGGAAACTCGCTTTAGGTCAGGGAGTACTTATTTGGGACTAGGGTAACTCACTTAGGGTCAGGGAGTACTTATGTGGGACTAGGGTAACACAATTGGGGTCAGGGAGTGCTTATAAAGGGGCTAGGGTAACTCGCTTGAAGTCAGGGAGTACTTATAAGGTACTAAGGTAACTCACTTGGGGTCAGGAAGTACTTATATGGGACTAGGGTAACTCACTTGGGGTCAGGGAGTACTTATATTGGAATAGGGTAACTCACTTGGGGTCAGGGAGTACTTATATGGGAATAGGATAACTCACTTTTGGTCAGGGAGTACTTATATGGTACTAGGGTAACTCACTTGGGGGTCAGGGAGTACTTATTTGGGACTAGTGTAACTCACTTGGGGTCAGGGAGTACTTATATGGGACTAGGGTAACTCACTTGGGGTCAGGGAGTGCCTATATGGGACTAAGGTAACTCACTTGGGGTCAGGGAATACCTATATAGGACTAGGGTAACTCACTTGGGGTCAGGGAGTACTTATATGGGACTAGAGTAACTCACTTGGGATCATGGAGTACTTATATGGGGCTAGGGTAACTTACTTGGGGTCAGGGAGTACTTATATGGGGCTAGGGTAACTTACTTGGGGTCAGGGAGTACTTATATGGGACTAGGGTAACTCACTTTGGGTCAGGGAGTACTTATATGGGACTAGGGTAACTCACTTGGGGTCAGGGAGTGCCTATATGGGACTAAGGTAACTCACTTGGGGTCAGGGAATACCTATATAGGACTAGGGTAACTCACTTGGGGTCAGGGAATACCTATATAGGACTAGGGTAACTCACTTGGGGTCAGGGAGTACTTATATGGGACTAGAGTAACTCACTTGGGATCATGGAGTACTTATATGGGGCTAGGGTAACTTACTTGGGGTCAGGGAGTACTTATATGGGACTAGGGTAACTCACTTTGGGTCAGGGAGTACTTATATGGGACTAGGGTAACTCACTTGGGGTCAGGGAGTATTTATATGGGACTAGTATAACTCACTTGGGGTCAGGGAGTACTTATATGGGACTAGGGTAACTCACTTGGGGTCAGGGAGTACTTATATGGGACTAGGGTAACTCACTTGGGGTCAGGGAGTACTTATATGGGACTAGGGTAACTCACTTGGGGTCAAGGGAGTGCTTATATGGGACTAGGGTAACTCACTTGGGGTCAGGGAGTAATAATAAAGGGTCTTGGGTAACTCACTTTGCGGCAGGGAGTACTTATTTGGGACCAGGGTAACTTACTTGGGGTCAGGGAGTACTAATAAAGGGGCTTGGGTAACTCACTTTGTGTCAGGGAGTACTTATATGGGACTAGGTTAACTCACTTGTGGTCAGGGAGTACTTATAGTGGGTCTTGGGTAACTCACTTTGCGGCAGGGAGTACTTATTTGGGACCAGGGTAACTTACTTGGGGTCAGGGAGTACTTATAAAGGGACTAGGGTAACTCACTTGGGGTCAGGGAATACCTATATAGGACTAGGGTAACTCACTTGGGGTCAGGGAGTACTTATGTGGGACTAGAGTAACTCGCATTAGGTCAGGGAGTACTTATATGGCACTGGGGTAACTCACTTAGGGTCAAGGGGTAATTATAAAAGGGCTGGGGTAACTCAATTAGGGTAAGGGAGTACCTATATGGGACTAAGGTAACTCACTTGGGGTCAGGGAGTACTTATATGGGACTAGAGTAACTCACTTGGGATCATGGAGTACTTATATGGGGCTAGGGTAACTTACTTGGGGTCAGGGAGTACTTATATGGGACTAGTGTAACTAACTTGGGGTGAGGGAGTACTTATATGGGACTAGGGTAACTCACTTGTGGTCAGGGAGTACTTATAGAGGGGCTAGGATAACTCAGTTGGGGTCAGGGAGTACTTATAAAGGGACTAGGGTAACTCATTTGGGGTCAGGGAGTACTTATATGGGAATAGGATAACTCACTTTTGGTCAGGGAGTACTTATATTGTACTAGGGTAACTCACTTGGGGGTCAGGGAGTACTTATTTGGGACTAGTGTAACTCACTTGGGGTCAGGGAGTACTTATATGGGACTAGGGTAACTCACTTGGGGTCAGGGAGTACTTATATGGGACTAGTGTAACTAACTTGGGGTGAGGGAGTACTTATATGGGACTAGGGTAACTCATTTGGGGTCAAGGAGTAATTATAAAAGGGCTGGGGTAACTCAATTAGGGTAAGGGAGTACCTATATGGGACTAAGGTAACTCACTTGGGGTCAGGGAATACCTATATAGGACTAGGGTAACTCACTTGGGGTCAGGGAGTACTTATATGGGACTAGAGTAACTCACTTGGGATCATGGAGTACTTATATGGGGCTAGGGTAACTTACTTTGGGTCAGGGAGTACTTATATGGGACTAGTGTAACTAACTTGGGGTGAGGGAGTACTTATATGGGACTAGGGTAACTCACTTGTGGTCAGGGAGTACTTATAGAGGGGCTAGGGTAACTCACTTGGGGTCAGGGAGTACTTATATGGGACTAGGGTAACTCACTTGGGGTAAGGGAGTACTAATAAAGGGGCTTGGGTAACTCACTTTGTGTCAGGGAGTACTTATATGGGAATAGGGTAACTCACTTTTTGTCAGGGAGTACTTATAAAGGGGCTAGGGTAACTCACTTTGGGTCAGGGAGTACTTATATGGGACTAGGGTAACTAACTTGGTGTCAGGGAGTACTTATATGGGACTAGGGTAACTCACTTGGTATCATGGAGTACTTATATGGGGCTAGGGTAACTTACTTGGGGTCAGGGAGTACTTATACTGTACTAGGGTAACTCAATTAGGGTAAGGGAGTACCTATATGGGACTAAGGTAACTCACTTGGGGTCAGGGAATACCTAAATGGGACTAGGGTAACTCACTTGGTGTCAGGGAGTACTTATATGGGACTAGGGTAACTCACTTTGGGTCAGGGAGTAATTATATGGGACTAGGGTAACTCACTTTGGGTCAGGGAGTACTTATGTGGTACTAGGGTAACTCACTTGGGGGTCAGGGAGCACTTATATGGGACTAGTGTAACTCACTTGGGGTCAGGGAGTACTTATATGGGACTAGGGTAACTCACTTTGGGTCAGGGAGTACTTATATGGGACTAGGGTAACTCACTTGGGGTCAGGGAGTAGTTATATGGGACTAGGGTAACTCACTTTGGGTCAGGGAGTACTTATATGGGACTAGGGTAACTCACTTGGGGTCAGGTAGTACTTATATGGGACTAGTATAACTCACTTGGGGTCAGGGAGTACTTATATTGGAATAGGGTAACTCACTTGGGGTCAGGGAGTACTTATATGGGAATAGGATAACTCACTTTTGGTCAGGGAGTACTTATATGGTACTAGGGTAACTCACTTGGGGGTCAGGGAGTACTTATTTGGGACTAGTGTAACTCACTTGGGGTCAGGGAGTACTTATATGGGACTAGGGTAACTCACTTGGGGTCAGGGAGTGCCTATATGGGACTAAGGTAACTCACTTGGGGTCAGGGAATACCTATATAGGACTAGGGTAAATCACTTGGGGTCAGGGAGTACTTATATGGGACTAGAGTAACTCACTTGGGATCATGGAGTACTTATATGGGACTAGGGTAACTCACTTGGGGTCAGGGAGTACTTATATGGGACTAGGGTAACTCACTTGGGGTCAGGGAGTACTTATATGGGACTAGGGTAACTCACTTGGGGTCAAGGGAGTGCTTATATGGGACTAGGGTAACTCACTTGGGGTCAGGGAGTAATAATAAAGGGTCTTGGGTAACTCACTTTGCGGCAGGGAGTACTTATTTGGGACCAGGGTAACTTACTTGGGGTCAGGGAGTACTAATAAAGGGGCTTGGGTAACTCACTTTGTGTCAGGGAGTACTTATATGGGACTAGGGTAACTCACTTGTGGTCAGGGAGTACTTATAGAGGGTCTTGGGTAACTCACTTTGCGGCAGGGAGTACTTATTTGGGACCAGGGTAACTTACTTGGGGTCAGGGAGTACTTATAAAGGGACTAGGGTAACTCACTTGGGGTCAGGGAATACCTATATAGGACTAGGGTAACTCACTTGGGGTCAGGGAGTACTTATGTGGGACTAGAGTAACTCGCATTAGGTCAGGGAGTACTTATATGGCACTGGGGTAACTCACTTAGGGTCAAGGAGTAATTATAAAAGGGCTGGGGTAACTCAATTAGGGTAAGGGAGTACCTATATGGGACTAAGGTAACTCACTTGGGGTCAGGGAATACCTATATAGGACTAGGGTAACTCACTTGGGGTCAGGGAGTACTTATATGGGACTAGAGTAACTCACTTGGGATCATGGAGTACTTATATGGGGCTAGGGTAACTTACTTGGGGTCAGGGATTACTTATATGGGACTAGTGTAACTAACTTGGGGTGAGGGAGTACTTATATGGGACTAGGGTAACTCACTTGTGGTCAGGGAGTACTTATAGAGGGGCTAGGATAACTCAGTTGGGGTCAGGGAGTACTTATATGGGACTAGGGTAACTCACTTGGGGTCAGGGAGTACTTATATGGGACTAGTGTAACTAACTTGGGGTGAGGGAGTACTTATATGGGACTAGGGTAACTCACTTGGGGTCAAGGAGTAATTATAAAATGGCTGGGGTAACTCAATTAGGGTAAGGGAGTACCTATATCGGACTAAGGTAACTCTCTTGGGGTCAGGGAATACCTATATAGGACTAGGGTAACTCACTTGGGGTCAGGGAGTACTTATATGGGACTAGAGTAACTCACTTGGGATCATGGAGTACTTATATGGGGCTAGGGTAACTTACTTTGGGTCAGGGAGTACTTATATGGGACTAGTGTAACTAACTTGGGGTGAGGGAGTACTTATATGGGACTAGGGTAACTCACTTGTGGTCAGGGAGTACTTATAGAGGGGCTAGGGTAACTCACTTGGGGTCAGGGAGTACTTATATGGGACTAGGGTAACTCACTTGGGGTAAGGGAGTACTAATAAAGGGGCTTGGGTAACTCACTTTGTGTCAGGGAGTACTTATATGGGAATAGGGTAACTCACTTTTTGTCAGGGAGTACTTATAAAGGGGTTAGGGTAACTCACTTTGGGTCAGGGAGTACTTATATGGGACTAGGGTAACTAACTTGGTGTCAGGGAGTACTTATATGGGACTAGGGTAACTCACTTGGTATCATGGAGTACTTATATGGGGCTAGGGTAACTTACTTGGGGTCAGGGAGTACTTATACTGTACTAGGGTAACTCAATTAGGGTAAGGGAGTACCTATATGGGACTAAGGTAACTCACTTGGGGTCAGGGAATACCTAAATGGGACTAGGGTAACTCACTTGGTGTCAGGGAGTACTTATATGGGACTAGGGTAACTCACTTTGGGTCAGGGAGTAATTATATGGGACTAGGGTAACTCACTTTGGGTCAGGGAGTACTTATGTGGTACTAGGGTAACTCACTTGGGGGTCAGGGAGCACTTATATGGGAGTAGTGTAACTCACTTGGGGTCAGGGAGTACTTATATGGGACTAGGGTAACTCACTTTGGGTCAGGGAGTACTTATATGGGACTAGGGTAACTCACTTGGGGTCAGGGAGTAGTTATATGGGACTAGGGTAACTCACTTTGGGTCAGGGAGTACTTATATGGGACTAGGGTAACTCACTTGGGGTCAGGTAGTACTTATATGGGACTAGTATAACTCACTTGGGGTCAGGGAGTACTTATATTGGAATAGGGTAACTCACTTGGGGTCAGGGAGTACTTATATGGGAATAGGATAACTCACTTTTGGTCAGGGAGTACTTATATGGTACTAGGGTAACTCACTTGGGGGTCAGGGAGTACTTATTTGGGACTAGTGTAACTCACTTGGGGTCAGGGAGTACTTATATGGGACTAGGGTAACTCACTTGGGGTCAGGGAGTGCCTATATGGGACTAAGGTAACTCACTTGGGGTCAGGGAATACCTATATAGGACTAGGGTAACTCACTTGGGGTCAGGGAGTACTTATATGGGACTAGAGTAACTCACTTGGGATCATGGAGTACTTATATGGGGCTAGGGTAACTTACTTGGGGTCAGGGAGTACTTATATGGGACTAGTGTAAGTAACTTGGGGTGAGGGAGTACTTATATGGGACTAGGGTAACTCACTTGGGGTCAAGGAGTAATTATAAAAGGGCTGGGGTATTTCAATTAGGGTAAGGGAGTACCTATATGGGACTAAGGTAACTCACTTGGGGTCAGGGAATACCTATATAGGACTAGGGTAACTCACTTGGGGTAAGGGAGTACTTATATGGGACTAGTGTAACTAACTTGGGGTGAGGGAGTACTTATATGGGACTAGGGTAACTCACTTGTGGTCAGGGAGTACTTATAGAGGGGCTAGGATAACTCACTTGGGGTCTGGGAGTACTTATATGGGGGTAGGGTATCTTACTTGGGGTCAGGGAGTACTTATACTGTACTAGGGTAACTCACTTGGGGTCAGGGAGTACTTATATGGGACTAGGGTAACTCACTTGGGGTAAGGGAGTACTAATAAAGGGGCTTGGGTAACTCACTTTGTGTCAGGGAGTACTTATATGGGAATAGGGTAACTCACTTTTGGTCAGGGAGTACTTATAAAGGGGCTAGGGTTACTCAGTTGGGGTCAGGGAGTACTTATAAAGCGACTAGGGTAACTCACTTTGGGTCAGGGAGTACTTATATGGGACTAGGGTAACTAACTTGGTGTCAGGGAGTACTTATATGGGACTAGGGTAACTCGCTTGGTATCATGGAGTACTTATATGGGGCTAGGGTAACTTACTTGGGGTCAGGGAGTACTTATACTGTACTAGGGTAACTCAATTAGGGTAAGGGAGTACCTATATGGGACTAAGGTAACTCACTTGGGGTCAGGGAATACCTAAATGGGACTAGGGTAACTCACTTGGTGTCAGGGAGTACTTATATGGGACTAGGGTAACTAACTTTGGGTCAGGGAGTACTTATATGGGACTAGGGTAACTCACTTTGGGTCAGGGAGTACTTATGTGGTACTAGGGTAACTCACTTGGGGTCAGGGAGTACTTATATGGGACTAGTGTAACTAACTTGGGGTGAGGGAGTACTTATTTGGGACTAGTGTAACTAACTTGGGGTGAGGGAGTACTTATATGGGACTAGGGTAACTCGCATTGGGTTAGGGAGTACCTATATGGGACTAAGGTAACTCACTTGGTGTCAGGGATTACTTATATGGGACTAGGGAAACTCGCTTTAGGTCAGGGAGTACTTATTTGGGACTAGGGTAACTCACTTAGGGTCAGGGAGTACTTATATGGGACTAGGGTAACTCACTTGGGGTCAGGGAGTACTTATATGGGACTAGTGTAACTAACTTGGGGTGAGGGAGTTCTTATATGGGACTAGGGTAACTCGCATTGGGTTAGGGAGTACCTATATGGGACTAAGGTAACTCACTTGGTGTCAGGGATTACTTATATGGGACTAGGGAAACTCGCTTTAGGTCAGGGAGTACTTATTTGGGACTAGGGTAACACACTTTTGGTCAGGGAGTACTTATGTGGGACTAGGGTAACACAATTGGGGTCAGGGAATACTTATAAAGGGGCTAGGGTAACTCGCTTGAAGTCAGGGAGTACTTATAAGGTACTAAGGAAACTCACTTGGGGTCAGGAAGTACTTATATGGGACTAGGGTAACTCACTTGGGGTCAGGGAGTAATAATGAAAGGTCTTGGGTAACTGACTTTGGGTCAGTGAGTACTTATTTAGGACTAGGGTAACTCACTTGATGTCAGGGAGTACTTATATGGGACTAGAGTAACTCACTTGGGATCATGGAGTACTTATATGGGGCTAGGGTAACTTACTTGGGGTCAGGGAGTACTTATATGGGGCTAGGGTATCTTACTTGGGGTCAGGGAGTACTTATACTGTACTAGCGTAACTCACTTGGGGTCAGGGAGTACTTATATGGGACTAGGGTAACTCACTTGGGGTAAGGGAGTACTAATAAAGGGGCTTGGGTAACTCACTTTGTGTCAGGTAGTACTTATAAGGTACCTAGGAAACTCACTTGGCGTCAGGAAGTACTTATATGGGACTAGGGTAACTCACTTGGGGTCAGGGAGTAATAATGAAAGGTCTTGGGTAACTGACTTTGGGTCAGTGAGTACTTATTTAGGACTAGGGTAACTCACTTGATGTCAGGGAGTACTTATATGGGACTAGAGTAACTCACTTGGGATCATGGAGTACTTATATGGGGCTAGGGTAACTTACTTGGGGTCAGGGAGTACTTATATGGGGCTAGGGTATCTTACTTGGGGTCAGGGAGTACTTATACTGTACTAGCGTAACTCACTTGGGGTCAGGGAGTACTTATATGGGACTAGGGTAACTCACTTGGGGTAAGGGAGTACTAATAAAGGGGCTTGGGTAACTCACTTGGTGTCAGGGAGTACTTATATGGGACTAGAGTAACTCACTTGGGATCATGGTGTACTTATATGGGGCTAGGGTAACTTACTTGGGGTCAGGGAGTACTTATATGGGACTAGTGTAACTAACTTGGGGTGAGGGAGTACTTATATGGGACTAGGGTAACTCACTTGGGGTCAGGGAGTACTTATATGGGGTTAGGGTAACTTACTTGGGGTCAGGGAGTACTTATATGGGACTAGGGTAACTCACTTGGTATCATGGAGTACTTATATGGGGCTAGGATAACTTACTTGGGGTAAGGGAGTACTTATACTGTACTAGGGTAACTCACTTGGGGTCAGGGAGTACTTATATGGGACTAGGGTAACTCACTTGGGGTAAGGGAGTACTAATAAAGGGGCTTGGGTAACTCACTTTGTGTCAGGGAGTACTTATATGGGAATAGGGTAACTCACTTTTGGTCAGGGAGTACTTATAAAGGGGCTAGGTTAACTCAGTTGGGGTCAGGGAGTACTTATAAAGCGACTAGGGTAACTCACTTTGGGTCAGGGAGTACTTATATGGGACTAGGGTAACTCACTTGGTATCATGGAGTACTTATATGGGGCTAGGGTAACATACTTGGGGTCAGGGAGTACTTATACTCTACTAGGGTAACTCAATTAGGGTAAGGGAGTACCTATATGGGACTAAGGTAACTCACTTGGGGTCAGGGAATACCTAAATGGGACTAGGGTAACTCACTTGGGGTCAGGGAGTACTTATATGGGACTAGGGTAACTCACTTTGGGTCAGGGAGTACTTATATGGGACTAGGGTAACTCACTTTGGGTCAGGGAGTACTTATGTGGTACTAGGGTAACTCAGTTGGGGGTCAGGGAGCACTTATGTGGGACTAGTGTAACTCACTTGGGGTCAGGGAGTACTTATATGGGACTAGGGTAACTCACTTGGGGTCAGGGAGTACTTATATGGGACTAGGGTAACTCACTTTGGGTCAGGGAGTACTTATATGGGACTAGGGTAACTCACTTGGGGTCAGGGAGTACTTATATGGGACTAGTATAACTCACTTGGGGTCAGGGAGTATTTATATGGGACTAGGATAACTCACTTGGGGTCAGGGAGTACTTATATGGGACTAGTGTAACTAACTTGGGGTGAGGGAGTACTTATATGGGACTAGGGTAACTCGCATTGGGTTAGGGAGTACCTATATGGGACTAAGGTAACTCACATGGTGTCAGGGATTACTTATATGGGACTAGGGAAACTCGCTTTAGGTCAGGGAGTACTTATTTGGGACTAGGGTAACTCACTTAGGGTCAGGGAGTACTTATGTGGGACTAGGGTAACACAATTGGGGTCAGGGAGTGCTTATAAAGGGGCTAGGGTAACTCGCTTGAAGTCAGGGAGTACTTATAAGGTACTAAGGTAACTCACTTGGGGTCAGGAAGTACTTATATGGGACTAGGGTAACTCACTTGGGGTCAGGGAGTAATAATGAAAGGTCTTGGGTAACTGACTTTGGGTCAGTGAGTACTTATTTAGGACTAGGGTAACTCACTTGGGGTCAGGGAGTACTTATATGGGACTAGTGTAACTAACTTGGGGTGAGGGAGTTCTTATATGGGACTAGGGTAACTCGCATTGGGTTAGGGAGTACCTATATGGGACTAAGGTAACTCACTTGGTGTCAGGGATTACTTATATGGGACTAGGGAAACTCGCTTTAGGTCAGGGAGTACTTATTTGGGACTAGGGTAACTCACTTTTGGTCAGGGAGTACTTATGTGGGACTAGGGTAACACAATTGGGGTCAGGGAATACTTATAAAGGGGCTAGGGTAACTCGCTTGAAGTCAGGGAGTACTTATAAGGTACTAAGGAAACTCACTTGGGGTCAGGAAGTACTTATATGGGACTAGGGTAACTCACTTGGGGTCAGGGAGTAATAATGAAAGGTCTTGGGTAACTGACTTTGGGTCAGTGAGTACTTATTTAGGACTAGGGTAACTCACTTGAAGTCAGGAAGTACTTATATGGGACTAGAGTAACTCACTTGGGATCATGGAGTACTTATATGGGGCTAGGGTAACTTACTTGGGGTCAGGGAGTACTTATATGGGGCTAGGGTATCATACTTGGGGTCAGGGAGTACTTATACTGTACTAGGGTAACTCACTTGGGGTCAGGGAGTACTTATATGGGACTAGGGTAACTCACTTGGGGTAAGGGAGTACTAATAAAGGGGCTTGGGTAACTCACTTTGTATCAGGTAGTACTTATAAGGTACCAAGGAAACTCACTTGGGGTCAGGAAGTACTTATATGGGACTAGGGTAACTCACTTGGTGTCAGGGAGTAATAATGAAAGGTCTTGGGTAACTGACTTTGGGTCAGTGAGTACTTATTTAGGACTAGGGTAACTCACTTGGTGTCAGGGAGTACTTATATGGGACTAGAGTAACTCACTTGGGATCATGGAGTACTTATATGGGGCTAGGGTAACTTACTTGGGGTCAGGGAGTACTTATATGGGACTAGTGTAACTAACTTGGGGTGAGGGAGTACTTATATGGGACTAGGGTAACTCACTAGGGGTCAGGGAGTACTTATATGGGGTTAGGGTAACTTACTTGGGGTCAGGGAGTACTTATATGGGACTAGGGTAACTCACTTGGTATCATGGAGTACTTATATGGGGCTAGGGTAACTTACTTGGGGTAAGGGAGTACTTATACTGTACTAGGGTAACTCACTTGGGGTCAGGGAGTACTTATATGGGACTAGGGTAACTCACTTGGGGAAAGGGAGTACTAATAAAGGGGCTTGGGTAACTCACTTTGTGTCAGGGAGTACTTATATGGGAATAGGGTAACTCACTTTTGGTCAGGGAGTACTTATCAAGGGGCTAGGGTAACTCAGTTGGGGTCAGGGAGTACTTATAAAGCGACTAGGGTAACTCACTTTGGGTCAGGGATTACTTATATGGGACTAGGGAAACTCGCTTTAGGTCAGGGAGTACTTATTTGGGACTAGGGTAACTCACTTAGGGTCAGGGAGTACTTATGTGGGACTAGGGTAACACAATTGGGGTCAGGGAGTGCTTATAAAGGGGCTAGGGTAACTCGCTTGAAGTCAGGGAGTACTTATAAGGTACTAAGGTAACTCACTTGGGGTCAGGAAGTACTTATATGGGACTAGGGTAACTCACTTGGGGTCAGGGAGTAATAATGAAAGGTCTTGGGTAACTGACTTTGGGTCAGTGAGTACTTATTTAGGACTAGGGTAACTCACTTGGGGTCAGGGAGTACTTATATGGGACTAGTGTAACTAACTTGGGGTGAGGGAGTTCTTATATGGGACTAGGGTAACTCACTTGGGATCATGGAGTACTTATATGGGGCTAGGGTAACTTACTTGGGGTCAGGGAGTACTTATATGGGACTAGTGTAACTAACTTGGGGTGAGGGAGTACTTATATGGGACTAGGGTAACTCACTAGGGGTCAGGGAGTACTTATATGGGGTTAGGGTAACTTACTTGGGGTCAGGGAGTACTTATATGGGACTAGGGTAACTCACTTGGTATCATGGAGTACTTATATGGGGCTAGGGTAACTTACTTGGGGTAAGGGAGTACTTATACTGTACTAGGGTAACTCACTTGGGGTCAGGGAGTACTTATATGGGACTAGGGTAACTCACTTGGGGAAAGGGAGTACTAATAAAGGGGCTTGGGTAACTCACTTTGTGTCAGGGAGTACTTATATGGGAATAGGGTAACTCACTTTTGGTCAGGGAGTACTTATCAAGGGGCTAGGGTAACTCAGTTGGGGTCAGGGAGTACTTATAAAGCGACTAGGGTAACTCACTTTGGGTCAGGGATTACTTATATGGGACTAGGGAAACTCGCTTTAGGTCAGGGAGTACTTATTTGGGACTAGGGTAACTCACTTAGGGTCAGGGAGTACTTATGTGGGACTAGGGTAACACAATTGGGGTCAGGGAGTGCTTATAAAGGGGCTAGGGTAACTCGCTTGAAGTCAGGGAGTACTTATAAGGTACTAAGGTAACTCACTTGGGGTCAGGAAGTACTTATATGGGACTAGGGTAACTCACTTGGGGTCAGGGAGTAATAATGAAAGGTCTTGGGTAACTGACTTTGGGTCAGTGAGTACTTATTTAGGACTAGGGTAACTCACTTGGGGTCAGGGAGTACTTATATGGGACTAGTGTAACTAACTTGGGGTGAGGGAGTTCTTATATGGGACTAGGGTAACTCGCATTGGGTTAGGGAGTACCTATATGGGACTAAGGTAACTCACTTGGTGTCAGGGATTACTTATATGGGACTAGGGAAACTCGCTTTAGGTCAGGGAGTACTTATTTGGGACTAGGGTAACTCACTTTTGGTCAGGGAGTTCTTATGTGGGACTAGGGTAACACAATTGGGGTCAGGGAATACTTATAAAGGGGCTAGGGTAACTCGCTTGAAGTCAGGGAGTACTTATAAGGTACTAAGGAAACTCACTTGGGGTCAGGAAGTACTTATATGGGACTAGGGTAACTCACTTGGGGTCAGGGAGTAATAATGAAAGGTCTTGGGTAACTGACTTTGGGTCAGTGAGTACTTATTTAGGACTAGGGTAACTCACTTGATGTCAGGGAGTACTTATATGGGACTAGTATAACTCACTTGGGGTCAGGGAGTACTTATATGGGACTAGGGTAACTCACTTGGGGTAAGGGAGTACTAATAAAGGGGCTTGGGTAACTCACTTTGTATCAGGTAGTACTTATAAGGTACCAAGGAAACTCACTTGGGGTCAGGAAGTACTTATATGGGACTAGGGTAACTCACTTGGTGTCAGGGAGTAATAATGAAAGGTCTTGGGTAACTGACTTTGGGTCAGTGAGTACTTATTTAGGACTAGGGTAACTCACTTGGTGTCAGGGAGTACTTATATGGGACTAGAGTAACTCACTTGGGATCATGGAGTACTTATATGGGGCTAGGGTAACTTACTTGGGGTCAGGGAGTACTTATATGGGACTAGTGTAACTAACTTGGGGTGAGGGAGTACTTATATGGGACTAGGGTAACTCACTAGGGGTCAGGGAGTACTTATATGGGGTTAGGGTAACTTACTTGGGGTCAGGGAGTACTTATATGGGACTAGGGTAACTCACTTGGTATCATGGAGTACTTATATGGGGCTAGGGTAACTTACTTGGGGTAAGGGAGTACTTATACTGTACTAGGGTAACTCACTTGGGGTCAGGGAGTACTTATATGGGACTAGGGTAACTCACTTGGGGAAAGGGAGTACTAATAAAGGGGCTTGGGTAACTCACTTTGTGTCAGGGAGTACTTATATGGGAATAGGGTAACTCACTTTTGGTCAGGGAGTACTTATCAAGGGGCTAGGGTAACTCAGTTGGGGTCAGGGAGTACTTATAAAGCGACTAGGGTAACTCACTTTGGGTCAGGGAGTACTTATATGGGACTAGGGTAACTCACTTGGTATCATGGAGTACTTATATGGGGCTAGGGTAACATACTTGGGGTCAGGGAGTACTTATACTGTACTAGGGTAACTCAATTAGGGTAAGGGAGTACCTATATGGGACTAAGGTACCTCACTTGGGGTCAGGGAATACCTAAATGGGACTAGGGTAACACACTTGGGGTCAGGGAGTACTTATATGGGACTAGGGTAACTCACTTTTGGTCAGGGAGTACTTATCAAGGGGCTTGGGTAACTCACTTTGTGTCAGGGAGTACTTATATGGGACTAGGGTAACTCACTTGGGGTCAGGGAATACCTATATAGGACTAGGGTAACTCACTTGGGGTCAGGGAGTACTTATATGGGACTAGAGTAACTCACTTGGGATCATGGAGTACTTATATGGGGCTAGGGTAACTTACTTGGGGTCAGGGAGTACTTAATCCCACAAAAAACAAGCTTCGCTTGTACAAAATGGACGGCAAGTACATAAGTCGTATCTAGCATGATTAATATATAATAATATAAAATATTTTAATTAAAAAAAATAGTGAAATCCAAATGTTAGGCAAGTATAAATTTTTACCATGGCGAAAATTGAAATTTGGAAAAAAGTAAATAGCAATACAAAAATTACTTGCCGGACCCGTTGTGTGCAGTCGTATTAAATAGCCACATTTATAACTTACGAGAAGCAACGCTTATATAGCAAGATAACGACTTACACATGGATATTACGGGCCCGGCAAGTAATTTTTGTATTGCTATTTACTTTTTTCCAAATTTCAATTTTCGCCATGGTAAAAATTTATACTTGCCTAACATTTGGATTTCACTATTTTTTTTAATTAAAATATTTTATATTATTATATATTAATCATGCTAGATACGACTTATGTACTTGCCGTCCATTTTTTACAAGCGAAGCTTGTTTTTTGTGGGATCTTATAACGTTTTGTAAGAATATAGGAATTAAAACTAAAAAATTGTTTTAACTAATTCAATCTTACAAAACATTTTCCAATGTTGTGATCGTTCCATAATGTAACGCTTCAATTCGAGATATTAATTTATTAATCTAATAAGTAAAATACAAAATACTACAATGATGAGTTCTTATCATAATTACACTTTTAGATGCATTTAACATAGGATTCAATGACTGTTTGAATTATATTTTCAAGATCTTATAACCAAAATCACCTTAAAGCCTCTCGCTTTCAAAAATTTATTTCTAAATTTACCTTTAAATCCACCTTTTTCTTAGTTGTTGCTCTCACTATCACCTTTGCATTATGGCTCTTTCCCTGATAAACTAGTGACATTTATATATTCTTTTCATTAATATAAACTGTAAAATATGTACCAGTTAATGTAATGGAAGCCTATGATTTTTAGGTATACTGCTTTCAGTTTTCTGAAGTTACACATCGTATGCTCTATTACATGTGAAATATTGAAATCCTGAATTACTTTTATATTTACACATCTACATGATTTTATTATAATTTTCATCAACTATGTGATTTCTAATTCCAAAGTTGTATGCCCAAAATCACCTGCAAGTTTTTCCCTCTCAAGGATTTTCTTATGAATTGACTCATTTTTCCACCTTTTTCCTAGCTGTCACTCTCAATATCAACTTTGCATTATGGCACTTTCTCCATCACATTAATGCCATTTATATTTTCCCTTCATTAATATACACTAGGAAATACACCAACTCCTGCAATGGATGCCTCTCTTCTTTAGATATATAGTTTTCAGCTTCCTAAATTTATTCACCGTAATGCCCCATCATATGTTAAATATTGCAATCATGAATTATTTCATATTTACAGATCTACATGATTTTGTTATAATTTTCATCACGTATGTGATTTTTAATTCCAAAATTGTATACCCAAAATCATCTACAAGCCCTTCACTTTTAAGGATTTGGTTAGAAATTCATCTCTTTTTCTTAACTGTTACTCCCAATATCAACTATGAATCAGGGCTCTTTTTCAAACAAAATAGTGCCATTTGTATTTTCTTTTCATCAATATAAACTCGAAAATACACAAATTAATGCAATGGAAGCCTCTATTTTAGATATACTGCTTTCATTTTCCCAAATTTATTCACTGTATGTTCTATCCTTATAACATTTCCTATGCCAGAGTCCTCAGATGTTCGTTTCGCTAATTTCTATACACTGTTGAAACTGGTCGGACTTCTGGTGCTACAAAATGGAGTAGAAACCATTAATTTTTGGACTGACTTTCAATTGAGAATAAACATTGCATTTTTTCATCCATACCAATGACCAGTATACTGCCTTTGGCCTAGAATACTAGCATAGGTAACAGAGGAAAACAATTAATAGTTATTAACTCAATTTTTCAGAATTTCATCCAATGAGTCTCATCCTTAAATTATGGCTGAGCAATTGATGACGTTTTTCTGAATATTGGCTTATTCTTACTTTGCCAATCTTTCCATGCTTTCATCTTTGCCTGTTTCAAGTACCAGAATACAGGAGTGAAAAGCCCAGTTGTTGATTCAAGTCCAATAGTCAGTATGTGAGCGAACCTTCTTCCTTGGATTTTTAACTCTATTGTACCAAATGTATTTATGTCAAAGCACAAGTATTACCATTTGCTATAAGACACTTCCACAGTGACTGTAAAATACTAAATGATAACACTATGAGTAAGCCTGAAATCAAATTCATCATTTAACAATCTTAATCTTCAAAGAAAATAAATATTTGAAGCAACATGAAGCATCTCAGTTACTTACCAGTATTTGATTCTGCCCCATCTCCATTTTCTTTATTGCTTGTTGACCTAACTTCTGTAATATTTGGTTGTCTTCGCATCTTTTGTAAACATCTACTATCGTATAATTTGTTCAAATCCAAATACTGGTTAACTTGTATTTTAGGTAAATGAAGATTCTTTGGAATGTTTCATATCTTTAAAATAAGCATTGCCATAATTTAATCTGAAATATTTGTTCGTATATATATGATATAACCCATCGGATAGTTACAATCAATATCAGATTAAAGAAAACAAAAAGCAAAACATGCATTTGATTAATGATTTCAATACCTGAAAGTTTAGCATATGATTACCTTAACAATTTATTTCAATTAATATCCTCCTGATAATGACCGATGCACATTAATGTTGAAAGTATACTTCTCATAGGCACAGAGTTGTAAATATTAATCTTATTTAATCCAGTCAGCTCTATCCTCATCAATGAATATGAAAATGTTCTGTCTTAATTTAATCTGAAAAAGAAATACCACAAAGTACCACAAAGTATACTACATCCTGTATTGTAAAATATATTGTTATACTTATCTAATTCGCGAATCCTTCAGTCACTGTTAATTGAATTATTTGTGATTGTAGAAATTAACAGATGCAATATCGCAACACGATGAATAACCTCACTGCATTAAATAAAAATAACCTCACATTACAATTTACACAGTTCAATATAGTCGCCGAATTGACAGTTCACAACCATATAGTTTGATCGTTGAGTATATTATGTTGGAAGCGTTGTGAAAATGACGTCATTTTTCTTAGCGACCAACTTCAGCCCGAGACATACATTCTGGCTGGAAGAGAAGATTATGAAGGAAAATTTTATTTTCGATATATATATAGCTAACAGAATATGAGATCTCTGGACTGCGTGAACGGATTTTGATGTTCTTAGGCGCAAATGAAAGCTTTTTCAAAACCATTTTAAAAAAAGCTTTACTTAAATAATGGCAATGGATTATTCACGGAGAAAAATCGGTTTGAAAATTGGGACGCCTCAACTAGCTGTATAAGAGAGTAGTGCCTCGACGGCGGTATAGGCATGACTTTTTCTACTTTTATGTACTTGCCGTCGAGACACTACCGTGTCTCTTGATAGAAAAAATTTGTTAATCGTAGTTATTTTATCATAAAGTTCATCATACAACAATCTCAATTCTTCAAAGAAAATAATAATTTAAAGAAACATGAATCATCTCATTTCTATATCAAAATTTGAGTTTTTACCAACATCTGACTTTGCGAAACTTCAGTAACTCCTTCAGCTGCTTGAGTTGATACAGGGGCAACACTGGACAAGCAATTCCTAAAGCTTTGAATAAACTACAATCAAGCATATAATCGAAGTTAGCATTGTCGTTTTACATAATAAATTTTTAAATAAATGTTAAAATAAATATATTAAACTATAATTATTACTGTTGGTCATTTCAAATCCATTGTATTCCTTTTCCCACCCTTTCGTAGGTATGATAGAAAAAATTTGTTAATCGTAACTCTTTTATTATCAAATTCATTATTTAACAATCTCAATTCTTCAAAGAAAATAATATTAGCACCAATTACTGTCACATTTATGCTGCTAACTCTTGACAAACGTGACGTAGGAGATACATTAACGAGTCGTCCTTATAACATTTCCTATGCCAGAGTCCTCAGATGATCATTTCACAAATTTCTACACACTTTTGAAACTGGTCGGATTTCTGGTGCTGCAAAATGGAGTGGAAATCATTAATTTCTGGACTGAGTTTCAATTGAGAATAAACATGCATTTTCTCATCCATACCAATGATCAGTATACTGCCTCTGGCCTAGAATACTTGCATAGGTAATGGAGGAAAATAATCAGCAGTTATTAACTCAATCAGCAGTTATTAACTCAACTTTATATAATATCATCCAATGAATCCCATCCTTAAATCATGGCTGAGCAATGGATGACTTTTTTGTGAATATTGGCCATTTCTTACTTTGCCAATTTTTCAAAGCTTTCATCTTGGCCTGTTTCAAGTCTCAGGAAATGCAGGAGTGAATAGTCCAATTTTTTATTCAACTCCATCAGTCATTATATGTGCGAACCTTCCTCCTTGGATTTTTAGTTCAATTGCACCAAATGTATTTAAGTCAAAGCACAAGTATTACTATTTTCTGTAATAGACTTGTACAGTGACTATAAAATACTAAATGACGACACTAACAGGAAACCTAAAATCAAATTCATCATTTAACAATCTCAATATTCAAAGAAAATAATATTTTAAACAAAAACATGAATCATTTCATTTGTTTGTCAACACTTGACTTTTTACCAACATCTGACTTTGCCAAACTTCAGTAACTCCATCAGCTACTTGGGTGATACAAGGGCAAGACTGGACAAGCAATTCGTAAAGCATCGAATATGCTAGAATCAAGCATATAGTCGAAGTTGGCATTGTCATTTTGCATACTCCGTTTCTTTTCAGCACTATTCATTGATCCGTTTATGCTGCTAACTCTTGACAAAGGTCGCATGGAAATTACATTGATGAGTGGTCCTTATAACATTTCCTGTGCCAGAGTCCTCATATGTACGTTTCACAAATTTCTAAACTTTTTTAAAACTGGTCGGATAACTGGTGCTGCAAAATGGAGTGGAAATCATTAATTTCTGGACTGAGTTTCAATTGAGAATAAACATGCATTTTCTCATCCATACCAATGATCAGTATACTGCCTCTGGCCTAGAATACTTGCATAGGTAATGGAGGAAAATAATCAGCAGTTATTAACTCAATCAGCAGTTATTAACTCAACTTTATATAATATCATCCAATGAATCCCATCCTTAAATCATGGCTGAGCAATGGATGACTTTTTTGTGAATATTGGCCATTTCTTACTTTGCCAATCTTTCAAAGCTTTCATCTTGGCCTGTTTCAAGTCTCAGGAAATGCAGGAGTGAATAGTCCAATTTTTTATTCAACTCCATCAGTCATTATATGTGCGAACCTTCCTCCTTGGATTTTTAGTTCAATTATACCAAATGTATTTAAGTCAAAGCACAAGTATTACTATTTTCTGTAATAGACTTGTACAGTGACTATAAAATACTAAATGACGACACTACCAGGAAACCTAAAATCAAATTCATCATTTAATAATCTCAATATTCAAAGAAAATAATATCTTAAACAAAAACATGAATCATTTCATTTGTTTGTCAACACTTGACTTTTTACCAACATCTGACTTTGCCAAACTTCAGTAACTCCATCAGCTACTTGGGTGATACAGGGGCAAAACTGGACAAGCAATTCGTAAAGTATCGAATATGCTAGAATCAAGCATATAGTCGAAGTTGGCATTGTCATTTTGCATACTCCGTTTCTTTTCAGCACTATTCATTGATCCGTTTATGCTGCTAACTCTTGACAAAGGTCGCATGGAAATTACATTGATAAGTGGTCCTTATAACATTTCCTGTGCCAGAGTCCTCATATGTACGTTTCACAAATTTCTAAACACTTTTCAAACTGGTCGGATAACTGGTGCTGCAAAATGGAGTGGAAATCATTAATTTCTGGACTGAGTTTCAATTGAGAATAAACATGCATTTTCTCATCCATACCAATGATCAGTATACTGCCTCTGGCCTAGAATACTTGCATAGGTAATGGAGGAAAATAATCAGCAGTTATTAACTCAATCAGCAGTTATTAACTCAACTTTATATAATATCATCCAATGAATCCCATCCTTAAATCATGGCTGAGCAATGGATGACTTTTTTGTGAATATTGGCCATTTCTTACTTTGCCAATCTTTCAAAGCTTTCATCTTGGCCTGTTTCAAGTCTCAGGAAATGCAGGAGTGAATAGTCCAATTTTTTATTCAACTCCATCAGTCATTATATGTGCGAACCTTCCTCCTTGGATTTTTAGTTCAATTGCACCAAATGTATTTAAGTCAAAGCACAAGTATTACTATTTTCTGTAATAGACTTGTACAGTGACTATAAAATACTAAATGACGACACTACCAGGAAACCTAAAATCAAATTCATCATTTAATAATCTCAATATTCAAAGAAAATAATATCTTAAACAAAAACATGAATCATTTCATTTGTTTGTCAACACTTGACTTTTTACCAACATCTGACTTTGCCAAACTTCAGTAACTCCATCAGCTACTTGGGTGATACAGGGGCAAAACTGGACAAGCAATTCGTAAAGTATCGAATATGCTAGAATCAAGCATATAGTCGAAGTTGGCATTGTCATTTTGCATACTCCGTTTCTTTTCAGCACTATTCATTGATCCGTTTATGCTGCTAACTCTTGACAAAGGTCGCATGGAAATTACATTGATAAGTGGTCCTTATAACATTTCCTGTGCCAGAGTCCTCATATGTACGTTTCACAAATTTCTAAACACTTTTCAAACTGGTCGGATAACTGGTGCTGCAAAATGGAGTGGAAATCATTAATTTCTGGACTGAGTTTCAATTGAGAATAAACATGCATTTTCTCATCCATACCAATGATCAGTATACTGCCTCTGGCCTAGAATACTTGCATAGGTAATGGAGGAAAATAATCAGCAGTTATTAACTCAATCAGCAGTTATTAACTCAACTTTATATAATATCATCCAATGAATCCCATCCTTAAATCATGGCTGAGCAATGGATGACTTTTTTGTGAATATTGGCCATTTCTTACTTTGCCAATCTTTCAAAGCTTTCATCTTGGCCTGTTTCAAGTCTCAGGAAATGCAGGAGTGAATAGTCCAATTTTTTATTCAACTCCATCAGTCATTATATGTGCGAACCTTCCTCCTTGGATTTTTAGTTCAATTGCACCAAATGTATTTAAGTCAAAGCACAAGTATTACTATTTTCTGTAATAGACTTGTACAGTGACTATAAAATACTAAATGACGACACTACCAGGAAACCTAAAATCAAATTCATCATTTAATAATCTCAATATTCAAAGAAAATAATATCTTAAACAAAAACATGAATCATTTCATTTGTTTGTCAACACTTGACTTTTTACCAACATCTGACTTTGCCAAACTTCAGTAACTCCATCAGCTACTTGGGTGATACAGGGGCAAGACTGGACAAGCAATTCGTAAAGTATCGAATATGCTAGAATCAAGCATATAGTCGAAGTTGGCATTGTCATTTTGCATACTCCGTTTCTTTTCAGCACTATTCATTGATCCGTTTATGCTGCTAACTCTTGACAAAGGTCGCATGGAAATTACATTGATAAGTGGTCCTTATAACATTTCCTGTGCCAGAGTCCTCATATGTACGTTTCACAAATTTCTAAACACTTTTCAAACTGGTCAGATAACTTGCTGCAAAATGGAGTGGAAATCATTAATTTCTGGACTGAGTTTCAATTGAGAATATGATATAACCTATCGAACAGTTGAAACCCACATCAGTTAAAAGAAAAGAAACAGTTAAATATGGATTTTGTTAATGATTTCAATACTAGGAAGTTTACCATATGATTTTCAAATACCTTAACAATTTCTTATAATTAATATGCTCCTGATAATCACCGATGCATATTAATATTGAAAGTATATTTCTCTTTGGCACGGTGTTGAAGATATGTAAATATTAGTTCATCCAGTCAGCTCTATCCTCCGCAATGGTACAACAACCACATTAAATTTTAATTCTTCACTCCACAGCTCTACCCTCAGCAGTCAGACAATAAATACATCACCATAATTTAATCTGAAATAAAATCCCACAAAGTACCACAAGATACATTACAATTATATTATAAAATTTATTTTTATACTTATCTAATCTGTTGATTCCTTTAAAATCCATTTAATGAGTATGTTGAGTACAAGTAGAACCTCATCTTTTTCAAATAAGAACAGTCTAATAATGTTCTTTCATTTATTTATTATAAAATTGGGTTCTACTTATTTTAAGGTTATTACTGTCAATCAAACTTGCAGCTTAACCTGATTTACCGTAATAAACAAAGTAAATCATGTCGCGGAGATACACACACAGACACACTATTTACGATTGTGTGCAACTATGTTTACGCATACGTCTACCAACGTCACTAGCATCTACGTTGAGCAACCAACTTCAGCCCGAGACATACATTCTGGCTGGAAAAGAAGAAGAAGATTACGGAGAAAAATCTAAATTTCGATATATATATAGCTAACATAGTATGAGATCTCTGGATCGCGTGAACCGATTTTAATGTTTATGGGCTCAAATGAAAGGTTTTTCAAAACCATTTTAAGTAAAGCTTTACTTAAATCATGACAATTGATCATTCATAGAAATAAATCGGTTTGAAAATTGGGACGGCTGAACTTGCTGTATAAGTTACACGGTAGTGCTCGGCGGTATAGACATGTCATTTTCTACTTTTATATGTACTTGCCGTCGAGACACTACCGTGTCTCTTGATATGGGACTAGTGTAACTAACTTGGGGTGAGGGAGTACTTATATGGGACTAGGGTAACTCACTTGTGGTCAGGGAGTACTTATAGAGGGGCTAGGATAACTCAGTTGGGGTCAGGGAGTACTTATAAAGGGACTAGGGTAACTCATTTGGGGTCAGGGAGTACTTATATGGGAATAGGATAACTCACTTTTGGTCAGGGAGTACTTATATTGTACTAGGGTAACTCACTTGGGGCTCAGGGAGTACTTATATGGGACTAGTGTAACTAACTTGGGGTGAGGGAGTACTTATTTGGGACTAGGGTGACTCACTTGGGGTCAAGGAGTAATTATAAAAGGGCTGGGGTAACTCAATTAGGGTAAGGGAGTACCTATATGGGACTAAGGTAACTCACTTGGGGTCAGGGAATACCTATATAGGACTAGGGTAACTCACTTGGGGTCAGGGAGTACTTATATGGGACTAGAGTAACTCACTTGGGATCATGGAGTACTTATATGGGGCTAGGGTAACTTACTTTGGGTCAATGAGTACTTATATGGGACTAGTGTAACTAACTTGGGGTTGAGGGAGTACTTATATGGGACTAGGGTAACTCACTTGTGGTCAGGGAGTACTTATAGAGGGGCTAGGGTAACTCACTTGGGGTCAGGGAGTACTTATATGGGACTAGGGTAACTCACTTGGGGTAAGGGAGTACTAATAAAGGGGCTTGGGTAACTCACTTTGTGTCAGCGAGTACTTATATGGGAATAGGGTAACTCACTTTTGGTCAGGGAGTACTTATAAAGGGGCTAGGGTAACTCACTTTGGGTCAGGGAGTACTTATGTGGGACTAGGGTAACTAACTTGGTGTCAGGGAGTACTTATATGGGACTAGGGTAACTCACTTGGTATCATGGAGTACTTATATGGGGCTAGGGTAACTCACTTTGGGTCAGGGAGTACTTATGTGGTACTAGGGTAACTCACTTGGGGGTCAGGGAGCACTTATATGGGACTAGTGTAACTCACTTGGGGTCAGGGAGTACTTATATGGGACTAGGGTAACTCAGTTTGGGTCAGGGAGTACTTATATGGGACTAGGGTAACTCACTTGGGGTCAGGGAGTAGTTATATGGGACTAGGGTAACTCACTTTGGGTCAGGGAGTACTTATATGGGACTAGGGTAACTCACTTGGGGTCAGGGAGTACTTATATGGGACTAGTATAACTCACTTGGGGTCAGGGAGTACTTATATTGGAATAGGGTAACTCACTTGGGGTCAGGGAGTACTTATATGGGAATAGGATAACTCACTTTTGGTCAGGGAGTACTTATATGGTACTAGGGTAACTCACTTGGGGGTCAGGGAGTACTTATTTGGGACTAGTGTAACTCACTTGGGGTCAGGGAGTACTTATATGGGACTAGGGTAACTCACTTGGGGTCAGGGAGTACCTATATGGGACTAAGGTAACTCACTTGGGGTCAGGGAATACCTATATAGGACTAGGGTAACTCACTTGGGGTCAGGGAGTACTTATATGGGACTAGAGTAACTCACTTGGGATCATGGAGTACTTATATGGGGCTAGGGTAACTTACTTGGGGTCAGGGAGTACTTATATGGGACTAGTGTAACTAACTTGGGGTGAGGGAGTACTTATATGGGACTAGGGTAACTCACTTGGGGTCAAGGAGTAATTATAAAAGGGCTGGGGTAACTCAATTAGGGTAAGGGAGTACCTATATGGGACTAAGGTAACTCACTTGGGGTCAGGGAATACCTATATAGGACTAGGGTAACTCACTTGGGGTCAGGGAGTACTTATATGGGACTAGTGTAACTAACTTGGGGTGAGGGAGTACTTATATGGGACTAGGGTAACTCACTTGTGGTCAGGGAGTACTTATAGAGGGGCTAGGATAACTCACTTGGGGTCTGGGAGTACTTATATGGGGGTAGGGTATCTTACTTGGGGTCAGGGAGTACTTATACTGTACTAGGGTAACTCACTTGGGGTCAGGGAGTACTTATATGGGACTAGGGTAACTCACTTGGGGTAAGGGAGTACTAATAAAGGGGCTTGGGTAACTCACTTTGTGTCAGGGAGTACTTATATGGGAATAGGGTAACTCACTTTTGGTCAGGGAGTACTTATAAAGGGGCTAGGGTTACTCAGTTGGGGTCAGGGAGTACTTATACTGTACTAGGGTAACTCACTTGGGGTCAGGGAGTACTTATATGGGACTAGGGTAACTCACTTGGGGTAAGGGAGTACTAATAAAGGGGCTTGGGTAACTCACTTTGTGTCAGGGAGTACTTATATGGGAATAGGGTAACTCACTTTTGGTCAGGGAGTACTTATAAAGGGGCTAGGGTTACTCAGTTGGGGTCAGGGAGTACTTATAAAGCGACTAGGGTAACTCACTTTGGGTCAGGGAGTACTTATATGGGACTAGGGTAACTAACTTGGTGTCAGGGAGTACTTATATGGGACTAGGGTAACTCACTTGGTATCATGGAGTACTTATATGGGGCTAGGGTAACTTACTTGGGGTCAGGGAGTACTTATACTGTACTAGGGTAACTCAATTAGGGTAAGGGAGTACCTATATGGGACTAAGGTAACTCACTTGGGGTCAGGGAATACCTAAATGGGACTAGGGTAACTCACTTGGTGTCAGGGAGTACTTATATGGGACTAGGGTAACTCACTTTGGGTCAGGGAGTACTTATATGGGACTAGGGTAACTCACTTTGGGTCAGGGAGTACTTATGTGGTACTAGGGTAACTCACTTGGGGGTCAGGGAGCACTTATATGGGACTAGTGTAACTCACTTGGGGTCAGGGAGTACTTATATGGGACTAGGGTAACTCACTTTGGGTCAGGGAGTACTTATATGGGACTAGGGTAACTCACTTGGGGTCAGGGAGTACTTATATGGGACTAGTATAACTCACTTGGGGTCAGGGAGTATTTATATGGGACTAGGATAACTCACTTGGGGTCAGGGAGTACTTATATGGGACTAGTGTAACTAACTTGGGGTGAGGGAGTACTTATATGGGACTAGGGTAACTCACTTTGGGTCAGGGAGTACTTATGTGGTACTAGGGTAACTCACTTGGGGGTCAGGGAGCACTTATATGGGACTAGTGTAACTCACTTGGGGTCAGGGAGTACTTATTTGGGACTAGGGTAACTCACTTTGGGTCAGGGAGTACTTATATGGGACTAGGGTAACTCACTTGGGGTCAGGGAGTACTTATATGGGACTAGTATAACTCACTTGGGGTCAGGGAGTATTTATATGAGACTAGGATAACTCACTTGGGGTCAGGGAGTACTTATATGGGACTAGGGTAACTCACTTGGGGTCAGGGAGTACTTATATGGGACTAGTATAACTCACTTGGGGTCAGGGAGTACTTATATGGGACTAGGGTAACTCACTTGGGGTCAGGGAGTACTTATATGGGACTAGGGTAACTCACTTGGGGTCAAGGGAGTGCTTATATGGGACTAGGGTAACTCACTTGGGGTCAGGGAGTAATAATAAAGGGTCTTGGGTAACTCACTTTGCGTCAGGGAGTACTTATTTGGGACCAGGGTAACTTACTTGGGGTCAGGGAGTACTAATAAAGGGGCTTGGGTAACTCACTTTGTGTCAGGGAGTACTTATATGGGACTAGGGTAACTCACTTGTGGTCAGGGAGTACTTATAGAGGGGCTAGGGTAACTCAGTTGGGGTCAGGGAGTACTTATGTGGGACTAGAGTAACTCGCATTAGGTCAGGGAGTACTTATATGGCACTGGGGTAACTCACTTAGGGTCAAGGAGTAATTATAAAAGGGCTGGGGTAACTCAATTAGGGTAAGGGAGTACCTATATGGGACTAAGGTAACTCACTTGGGGTCAGGGAATACCTATATAGGACTAGGGTAACTCACTTGGGGTCAGGGAGTACTTATATGGGACTAGAGTAACTCACTTGGGATCATGGAGTACTTATATGGGGCTAGGGTAACTTACTTGGGGTCAGGGAGTACTTATATGGGACTAGTGTAACTAACTTGGGGTGAGGGAGTACTTATATGGGACTAGGGTAACTCACTTGTGGTCAGGGAGTACTTATAGAGGGGCTAGGATAACTCAGTTGGGGTCAGGGAGTACTTATAAAGGGACTAGGGTAACTCATTTGGGGTCAGGTAGTACTTATATGGGAATAGGATAACTCACTTTTGGTCAGGGAGTACTTATATTGTACTAGGGTAACTCACTTGGGGCTCAGGGAGTACTTATATGGGACTAGTGTAACTAACTTGGGGTGAGGGAGTACTTATTTGGGACTAGGGTGACTCACTTGGGGTCAAGGAGTAATTATAAAAGGGCTGGGGTAACTCAATTAGGGTAAGGGAGTACCTATATGGGACTAAGGTAACTCACTTGGGGCCAGGGAATACCTATATAGGACTAGGGTAACTCACTTGGGGTCAGGGAGTACTTATATGGGACTAGAGTAACTCACTTGGGATCATGGAGTACTTATATGGGGCTAGGGTAACTTACTTTGGGTCAGGGAGTACTTATATGGGACTAGTGTAACTAACTTGGGGTTGAGGGAGTACTTATATGGGACTAGGGTAACTCACTTGTGGTCAGGGAGTACTTATAGAGGGGCTAGGGTAACTCACTTGGGGTCAGGGAGTACTTATATGGGACTAGGGTAACTCACTTGGGGTAAGGGAGTACTAATAAAGGGGCTTGGGTAACTCACTTTGTGTCAGCGAGTACTTATATGGGAATAGGGTAACTCACTTTTGGTCAGGGAGTACTTATAAAGGGGCTAGGGTAACTCACTTTGGGTCAGGGAGTACTTATGTGGGACTAGGGTAACTAACTTGGTGTCAGGGAGTACTTATATGGGACTAGGGTAACTCACTTGGTATCATGGAGTACTTATATGGGGCTAGGGTAACTTACTTGGGGTCAGGGAGTACTAATAAAGGGGCTTGGGTAACTCACTTTGTGTCAGGGAGTACTTATATGGGACTAGGGTAACTCACTTGTGGTCAGGGAGTACTTATAGAGGGGCTAGGGTAACTCAGTTGGGGTCAGGGAGTACTTATGTGGGACTAGAGTAACTCGCATTAGGTCAGGGAGTACTTATATGGCACTGGGGTAACTCACTTAGGGTCAAGGAGTAATTATAAAAGGGCTGGGGTAACTCAATTAGGGTAAGGGAGTACCTATATGGGACTAAGGTAACTCACTTGGGGTCAGGGAATACCTATATAGGACTAGGGTAACTCACTTGGGGTCAGGGAGTACTTATATGGGACTAGAGTAACTCACTTGGGATCATGGAGTACTTATATGGGGCTAGGGTAACTTACTTGGGGTCAGGGAGTACTTATATGGGACTAGTGTAACTAACTTGGGGTGAGGGAGTACTTATATGGGACTAGGGTAACTCACTTGTGGTCAGGGAGTACTTATAGAGGGGCTAGGATAACTCAGTTGGGGTCAGGGAGTACTTATAAAGGGACTAGGGTAACTCATTTGGGGTCAGGTAGTACTTATATGGGAATAGGATAACTCACTTTTGGTCAGGGAGTACTTATATTGTACTAGGGTAACTCACTTGGGGCTCAGGGAGTACTTATATGGGACTAGTGTAACTAACTTGGGGTGAGGGAGTACTTATTTGGGACTAGGGTGACTCACTTGGGGTCAAGGAGTAATTATAAAAGGGCTGGGGTAACTCAATTAGGGTAAGGGAGTACCTATATGGGACTAAGGTAACTCACTTGGGGTCAGGGAATACCTATATAGGACTAGGGTAACTCACTTGGGGTCAGGGAGTACTTATATGGGACTAGAGTAACTCACTTGGGATCATGGAGTACTTATATGGGGCTAGGGTAACTTACTTTGGGTCAGGGAGTACTTATATGGGACTAGTGTAACTAACTTGGGGTTGAGGGAGTACTTATATGGGACTAGGGTAACTCACTTGTGGTCAGGGAGTACTTATAGAGGGGCTAGGGTAACTCACTTGGGGTCAGGGAGTACTTATATGGGACTAGGGTAACTCACTTGGGGTAAGGGAGTACTAATAAAGGGGCTTGGGTAACTCACTTTGTGTCAGCGAGTACTTATATGGGAATAGGGTAACTCACTTTTGGTCAGGGAGTACTTATAAAGGGGCTAGGGTAACTCACTTTGGGTCAGGGAGTACTTATGTGGGACTAGGGTAACTAACTTGGTGTCAGGGAGTACTTATATGGGACTAGGGTAACTCACTTGGTATCATGGAGTACTTATATGGGGCTAGGGTAACTCACTTGGGGTCAGGGAGTACTTATATGGGACTAGGGTAACTCACTTTGGGTCAGGGAGTACTTATATGGGACTAGGGTAAATCACTTGGGGTCAGGGAGTAGTTATATGGGACTAGGGTAACTCACTTTGGGTCAGGTAGTACTTATATGGGACTAGGGTAACTCACTTGGGGTCAGGGAGTACTTATATGGGACTAGTATAACTCACTTGGGGTCAGGGAGTACTTATATTGGAATAGGGTAACTCACTTGGGGTCAGGGAGTACTTATATGGGAATAGGATAACTCACTTTTGGTCAGGGAGTACTTATATGGTACTAGGGTAACTCACTTGGGGGTCAGGGAGTACTTATTTGGGACTAGTGTAACTCACTTGGGGTCAGGGAGTACTTATATGGGACTAGGGTAACTCACTTGGGGTCAGGGAGTACCTATATGGGACTAAGGTAACTCACTTGGGGTCAGGAAATACATATATAGGACTAGGGTAACTCACTTGGGGTCAGGGAGTACTTATATGGGACTAGAGTAACTCACTTGGGATCATGGAGTACTTATATGGGGCTAGGGTAACTTACTTGGGGTCAGGGAGTACTTATATGGGACTAGTGTAACTAACTTGGGGTGAGGGAGTACTTATATGGGACTAGGGTAACTCACTTGGGGTCAAGGAGTAATTATAAAAGGGCTGGGGTAACTCAATTAGGGTAAGGGAGTACCTATATGGGACTAAGGTAACTCACTTGGGGTCAGGGAATACCTATATAGGACTAGGGTAACTCACTTGGGGTCAGGGAGTACTTATATGGGACTAGTGTAACTAACTTGGGGTGAGGGAGTACTTATATGGGACTAGGGTAACTCACTTGTGGTCAGGGAGTACTTATAGAGGGGCTAGGATAACTCACTTGGGGTCTGGGAGTACTTATATGGGGGTAGGGTATCTTACTTGGGGTCAGGGAGTACTTATACTGTACTAGGGTAACTCACTTGGGGTCAGGGAGTACTTATATGGGACTAGGGTAACTCACTTGGGGTAAGGGAGTACTAATAAAGGGGCTTGGGTAACTCACTTTGTGTCAGGGAGTACTTATATGGGAATAGGGTAACTCACTTTTGGTCAGGGAGTACTTATAAAGGGGCTAGGGTTACTCAGTTGGGGTCAGGGAGTACTTATACTGTACTAGGGTAACTCACTTGGGGTCAGGGAGTACTTATATGGGACTAGGGTAACTCACTTGGGGTAAGGGAGTACTAATAAAGGGGCTTGGGTAACTCACTTTGTGTCAGGGAGTACTTATATGGGAATAGGGTAACTCACTTTTGGTCAGGGAGTACTTATAAAGGGGCTAGGGTTACTCAGTTGGGGTCAGGGAGTACTTATAAAGCGACTAGGGTAACTCACTTTGGGTCAGGGAGTACTTATATGGGACTAGGGTAACTAACTTGGTGTCAGGGAGTACTTATATGGGACTAGGGTAACTCACTTGGTATCATGGAGTACTTATATGGGGCTAGGGTAACTTACTTGGGGTCAGGGAGTACTTATACTGTACTAGGGTAACTCAATTAGGGTAAGGGAGTACCTATATGGGACTAAGGTAACTCACTTGGGGTCAGGGAATACCTAAATGGGACTAGGGTAACTCACTTGGTGTCAGGGAGTACTTATATGGGACTAGGGTAACTCACTTTGGGTCAGGGAGTACTTATATGGGACTAGGGTAACTCACTTTGGGTCAGGGAGTACTTATATGGGACTAGGGTAACTCACTTGGGGTCAGGGAGTACTTATATGGGACTAGTATAACTCACTTGGGGTCAGGGAGTATTTATATGGGACTAGTATAACTCACTTGGGGTCAGGGAGTATTTATATGAGACTAGGATAACTCACTTGGGGTCAGGGAGTACTTATATGGGACTAGTGTAACTAACTTGGGGTGAGGGAGTACTTATATGGGACTAGGGTAACTCGCATTGGGTTAGGGAGTACCTATATGGGACTAAGGTAACTCACTTGGTGTCAGGGATTACTAATATGGGACTAGGGAAACTCGCTTTAGGTCAGGGAGTACTTATTTGGGACTAGGGTAACTCACTTAGGGTCAGGGAGTACTTATGTGGGACTAGGGTAACACAATTGGGGTCAGGGAGTGCTTATAAAGGGGCTAGGGTAACTCGCTTGAAGTCAGGGAGTACTTATAAGGTACTAAGGTAACTCACTTGGGGTCAGGAAGTACTTATATGGGACTAGGGTAACTCACTTGGGGTCAGGGAGTAATAATGAAAGGTCTTGGGTAACTGACTTTGGGTCAGTGAGTACTTATTTAGGACTAGGGTAACTCACTTGGGGTCAGGGAGTACTTATATGGGACTAGGGTAACTCACTTGGGGTCAGGGAGTAATAATGAAAGGTCTTGGGTAACTGACTTTGGGTCAGTGAGTACTTATTTAGGACTAGGGTAACTCACTTGATGTCAGGGAGTACTT
Organism: Prorops nasuta; assembly: GCF_024137725.1. Classification (NCBI taxonomy): domain Eukaryota; kingdom Metazoa; phylum Arthropoda; class Insecta; order Hymenoptera; family Bethylidae; genus Prorops; species Prorops nasuta. The sequence goes on along the minus strand of NW_027116841.1, from coordinate 62,235 downwards.
ATATGGGACTAGAGTAACTCACTTGGGATCATGGAGTACTTATATGGGGCTAGGGTAACTCACTTTGGGTCAGGGAGTACTTATATGGGACTAGGGTAACTCACTTGGGGTCAGGGAGTACTTATATGGGACTAGTATAACTCACTTGGGGTCAGGGAGTATTTATATGAGACTAGGATAACTCACTTGGGGTCAGGGAGTACTTATATGGGACTAGGGTAACTCACTTGGGGTCAGGGAGTACTTATATGGGACTAGTATAACTCACTTGGGGTCAGGGAGTACTTATATGGGACTAGGGTAACTCACTTGGGGTCAGGGAGTACTTATATGGGACTAGGGTAACTCACTTGGGGTCAAGGGAGTGCTTATATGGGACTAGGGTAACTCACTTGGGGTCAGGGAGTAATAATAAAGGGTCTTGGGTAACTCACTTTGCGTCAGGGAGTACTTATTTGGGACCAGGGTAACTTACTTGGGGTCAGGGAGTACTAATAAAGGGGCTTGGGTAACTCACTTTGTGTCAGGGAGTACTTATATGGGACTAGGGTAACTCACTTGTGGTCAGGGAGTACTTATAGAGGGGCTAGGGTAACTCAGTTGGGGTCAGGGAGTACTTATGTGGGACTAGAGTAACTCGCATTAGGTCAGGGAGTACTTATATGGCACTGGGGTAACTCACTTAGGGTCAAGGAGTAATTATAAAAGGGCTGGGGTAACTCAATTAGGGTAAGGGAGTACCTATATGGGACTAAGGTAACTCACTTGGGGTCAGGGAATACCTATATAGGACTAGGGTAACTCACTTGGGGTCAGGGAGTACTTATATGGGACTAGAGTAACTCACTTGGGATCATGGAGTACTTATATGGGGCTAGGGTAACTTACTTGGGGTCAGGGAGTACTTATATGGGACTAGTGTAACTAACTTGGGGTGAGGGAGTACTTATATGGGACTAGGGTAACTCACTTGTGGTCAGGGAGTACTTATAGAGGGGCTAGGATAACTCAGTTGGGGTCAGGGAGTACTTATAAAGGGACTAGGGTAACTCATTTGGGGTCAGGGAGTACTTATATGGGAATAGGATAACTCACTTTTGGTCAGGGAGTACTTATATTGTACTAGGGTAACTCACTTGGGGCTCAGGGAGTACTTATATGGGACTAGTGTAACTAACTTGGGGTGAGGGAGTACTTATTTGGGACTAGGGTGACTCACTTGGGGTCAAGGAGTAATTATAAAAGGGCTGGGGTAACTCAATTAGGGTAAGGGAGTACCTATATGGGACTAAGGTAACTCACTTGGGGTCAGGGAATACCTATATAGGACTAGGGTAACTCACTTGGGGTCAGGGAGTACTTATATGGGACTAGAGTAACTCACTTGGGATCATGGAGTACTTATATGGGGCTAGGGTAACTTACTTTGGGTCAGGGAGTACTTATATGGGACTAGTGTAACTAACTTGGGGTTGAGGGAGTACTTATATGGGACTAGGGTAACTCACTTGTGGTCAGGGAGTACTTATAGAGGGGCTAGGGTAACTCACTTGGGGTCAGGGAGTACTTATATGGGACTAGGGTAACTCACTTGGGGTAAGGGAGTACTAATAAAGGGGCTTGGGTAACTCACTTTGTGTCAGCGAGTACTTATATGGGAATAGGGTAACTCACTTTTGGTCAGGGAGTACTTATAAAGGGGCTAGGGTAACTCACTTTGGGTCAGGGAGTACTTATGTGGGACTAGGGTAACTAACTTGGTGTCAGGGAGTACTTATATGGGACTAGGGTACCTCACTTGGTATCATGGAGTACTTATATGGGGCTAGGGTAACTCACTTTGGGTCAGGGAGTACTTATGTGGTAATAGGGTAACTCACTTGGGGGTCAGGGAGCACTTATATGGGACTAGTGTAACTCACTTGGGGTCAGGGAGTACTTATATGGGACTAGGGTAACTCACTTTGGGTCAGGGAGTACTTATATGGGACTAGGGTAACTCACTTGGGGTCAGGGAGTAGTTATATGGGACTAGGGTAACTCACTTTGGGTCAGGGAGTACTTATATGGGACTAGGGTAACTCACTTGGGGTCAGGGAGTACTTATATGGGACTAGTATAACTCACTTGGGGTCAGGGAGTACTTATATTGGAATAGGGTAACTCACTTGGGGTCAGGGAGTACTTATATGGGAATAGGATAACTCACTTTTGGTCAGGGAGTACTTATATGGTACTAGGGTAACTCACTTGGGGGTCAGGGAGTACTTATTTGGGACTAGTATAACTCACTTGGGGTCAGGGAGTACTTATATGGGACTAGGGTTACTCACTTGGGGTCAGGGAGTACCTATATGGGACTAAGGTAACTCACTTGGGGTCAGGGAATACCTATATAGGACTAGGGTAACTCACTTGGGGTCAGGGAGTACTTATATGGGACTAGAGTAACTCACTTGGGATCATGGAGTACTTATATGGGGCTAGGGTAACTTACTTGGGGTCAGGGAGTACTTATATGGGACTAGTGTAACTAACTTGGGTAGAGGGAGTACTTATATGGGACTAGGGTAACTCACTTGGGGTCAAGGAGTAATTATAAAAGGGCTGGGGTAACTCAATTAGGGTAAGGGAGTACCTATATGGGACTAAGGTAACTCACTTGGGGTCAGGGAATACCTATATAGGACTAGGGTAACTCACTTGGGGTCAGGGAGTACTTATATGGGACTAGTGTAACTAACTTGGGGTGAGGGAGTACTTATATGGGACTAGGGTAACTCACTTGTGGTCAGGGAGTACTTATAGAGGGGCTAGGATAACTCACTTGGGGTCTGGGAGTACTTATATGGGGGTAGGGTATCTTACTTGGGGTCAGGGAGTACTTATACTGTACTAGGGTAACTCACTTGGGGTCAGGGAGTACATATATGGGACTAGGGTAACTCACTTGGGGTAAGGGAGTACTAATAAAGGGGCTTGGGTAACTCACTTTGTGTCAGGGAGTACTTATATGGGAATAGGGTAACTCACTTTTGGTCAGGGAGTACTTATAAAGGGGCTAGGGTTACTCAGTTGGGGTCAGGGAGTACTTATACTGTACTAGGGTAACTCACTTGGGGTCAGGGAGTACTTATATGGGACTAGGGTAACTCACTTGGGGTAAGGGAGTACTAATAAAGGGGCTTGGGTAACTCACTTTGTGTCAGGGAGTACTTATATGGGAATAGGGTAACTCACTTTTGGTCAGGGAGTACTTATAAAGGGGCTAGGGTTACTCAGTTGGGGTCAGGGAGTACTTATAAAGCGACTAGGGTAACTCACTTTGGGTCAGGGAGTACTTATATGGGACTAGGGTAACTAACTTGGTGTCAGGGAGTACTTATATGGGACTAGGGTAACTCACTTGGTATCATGGAGTACTTATATGGGGCTAGGGTAACTTACTTGGGGTCAGGGAGTACTTATACTGTACTAGGGTAACTCAATTAGGGTAAGGGAGTACCTATATGGGACTAAGGTAACTCACTTGGGGTCAGGGAATACCTAAATGGGACTAGGGTAACTCACTTGGTGTCAGGGAGTACTTATATGGGACTAGGGTAACTCACTTTGGGTCAGGGAGTACTTATATGGGACTAGGGTAACTCACTTTGGGTCAGGGAGTACTTATGTGGTACTAGGGTAACTCACTTGGGGGTCAGGGAGCACTTATATGGGACTAGTGTAACTCACTTGGGGTCAGGGAGTACTTATATGGGACTAGGGTAACTCACTTTGGGTCAGGGAGTACTTATATGGGACTAGGGTAACTCACTTGGGGTCAGGGAGTACTTATATGGGACTAGTATAACTTACTTGGGGTCAGGGAGTATTTATATGAGACTAGGATAACTCACTTGGGGTCAGGGAGTACTTATATGGGACTAGTGTAACTAACTTGGGGTGAGGGAGTACTTATATGGGACTAGGGTAACTCGCATTGGGTTAGGGAGTACCTATATGGGACTAAGGTAACTCACTTGGTGTCAGGGATTACTAATATGGGACTAGGGAAACTCGCTTTAGGTCAGGGAGTACTTATTTGGGACTAGGGTAACTCACTTAGGGTCAGGGAGTACTTATGTGGGACTAGGGTAACACAATTGGGGTCAGGGAGTGCTTATAAAGGGGCTAGGGTAACTCGCTTGAAGTCAGGGAGTACTTATAAGGTACTAAGGTAACTCACTTGGGGTCAGGAAGTACTTATATGGGACTAGGGTAACTCACTTGGGGTCAGGGAGTAATAATGAAAGGTCTTGGGTAACTGACTTTGGGTCAGTGAGTACTTATTTAGGACTAGGGTAACTCACTTGGGGTCAGGGAGTACTTATATGGGACTAGGGTAACTCACTTGGGGTCAGGGAGTAATAATGAAAGGTCTTGGGTAACTGACTTTGGGTCAGTGAGTACTTATTTAGGACTAGGGTAACTCACTTGATGTCAGGGAGTACTTATATGGGACTAGAGTAACTCACTTGGGATCATGGAGTACTTATATGGGGCTAGGGTAACTCACTTTGGGTCAGGGAGTACTTATATGGGACTAGGGTAACTCACTTGGGGTCAGGGAGTACTTATATGGGACTAGTATAACTCACTTGGGGTCAGGGAGTATTTATATGAGACTAGGATAACTCACTTGGGGTCAGGAAGTACTTATATGGGACTAGGGTAACTCACTTGGGGTCAGGGAGTACTTATATGGGACTAGTATAACTCACTTGGGGTCAGGGAGTACTTATATGGGACTAGGGTAACTCACTTGGGGTCAGGGAGTACTTATATGGGACTAGGGTAACTCACTTGGGGTCAAGGGAGTGCTTATATGGGACTAGGGTAACTCACTTGGGGTCAGGGAGTAATAATAAAGGGTCTTGGGTAACTCACTTTGCGTCAGGGAGTACTTATTTGGGACCAGGGTAACTTACTTGGGGTCAGGGAGTACTAATAAAGGGGCTTGGGTAACTCACTTTGTGTCAGGGAGTACTTATATGGGACTAGGGTAACTCACTTGTGGTCAGGGAGTACTTATAGAGGGGCTAGGGTAACTCAGTTGGGGTCAGGGAGTACTTATGTGGGACTAGAGTAACTCGCATTAGGTCAGGGAGTACTTATATGGCACTGGGGTAACTCACTTAGGGTCAAGGAGTAATTATAAAAGGGCTGGGGTAACTCAATTAGGGTAAGGGAGTACCTATATGGGACTAAGGTAACTCACTTGGGGTCAGGGAATACCTATATAGGACTAGGGTAACTCACTTGGGGTCAGGGAGTACTTATATGGGACTAGAGTAACTCACTTGGGATCATGGAGTACTTATATGGGGCTAGGGTAACTTACTTGGGGTCAGGGAGTACTTATATGGGACTAGTGTAACTAACTTGGGGTGAGGGAGTACTTATATGGGACTAGGGTAACTCACTTGTGGTCAGGGAGTACTTATAGAGGGGCTAGGATAACTCAGTTGGGGTCAGGGAGTACTTATAAAGGGACTAGGGTAACTCATTTGGGGTCAGGGAGTACTTATATGGGAATAGGATAACTCACTTTTGGTCAGGGAGTACTTATATTGTACTAGGGTAACTCACTTGGGGCTCAGGGAGTACTTATATGGGACTAGTGTAACTAACTTGGGGTGAGGGAGTACTTATTTGGGACTAGGGTGACTCACTTGGGGTCAAGGAGTAATTATAAAAGGGCTGGGGTAACTCAATTAGGGTAAGGGAGTACCTATATGGGACTAAGGTAACTCACTTGGGGTCAGGGAATACCTATATAGGACTAGGGTAACTCACTTGGGGTCAGGGAGTACTTATATGGGACTAGAGTAACTCACTTGGGATCATGGAGTACTTATATGGGGCTAGGGTAACTTACTTTGGGTCAGGGAGTACTTATATGGGACTAGTGTAACTAACTTGGGGTTGAGGGAGTACTTATATGGGACTAGGGTAACTCACTTGTGGTCAGGGAGTACTTATAGAGGGGCTAGGGTAACTCACTTGGGGTCAGGGAGTACTTATATGGGACTAGGGTAACTCACTTGGGGTAAGGGAGTACTAATAAAGGGGCTTGGGTAACTCACTTTGTGTCAGCGAGTACTTATATGGGAATAGGGTAACTCACTTTTGGTCAGGGAGTACTTATAAAGGGGCTAGGGTAACTCACTTTGGGTCAGGGAGTACTTATGTGGGACTAGGGTAACTAACTTGGTGTCAGGGAGTACTTATATGGGACTAGGGTAACTCACTTGGTATCATGGAGTACTTATATGGGGCTAGGGTAACTCACTTTGGGTCAGGGAGTACTTATGTGGTACTAGGGTAACTCACTTGGGGGTCAGGGAGCACTTATATGGGACTAGTGTAACTCACTTGGGGTCAGGGAGTACTTATATGGGACTAGGGTAACTCACTTTGGGTCAAGGAGTACTTATATGGGACTAGGGTAACTCACTTGGGGTCAGGGAGTAGTTATATGGGACTAGGGTAACTCACTTTGGGTCAGGGAGTACTTATATGGGACTAGGGTAACTCACTTGGGGTCAGGGAGTACTTATATGGGACTAGTATAACTCACTTGGGGTCAGGGAGTACTTATATTGGAATAGGGTAACTCACTTGGGGTCAGGGAGTACTTATATGGGAATAGGATAACTCACTTTTGGTCAGGGAGTACTTATATGGTACTAGGGTAACTCACTTGGGGGTCAGGGAGTACTTATTTGGGACTAGTATAACTCACTTGGGGTCAGGGAGTACTTATATGGGACTAGGGTAACTCACTTGGGGTCAGGGAGTACCTATATGGGACTAAGGTAACTCACTTGGGGTCAGGGAATACCTATATAGGACTAGGGTAACTCACTTGGGGTCAGGGAGTACTTATATGGGACTAGAGTAACTCACTTGGGATCATGGAGTACTTATATGGGGCTAGGGTAACTTACTTGGGGTCAGGGAGTACTTATATGGGACTAGTGTAACTAACTTGGGGTGAGGGAGTACTTATATGGGACTAGGGTAACTCACTTGGGGTCAAGGAGTAATTATAAAAGGGCTGGGGTAACTCAATTAGGGTAAGGGAGTACCTATATGGGACTAAGGTAACTCACTTGGGGTCAGGGAATACCTATATAGGACTAGGGTAACTCACTTGGGGTCAGGGAGTACTTATATGGGACTAGTGTAACTAACTTGGGGTGAGGGAGTACTTATATGGGACTAGGGTAACTCACTTGTGGTCAGGGAGTACTTATAGAGGGGCTAGGATAACTCACTAGGGGTCTGGGAGTACTTATATGGGGGTAGGGTATCTTACTTGGGGTCAGGGAGTACTCATACTGTACTAGGGTAACTCACTTGGGGTCAGGGAGTACTTATATGGGACTAGGGTAACTCACTTGGGGTAAGGGAGTACTAATAAAGGGGCTTGGGTAACTCACTTTGTGTCAGGGAGTACTTATATGGGAATAGGGTAACTCACTTTTGGTCAGGGAGTACTTATAAAGGGGCTAGGGTTACTCAGTTGGGGTCAGGGAGTACTTATACTGTACTAGGGTAACTCACTTGGGGTCAGGGAGTACTTATATGGGACTAGGGTAACTCACTTGGGGTAAGGGAGTACTAATAAAGGGGCTTGGGTAACTCACTTTGTGTCAGGGAGTACTTATATGGGAATAGGGTAACTCACTTTTGGTCAGGGAGTACTTATAAAGGGGCTAGGGTTACTCAGTTGGGGTCAGGGAGTACTTATAAAGCGACTAGGGTAACTCACTTTGGGTCAGGGAGTACTTATATGGGACTAGGGTAACTAACTTGGTGTCAGGGAGTACTTATATGGGACTAGGGTAACTCACTTGGTATCATGGAGTACTTATATGGGGCTAGGGTAACTTACTTGGGGTCAGGGAGTACTTATACTGTACTAGGGTAACTCAATTAGGGTAAGGGAGTACCTATATGGGACTAAGGTAACTCACTTGGGGTCAGGGAATACCTAAATGGGACTAGGGTAACTCACTTGGTGTCAGGGAGTACTTATATGGGACTAGGGTAACTCACTTTGGGTCAGGGAGTACTTATTTGGGACTAGGGTAACTCACTTTGGGTCAGGGAGTACTTATGTGGTACTAGGGTAACTCACTTGGGGGTCAGGGAGCACTTATATGGGACTAGTGTAACTCACTTGGGGTCAGGGAGTACTTATATGGGACTAGGGTAACTCACTTTGGGTCAGGGAGTACTTATATGGGACTAGGGTAACTCACTTGGGGTCAGGGAGTACTTATATGGGACTAGTATAACTCACTTGGGGTCAGGGAGTATTTATATGGGACTAGTATAACTCACTTGGGGTCAGGGAGTATTTATATGAGACTAGGATAACTCACTTGGGGTCAGGGAGTACTTATATGGGACTAGTGTAACTAACTTGGGGTGAGGGAGTACTTATATGGGACTAGGGTAACTCGCATTGGGTTAGGGAGTACCTATATGGGACTAAGGTAACTCACTTGGTGTCAGGGATTACTAATTTGGGACTAGGGAAACTCGCTTTAGGTCAGGGAGTACTTATTTGGGACTAGGGTAACTCACTTAGGGTCAGGGAGTACTTATGTGGGACTAGGGTAACACAATTGGGGTCAGGGAGTGCTTATAATGGGGCTAGGGTAACTCGCTTGAAGTCAGGGAGTACTTATAAGGTACTAAGGTAACTCACTTGGGGTCAGGAAGTACTTATATGGGACTAGGGTAACTCACTTGGGGTCAGGGAGTAATAATGAAAGGTCTTGGGTAACTGACTTTGGGTCAGTGAGTACTTATTTAGGACTAGGGTAACTCACTTGGGGTCAGGGAGTACTTATATGGGACTAGTGTAACTAACTTGGGGTGAGGGAGTTCTTATATGGGACTAGGGTAACTCGCATTGGGTTAGGGAGTACCTATATGGGACTAAGGTAACTCACTTGGTGTCAGGGATTACTTATATGGGACTAGGGAAACTCGCTTTAGGTCAGGGAGTACTTATTTGGGACTAGGGTAACTCACTTTTGGTCAGGGAGTACTTATGTGGGACTAGGGTAACACAATTGGGGTCAGGGAATACTTATAAAGGGGCTAGGGTAACTCGCTTGAAGTCAGGGAGTACTTATAAGGTACTAAGGAAACTCACTTGGGGTCAGGAAGTACTTATATGGGACTAGGGTAACTCACTTGGGGTCAGGGAGTAATAATGAAAGGTATTGGGTAACTGACTTTGGGTCAGTGAGTACTTATTTAGGACTAGGGTAACTCACTTGATGTCAGGGAGTACTTATATGGGACTAGAGTAACTCACTTGGGATCATGGAGTACTTATATGGGGCTAGGGTAACTTACTTGGGGTCAGGGAGTACTTATATGGGGCTAGGGTATCATACTTGGGGTCAGGGAGTACTTATACTGTACTAGGGTAACTCACTTGGGGTCAGGGAGTACTTATATGGGACTAGGGTAACTCACTTGGGGTAAGGGAGTACTAATAAAGGGGCTTGGGTAACTCACTTTGTATCAGGTAGTACTTATAAGGTACCAAGGAAACTCACTTGGGGTCAGGAAGTACTTATATGGGACTAGGGTAACTCACTTGGGGTCAGGGAGTAATAATGAAAGGTCTTGGGTAACTGACTTTGGGTCAGTGAGTACTTATTTAGGACTAGGGTAACTCACTTGGTGTCAGGGAGTACTTATATGGGACTAGAGTAACTCACTTGGGATCATGGAGTACTTATATGGGGCTAGGGTAACTTACTTGGGGTCAGGGAGTACTTATATGGGACTAGTGTAACTAACTTGGGGTGAGGGAGTACTTATATGGGACTAGGGTAACTCACTAGGGGTCATGGAGTACTTATATGGGGTTAGGGTAACTTACTTGGGGTCAGGGAGTACTTATATGGGACTAGGGTAACTCACTTGGTATCATGGAGTACTTATATGGGGCTAGGGTAACTTACTTGGGGTAAGGGAGTACTTATACTGTACTAGGGTAACTCACTTGGGGTCAGGGAGTACTTATATGGGACTAGGGTAACTCACTTGGGGAAAGGGAGTACTAATAAAGGGGCTTGGGTAACTCACTTTGTGTCAGGGAGTACTTATATGGGAATAGGTTAACTCACTTTTGGTCAGGGAGTACTTATAAAGGGGCTAGGGTAACTCAGTTGGGGTCAGGGAGTACTTATAAAGCGACTAGGGTAACTCACTTTGGGTCAGGGAGTACTTATATGGGACTAGGGTAACTCACTTGGTATCATGGAGTACTTATATGGGGCTAGGGTAACATACTTGGGGTCAGGGAGTACTTATACTGTACTAGGGTAACTCAATTAGGGAAAGGGAGTACCTATATGGGACTAAGGTACCTCACTTGGGGTCAGGGAATACCTAAATGGGACTAGGGTAACACACTTGGGGTCAGGGAGTACTTATATGGGACTAGGGTAACTCACTTTGGGTCAGGGAGTACTTATATGGGATTAGGGTAACTCACTTTGGGTCAGGGAGTACTTATGTGGTACTAGGGTAACTCACTTGGGGGTCAGGGAGCACTTATGTGGGACTAGTGTAACTCACTTGGGGTCAGGGAGTACTTATATGGGACTAGGGTAACTCACTTTGGGTCAGGGAGTACTTATATGGGACTAGGGTAACTCACTTGGGGTCAGGGAGTACTTATATGGGATTAGTATAACTCACTTGGGGTCAGGGAGTACTTATATGGGACTAGGGTAACTCACTTGGGGTCAGGGAGTACTTATATGGGACTAGGGTAACTCACTTGGGGTCAAGGGAGTACTTATATGGGACTAGGGTAACTCACTTGGGGTCAGGGAGTAATAATAAAGGGTCTTGGGTAACTCACTTTGCGTCAGGGAGTACTTATTTGGGACCAGGGTAACTTACTTGGGGTCAGGGAGTACTAATAAAGGGGCTTGGGTAACTCACTTTGTGTCAGGGAGTACTTATATGGGACTAGGGTAACTCACTTGTGGTCAGGGAGTACTTATAGAGGGGCTAGGGTAAATCAGTTGGGGTCAGGGAGTACTTATAAAGGGACTAGGGTAACTCACTTGGGGTCAGGGAATACCTATATAGGACTAGGGTAACTCACTTGGGGTCAGGGAGTACTTATATGGGACTAGAGTAACTCGCATTAGGTCAGGGAGTACTTATATGGCACTGGGGTAACTCACTTGGGGTCAAGGAGTAATTATAAAAGGGCTGGGGTAACTCAATTACGGTAAGGGAGTACCTATATGGGACTAAGGTAACTCACTTGGGGTCAGGGAATACCTATATAGGACTAGGGTAACTCACTTGGGGTCAGGGAATACCTAAATGGGACTAGGGTAACTCACTTTGGGTTAGGGAGTACTTATGTGGTACTAGGGTAACTCACTTGGGGGTCAGGGAGCACTTATATGGGACTAGTGTAACTCACTTGGGGTCAGGGAGTACTTATATGGGACTAGGGTAACTCACTTTGGGTCAGGGAGTACTTATATGGGACTAGGGTAACTCACTTGGGGTCAGGGAGTAATAATAAAGGGTCTTGGGTAACTCACTTTGCGTCAGGGAGTACTTATTTGGGACCAGGGTAACTTACTTGGGGTCAGGGAGTACTAATAAAGGGGCTTGGGTAACTCACTTTGTGTCAGGGAGTACTTATATGGGACTAGGGTAACTCACTTGTGGTCAGGGAGTACTTATAGAGGGGCTAGGGTAACTCAGTTGGGGTCAGGGACTACTTATGTGGGACTAGAGTAACTCGCATTAGGTCAGGGAGTACTTATATGGCACTGGGGTAACTCACTTAGGGTCAAGGAGTAATTATAAAAGGGCTGGGGTAACTCAATTAGGGTAAGGGAGTACCTATATGGGACTAAGGTAACTCACTTGGGGTCAGGGAATACCTATATAGGACTAGGGTAACTCACTTGGGGTCAGGGAGTACTTATATGGGACTAGAGTAACTCACTTGGGATCATGGAGTACTTATATGGGGCTAGGGTAACTTACTTTGGGTCAGGGAGTACTTATATGGGACTAGTGTAACTAACTTGGGGTGAGGGAGTACTTATATGGGACTAGGGTAACTCACTTGTGGTCAGGGAGTACTTATAGAGGGGCTAGGGTAACTCACTTGGGGTCAGGGAGTACTTATATGGGACTAGGGTAACTCACTTGGGGTAAGGGAATACCTATATAGGACTAGGGTAACTCACTTGGGGTCAGGGAGTACTTATATGGGACTAGAGTAACTCACTTGGGATCATGGAGTACTTATATGGGGCTAGGGTAACTTACTTTGGGTCAGGGAGTACTTATATGGGACTAGTGTAACTAACTTGGGGTGAGGGAGTACTTATATGGGACTAGGGTAACTCACTTGTGGTCAGGGAGTACTTATAGAGGGGCTAGGGTAACTCACTTGGGGTCAGGGAGTACTTATATGGGACTAGGGTAACTCACTTGGGGTAAGGGAGTACTAATAAAGGGGCTTGGGTAACTCACTTTGTGTCAGGGAGTACTTATATGGGAATAGGGTAACTCACTTGGTATCATGGAGTACTTATATGGGGCTAGGGTAACTCACTTTGGGTCAGGGATTACTTATGTGGTACTAGGGTAACTCACTTGGGGGTCAGGGAGCACTTATATGGGACTAGTGTAACTCACTTGGGGTCAGGGAGTACTTATAAGGGACTAGGGTAACTCACTTTGGGTCAGGGAGTACTTATATGGGACTAGGGTAACTCACTTGGGGTCAGGGAGTAGTTATATGGGACTAGGGTAACTCACTTTGGGTCAGGGAGTACTTATATGGGACTAGGGTAACTCACTTGGGGTCAGGGAGTACTTATATGGGACTAGTATAACTCACTTGGGGTCAGGGAGTACTTATATTGGAATAGGGTAACTCACTTGGGGTCAGGGAGTACTTATATGGGAATAGGATAACTCACTTTTGGTCAGGGAGTACTTATATGGTACTAGGGTAACTCACTTGGGGGTCAGGGAGTACTTATTTGGGACTAGTGTAACTCACTTGGGGTCAGGGAGTACTTATATGGGACTAGGGTAACTCACTTGGGGTCAGGGAGTACCTATATGGGACTAAGGTAACTCACTTGGGGTCAGGGAATACCTATATAGGACTAGGGTAACTCACTTGGGGTCAGGGAGTACTTATATGGGACTAGAGTAACTCACTTGGGATCATGGAGTACTTATATGGGGCTAGGGTAACTTACTTGGGGTCAGGGAGTACTTATATGGGACTAGTGTAACTAACTTGGGGTGAGGGAGTACTTATATGGGACTAGGGTAACTCACTTGGGGTCAAGGAGTAATTATAAAAGGGCTGGGGTAATTCAATTAGGGTAAGGGAGTACCTATATGGGACTAAGGTAACTCACTTGGGGTCAGGGAATACCTATATAGGACTAGGGTAACTCACTTGGGGTCAGGGAGTACTTATATGGGACTAGTGTAACTAACTTGGGGTGAGAGAGTACTTATATGGGACTAGGGTAACTCACTTGTGGTCAGGGAGTACTTATAGAGGGGCTAGGATAACTCACTTGGGGTCTGGGAGTACTTATATGGGGGTAGGGTATCTTACTTGGGGTCAGGGAGTACTTATATGGGACTAGGGTAACTCACTTGGGGTAAGGGAGTACTAATAAAGGGGCTTGGGTAACTCACTTTGTGTCAGGGAGTACTTATATGGGAATAGGGTAACTCACTTTTGGTCAGGGAGTACTTATAAAGGGGCTAGGGTTACTCAGTTGGGGTCAGGGAGTACTTATACTGTACTAGGGTAACTCACTTGGGGTCAGGGAGTACTTATATGGGACTAGGGTAACTCACTTGGGGTAAGGGAGTACTAATAAAGGGGCTTGGGTAACTCACTTTGTGTCAGGGAGTACTTATATGGGAATAGGGTAACTCACTTTTGGTCAGGGAGTACTTATAAAGGGGCTAGGGTTACTCAGTTGGGGTCAGGGAGTACTTATAAAGCGACTAGGGTAACTCACTTTGGGTCAGGGAGTACTTATATGGGACTAGGGTAACTAACTTGGTGTCAGGGAGTACTTATATGGGACTAGGGTAACTCACTTGGTATCATGGAGTACTTATATGGGGCTAGGGTAACTTACTTGGGGTCAGGGAGTACTTATACTGTACTAGGGTAACTCAATTAGGGTAAGGGAGTACCTATATGGGACTAAGGTAACTCACTTGGGGTCAGGGAATACCTAAATGGGACTAGGGTAACTCACTTGGTGTCAGGGAGTACTTATATGGGACTAGGGTAACTCACTTGGGGTCAGGGAGTACTTATATGGGACTAGGGTAACTCACTTTGGGTCAGGGAGTACTTATGTGGTACTAGGGTAACTCACTTGGGGGTCAGGGAGCACTTATATGGGACTAGTGTAACTCACTTGGGGTCAGGGAGTACTTATATGGGACTAGGGTAACTCACTTTGGGTCAGGGAGTACTTATATGGGACTAGGGTAACTCACTTGGGGTCAGGGAGTACTTATATGGGACTAGTATAACTCACTTGGGGTCAGGGAGTATTTATATGGGACTAGGATAACTCACTTGGGGTCAGGGAGTACTTATATGGGACTAGTGTAACTAACTTGGGGTGAGGGAGTACTTATATGGGACTAGGGTAACTCACTTTGGGTCAGGGAGTACTTATGTGGTACTAGGGTAACTCACTTGGGGGTCAGGGAGCACTTATATGGGACTAGTGTAACTCACTTGGGGTCAGGGAGTACTTATATGGGACTAGGGTAACTCACTTTGGGTCAGGGAGTACTTATATGGGACTAGGGTAACTCACTTGGGGTCAGGGAGTACTTATATGGGACTAGTATAACTCACTTGGGGTCAGGGAGTATTTATATGGGACTAGGATAACTCACTTGGGGTCAGGGAGTACTTATATGGGACTAGTGTAACTAACTTGGGGTGAGGGAGTACTTATATGGGACTAGGGTAACTCGCATTGGGTTAGGGAGTACCTATATGGGACTAAGGTAACTCACTTGGTGTCAGGGATTACTAATATGGGACTAGGGAAACTCGCTTTAGGTCAGGGAGTACTTATTTGGGACTAGGGTAACTCACTTAGGGTCAGGGAGTACTTATGTGGGACTAGGGTAACACAATTGGGGTCAGGGAGTGCTTATAAAGGGGCTAGGGTAACTCGCTTGAAGTCAGGGAGTACTTATAAGGTACTAAGGTAACTCACTTGGGGTCAGGAAGTACTTATATGGGACTAGGGTAACTCACTTGGGGTCAGGGAGTAATAATGAAAGGTCTTGGGTAACTGACTTTGGGTCAGTGAGTACTTATTTAGGACTAGGGTAACTCACTTGATGTCAGGGAGTACTTATATGGGACTAGAGTAACTCACTTGGGATCATGGAGTACTTATATGGGGCTAGGGTAACTTACTTGGGGTCAGGGAGTACTTATATGGGGCTAGGGTATCATACTTGGGGTCAGGGAGTACTTATACTGTACTAGGGTAACTCACTTGGGGTCAGGGAGTACTTATATGGGACTAGGGTAACTCACTTGGGGTAAGGGAGTACTAATAAAGGGGCTTGGGTAACTCACTTTGTATCAGGTAGTACTTATAAGGTACCAAGGAAACTCACTTGGGGTCAGGAAGTACTTATATGGGACTAGGGTAACTCACTTGGGGTCAGGGAGTAATAATGAAAGGTCTTGGGTAACTGACTTTGGGTCAGTGAGTACTTATTTAGGACTAGGGTAACTCACTTGGTGTCAGGGAGTACTTATATGGGACTAGAGTAACTCACTTGGGATCATGGAGTACTTATATGGGGCTAGGGTAACTTACTTGGGGTCAGGGAGTACTTATATGGGACTAGTGTAACTAACTTGGGGTGAGGGAGTACTTATATGGGACTAGGGTAACTCACTAGGGGTCAGGGAGTACTTATATGGGGTTAGGGTAACTTACTTGGGGTCAGGGAGTACTTATATGGGACTAGGGTAACTCACTTGGTATCATGGAGTACTTATATGGGGCTAGGGTAACTTACTTGGGGTAAGGGAGTACTTATACTGTACTAGGGTAACTCACTTGGGGTCAGGGAGTACTTATATGGGACTAGGGTAACTCACTTGGGGAAAGGGAGTACTAATAAAGGGGCTTGGGTAACTCACTTTGTGTCAGGGAGTACTTATATGGGAATAGGGTAACTCACTTTTGGTCAGGGAGTACTTATAAAGGGGCTAGGGTAACTCAGTTGGGGTCAGGGAGTACTTATAAAGCGACTAGGGTAACTCACTTTGGGTCAGGGAGTACTTATATGGGACTAGGGTAACTCACTTGGTATCATGGAGTACTTATATGGGGCTAGGGTAACATACTTGGGGTCAGGGAGTACTTATACTGTACTAGGGTAACTCAATTAGGGTAAGGGAGTACCTATATGGGACTAAGGTACCTCACTTGGGGTCAGGGAATACCTAAATGGGACTAGGGTAACACACTTGGGGTCAGGGAGTACTTATATGGGACTAGGGTAACTCACTTTGGGTCAGGGAGTACTTATATGGGATTAGGTTAACTCACTTTGGGTCAGGGAGTACTTATGTGGTACTAGGGTAACTCACTTGGGGGTCAGGGAGCACTTATGTGGGACTAGTGTAACTCACTTGGGGTCAGGGAGTACTTATATGGGACTAGGGTAACTCACTTTGGGTCAGGGAGTACTTATATGGGACTAGGGTAACTCACTTGGGGTCAGGGAGTACTTATATGGGATTAGTATAACTCACTTGGGGTCAGGGAGTACTTATATGGGACTAGGGTAACTCACTTGGGGTCAGGGAGTACTTATATGGGACTAGGGTAACTCACTTGGGGTCAAGGGAGTACTTATATGGGACTAGGGTAACTCACTTGGGGTCAGGGAGTAATAATAAAGGGTCTTGGGTAACTCACTTTGCGTCAGGGAGTACTTATTTGGGACCAGGGTAACTTACTTGGGGTCAGGGAGTACTAATAAAGGGGCTTGGGTAACTCACTTTGTGTCAGGGAGTACTTATATGGGACTAGGGTAACTCACTTGTGGTCAGGGAGTACTTATAGAGGGGCTAGGGTAAATCAGTTGGGGTCAGGGAGTACTTATAAAGGGACTAGGGTAACTCACTTGGGGTCAGGGAATACCTATATAGGACTAGGGTAACTCACTTGGGGTCAGGGAGTACTTATATGGGACTAGAGTAACTCGCATTAGGTCAGGGAGTACTTATATGGCACTGGGGTAACTCACTTGGGGTCAAGGAGTAATTATAAAAGGGCTGGGGTAACTCAATTACGGTAAGGGAGTACCTATATGGGACTAAGGTAACTCACTTGGGGTCAGGGAATACCTATATAGGACTAGGGTAACTCACTTGGGGTCAGGGAATACCTAAATGGGACTAGGGTAACTCACTTGGTGTCAGGGAGTACTTATATGGGACTAGGGTATCTCACTTTGGGTCAGGGAGTTCTTATATGGGACTAGGGTAACTCACTTTGGGTCAGGGAGTACTTATGTGGTACTAGGGTAACTCACTTGGGGGTCAGGGAGCACTTATATGGGACTAGTGTAACTCACTTGGGGTCAGGGAGTACTTATATGGGACTAGGGTAACTCACTTTGGGTCAGGGAGTACTTATATGGGACTAGGGTAACTCACTTGGGGTCAGGGAGTACTTATATGGGACTAGTATAACTCACTTGGGGTCAGGGAGTACTTATATGGGACTAGGGTAACTCACTTGGGGTCAGGGAGTACTTATATGGGACTAGGGTAACTCACTTGGGGTCAAGGGTGTGCTTATATGGGACTAGGGTAACTCACTTGGGGTCAGGGAGTAATAATAAAGGGTCTTGGGTAACTCACTTTGCGTCAGGGAGTACTTATTTGGGACCAGGGTAACTTACTTGGGGTCAGGGAGTACTAATAAAGGGGCTTGGGTAACTCACTTTGTGTCAGGGAGTACTTATATGGGACTAGGGTAACTCACTTGTGGTCAGGGAGTACTTGTAGAGGGGCTAGGGTAACTCAGTTGGGATCAGGGAGTACTTATGTGGGACTAGAGTAACTCGCATTAGGTCAGGGAGTACTTATATGGCACTGGGGTAACTCACTTAGGGTCAAGGAGTAATTATAAAAGGGCTGGGGTAACTCAATTAGGGTAAGGGAGTACCTATATGGGACTAAGGTAACTCACTTGGGGTCAGGGAATACCTATATAGGACTAGGGTAACTCACTTGGGGTCAGGGAGTACTTATATGGGACTAGAGTAACTCACTTGGGATCATGGAGTACTTATATGGGGCTAGGGTAACTTACTTGGGGTCAGGGAGTACTTATATGGGACTAGTGTAACTAACTTGGGGTGAGGGAGTACTTATATGGGACTAGGGTAACTCACTTGTGGTCAGGGAGTACTTATAGAGGGGCTAGGATAACTCAGTTGGGGTCAGGGAGTACTTATAAAGGGACTAGGGTAACTCATTTGGGGTCAGGGAGTACTTATATGGGAATAGGATAACTCACTTTTGGTCAGGGAGTACTTATATTGTACTAGGGTAACTCACTTGGGGGTCAGGGAGTACTTATATGGGACTAGTGTAACTAACTTGGGGTGAGGGAGTACTTATATGGGACTAGGGTAACTCACTTGTGGTCAGGGAGTACTTATAGAGGGGCTAGGGTAACTCACTTGGGGTCAGGGAGTACTTATATGGGACTAGGGTAACTCACTTGGGGTAAGGGAGTACTAATAAAGGGGCTTGGGTAACTCACTTTGTGTCAGGGAGTACTTATATGGGAATAGGGTAACTCACTTTTGGTCATGGAGTACTTATAAAGGGGCTAGGGTAACTCACTTTGGGTCAGGGAGTACTTATGTGGGACTAGGGTAACTAACTTGGTGTCAGGGAGTACTTATATGGGACTAGGGTAACTCACTTGGTATCATGGAGTACTTATATGGGGCTAGGGTAACTCACTTTGGGTCAGGGAGTACTTATGTGGTACTAGGGTAACTCACTTGGGGGTCAGGGAGCACTTATATGGGACTAGTGTAACTCACTTGGGGTCAGGGAGTACTTATATGGGACTAGGGTAACTCACTTTGGGTCAGGGAGTACTTATATGGGACTAGGGTAACTCACTTGGGGTCAGGGAGTAGTTATATGGGACTAGGGTAACTCACTTTGGGTCAGGGAGTACTTATATGGGACTAGGGTAACTCACTTCGGGTCAGGGAGTACTTATATGGGACTAGTATAACTCACTTGGGGTCAGGGAGTACTTATATTGGAATAGGGTAACTCACTTGGGGTCAGGGAGTACTTATATGGGAATAGGATAACTCACTTTTGGTCAGGGAGTACTTATATGGTACTAGGGTAACTCACTTGGGGGTCAGGGAGTACTTATTTGGGACTAGTGTAACTCACTTGGGGTCAGGGAGTACTTATATGGGACTAGGGTAACTCACTTGAGGTCAGGGAGTACCTATATGGGACTAAGGTAACTCACTTGGGGTCAGGGAATACCTATATAGGACTAGGGTAACTCACTTGGGGTCAGGGAGTACTTATATGGGACTAGAGTAACTCACTTGGGATCATGGAGTACTTATATGGGGCTAGGGTAACTTACTTGGGGTCAGGGAGTACTTATATGGGACTAGTGTAACTAACTTGGGGTGAGGGAGTACTTATATGGGACTAGGGTAACTCACTTGGGGTCAAGGAGTAATTATAAAAGGGCTGGGGTAACTCAATTAGGGTAAGGGAGTACCTATATGGGACTAAGGTAACTCACTTGGGGTCAGGTAATACCTATATAGGACTAGGGTAACTCACTTGGGGTCAGGGAGTACTTATATGGGACTAGTGTAACTAACTTGGGGTGAGGGAGTACTTATATGGGGGTAGGGTATCTTACTTGGGGTCAGGGAGTACTTATACTGTACTAGGGTAACTCACTTGGGGTCAGGGAGTACTTATATGGGACTAGGGTAACTCACTTGGGGTCAAGGGTGTGCTTATATGGGACTAGGGTAACTCACTTGGGGTCAGGGAGTAATAATAAAGGGTCTTGGGTAACTCACTTTGCGTCAGGGAGTACTTATTTGGGACCAGGGTAACTTACTTGGGGTCAGGGAGTACTAATAAAGGGGCTTGGGTAACTCACTTTGTGTCAGGGAGTACTTATATGGGACTAGGGTAACTCACTTGTGGTCAGGGAGTACTTGTAGAGGGGCTAGGGTAACTCAGTTGGGGTCAGGGAGTACTTATGTGGGACTAGAGTAACTCGCATTAGGTCAGGGAGTACTTATATGGCACTGGGGTAACTCACTTAGGGTCAAGGAGTAATTATAAAAGGGCTGGGGTAACTCAATTAGGGTAAGGGAGTACCTATATGGGACTAAGGTAACTCACTTGGGGTCAGGGAATACCTATATAGGACTAGGGTAACTCACTTGGGGTCAGGGAGTACTTATATGGGACTAGAGTAACTCACTTGGGATCATGGAGTACTTATATGGGGCTAGGGTAACTTACTTGGGGTCAGGGAGTACTTATATGGGACTAGTGTAACTAACTTGGGGTGAGGGAGTACTTATATGGGACTAGGGTAACTCACTTGTGGTCAGGGAGTACTTATAGAGGGGCTAGGATAACTCAGTTGGGGTCAGGGAGTACTTATAAAGGGACTAGGGTAACTCATTTGGGGTCAGGGAGTACTTATATGGGAATAGGATAACTCACTTTTGGTCAGGGAGTACTTATATTGTACTAGGGTAACTCACTTGGGGGTCAGGGAGTACTTATATGGGACTAGTGTAACTAACTTGGGGTGAGGGAGTACTTATATGGGACTAGGGTAACTCACTTGTGGTCAGGGAGTACTTATAGAGGGGCTAGGGTAACTCACTTGGGGTCAGGGAGTACTTATGTGGGACTAGGGTAACTAACTTGGTGTCAGGGAGTACTTATATGGGACTAGGGTAACTCACTTGGTATCATGGAGTACTTATATGGGGCTAGGGTAACTCACTTTGGGTCAGGGAGTACTTATGTGGTACTAGGGTAACTCACTTGGGGGTCAGGGAGCACTTATATGGGACTAGTGTAACTCACTTGGGGTCAGGGAGTACTTATATGGGACTAGGGTAACTCACTTTGGGTCAGGGAGTACTTATATGGGACTAGGGTAACTCACTTGGGGTCAGGGAGTAGTTATATGGGACTAGGGTAACTCACTTTGGGTCAGGGAGTACTTATATGGGACTAGGGTAACTCACTTCGGGTCAGGGAGTACTTATATGGGACTAGTATAACTCACTTGGGGTCAGGGAGTACTTATATTGGAATAGGGTAACTCACTTGGGGTCAGGGAGTACTTATATGGGAATAGGATAACTCACTTTTGGTCAGGGAGTACTTATATGGTACTAGGGTAACTCACTTGGGGGTCAGGGAGTACTTATTTGGGACTAGTGTAACTCACTTGGGGTCAGGGAGTACTTATATGGGACTAGGGTAACTCACTTGAGGTCAGGGAGTACCTATATGGGACTAAGGTAACTCACTTGGGGTCAGGGAATACCTATATAGGACTAGGGTAACTCACTTGGGGTCAGGGAGTACTTATATGGGACTAGAGTAACTCACTTGGGATCATGGAGTACTTATATGGGGCTAGGGTAACTTACTTGGGGTCAGGGAGTACTTATATGGGACTAGTGTAACTAACTTGGGGTGAGGGAGTACTTATATGGGACTAGGGTAACTCACTTGGGGTCAAGGAGTAATTATAAAAGGGCTGGGGTAACTCAATTAGGGTAAGGGAGTACCTATATGGGACTAAGGTAACTCACTTGGGGTCAGGGAATACCTATATAGGACTAGGGTAACTCACTTGGGGTCAGGGAGTACTTATATGGGACTAGTGTAACTAACTTGGGGTGAGGGAGTACTTATATGGGACTAGGGTAACTCACTTGTGGTCAGGGAGTACTTATAGAGGGGCTAGGATAACTCACTTGGGGTCTGGGAGTACTTATATGGGGGTAGGGTATCTTACTTGGGGTCAGGGAGTACTTATACTGTACTAGGGTAACTCACTTGGGGTCAGGGAGTACTTATATGGGACTAGGGTAACTCACTTGGGGTAAGGGAGTACTAATAAAGGGGCTTGGGTAACTCACTTTGTGTCAGGGAGTACTTATATGGGAATAGGGTAACTCACTTTTGGTCAGGGAGTACTTATAAAGGGGCTAGGGTTACTCAGTTGGGGTCAGGGAGTACTTATACTGTACTAGGGTAACTCACTTGGGGTCAGGGAGTACTTATATGGGACTAGGGTAACTCACTTGGGGTAAGGGAGTACTAATAAAGGGGCTTGGGTAACTCACTTTGTGTCAGGGAGTACTTATATGGGAATAGGGTAACTCACTTTTGGTCAGGGAGTACTTATAAAGGGGCTAGGGTTACTCAGTTGGGGTCAGGGAGTAC
This sequence comes from Prorops nasuta, assembly GCF_024137725.1. Taxonomy (NCBI): domain Eukaryota; kingdom Metazoa; phylum Arthropoda; class Insecta; order Hymenoptera; family Bethylidae; genus Prorops; species Prorops nasuta. The sequence continues at coordinate 39,557 of NW_027116841.1, read as the reverse complement.
TTATAAAGCGACTAGGGTAACTCACTTTGGGTCAGGGAGTACTTATATGGGACTAGGGTAACTAACTTGGTGTCAGGGAGTACTTATATGGGACTAGGGTAACTCACTTGGTATCATGGAGTACTTATATGGGGCTAGGGTAACTTACTTGGGGTCAGGGAGTACTTATACTGTACTAGGGTAACTCAATTAGGGTAAGGGAGTACCTATATGGGACTAAGGTAACTCACTTGGGGTCAGGGAATACCTAAATGGGACTAGGGTAACTCACTTGGTGTCAGGGAGTACTTATATGGGACTAGGGTAACTCACTTTGGGTCAGGGAGTACTTATATGGGACTAGGGTAACTCACTTTGGGTCAGGGAGTACTTATGTGGTACTAGGGTAACTCACTTGGGGGTCAGGGAGCACTTATATGGGACTAGTGTAACTCACTTGGGGTCAGGGAGTACTTATATGGGACTAGGGTAACTCACTTTGGGTCAGGGAGTACTTATATGGGACTAGGGTAACTCACTTGGGGTCAGGGAGTACTTATATGGGACTATTATAACTCACTTGGGGTCAGGGAGTACTTATATGGGACTAGGGTAACTCACTTGGGGTCAGGGAGTAGTTATATGGGACTAGGGTAACTCACTTTGGGTCAGGGAGTACTTATATGGGACTAGGGTAACTCACTTGGGGTCAGGGAGTACTTATATGGGACTAGTATAACTCACTTGGGGTCAGGGAGTACTTATATTGGACTAGGGTAACTCACTTGGGGTCAAGGGAGTACTTATATGGGACTAAGGTAACTCACTTGGGGTCAGGGAGTAATAATAAAGGGTCTTGGGTAACTCACTTTGCGTCAGGGAGTACTTATTTGGTACCAGGGTAACTTACTTGGGGTCAGGGAGTACTAATAAAGGGGCTTGGGTAACTCACTTTGTGTCAGGGCGTACTTATATTGGACTAGGGTAACTCACTTGGGGTCAGGGAGTATTTATATGGGATTAGGGTAACTTACTTTGGGTCTGGGAGTACTTATATTGTACTAGGGTAACTCACTTGGGGTCAGGGAGTATTTATATGGGACTAGGGTAACTCACTTGGGGTCAGGGAGTACTTATATGGGACTAGTGTAACTAACTTGGGGTGAGGGAGTACTTATATGGGACTAGGGTAACTCGCATTGGGTTAGGGAGTACCTATATGGGACTAAGGTAACTCACTTGGTGTCAGGGATTACTTATATGGGACTAGGGAAACTCGCTTTAGGTCAGGGAGTACTTATTTGGGACTAGGGTAACTCACTTAGGGTCAGGGAGTACTTATGTGGGACTAGGGTAACACAATTGGGGTCAGGGAGTACTTAAAAAGGGGCTAGGGTAACTCGCTTGAAGTCAGGGAGTACTTATAAGGTACTAAGGTAACTCACTTGGGGTCAGGAAGTACTTATATGGGACTAGGGTAACTCACTTGGGGTCAGGGAGTAATAATGAAAGGTCTTGGGTAACTGACTTTGGGTCAGTGAGTACTTATTTAGGACTAGGGTAACTCACTTGGTGTCAGGGAGTACTTATATGGGACTAGAGTAACTCACTTGGGATCATGGAGTTCTTATATGGGGCTAGGGAAACTTACTTGGGGTCAGGGAGTACTTATACTGTACTAGGGTAACTCACTTAGGGTCAGGGAGTACTTATATGGGACTAGGGTAACTCACTTGGGGTCAGGGAGTACTTATTAGGGACTAGGGTAACTCACTTGGGGTCAGGGAGTAATTATAAAAGGGCTAGGGTAACTCAATTAGGGTAAGGGAGTAACTATATGGGACTAGTGTAACTCACTTGGGGTCAGGGAGTACTTATATGGGACTAGGGTAACTCACTTGGGGTCAGGGAGTACTTATAAAGGGGCAAGGGTAACTTGCTTGTGGTCAGGGAGTACTTATATGGGACTACGGTAACTCGCTTTGGGTCAGGGAGTACCTATATGGGACTAAGGTAACTCACTTGGGGTCAGGGAATACCTATATAGGACTAGGGTAATTCGCTTGGGGTCAGGGAGTACTTATATGGGACAAGGGTAACTCACTTGGGGACAGGGAGTAATAATGAAAGGTCTTGGGTAACTGACTTTGGGTGAGGGAGTACTTATTTAGGACTAGGGTAACTCACTTGGTGTCAGGGAGTACTTATATGGGACTAGGGTAACTCACTTGGTATCATGGAGTACTTATATGGGGCTAGGGTAACTTACTTGGGGTCAGGGAGTACTTATACTGTACTAGGGTAACTCACTTGGGGTCAGGGAGTACTTATATGGGACTAGGGTAACTCACTGGGGGTAAGGGAGTACTAATAAAGGGGCTTGGGTAACTCACTCTGTGTCAGGGAGTACTTATATGGGAATAGGGTAACTCACTTTTGGTCAGGGAGTACTTATAAAGGGGCTAGGGTAACTCACTTGGGGTCTGGGAGTACTTATATGGGGGTAGGGTATCTTACTTGGGGTCAGGGAGTACTTATACTGTACTAGGGTAACTCACTTGGGGTCAGGGAGTACTTATATGGGACTAGGGTAACTCACTTGGGGTAAGGGAGTACTAATAAAGGGGCTTGGGTAACTCACTTTGTGTCAGGGAGTACTTATATGGGAATAGGGTAACTCACTTTTGGTCAGGGAGTACTTATAAAGGGGCTAGGGTTACTCAGTTGGGGTCAGGGAGTACTTATACTGTACTAGGGTAACTCACTTGGGGTCAGGGAGTACTTATATGGGACTAGGGTAACTCACTTGGGGTAAGGGAGTACTAATAAAGGGGCTTGGGTAACTCACTTTGTGTCAGGGAGTACTTATATGGGAATAGGGTAACTCACTTTTGGTCAGGGAGTACTTATAAAGGGGCTAGGGTTACTCAGTTGGGGTCAGGGAGTACTTATAAAGCGACTAGGGTAACTCACTTTGGGTCAGGGAGTACTTATATGGGACTAGGGTAACTAACTTGGTGTCAGGGAGTACTTATATGGGACTAGGGTAACTCACTTGGTATCATGGAGTACTTATATGGGGCTAGGGTAACTTACTTGGGGTCAGGGAGTACTTATACTGTACTAGGGTAACTCAATTAGGGTAAGGGAGTACCTATATGGGACTAAGGTAACTCACTTGGGGTCAGGGAATACCTAAATGGGACTAGGGTAACTCACTTGGTGTCAGGGAGTACTTATATGGGACTAGGGTAACTCACTTTGGGTCAGGGAGTACTTATATGGGACTAGGGTAACTCACTTTGGGTCAGGGAGTACTTATGTGGTACTAGGGTAACTCACTTGGGGGTCAGGGAGCACTTATATGGGACTAGTGTAACTCACTTGGGGTCAGGGAGTACTTATATGGGACTAGGGTAACTCACTTTGGGTCAGGGAGTACTTATATGGGACTAGGGTAACTCACTTGGGGTCAGGGAGTACTTATATGGGACTATTATAACTCACTTGGGGTCAGGGAGTACTTATATGGGACTAGGGTAACTCACTTGGGGTCAGGGAGTAGTTATATGGGACTAGGGTAACTCACTTTGGGTCAGGGAGTACTTATATGGGACTAGGGTAACTCACTTGGGGTCAGGGAGTACTTATATGGGACTAGTATAACTCACTTGGGGTCAGGGAGTACTTATATTGGACTAGGGTAACTCACTTGGGGTCAAGGGAGTACTTATATGGGACTAAGGTAACTCACTTGGGGTCAGGGAGTAATAATAAAGGGTCTTGGGTAACTCACTTTGCGTCAGGGAGTACTTATTTGGTACCAGGGTAACTTACTTGGGGTCAGGGAGTACTAATAAAGGGGCTTGGGTAACTCACTTTGTGTCAGGGCGTACTTATATTGGACTAGGGTAACTCACTTGGGGTCAGGGAGTATTTATATGGGATTAGGGTAACTTACTTTGGGTCTGGGAGTACTTATATTGTACTAGGGTAACTCACTTGGGGTCAGGGAGTATTTATATGGGACTAGGGTAACTCACTTGGGGTCAGGGAGTACTTATATGGGACTAGTGTAACTAACTTGGGGTGAGGGAGTACTTATATGGGACTAGGGTAACTCGCATTGGGTTAGGGAGTACCTATATGGGACTAAGGTAACTCACTTGGTGTCAGGGATTACTTATATGGGACTAGGGAAACTCGCTTTAGGTCAGGGAGTACTTATTTGGGACTAGGGTAACTCACTTAGGGTCAGGGAGTACTTATGTGGGACTAGGGTAACACAATTGGGGTCAGGGAGTACTTAAAAAGGGGCTAGGGTAACTCGCTTGAAGTCAGGGAGTACTTATAAGGTACTAAGGTAACTCACTTGGGGTCAGGAAGTACTTATATGGGACTAGGGTAACTCACTTGGTGTCAGGGAGTAATAATGAAAGGTCTTGGGTAACTGACTTTGGGTCAGTGAGTACTTATTTAGGACTAGGGTAACTCACTTGGTGTCAGGGAGTACTTATATGGGACTAGAGTAACTCACTTGGGATCATGGAGTTCTTATATGGGGCTAGGGAAACTTACTTGGGGTCAGGGAGTACTTATACTGTACTAGTGTAACTCACTTAGGGTCAGGGAGTACTTATATGGGACTAGGGTAACTCACTTGGGGTCAGGGAGTACTTATTAGGGACTAGGGTAACTCACTTGGGGTCAGGGAGTAATTATAAAAGGGCTAGGGTAACTCAATTAGGGTAAGGGAGTAACTATATGGGACTAGTGTAACTCACTTGGGGTCAGGGAGTACTTATATGGGACTAGGGTAACTCACTTGGGGTCAGGGAGTACTTATAAAGGGGCAAGGGTAACTTGCTTGTGGTCAGGGAGTACTTATATGGGACTACGGTAACTCGCTTTGGGTCAGGGAGTACCTATATGGGACTAAGGTAACTCACTTGGGGTCAGGGAATACCTATATAGGACTAGGGTAATTCGCTTGGGGTCAGGGAGTACTTATATGGGACAAGGGTAACTCACTTGGGGACAGGGAGTAATAATGAAAGGTCTTGGGTAACTGACTTTGGGTGAGGGAGTACTTATTTAGGACTAGGGTAACTCACTTGGTGTCAGGGAGTACTTATATGGGACTAGGGTAACTCACTTGGTATCATGGAGTACTTATATGGGGCTAGGGTAACTTACTTGGGGTCAGGGAGTACTTATACTGTACTAGGGTAACTCACTTGGGGTCAGGGAGTACTTATATGGGACTAGGGTAACTCACTGGGGGTAAGGGAGTACTAATAAAGGGGCTTGGGTAACTCACTCTGTGTCAGGGAGTACTTATATGGGAATAGGGTAACTCACTTTTGGTCAGGGAGTACTTATAAAGGGGCTAGGGTAACTCAGTTGGGGTCAGGGAGTACTTATAAAGCGACTAGGATAACTCACTTAGGGTCAGGGAGTACTTATATGGGACTAGGGTAACTCACTTGGGGTCAGGGAGTACTTATATGGGACTAGTGTAACTAACTTGGGGTGAGGGAGTACTTATATGGGACTAGGGTAACTCGCATTGGGTTAGGGAGTACCTATATGGGACTAAGGTAACTCACTTGGTGTCAGGGATTACTTATATGGGACTAGGGAAACTCGCTTTAGGTCAGGGAGTACTTATTTGGGACTAGGGTAACTCACTTAGGGTCAGGGAGTACTTATGTGGGACTAGGGTAACACAATTGGGGTCAGGGAGTACTTAAAAAGGGGCTAGGGTAACTCGCTTGAAGTCAGGGAGTACTTATAAGGTACTAAGGTAACTCACTTGGGGTCAGGAAGTACTTATATGGGACTAGGGTAACTCACTTGGGGTCAGGGAGTAATAATGAAAGGTCTTGGGTAACTGACTTTGGGTCAGTGAGTACTTATTTAGGACTAGGGTAACTCACTTGGTGTCAGGGAGTACTTATATGGGACTAGAGTAACTCACTTGGGATCATGGAGTTCTTATATGGGGCTAGGGAAACTTACTTGGGGTCAGGGAGTACTTATACTGTACTAGGGTAACTCACTTAGGGTCAGGGAGTACTTATATGGGACTAGGGTAACTCACTTGGGGTCAGGGAGTACTTATTAGGGACTAGGGTAACTCACTTGGGGTCAGGGAGTAATTATAAAAGGGCTAGGGTAACTCAATTAGGGTAAGGGAGTAACTATATGGGACTAGTGTAACTCACTTGGGGTCAGGGAGTACTTATATGGGACTAGGGTAACTCACTTGGGGTCAGGGAGTACTTATAAAGGGGCAAGGGTAACTTGCTTGTGGTCAGGGAGTACTTATATGGGACTACGGTAACTCGCTTTGGGTCAGGGAGTACCTATATGGGACTAAGGTAACTCACTTGGGGTCAGGGAATACCTATATAGGACTAGGGTAATTCGCTTGGGGTCAGGGAGTACTTATATGGGACAAGGGTAACTCACTTGGGGACAGGGAGTAATAATGAAAGGTCTTGGGTAACTGACTTTGGGTGAGGGAGTACTTATTTAGGACTAGGGTAACTCACTTGGTGTCAGGGAGTACTTATATGGGACTAGGGTAACTCACTTGGTATCATGGAGTACTTATATGGGGCTAGGGTAACTTACTTGGGGTCAGGGAGTACTTATACTGTACTAGGGTAACTCACTTGGGGTCAGGGAGTACTTATATGGGACTAGGGTAACTCACTGGGGGTAAGGGAGTACTAATAAAGGGGCTTGGGTAACTCACTCTGTGTCAGGGAGTACTTATATGGGAATAGGGTAACTCACTTTTGGTCAGGGAGTACTTATAAAGGGGCTAGGGTAACTCACTTGGGGTCTGGGAGTACTTATATGGGGGTAGGGTATCTTACTTGGGGTCAGGGAGTACTTATACTGTACTAGGGTAACTCACTTGGGGTCAGGGAGTACTTATATGGGACTAGGGTAACTCACTTGGGGTAAGGGAGTACTAATAAAGGGGCTTGGGTAACTCACTTTGTGTCAGGGAGTACTTATATGGGAATAGGGTAACTCACTTTTGGTCAGGGAGTACTTATAAAGGGGCTAGGGTTACTCAGTTGGGGTCAGGGAGTACTTATACTGTACTAGGGTAACTCACTTGGGGTCAGGGAGTACTTATATGGGACTAGGGTAACTCACTTGGGGTAAGGGAGTACTAATAAAGGGGCTTGGGTAACTCACTTTGTGTCAGGGAGTACTTATATGGGAATAGGGTAACTCACTTTTGGTCAGGGAGTACTTATAAAGGGGCTAGGGTTACTCAGTTGGGGTCAGGGAGTACTTATAAAGCGACTAGGGTAACTCACTTTGGGTCAGGGAGTACTTATATGGGACTAGGGTAACTAACTTGGTGTCAGGGAGTACTTATATGGGACTAGGGTAACTCACTTGGTATCATGGAGTACTTATATGGGGCTAGGGTAACTTACTTGGGGTCAGGGAGTACTTATACTGTACTAGGGTAACTCAATTAGGGTAAGGGAGTACCTATATGGGACTAAGGTAACTCACTTGGGGTCAGGGAATACCTAAATGGGACTAGGGTAACTCACTTGGTGTCAGGGAGTACTTATATGGGACTAGGGTAACTCACTTTGGGTCAGGGAGTACTTATATGGGACTAGGGTAACTCACTTTGGGTCAGGGAGTACTTATGTGGTACTAGGGTAACTCACTTGGGGGTCAGGGAGCACTTATATGGGACTAGTGTAACTCACTTGGGGTCAGGGAGTACTTATATGGGACTAGGGTAACTCACTTTGGGTCAGGGAGTACTTATATGGGACTAGGGTAACTCACTTGGGGTCAGGGAGTACTTATATGGGACTATTATAACTCACTTGGGGTCAGGGAGTACTTATATGGGACTAGGGTAACTCACTTGGGGTCAGGGAGTAGTTATATGGGACTAGGGTAACTCACTTTGGGTCAGGGAGTACTTATATGGGACTAGGGTAACTCACTTGGGGTCAGGGAGTACTTATATGGGACTAGTATAACTCACTTGGGGTCAGGGAGTACTTATATTGGACTAGGGTAACTCACTTGGGGTCAAGGGAGTACTTATATGGGACTAAGGTAACTCACTTGGGGTCAGGGAGTAATAATAAAGGGTCTTGGGTAACTCACTTTGCGTCAGGGAGTACTTATTTGGTACCAGGGTAACTTACTTGGGGTCAGGGAGTACTAATAAAGGGGCTTGGGTAACTCACTTTGTGTCAGGGCGTACTTATATTGGACTAGGGTAACTCACTTGGGGTCAGGGAGTATTTATATGGGATTAGGGTAACTTACTTTGGGTCTGGGAGTACTTATATTGTACTAGGGTAACTCACTTGGGGTCAGGGAGTATTTATATGGGACTAGGGTAACTCACTTGGGGTCAGGGAGTACTTATATGGGACTAGTGTAACTAACTTGGGGTGAGGGAGTACTTATATGGGACTAGGGTAACTCGCATTGGGTTAGGGAGTACCTATATGGGACTAAGGTAACTCACTTGGTGTCAGGGATTACTTATATGGGACTAGGGAAACTCGCTTTAGGTCAGGGAGTACTTATTTGGGACTAGGGTAACTCACTTAGGGTCAGGGAGTACTTATGTGGGACTAGGGTAACACAATTGGGGTCAGGGAGTACTTAAAAAGGGGCTAGGGTAACTCGCTTGAAGTCAGGGAGTACTTATAAGGTACTAAGGTAACTCACTTGGGGTCAGGAAGTACTTATATGGGACTAGGGTAACTCACTTGGTGTCAGGGAGTAATAATGAAAGGTCTTGGGTAACTGACTTTGGGTCAGTGAGTACTTATTTAGGACTAGGGTAACTCACTTGGTGTCAGGGAGTACTTATATGGGACTAGAGTAACTCACTTGGGATCATGGAGTTCTTATATGGGGCTAGGGAAACTTACTTGGGGTCAGGGAGTACTTATACTGTACTAGTGTAACTCACTTAGGGTCAGGGAGTACTTATATGGGACTAGGGTAACTCACTTGGGGTCAGGGAGTACTTATTAGGGACTAGGGTAACTCACTTGGGGTCAGGGAGTAATTATAAAAGGGCTAGGGTAACTCAATTAGGGTAAGGGAGTAACTATATGGGACTAGTGTAACTCACTTGGGGTCAGGGAGTACTTATATGGGACTAGGGTAACTCACTTGGGGTCAGGGAGTACTTATAAAGGGGCAAGGGTAACTTGCTTGTGGTCAGGGAGTACTTATATGGGACTACGGTAACTCGCTTTGGGTCAGGGAGTACCTATATGGGACTAAGGTAACTCACTTGGGGTCAGGGAATACCTATATAGGACTAGGGTAATTCGCTTGGGGTCAGGGAGTACTTATATGGGACAAGGGTAACTCACTTGGGGACAGGGAGTAATAATGAAAGGTCTTGGGTAACTGACTTTGGGTGAGGGAGTACTTATTTAGGACTAGGGTAACTCACTTGGTGTCAGGGAGTACTTATATGGGACTAGGGTAACTCACTTGGTATCATGGAGTACTTATATGGGGCTAGGGTAACTTACTTGGGGTCAGGGAGTACTTATACTGTACTAGGGTAACTCACTTGGGGTCAGGGAGTACTTATATGGGACTAGGGTAACTCACTGGGGGTAAGGGAGTACTAATAAAGGGGCTTGGGTAACTCACTCTGTGTCAGGGAGTACTTATATGGGAATAGGGTAACTCACTTTTGGTCAGGGAGTACTTATAAAGGGGCTAGGGTAACTCAGTTGGGGTCAGGGAGTACTTATAAAGCGACTAGGATAACTCACTTAGGGTCAGGGAGTACTTATATGGGACTAGGGTAACTAACTTGGTGTCAGGGAGTACTTATATGGGACTAGGGTAACTCACTTGGTATCATGGGGTACTTATATGGGGCTAGGGTAACTTACTTGGGGTCAGGGAGTACTTATACTGTACTAGGGTAACTCAATTAGGGTAAGGGAGTACCTATATGGGACTAAGGTAACTCACTTGGGGTCAGGGAATACCTAAATGGGACTAGGGTAACTCACTTTGGGTCAGGGAGTACTTATATGGGACTAGGGTAACTCACTTTGGGTCAGGGAGTACTTATGTGGTACTAGGGTAACTCACTTGGGGGTCAGGGAGCACTTATATGGGACTAGTCTAACTCACTTGGGGTCAGGGAGTACTTATATGGGACTAGGGTAACTCACTTTGGGTCAGGGAGTACTTATATGGGACTAGGGTAACTCACTTGGGGTCAGGGAGTACTTATATGGGACTAGTATAACTCACTTGGGGTCAGGGAGTACTTATATGGGACTAGGGTAACTCACTTGGGGTCAGGGAGTAATAATAAAGGGTCTTGGGTAACTCACTTTGCGTCAGGGCGTACTTATTTGGGACCAGGGTAACTTACTTGGGGTCAGGGAGTACTAATAAAGGGGCTTGGGTAACTCACTTTGTGTCAGGGAGTACTTATATGGGACTAGGGTAACTCACTTGTGGTCAGGGAGTACTTATAGAGGGGCTAGGGTAACTCAGTTGGGGTCATGGAGTACTTATAAAGGGACTATGGTAACTCACTTGGGGTCAGGGAATACCTAAATAGGACTAGGGTAACTCACTTGGGGTCAGGGAGTACTTATATGGGACTAGTGTAACTCGCATTAGGTCAGGGAGTACTTATATGGCACTGGGGTAACTCACTTGGGGTCAAGGAGTAATTATAAAAGGGCTGGGGTAACTCAATTAGGGTAAGGGAGTACCTATATGGGACTAAGGTAACTCACTTGGGGTCAGGGAATACCTATATAGGACTAGGGTAACCCACTTGGGGTCAGGGAGTACTTATATGGGACTAGAGTAACTCACTTGGGATCATGGAGTACTTATATGGGGCTAGGGTAACTTACTTGGGGTCAGGGAGTACTTATATGGGACTAGTGTAACTAACTTGGGGTGAGGGAGTACTTATATGGGACTAGGGTAACTCACTTGTGGTCAGGGAGTACTTATAGAGGGGCTAGGGTAACTCAGTTGGGGTCAGGGAGTACCTATATGGGACTAAGGTAACTCACTTGGGGTCAGGGAGTACTTATATGGGACTAGTGTAACTAACTTGGGGTGAGGGAGTACTTATATGGGACTAGGGTAACTCACTTGTGGTCAGGGAGTACTTATAGAGGGGCTAGGGTAACTCAGTTGGGGTCAGGGAGTACTTATAAAGGGACTAGGGTAACTCACTTGGGGTCAGGGAGTACTTATATGGGAATAGGATAACTCAATTTTGGTCAGGGAGTACTTATATGGGACTAGGGTAACTAACTTGGTGTCAGGGAGTACTTATATGGGACCAGGGTAACTCACTTGGGGTCTGGGAGTACTTATATGGGGCTAGGGTATCTTACTTGGGGTCAGGGAGTACTTATACTGTACTAGGGTAACTCACTTGGGGTCAGGGAGTACTTATATGGGACTAGAGTAACTCACTTGGGATCATGGAGTACTTATATGGGGCTTGGGTAACTTACTTGGGGTCAGGGAGTACTTATATGGGACTAGTGTAACTAACTTGGGGTGAGGGAGTACTTATATGGGACTAGGGTAACTCACTTGTGGTCAGGGAGTACTTATGTGGTACTAGGGTAACTCACTTGGGGGTCAGGGAGCACTTATATGGGACTAGTGTAACTCACTTGGGGTCAGGGAGTACTTATATGGGACTAGGGTAACTCACTTTGGGTCAGGGAGTACTTATATGGGACTAGGGTAACTCACTTGGGGTCAGGGAGTACTTATATGGGACTAGTATAACTCACTTGGGGTCAGGGAGTACTTATATGGGACTAGGGTAACTCACTTGGGGTCAGGGAGTACTTATATGGGACTAGGGTAACTCACTTTGGGTCAGGGAGTACTTATATGGGACTAGGGTAACTCACTTGGGGTCAGGGAGTACTTATATGGGACTAGTATAACTCACTTGGGGTCAGGGAGTACTTATATTGGACTAGGGTAACTCACTTGGGGTCAAGGGAGTACTTATATGGGACTAAGGTAAGTCACTTGGGGTCAGGGAGTAATAATAAAGGGTCTTGGGTATCTCACTTTGCGTCAGGGAGTACTTATTTGGGACCAGGGTAACTTACTTGGGGTCAGGGAGTACTAATAAAGGGGCTTGGGTAACTCACTTTGTGTCAGGGAGTACTTATATGGGACTAGGGTAACTCACTTGTGGTCAGGGAGTACTTATAGAGGGGCTAGGGTAACTCAGTTGGGGTCAGGGAGTACTTATAAAGGGACTAGGGTAACTCACTTGGGGTCAGGGAATACCTATATAGGACTAGGGTAACTCACTTGGGGTCAGGGAGTACTTATATGGGACTAGAGTAACTCGCATTAGGTCAGGGAGTACTTATATGGCACTGGGGTAACTCACTTGGGGTCAAGGAGTAATTATAAAAGGGCTGGGGTAACTCAATTAGGGTAAGGGAGTACCTATATGGGACTAAGGTAACTCACTTGGGGTCAGGGAATACCTATATAGGACTAGGGTAACTCACTTGGGGACAGGGAGTACTTATATGGGAATAGAGTAACTCACTTGGGATCATGGAGTACTTATATGGGGCTAGGGTAACTTGCTTGGGGTCAGGGAGTACTTATATGGGACTAGTGTAACTAACTTGGGGTGAGGGAGTACTTATATGGGACTAGGGTAACTCACTTGTGGTCAGGGAGTACTTATAGAGGGGCTAGGATAACTCAGTTGGGGTCAGGGAGTACTTATAAAGGGACTAGGGTAACTCACTTGGGGTCAGGGAGTACTTATATGGGAATAGGATAACTCACTTTTGGTCAGGGAGTACTTATATGGTACTAGGGTAACTCACTTGGGGGTCAGGGAGTACTTATTTGGGACTAGTGTAACTCACTTGGGGTCAGGGAGTACTTATATGGGACTAGGGTAACTCACTTGGGGTCAGGGAGTACTTATATAGGACTAGTGTAACTCACTTGGGGTCAGGGAGTACTTATATTGGACTAGGGTAACTCACTTGGGGTCAGGGAGTACTTATATGGGATTAGGGTAACTTACTTGGGGGCTGGGAGTACTTATATTGTACTAGGGTAACTCACTTGGGGTCAGGGAGTATTTATATGGGACTAGGGTAACTCACTTGGGGTCAGGGAGTACTTATATGGGACTAGTGTAATTAACTTGGGGTGAGGGAGTACTTATTTGGGACTAGGGTAACTCACTATTGGTCAGGGAGTACTTATGTGGGACTAGGGTAACACAATTGGGGTCAGGGAGTACTTATAAAGGGGCTAGGGTAACTCGCTTGAAGTCAGGGAGTACTTATAAGGTACTAAGGAAACTCACTTGGGGTCAGGAAGTACTTATATGGGACTAGGGTAACTCACTTGGGGTCAGGGAGTAATAATGAAAGGTCTTGGGTAACTGACTTTGGGTCAGTGAGTACTTATTTAGGACTAGGGTAACTCACTTGGTGTCAGGGAGTACTTATATGGGACTAGAGTAACTCACTTGGGATCATGGAGTACTTATATGGGGCTAGGGTAACTTACTTGGGGTCAGGGAGTACTTATATGGGACTAGTGTAACTAACTTGGGGTGAGGGAGTATTTATATGGGACTAGAGTAACTCGCATTGGGTCAGGGAGTACTTATATGGCACTGGGGTAACTCACTTAGGGTCAGGGAGTAATTATAAAAGGGCTAGGGTAACTACATTAGGGTAAGGGAGTACCTTTATGGGACTAAGGTAACTGACTTGGGGTCAGGGAATACCTAAATGGGACTAGGGTAACTTACTTGGGGTCAGGGAGTACTTATATGGGACTAGTGTAACTAACTTGGGGTGAGGGAGTACTTATATGGGACTAGGGTAACTCACTTGGGGTCGGGGAGTACTTATATGGGATTAGTGTAACTCACTTGGGGTCAAGGAGTATTTATATGGGACTAGAGTAACTCGCATTGGGTCAGGGAGTACTTATATGGCACTGGGGTAACTCACTTGGGGCCAGGGAATACCTAAATTGGACTAGGGTAACTTACTTGGGGTCAGGGAGTACTTATATGGGACTAGTGTAAATCACTTGGGGTTAGGGAGTACATATATGGGACTAGGGTAACTCACTTGGGGTCAGGGAGTACATATATGGGACTAGGGTAACTCACTTGGGGTCAGGGAGTACTTATATCGGACTAGGGTAACTCACTTGGGGTCAGGGAGTACTTATATGGGACTAGGGTAACTCACTTGGGGACAGGGAGTAATAATGAAAGGTCTTGGGTAACTGACTTTGGGTCAGGGAGTACTTATTTAGGACTAGGGTAACTCACTTGGTGTCAGGGAGTACTTATATGGGACTAGGGTAACTCACTTGGTATCATGGAGTACTTATATGGGGCTAGGGTAACTTACTTGGGGTCAGGGAGTACTTATACTGTACTAGGGTAACTCACTTGGGGTCAAGGAGTACTTATATGGGACTAGGGTAACTCACTGGGGGTAAGGGAGTACTAATAAAGGGGCTTGGGTAACTCACTCTGTGTCAGGGAGTACTTATATGGGAATAGGGTAACTCACTTTTGGTCAGGGAGTACTTATAAAGGGGCTAGGGTAACTCAGTTGGGGTCAGGGAGTACTTATAAAGCGACTAGGGTAACTCACTTTGGGTCAGGGAGTACTTATATGGGACTAGGGTAACTAACTTGGTGTCAGGGAGTACTTATATGGGACTAGGGTAACTCACTTGGTATCATGGGGTACTTATATGGGGCTAGGGTAACTCACTTTGGGTCAGGGAGTACTTATATGGGACTAGGGTAACTCACTTTGGGTCAGGGCGTACTTATATGGGACTAGTGTAACTCACTTGGGGTCAGGGAGTACTTATATTGGACTAGGGTAACTCACTTGGGGTCAGGGAGTACTTATATGGGATTAGGGTAACTTACTTGGGGGCTGGGAGTACTTATATTGTACTAGGGTAACTCACTTGGGGTCAGGGAGTATTTATATGGGACTAGGGTAACTCACTTGGGGTCAGGGAGTACTTATATGGGACTAGTGTAACTAACTTGGGGTGAGGGAGTACTTATTTGGGACTAGGGTAACTCACTTTTGGTCAGGGAGTACTTATGTGGGACTAGGGTAACACAATTGGGGTCAGGGAGTACTTATAAAGGGGTTAGGGTAACTCGCTTGAAGTCAGGGAGTACTTATAAGGTACTAAGGAAACTCACTTGGGGTCAGGAAGTACTTATATGGGACTAGGGTAACTCATTTGGGGTCAGGGAGTAATAATGAAAGGTCTTGGGTAACTGACTTTGGGTCAGTGAGTACTTATTTAGGACTAGGGTAACTCACTTGGTGTCAGGGAGTACTTATATGGGACTAGAGTAACTCACTTGGGATCATGGAGTACTTATTTGGGCTAGGGTAACTTACTTGGGATCAGGGAGTACTTATATGGGACTAGTGTAACTAACTTGGGGTGAGGGAGTATTTATATGGGACTAGAGTAACTCGCATTGGGTCAGGGAGTACTTATATGGCACTGGGGTAACTCACTTAGGGTCAGGGAGTAATTATAAAAGGGCTAGGGTAACTACATTAGGGTAAGGGAGTACCTTTATGGGACTAAGGTAACTGACTTGGGGTCAGGGAATACCTAAATGGGACTAGGGTAACTTACTTGGGGTCAGGGAGTACTTATATGGGACTAGTGTAAATCACTTGGGGTCAGGGAGTACTTATAAAGGGGCAAGGGTAACTTGCTTGTGGTCAGGGAGTACTTATATGGGACTACGGTAACTCGCTTTGGGTCAGGGAGTACTTATATGGGACTAGGGTAACTCACTTGGGGACAGGGAGTAATAATGAAAGGTGTTGGGTAACTGACTTTGGGTCAGGGAGTACTTATTTAGGACTAGGGTAACTCACTTGGTGTCAGGGAGTACTTATATGGGACTAGGGTAACTCACTTGGTATCATGGAGTACTTATATGGGGCTAGGGTAACTTACTTGGGGTCAGGGAGTACTTATACTGTACTAGGGTAACTCACTTGGGGTCAGGGAGTACTTATATGGGACTAGGGTAACTCACTGGGGGTAAGGGAGTACTAATAAAGGGGCTTGGGTAACTCACTCTGTGTCAGGGAGTACTTATATGGGACTAGGGTAACTCACTTGGTATCATGGAGTACTTATATGGGGCTAGGGTAACTTACTTGGGGTCAGGGAGTACTTATACTGTACTAGGGTAACTCACTTGGGGTCAGGGAGTACTTATATGGGACTAGGGTAACTCACTGGGGGTAAGGGAGTACTAATAAAGGGGCTTGGGTAACTCACTCTGTGTCAGGGAGTACTTATATGGGAATAGGATAACTCACTTTTGGTCAGGGAGTACTTATAAAGGGGCTAGGGTAACTCAGTTGGGGTCAGGGAGTACTTATAAAGCGACTAGGGTAACTCACTTTGGGTCAGGGAGTACTTATATGGGACTAGGGTAACTAACTTGGTGTCAGGGAGTACTTATATGGGACTAGGGTAACTCACTTGGTATCATGGGGTACTTATATGGTGCTAGGGTAACTTACTTGGGGTCAGGGAGTACTTATACTGTACTAGGGTATCTCAATTAGGGTAAGGGAGTACCTATATGGGACTAAGGTAACTCACTTGGGGTCAGGGAATACCTAAATGGGACTAGGGTAACTCACTTGGGGTCAGGGAATACCTAAATGGGACTAGTATAACTCACTTGGGGTCAGGGAGTACTTATATGGGACTAGGGTAACTCACTTGGGGTCAGGGAGTACTTATATGGGACTAGGGTAACTAACTTGGTGTCAGGGAGTACTTATATGGGACTAGGGTAACTCACTTGGTATCATGGGGTACTTATATGGGGCTAGGGTAACTTACTTGGGGTCAGGGAGTACTTATACTGTACTAGGGTAACTCAATTAGGGTAAGGGAGTACCTATATGGGACTAAGGTAACTCACTTGGGGTCAGGGAATACCTAAATGGGACTAGGGTAACTCACTTGGGGTCAGGGAATACCTAAATGGGACTAGTATAACTCACTTGGGGTCAGGGAGTACTTATATGGGACTAGGGTAACTCACTTGTGGTCAGGGAGTACTTATATGGGACTAGGGTAACTCACTTGGGGTCAAGGGAGTACTTATATGGGACTAGGGTAACTCACTTGGGGTCAGGGAGTAATAATAAAGGGTCTTGGGTAACTCACTTTGCGTCAGGGAGTACTTATTTGGGACCAGGGTAACTTACTTGGGGTCAGGGAGTACTAATAAAGGGGCTTGGGTAACTCACTTTGTGTCAGGGAGTACTTATATGGGACTAGGGTAACTCACTTGTGGTCAGGGAGTACTTATAGAGGGGCTAGGGTAACTCAGTTGGGGTCATGGAGTACTTATAAAGGGACTATGGTAACTCACTTGGGGTCAGGGAATACCTATATAGGACTAGGGTAACTCACTTGGGGTCAGGGAGTACTTATATGGGACTAGAGTAACTCGCATTAGGTCAGGGAGTACTTATATGGCACTGGGGTAACTCACTTGGGGTCAAGGAGTAATTATAAAAGGGCTGGGGTAACTCAATTAGGGTAAGGGAGTACCTATATGGGACTAAGGTAACTCACTTGGGGTCAGGGAATACCTATATAGGACTAGGGTAACCCACTTGGGGTCAGGGAGTACTTATATGGGACTAGAGTAACTCACTTGGGATCATGGAGTACTTATATGGAGCTAGGGTAACTTACTTGGGGTCAGGGAGTACTTATATGGGACTAGTGTAACTAACTTGGGGTGAGGGAGTACTTATATGGGACTAGGGTAACTCACTTGTGGTCAGGGAGTACTTATAGAGGGGCTAGGGTAACTCAGTTGGAGTCAGGGAGTATTTATAAAGGGACTAGGGTAACTCACTTGGGGTCAGGGAGTACTTATATGGGAATAGGGTATCTTACTTGGGGTCAGGGAGTACTTATACTGTACTAGGGTAACTCACTTGGGGTCAGGGAGTACTTATATGGGACTAGGGTAACTCACTTGGGGTAAGGGAGTACTAATAAAGGGGCTTGGGTAACTCACTTTGTGTCAGGTAGTACTTATAAGGTACCAAGGAAACTCACTTGGGGTCAGGAAGTACTTATATGGGACTAGGGTAACTCACTTGGGGTCAGGGAGTAATAATGAAAGGTCTTGGGTAACTGACTTTGGGTCAGTGAGTACTTATTTAGGACTAGGGTAACTCACTTGGTGTCAGGGAGTACTTATATGGGACTAGAGTAACTCACTTGGGATCATGGAGTACTTATATGGGGCTAGGGTAACTTACTTGGGGTCAGGGAGTACTTATATGGGACTAGTGTAACTAACTTGGGGTGAGGGAGTACTTATATGGGACTAGGGTAACTCACTTGGGGTCAGGGAGTACTTATATGGGATTAGTGTAACTCACTTGGGGTCAGGGAGTATTTATATGGGACTAGAGTAACTCGCATTGGGTCAGGGAGTACTTATATGGCACTGGGGTAACTCACTTGGGGTCAGGGAGTAATTATAAAAGGGCTAGGGTAACTCCATTAGGGTAAGGGAGTACCTTTATGGGACTAAGGTAACTCACTTGGGGTCAGGGAATACCTAAATGGGACTAGGGTAACTTACTTGGGGTCAGGGAGTACTTATATGGGAATAGTGTAAATCACTTGGGGTCAGGGAGTACTCATATGGGACTAGGGTAACTCACTTGTGGTCAAGGCATAATTATAAAAAGGCTAGGGTAACTCAATTAGGGTAAGGAAGTACCTATATGGGACTAGGGTAACTCACTTGGGGTCAGGGAGTACTTATATGGGACTAGGGTAACTCACTTGTGGTCAGGGAGTACTTATAAAGGGACTAGGGTAACTCACTTGGGGTCAGGGAGTACTTATATGGGACTAGGATAACTCACTTTGGGTCAGGGAGTACTTATATGGTACTAGGATAACTCACTTGGGGTCAGGGAGTATTTATATGGGACTAGGGTAACTCACTTGGGGTCAGGGAGTACTTATATGGGACTAGTGTAACTAACTTGGGGTGAGGGAGTACTTACATGGGACTAGGGTAACTCGCATTGGGTTAGGGAGTACCTATATGGGACTAAGGTAACTCACTTGGTGTCAGGGATTACTTATATGGGACTAGGGTAACACAATTGGGGTCAGGGAGTACTTATAAAGGGGTTAGGGTAACTCGCTTGAAGTCAGGGAGTACTTATAAGGTACTAAGGAAACTCACTTGTGGTCAGGAAGTACTTATATGGGACTAGGGTAACTCACTTGGGGTCAGGGAGTAATAATGAAAGGTCTTGGGTAACTGACTTTGGGTCAGTGAGTACTTATTTAGGACTAGGGTAACTCACTTGATGTCAGGGAGTACTTATATGGGACTAGAGTAACTCACTTGGGATCATGGAGTACTTATATGGGGCTAGGGTAACTTACTTGGGGTCAGGGAGTACTTATAAAGGGACTAGGGTAACTCACTTGGGGTCAGGGAGTACTGATATGGGACTAGAGTAACTCGCATTGGGTCAGGGAGTACTTATATGGCACTGGGGTAACTCACTTGGGGTCAGGGAGTAATTATAAAAGGGCTAGGGTAACTCCATTAGGGTAAGGGAGTACCTTTATGGGACTAAGGTAACTCACTTGGGGTCAGGGAATACCTAAATGGGACTAGGGTAACTTACTTGGGGTCAGGGAGTACTTATATGGGACTAGGGTAACTCACTTGTGGTCAGGGAGTACTTATAGAGGGGCTAGGTTAACTCAGTTGTGGTCAGGGAGTACTTATAAAGGGACTAGGGTAACTCACTTGGGGTCAGGGAGTACTTATATGGGACTAGGATAACTCACTTTGGGTCAGGGAGTACTTATATGGTACTAGGATAACTCACTTGGGGGTCAGGGAGTACTTATTTGGGACTAGTGTAACTCACTTGGTGTCAGGAAGTACTTATATGGGACTAGGGTAACTCACTTGGGGTCAGGGAGTACTTATATGGGACTAGTGTAACTCACTTGGGGTCAGGGCGTACTTATATTGGACTAGGGTAACTCACTTGGGGTCAGGGAGTACTTATATGG
This sequence comes from Prorops nasuta, assembly GCF_024137725.1. Lineage (NCBI taxonomy): Eukaryota > Metazoa > Arthropoda > Insecta > Hymenoptera > Bethylidae > Prorops > Prorops nasuta. Next base: position 19,352 of record NW_027116841.1, on the reverse strand, counting down.
GATTAGGGTAACTTACTTGGGTTCTGGGAGTACTTATATTATACTAGGGTAACTCACTTGTGGTCAGGGAGTATTTATATGGGACTAGGGTAACTCACTTGGGGTCAGGGAGTACTTATATGGGATTAGTGTAACTCAATTGGAGTCAGGGAGTATTTATGTGGGACTAGGGTAACTCACTTGGGGTCAGGGCGTAATAATGAAAGGTCTTGGGTAACTGACTTTGGGTCAGTGAGTACTTATTTAGGACTAGGGTAACTCACTTGGTGTCAGGGAGTACTTATATGGGACTAGAGTAACTCACTTGGGATCATGGAGTACTTATATGGGGCTAGGGTAACTTACTTGGGGTCAGGGAGTACTTATATGGGACTAGTGTAACTAACTTGGGGTGAGGGAGTAATTATATGGGACTAGGGTAACTCACTTGGGGTCAGGGAGTACTTATATTGGATTAGTGTAACTCACTTGGGGTCAAGGAGTATTTATATGGGACTAGAGTAACTCGCATTGGGTCAGGGAGTACTTATATGGCACTGGGGTAACTCACTTGGGGTCAGGGAGTAATTATAAAAGGGCTAGGGTAACTCAATTAGGGTAAGGGAGTACCTATATGTGACTAAGGTAACTCACTTGGGGTCAGGGAATACCTAAATTGGACTAGGGTAACTTACTTGGGGTCAGGGAGTACTTATATGGGACTAGTGTAAATCACTTGGGGTTAGGGAGTACATATATGGGACTAGGGTAACTCACTTGGGGTCAGGGAGTAATTATAAAAGGGCTAGGGTAACTCAATTAGGGTAAGGGAGTAACTATATGGGACTAGTGTAACTCACTTGGGGTCAGGGAGTACTTATATGGGACTAGGGTAACTCACTTGGGGTCAGGGAGTACTTATAAAGGGGCAAGGGTAACTTGCTTGTGGTCAGGGAGTACTTATATGGGACTACGGTAACTCGCTTTGGGTCAGGGAGCACCTATATGGGACTAAGGTAACTCACTTGGGGTCAGGGAATACCTATATAGGACTAGGGTAATTCGCTTGGGGTCAGGGAGTACTTATATGGGACTAGGGTAACTCACTTGGGGACAGGGAGTAATAATGAAAGGTCTTGGGTAACTGACTTTGGGTCAGGGAGTACTTATTTAGGACTAGGGTAACTCACTTGGTGTCAGGGAGTACTTATATGGGACTAGGGTAACTCACTTGGTATCATGGAGTACTTATATGGGGCTAGGGTAACTTACTTGGGGTCAGGGAGTACTTATACTGTACTAGGGTAACTCACTTGGGGTCAGGGAGTACTTATATGGGACTAGGGTAACTCACTGGGGGTAAGGGAGTACTAATAAAGGGGCTTGGGTAACTCACTTTGTGTCAGGGAGTACTTATATGGGAATAGGGTAACTCACTTTTGGTCAGGGATTACTTATAAAGGGGCTAGGGTAACTCAGTTGGGTTCAGGGTGTACTTATAAAGCGACTAGGGTAACTCACTTTGGGTCAGGGAGTACTTATATGGGACTAGGGTAACTATCTTGGTGTCAGGGAGTACTTATATGGGACTAGGGTAACTCACTTGGTATCATGGGGTACTTATATGGGGCTAGGGTAACTTACTTGGGGTCAGGGAGTACTTATACTGTACTAGGGTAACTCAATTAGGGTAAGGGAGTACCTATATGGGACTAAGGTAACTCACTTGGGGTCAGGGAATACCTAAATGGGACTAGGGTAACTCACTTGGGGTCAGGGAGTACTTATATGGGACTAGGGTAACTCACTTTGGGTCAGGGAGTACTTATATGGGACTAGGGTAACTCACTTTGGGTCAGGGAGTACTTATGTGGTACTAGGGTAACTCACTTGGGGGTCAGGGAGCACTTATATGGGACTAGTCTAACTCACTTGGGGTCAGGGAGTACTTATATGGGACTAGGGTAACTCACTTTGGGTCAGGGAGTACTTATATGGGACTAGGGTAACTCACTTGGGGTCAGGGAGTACTTATATGGGACTAGTATAACTCACTTGGGGTCAGGGAGTACTTATATGGGACTAGGGTAACTCACTTGGGGTCAGGGAGTACTTATATGGGACTAGGGTAACTCACTTGGGGTCAAGGGAGTACTTATTTGGGACTAGGGTAACTCACTTGGGGTCAGGGAGTAATAATAAAGGGTCTTGGGTAACTCACTTTGCGTCAGGGAGTACTTATATGAGAATAGGGTAACTCACTTGTGGTCAGGGAATAATTATAGAGGGGCTAGGGTAACTCAGTTGGGGTCATGGAGTACTTATAAAGGGACTATGGTAACTCACTTGGGGTCAGGGAATACCTATATAGGACTAGGGTAACTCACTTGGGGTCAGGGAGTACTTATATGGGACTAGAGTAACTCGCATTAGGTCAGGGAGTACTTATATGGCACTGGGGTAACTCACTTGGGGTCAAGGAGTAATTATAAAAGGGCTGGGGTAACTCAATTAGGGTAAGGGAGTACCTAAATGGGACTAAGGTAACTCACTTGGGGTCAGGGAATACCTATATAGGACTAGGGTAACTCACTTGGGGTCAGGGAGTACTTATATGGGACTAGAGTAACTCACTTGGGATCATGGAGTACTTATATGGGAATAGGGTATCTTACTTGGGGTCAGGGAGTACTTATACTGTACTAGGGTAACTCACTTGGGGTCAGGGAGTACTTATATGGGACTAGGGTAACTCACTTGGGGTAAGGGAGTACTAATAAAGGGGCTTGGGTAACTCACTTTGTGTCAGGTAGGACTTATAAGGTACCAAGGAAACTCACTTGGGGTCAGGAAGTACTTATATGGGACTAGGGTAACTCACTTGGGGTCAGGGAGTAATAATGAAAGGTCTTGGGTAACTGACTTTGGGTCAGTGAGTACTTATTTAGGACTAGGGTAACTCACTTGGTGTCAGGGAGTACTTATATGGGACTAGGGTAACTCACTTGGGGTCAGGGAGTACTTATATGGGACTAGTGTAACTAACTTGGGGTGAGGGAGTACTTATATGGGACTAGGGTAACTCGCATTGGGTTAGGGAGTACCTATATGGGACTAAGGTAACTCACTTGGTGTCAGGGATTACTTATATGGGACTAGGGAAACTCGCTTTAGGTCAGGGAGTACTTATTTGGGACTAGGGTAACTCACTTTTGGTCATGGAGTACTTATGTGGGACTAGGGTAACACAATTGGGGTCAGGGAGTACTTATAAAGGGGCTAGGGTAACTCGCTTGAAGTCAGGGAGTACTTATAAGGTACTAAGGAAACTCACTTGGGGTCAGGAAGTACTTATAAGGGACTAGGGTAACTCACTTGGGGTCAGGGAGTAATAATGAAAGGTCTTGGGTAACTGACTTTGGGTCAGTGAGTACTTATTTAGGACTCGGGTAACTCACTTGATGTCAGGGAGTACTTATATGGGACTAGAGTAACTCACTTGGGATCATGGAGTACTTATATGGGGCTAGGGTAACTTACTTGGGGTCAGGGAGTACTTATATGGGACTAGTGTATCTAACTTGGGGTGAGGGAGTACTTATATGGGACTAGGGTAACTCACTTGGGGTCAGGGAATACCTAAATGGGACTAGGGTAACTTACTTGGGGTCAGGGAGTACTTATATGGGACTAGGGTAACTCACTTGTGGTCAGGGAGTACTTATAGAGGGGCTAGGGTAACTCAGTTGGGGTCAGGGAGTACTTATATGGGGCTAGGGTATCTTACTTGGGGTCAGGGAGTACTTATACTGTACTAGGGTAACTCACTTGGGGTCAGGGAGTACTTATATGGGACTAGGGTAACTCACTTGGGGTAAGGGAGTACTAATAAAGGGGCTTGGGTAACTGACTTTGGGTCAGTGAGTACTTATTTAGGACTAGGGTAACTCAGTTGGTGTCAGGGAGTACTTATATGGGACTAGAGTAACTCACTTGGGATCATGGAGTACTTATATGGGGCTAGGGTAACTTACTTGGGGTCAGGGAGTACTTATATGGGACTAGTGTAACTAACTTGGGGTGAGGGAGTACTTATATGGGACTAGGGTAACTCACTTGGGGTCAGGGAGTAATAATGAAAGGTCTTGGGTAACTGACTTTGGGTCAGTGAGTACTTATAAAGGGGCTAGGGTAACTCGCTTGAAGTCAGGGAGTACTTATAAGGTACTAAGGTAACTCACTTGGGGTCAGGAAGAACTTATATGGGACTAGGGTAACTCACTTGGGGTCAGGGAGTAATAATGAAAGGTCTTGGGTAACTGACTTTGGGTCAGTGAGTACTTATTTAGGACTAGGGTAACTCACTTGGTGTCAGGGAGTACTTATATGGGACTAGAGTAACTCACTTGGGATCATGGAGTACTTATATGGGGCTAGGGAAACTTACTTGGGGTCAGGGAGTACTTATACTGTACTAGGGTAACTCACTTGGGGACAGGGAGTACTTATATGGGACTAGGGTAACTCACTTGGGGTCAGGGAGTACTTATATGGGATTAGTGTAACTCAATTGGAGTCAGGGAGTATTTATGTGGGACTAGGGTAACACAATTGGGGTCAGGGAGTACTTATAAAGGGGCTAGGGTAACTCGCTTGAAGTCAGGGAGTACATATAAGGTACTAAGAAAACTCACTTGGGGTCAGGAAGTACTTATATGGGACTAGGGTAACTCACTTGGGGTCAGGGAGTAATAATGAAAGGTCTTGGGTAACTGACTTTGGGTCAGTGAGTACTTATTTAGGACTAGGGTAACTCACTTGGTGTCAGGGAGTACTTATATGGGACTAGAGTAACTCACTTGGGATCATGGAGTACTTATATGGGGCTAGGGTAACTTACTTGGGGTCAGGGAGTACTTATATGGGACTAGTGTAACTAACTTGGGGTGAGGGAGTACTTATATGGGACTAGGGTAACTCACTTGGGGTCAGGGAGTACTTATATGGGATTAGTGTAACTCACTTGGGGTCAAGGCGTATTTATATGGGACTAGAGTAACTCGCATTGGGTCAGGGAGTATTTATATGGCACTGGGGTAACTCACTTGGGGTCAGGGAATACTTATATGGGATTAGGGAAACTTACTTGGGGTCAGGGAGTACTTATACTGTACTAGGGTAACTCACTTGGGGTCAGGGAGTACTTATATGGGACTAGAGTAACTCACTTGGGGTCAGGGAGTATTTATATGGGATTACTGTAACTCAATTGGGGTCAGGGAGTATTTATATGGGACTAGAGTAACTCGCAATGGGTCAGGGAGTACTTATATGGGACTAGGGTTACTCGCTTTGGGTCAGGGAGTACTTATAAAGGGGCTAGTGTAACACACTTTGGGTCAGGGAGTACTTATATGGGATTATGGTACCATACTTGGGGTCAGGGAGTACTTATAAGGTACTAAGGTAACTCACTTAGGATCAGGAAGTACTTATATGGGACTAGGGTAACTTACTTGGGGTCAGGGAGTAATAATAAAGGATCTTGGGTAACACACTATGGGTCAGGGAGTACCTATTTGGGACTAGGGTAACTCACATGTGGTCAGGGAGTACTTATATTGTACTAGGGTAATTCACTTGGGGTCAGGAGTACTTATATGGGACTAGGCTAATTCACTTGGGGTCAGGGAGTACTTATATGGGACTAGTGTAACTCACTTGGGGTCAGGGAGTACTTATATGGGACTAGAGTAACTCGCATTGGGTCAGGGAGTACTTATATGGCACTAGGGTAACTCATTTGGGGTCAGGGAGTACTTATAAAGGGGCTAGGGTAACTCACTTAGGGGTCAGGGAGTACATATATGGGACTAGGGTAACTCGCTTTGGGTCAGGGGGTACTTATAAAGGGGCTAGTGTAAATCACTTATTGTCAGGGAGTACTTATATGGCACTAGGGTAACTCACTTGGAGTCAGGGAGTACTTATACAGGGGCTAGAAAAACACACTTGGGGTCAGGGAGTACTTATATGGGACTAGGGTAACTCACATGTGGTCAGGGAGTACTTATATTGTACTAGGGTAATTCACTTGGGGTCAGGAGTACTTATATGGGACTAGGCTAATTCACTTGGTGTTAGGGAGTACCTATATGGGACTAAGGTAACTCACTTGGTGTCAGAAATTACTTATATGGGACTAGGGTAACTCGCTTTAGGTCAGGGAGTACTTATATGGTACTAGGGTAACTCACTTGGGGGTCAGGGAGTACTTATATGGAACCAGGGTAACTCATTTGGGGTCATGGGGTACTTATAAAGGGGCTAGGGTAACTCACATGGAGGTCAGGGAGTACTTATATGGGACTAGTGTACCATACTTGGGGTCAGGGAGTACTTATAAAGGGGCTAGGGCAACTCACTAGGGATCAGGGAGTACTTATATGTTACTAGGGTAACTCACTTAGGGTCAGGGAGTACTTATATGTGATAAGGGTAACTCACTTAGGGTCAGGGAGTACTTATATGGGACTAGAGTAACTCACTTGGTGTCAGGGAGTACTTATAAAAGGGCTAGGGTAACTTGCTTCGGGTCAGGGAGTACTTATATGGGACTAGGGTAACTCACTTGGGGTCAGGGAGTAATAATAAAGGGTCCTGGGCGCTTCCATGAGCCAGGTCCCATTTGTGAGTATATCCCGTTGTCCGGCTGCTGCGTCCTCGTGATCCGATGTGGTCGTCTTGAGGGAAAAATATTCCCAGTATCCTGTCGGGACACAACAAGGGGTGGACTTAGAGGAGGGGCACGCTAGTAAATCACCCTCCTATTAGTGAGTCTCCCCTATAAGTCCCCCCAAAGCACCCCCCAAGACCCCCCTAAGTACCCCCCTGAGTACCCCCCCCCCAAGACACCCCTTAGTACCCCCCCTAAGTACCTCCCCCAAGTCCCCCCCCAAGACCCCCCTAAGTACCCCCCTAAGTACCCCCTAAGAACCCCCCTAAGTACCACCCCCTAAGACCCCCCTTAGTACCCCCCTAAGTACCCCCCCCCCCCAAGTCAACCCCCCCAAGACCCCACTAAGTACACCACTAAGTACCCCCCCCCCCCCCAAGTCCCACCCCCAGACCCACCTAAGTACCCCTCCAAGACCCCCCTAAGTACCCACCAAGACCCACCTAAGTACCCCCCTAAGTACCCCCACAAGACCCCCCTAAGTACTCCTCCCCCAAGTCCCCCCCAAGACCCACCTAAGTACCCACCTAAGTACCCCCCCCCCCCAAGTCCCCCCCAAGACCACCCTAAGTACCACCTTAAGTACCCCCCAAATACCCCCCTAAGTACCCCACTAAGTACCCCCCCAAGATCCCCCTAAGTACCCCCCCCCCCAAGACTCCCCTAAGTACCTCCCTAAGTACCCCCCTAAGTACCCCCCCCCTCCCCAAGTCCCCCTCCAAGACCCCCCTAAGTACCCCCCCCCCCCAAGACCCTCCTAAGTACTCACCTAAGTACCCGCCCCAAGACCCCCCTAACTACCCCCCCAAGACCCCCTTAAGTACCCCCCCAAGACCCCCCTAAGTACCCCCCCAAGACCCACATAATTATCCCCCTAAGTACCCCCTCAAGACCCCCCTAAGTACCTCCTTAAGTACCTCCCTAAGTACCCCCCTAAGTACCTCCCTAAGTACCTCCCTAAGTACCCCCTAAGTACCCCCCCCCCCAAGTCCCCCCCAAGACCCCCCTAAGTACCTCCCTATGTACCTCCCTTAGTACCCCCTAAGTACCCGCCCCCCCAAGCCCACCCCAAGACCCCCCTAAGTACCACCCTAATTACACCACCAAGACCCTCCTAAGTACCCCCCTAAGTACCCCCCTAAGTACCCCCCCAAGACCCCCCTAAGTACAATCCCTAAGTCCCCCCCCAAGACCTCCCTAAGTACCCCCCTAAGTACCCCCCTAAGTTCCCCCCCAAGACCCTTTTAAGTACCCCCCCCCTTTTTTTTTTTTTTTTTTTTTTTTTTCCCGACGCTTTGCGAGGTAGGGGGAAACTTCTTAAAGCCTTACGGCTTGTTAAGTACCTCTGGCGGCCGATGTTTTGGCCAGAGGTTATGTGGGATTCTAACCCACCAAAACCCCCTACCTGCCCCCCTGCCGGTACCAAGCATAGCTTATAATATCAGGTAGGAGGGTATACGCTCTACTCTACGACCGTATGCGGTCATCCCCAGACAAACAAAAACCCCAGACTCTACCCCACCCCAGAGGAGAGAGCAGCAGACTCCTCAGCTCGGACTCTACTGTCCTTGGAGGTGAGGACCCTAACCGAGAAGCTGGAAAATGCATTCCAAGCTCTCCGCGTACTCGTAACATGGGACACAAGGGTCTCCACCTCCAACGAGGGCACACCTAAAGCATCAAAGAGTTCTGCTCTTTCGCATTCCCACAGGGGACACCACAACAGCGTGTGCTCCGCCGTATCCGCGACCGGATTCGGGGAGCACCAGCAGTCGGGAGTCGCCCTGTGGCCCACCCTCGCGCGATGACTCATGAAACTACCATGCCCCAGGAGCATCTGGGAAACATGGTAGTTCAAGCTTCTACAATTAGCAGCCAGCCAGAACTGGATGTCCGGGATGAGGCGGTGGGTCCACCTACCCCGACCATCCGAGTCCCATGCTGCCTGCCATCTCTCTACTAAATTAGCCCTCGCCAATCTCCGCGCTTCGGCCATGCCAGCCGAGGAGCCACCCGCACGCGACGCATCGTACACCTCCCTGCGCTCCAAAGCTAAAAGATGGGCCGGTGGTATGCCCCAGATTACTAATAGCGCACAGGACGAAGCCGTACGACACGCGCGGGAAACCCTCAGCGCATGACCCTCTGCGCGGAGATTAGGGACCTCGTAATGGTTGGGCGAGAGGCAGCCTCAGCCCAGCAAGGCGCCCCGTAAAGAAGAATGCTGTGCACTAAGTTCGTGTACAACATCCTTCCCGAGACCCCTAACCCACCCACGTTCGGCAATAAGCTACTCAACGCCCACCCAGCCTTTTTGGCTTTTCCCACCATGCAATCAATGTGAAACTTGAAGGAAAGACGACGATCCAACCACACACCGAGGTATTTCGCCCGCGGGGAGACGGAAACCGTCTCGCCCCCGACCGAAAACCGCGGAGCCCGATCAGACCGCCTCCTAGAGAAGAAAACAGCCTCCGAATTGGAGACGTTCACCTCCAGGTTCCTCCCCTCAAGCCACAGAACGATACGCGACAAAGCCCTGTTAGCCTTCAGCTGCAAGGACCCGACGCTTCCCGCAGACACACACAATGCCGTATCGTCCGCGTAATAAGTCAACGTGCAGCCCTCCGGGAGACTCAACCGCAGCAGACCGTCGAAACAAATGTTCCACAGGAGAGGTCCTAAGACCGATCCCTGCGGAACACCCGCCCCAACGCGCCACTGCCGTCCAGCGCACTCAATGACCCGGTCCCCCAGGTAACTGCGGACTATATCCACAATCACCCCCGGGACCGCGCCATTGGCGGCCAGGGCCTCCAAGATGGCCGCATGCGACACAGAATTGAACGCGTTCTTAATGTCGAGAAGGATTACGGCCACGCGTTTGCTCCGGTACACAGACCCCCGAAGGGCGATCCGAATAAAATTCTGGACAGCCGATACGGCATCCATGGTACTTCTACCAGGACGGAACCCGTATTGACCGTCCGCGAGAGGTGCGACCCCCTCATAAACCTCCGTAAGACGAGCGACAACTACCCTATCGAACAACTTCCCCACCACCGGTAGGAGAGATATGGGTCTGAAGCCCCCGATCCCTTTCGGGATTAGGACAACCCTCGCCCTCCTCCAGATAGCGGGAAAGTCGCCGAGTTCCAGGCAGCGGTTGATCAACCGGGCAAAATCAGCGGGGCAGCTCATTGCTGCAACCTTAACCACTTCCGGGAGAATGCCATCGACACCAGGGGCCCCCTTTGCAGGGGACCTCCCGGCAGCCATGACAATCTCTGCTTCCGTGATGAGATCAGACTCCAAGATCGGCCTGGTGTTACCGCGAACCACAAATGGAACGCCCCCAGGCCTCACTTGCGACGTCGAGAAAAGACTCTCAATCGCAACCACCGTCTCAGACTCCGTCAGACTAGCAGATGTCTGTCTCTTCAATCTCTTGTAGGCCACCCAGAAGGGGCGACCCCAAGGATCTGCCTCCACTTCATTCACCAGCGCCAACTATGCGGCCCGCTTCCTCTCGCGTATAGCGGAGGAGAAAGCGGTTCTCGCCGTCTTATAGGCTTCGCGCAAGTGAACTTCCGTATTGGCACCCCTCGACCTCGACCACCTCCTGCGGGCAGCATTCGCTGCCTTACGGAGACGGTCGAGGTCCTCACACCACCAATACGCTGCTTTCCAGCGCTTGGCAGTTCCGTGAGCCCTGGGCATAGAAGCGTCGGACGCCCCGACGAGTCTCCGGAGATAACCCTCCGGCGAGACGCCCGAACCGTCACCGCCGACGTCCGCCCCGGCCCTCCCCCGCCCGGACGGAGGGGAAGCCGAGCTGCTCGAGGCTATTCCCCACGCAAATGCCAATTCGCATAAGAGTGGGTCGAACCTCGAGCGAACCCAGCGCACCCCCCGCTCCGGCGAGGCAGGGCCAGGACCCCCATCCGTGAGAATCCACTGGATGAAGCGGTGATCGCTCAGAGTCTCGTCATCGAGCACCTCCCAGGAGACTACTCTCGAGGCGATCGACGACGATACCCAGGTGAGATCTATTATACTACCACGGTCGCCTGAGACGAAGGTCGGAGAACGACCTCGGTTGAGCAATGTCAACCCGAGCTGACCGCCCCATTCCTCAACAAGCTCTCCACGTCGGTTAGTGCAACCGGATCCCCATGATGTCGACCACGAGTTGAAGTCTCCACCAATGAGGACCGGCACCCCATGCTCCCTGACACTCCTCGCCAAGTCCTCCAGGAAAGCCTCGAACTCCCCGATGGGGGCATTAGGGGTAAAGTAAACACTGTACACCCTAATGTCCCCAACGAGAGACGAACAAAACCCCCGACCGGACGAGACGGATGCCAGTTTGCACGAAGCACCGGGCAGCATAGCCGAATCCCCCCCCGACATCCTCCAAGCCGGTGCTTGGGAAATTACTATTCCTATGCTGCTCTGAGACAAGGCAGACCGTGTACTCGCCAGAGTACGTGCAATGGACGGCCAAGTCCTGAGCAGATCGCGAACGAATGACATTGATCTGGAGACCCTTCATGTACGTCTCGATCCTCTCCACACCCCGATCGATCCGCACGCTGAAGAGCCCGCAGCGTGATCATGCGCAAGCCCCGAGTCCCTACAGGCGAGACAACAAGGAGAACCCCTACAACTGGCAGAGGCATGACCCCCCTCCCCGCATCTCCAACACAACCCCGAACGGTCTGTGCTGAATTTGCAGCTACCCGAGGTGTGACCGAAGTGGTGACACCTCTTGCACCGCACGATACTGGTCGCAGGGCGAACCCTGCAGACCACCCACCCAACGCGAACGCGCCCAAGCCGCAACAACTTGCCAGCCACCTCGGGTGGCATGGAAGCGCCGACGGCCCAGGAGCCCCCACCAGTTCTTCGCGGCGCGGAGACTCTAACCCCGGCTGCCTCCTCGCCCAGTGCGGCCGGAAGGGCCGCACGCACATCCTCCCCGGACGAAACCCCATCGAGGTCCCGGATCTCCACCCTCTCCATCGGAGAGAGAGCAGAGACCGGAATCCCGTTACCCAACGCCTCCGCGACCGCCCCCGCGAGCGTGGACGCGGAGCCCCCTCCCTTATTCAGCTCAATCAGGAGGTCTCCCCTGCGAGTCCTCCTGATCGACCTGACCTCAACCCCGACCTTACCGGGGTCCACCCTTTCCTTCAGCAACCTCATCGCCCCCCCATACCCCTCCGACCCGCACGCTACGAGCACGGCCTGGGCACGAGGGCGACGAGGAGGTCCCCCAACCCTACCCGAATGAGGAGGTCGGGATATCGGGGCCGGCCCCAAATCCCTCCTCCCCTTTCCCTTCCGCCCAGCCACGACCGACCATTGCACCCCCTCCTCCCGCGGAGGAGATGCCGTAGCCACTGGTGTCGGGCCAGCTGTCCCAGAGGCCCCCTCCTTCGGCGGATAAGGCGTCCCCAGGGCAGCTCCCCTTTTCGCGCCCCTTTCCCTATTGCCGCTTCCACCCTACTTAATCGAAACCCCCCTCCCCCCTTTAGAAGTCGGTGGAAGCGGAAGCGACGTCTGCGTACCCTTATTCTTCAGCGCTGGCCGTTGCACCTCTTCTCGCGCTTCGTCCCGCTCCCTCGTCTCAAGAAGCACAGGGAGAAGTGACCCAAAATCCTGGGTCGCAGCTCCCTGCACCTCCTGCACAGCGGAGACGACGAGATCCCGCAGGTCCCTCACTTTTCCCTGGATGCTCCTCTTGACGCCCTTTCTCCCGTCCGTGAGTCCAAGAAGCTCCGTCATTGCTACTGACATACGCTGGATGAGCGTATGCAGTTCCTGCGCACTTCTGTCACGGGCCTCCAGGCGCAGCCGCACCTCCTCCAAGTCCATGGCTCTGGAGCCCGATCCTGCGCTAACGCCGTTACCTGTAGGGGAAGAATAAGAAGAAGTTTGGTTTTCCATAAATTAATAAATAATCACCAGCATGCGGAGCGTCTCCGAACGCGCCGCCTCAGGAAGTGGAGGGGTGATCACCATGATGCCTACCTCCATCAGACACCATGGCTTGGGGCTCAAACCCGGGGAAAAACATCCAGGCCGCCTTACACCTTCTTCCATCACTGGCATTCCGCATACTTCCGTGGGAGGACGGTGCGTAGACACCGGGATCCGACACGAGCACGACCTTACTGGAATCATCCACACATCCCTTTCGGGCAGTGTCAACACAGAGGCCGTACCCGTGTCCCCTGAAATGGGTGAAATGAGAAAAGTGATGTTATGGGGCCCTCGTCCGGAATCCGTACGACGGCAGATGACACAAGAGAATGAAATGAGGCGAGGGTGAGAATACCATTTTGGTTCGCGACTGCTTATTCGTCCGTATGAAACGGCTTATTTCGCAGCTAACCGGCATATCTGCCGGCCGTCCCCCTATCCACCACCCGGGGACGCGCCTGGTAGCGTGGTAAACCGCCCCAGGTTAAGTACCCCCCCCCCCTCCCCCCCCCTAAGTACCCCCCTCAAGACCCCCCTAAGTACCCCCCAAGACCCCCCCAAGACCCCCCTAAGTACCCCCCCAACACCCCCCTAAGTACCCCCCTAAGTACCCCCCCCATGACCCCCCCCAAGACCCCCTTAAGTACCCCCCTAAGTATCTCCCCAAGAACCCCCTAAGTACCCCCCCCCCAAGTGCCCCCCCAAGGCCCCCAAAAGACCCCCCTAAGTACCCCCCTAAGTACCCCCAACAAATCCCCCCCCCAAGACCCCCCTAAGTACCCCCCTAAGTAACCCCCCCAAGATCCCCCTAAGTGCCCCCCCCCCCCAAGACCCCCCTAAGTACCCCCCCAAGATCCCCCTAAGTACCCCCCTAAGTACCACCCTAATTACCCACCCAAGACCCCTCTAAGTACTCCCCTAAGTACCCCCCTATGTACCCCCCCCCAAGACCCCCCTAAGTACTCCCCTAAGTACCCCCCCCAAGACCCCCCTAAGTACCCCCCTGAGTACCACCCTAATTACCCACCCAAGACCCCCCTAAGTACCCGCCCCCCCCAAGCCCACCCCAAGACCCCACTAAGTACCCCCCCCCCCCCCAAGCCCACCCCAAGACCCCCCTAAGTACCCCCCTAAGTACCACCCTAATTACCCACCCAAGACCCCCCTGAGTACCCCCCCAAGACCCCCCTAAGTACCACCCTAAGTACCCCAAATAAGTACCCCCCTATGTACCCCCCAAGACCCCTCTAAGTACCCCCCCCCCCCCAAGCCCACCCCAAGACCCCCCTAAGTACCCCTCCCCAAGCCCACCCCAAGACCCCCCTAAGTACCCCCCCCCCCAAGTGCCCCCCCAAGGCCCCCAAAAGACCCCCCTAAGTACCCCCCTAAATAACCCCCACAAATCCCCCCCCCAAGACCCCCCTAAGTACCCCCCCCCCCCTCCAAGACCCCGCCTAAGTACCCCCCTAAGTACCCCTCCAAGACCCCTCTAAGTACCACCCTAAGTACCCACCCAAGTACCCCCCTAAGTACCCCCCCCAAGACCCCCCTAATTACCCCCCCTCCCTAGACCCGCCTCAAGACCCCCATAAGTACTCCCCTAAGTACCCCCCCTAAGTACCTCCCCCCCAAGACCCCCCCCCCAAGACCCCCCTAAGTACCCCCCTAAGTATCCCCTCCAAGTCCCCCCCCCCAAGAACCCCCTATGTACCCCCACAAGTCCACCCCGCCAAGACCCACCCAAGACCCCCCTAAGTACCCCCCTAAGTACCCACCCCCCAAAGTCCCCCCCCCAAGACCACCCTAAGTACCCCCCTAAGACCCCCCTAAGTACCCCCCTAAGTCCCCACCCAATACCCCCCTTAGTACTCCCCTAAGTACCCCCCCCCAGACCCTCCTAAGTACCCCCCCTAATTACCCCCCCCCTTAAGTCCCCCCCCAAGACCCCCATAATTATCCCCCTAAGTACCCCCTCAAGACCCCCCTAAGTACCCCCCTAAGTACCCCCCCAAGACCCCCCTAAGTACCTCCCTAAGTACCTCTCTAAGTACCCCCCCTAAGTACCCCCCCTAAGTACCCCCCACCCAAGTCCCCCTCCAAGACCCCCCTAAGTACCCCCCCCAAAACCCCCCTAAGTAACCCCCCAAAACCCCCCTAAGTACCCCCCTAAGTACCCCCCCTAAGTACCCCCCAATGTACCAACCCAAGATCCCCTTAAGTACCCCCACCCCAAGACCCTCCTAAGTACTCCCCTAAGTACCCGCCCCAAGACCCCCCTAAGAACCCCCCCAAGACCCACTTAAGTACCCCCCAAAGACCCCCCTAAGTACCCCCCCAAGTCCCCCATAATTATCCCCCTAAGTACCCCCTCAAGACCCCCTTAAGTACCACCCTAATTACCCCCCCAAGACCCCCCTAAGTACCACCCTAAGTACCACCTTAAGTACCCCCCTAAGTACCCCCCCCCCCAAGTCTTCCCCCAAGACCCCCCTAAGTACCCCCCCCAAAACCCCCCTAAGTACCCCCCCTAAGTACCCCCCCTAAGTACCCCCCCAATGTAGCATCCCAAGATCCCCCTATGTACCCCCCCCCCCCCCAAGACCCTTGTAAGTACACCCCCTAAGTACCCCCCTAAGACCCCCCTCAGTACCCCCCTTAGTATCCCCCTAAGTACCCCCCCTCCCAAGTCCCCCCCCCAAGACCCCCCTAAGTACCCCCCTAAGTATCCCATCCAAGTCCCCCCCCCCAAGAACCCCCTATGTACCCCCCCAAGTCCACCCCGCCAAGACCCACCCAAGACCCCCCTAAGTACCCCCCTAAGTACCCACCCCCCAAAGTCCCCCCCCCAAGCCCACCCCAAGACCCCCCTAAGTACCCCCCTAAATACCCACCTATGTACCCCCCTAAGTACCCCCCCAAGACCCCCCTAATTACTTCCCTCCCCTAGTCCCGCCTCAAGCCCCCATAAGTTCTCTCCTAAATACACCCCCCCCAAAACCCCCCTAAGTACCCCCATAAGTACCCCCCCTATGTACCCCCCCAAGACCCCCCCAAGTCCCCCCCCCAAGTCCCCCCCCCAAGTCCCCCCCAAGACCCCCTTAGTACCCCCCCAAAACCCCCCTAAGTACCCCCCCAAAACCCCCCTAAGTACCCCCCTAAGTACCCCCCTAAGTACCCCCCCTAAGTACCCCCAATGTACCAACCCAAGATCCCCCTAAGTACCCCCCCCCCCAAGACCCTCCTAAGTACTCCCCTAAGTACACGACCCAAGACCCCCCTAAGAACCCCCCCAAGACCCAATTAAGTACCCCCCCCAAGACCCCCCTAAGTACCCCCCCCAAGTCCCCCATAATTATCCCCCTAAGTACCCCCCTCAAGACCCCCCTAAGTACCCACCCTAAGTCCCCCCTTAAGTACCCCCCTAAGTACCCCCCCCCAAATCCCCCCCAAGACCCCACTAAATACCCCCCCAAAACCCCCCTAAGTACCCCCCCTAAGTACCCCCCTAAGTACCCCCCTAAGTACCCCCCTAAGTACCCCCCTAAGTACCCCCCCCTAAGTACCCTCCAATGTACCATCCCAAGATCCCCCTAAGTACCCCCCCCCCCAAGACCCTCCTAAGTACTCCCCTAAGTACCCCCCTAAGACCCCCCTAAGTACCCCCCCTTAGTATCCCCCTAAGTACCCCCCCCCCCCAAGTCCCCCCCCCCAAGACCCCCCTAAGTACCCCCCCCCCCCCCAAGCCCCCCCTAAGTACCCCCCCCCCCTCCAAGACCCCCCTATGTACCCCCCCTAAGTACCCATCCAAGACCCCTCTAAGTACCCCCCCTAAGTACCCCCCTAAGTACCCACCTAAGTACCCCCCTAAGTACCCCCCCAAGACCCCCTAATTACCCCCCTCCCCTAGTCCTGCCTCAAGACCCCCATAAGTACTCCCCTAAGTACCCCTCCAAGACCCCCCTAAGTACCACCCTAAGTCCCCCCTTAAGAACCCCCCTAAGTACCCCCCCCCTTCCCAAGTCCCCCCCCAAGACCACCCTAAATACCCCCCCAAAACCCCCCTAAGTACCCCCCTAAGTACCCCCCCTAAGTACCCCCCTAAGTACCCCCCTAAGTACCCCCCCTAAGTACCCCCCAATGTACCATCCCAAGATCCCCCTAAGTACCCCCCCCCCCCCAAGACCCTCCTAAGTACTCCCCTAAGTACTCCCCTAAGTACCCCCCTAAGACCCCCCTAAGTACCCCCCTTAGTATCGCCCTAAGTACCCCCCCCCCCCCAAGTCCCCCCCCCCAAGGCCCCCCTAAGTACCCCCCTAAGTACCCATCCAAGACCCCTCTAAGTACCCCCCTAAGTACCCCCCTAAGTACCCACCTAAGTACCTCCCTAAGTACCCCCCCAAGACCCCCTAATTACCCCCCTCCCCTAGTCCTGCCTCAAGACCCTTATAAGTACTCCCCTAAGTACCCCCCCAAGACCCCCATAAGTACCCCCCTAAGTACCCCCCTATGTACCTCCCCAAGACCCCTCTAAGTACCCCCCTAAGTACCCGCCCCCCAAGCCCACCCCAAGACCCCACCAAGTACCCCCCACCCCCCCAACCCATCCAAGACCCCCCTAACTACCCCCCTAAGTACCACCCCAAGACCCCCCTAAGTACCATCCCTAAGTACCCCCCCTAAGTACCCCCCCCAAGATCCTCCCCCAAGACCCCCATAAGTACTCCCCTAAGTACCCCCCCTAAGTACCCTCCTAAGTACCCCTCCAAAACCCCCCTGAGTACCCCCCCAAGACCCCCCTAAGTACCACCCTAAGTACCCCAAATAAGTACCCCCCTATGTACCCCCCAAGACCCCTCTAAGTACCCCCCCCCCAAGCCCACCCCAAGACCCCCCTAAGTACCCCTTCCCAAGCCCACCCCAAGACCCCCCTAAGTACCCCTTCCCAAGCCCACCCCAAGACCCCCCTAAGTACCCCCCTAAGTATCCCCTCCAAGTCCCCCCCCCCCCAAGAACCCCCTATGTACCCCCCCAAGTCCACCCCGCCAAGACCCACCCAAGACCCCCCTAAGTACCCCACTAAGTACCCCCCACCCCAAGTCCCCCCCCCCCCAAGACCACCCTATGTACCCCCCCAAGACCCCCCTAACTACCCTCCTAAGTCCCCACCCAATACCCCCCTTAGTACTCCCCTAAGTACCCCCCCCCCCCTAGACCCCCCCTAACTACCCCCCTAAGTACCCCCCCAAGACCCCCCTAAGTACCATCCCTAAGTACCCCCCTAAGTACCCCCCCAAGTTCCCCTAAGTACACCCCCCCCCCCAAGACCACCCTAAGTACCCCCTCAAGACCCCCCTATGTACCCCC
Source organism: Prorops nasuta (assembly GCF_024137725.1). Lineage (NCBI taxonomy): Eukaryota > Metazoa > Arthropoda > Insecta > Hymenoptera > Bethylidae > Prorops > Prorops nasuta. The sequence continues at coordinate 1,285 of NW_027116841.1, read as the reverse complement.
CTAAGTCCCCACCCAATACCCCCCTTAGTACTCCCCTAAGTACCCCCCCCCCCAGACCCTCCTAAGTACCCCCCTAATTACCCCCCCCCCCCTTAAGTGCCCCCCCAAGACCCCCATAATTATCCCCCTCAAGACCCCTCTAAGTACCCCCCTAAGTACCCCCCCAAGACCCCCCTAAGTACCTCCCTAAGTACCTCCCTAAGTACCCCCCTAAGTACCCCCCTAAGTACCCCCCTAAGTACCCCCCCTAAGTACCCCCCCCCCCCAAGTCCCCCTCCAAGACCCCCCTAAGTACCCCCCAAAACCCCCCTAAGTACCCCCCTAAGTACCCCCCCAAAACCCCCCTAAGTACCCCCCTAAGTACCCCCCTAAGTACCCCCCAATGTACCATCCCAAGATCCCCATAAGTACCCCCCCCCCCAAGACCCTCCTAAGTACTCCCCTAAGTACCCCCCCTAAGTACCCCCCTAAGTACCCCTCCAAGACCCCTCTAAGTACCCCCCTAAGTACCCCCCTAAGTACCCACCTAAGTACCCCCCTAAGTACCCCCCCAAGACCCCCCTAATTACCCCCTAAGTACCCCCCTATGTACCTCCGCAAGACCCCCCTAAGAACCCCCCTAAGTACCCCCCCCAAGACCCAACTAAGAACCCCCCCCAAGTCCCCCCCCAAGACCCTCCTAAGTACCACCCTAAGTACCCAACTAAGTACCCCCCCAAGACCCCCTAAGTACCCCCCCCCCCTCCAAGACCCCCCTAAGTACCCCCCTAAGTACCCCTCCAAGACCCCCATAAGTACTCCCCTAAGTACCCCCCCCAAGACCCCCCTAAGTACCCCCCTAAGTACCCCCCTATGTACCTCCCCAAGACCCCTCTAAGTACCCCCCTAAGTACCCGCCCCCCAAGCCCACCCAAGACCCCCCCAAGTACCCCCCCCCCAAGCCCTTCCCAAGACCCCCCTAAGTATCCTCCTAAGTACCCCCCCAAGATCCACCCCCAAGACCCCCATAAGTACTCCCCTAAGTACCCCCATAAGTACTCCCCTAAGTACCCCCCCAAGACCCCCCTAAGTACCCCCCTAAGTACCCCCCCTAAGTACCCCCCTAAGTACCCACCATAAGTACCCCCCAAGTCCCCCCTAAGTACCTCCCCAAGACCCCCCTAAGAACCCCCCTAAGTACCCCCCCCAAGACCCCCCTAAGTACCCCCCCCCCCAAGTCACCCCCCCAAGACCCTCCTAAGTACCACCCTAAGTACCCAACTAAGTACCCACCCAAGACCCCCCT